>NC_090845.1:88343966-88953512 GCF_028021215.1 Eschrichtius robustus
GGCTGGAGTTATATAGTAAAGGAGTGTTTGCAGCTTATATTTGGTGGTTTCAGGGCCTTCCAATCTAAATTAGTGATTGAATTTTTTATAACAAAGAGTTATTCCAATTAACACTTTCCAATCGCTTTGAGGAATGTTTGTTGCCCAGAGGGATTCAAAGCTGACAAAAGTCTATCAAGCAGGATGTACCTTAAAATGGCATTAAACACATATATATCAGTATGAGATATTTGAAGTTTTGATATTTTATACAAGATAGCCAATCTCTAGAACATTATCCTCTAGATACAGCTCACTTTGGAGCCTTTAAATATGTACTGAGATACATATTCAACTCCATATCTGGATCATCAAATCAAGTATTTGCTGAATAACAATAGCACTGGAAACTACTTTTTGAGGAGCTCTGAAGCAGTTGGAAGCAGCCCCAACCCAGTGGGTTAGCAATCTAATTAAGTACTTAATTTTAAAAATTGAGCCCTTGGTGTTATCCCTTACTAATCAGATGGCTGATTGCAAGATAGGAGTGGAAGGAGGTAAGAATGAGAACTAAAATACTTAACAGAAGTTACCTGATAATTCACCCTGATAGTGACTAGCAAAAATCACATAACAGTCTGAAGTGTTGAACAGTATAACATGACTTAATGTTGACCTTTGAGAGTGGTGAGCACTCTAAAAATGTCATGTTAATTAAACACAGATAATTTGAGAAACGTCATAGATCTCCATTCTAGAATAGGTGGGCTTGGAAAAGAGAATTTAGTTAGCCATTAGTGCTTTTCATCAAAAATTTCTGGTTCTCCTTCTGGACAAATGGTGAAAATGTACTACCCTGTCTCCTTGAAATTAGATATGGCCATGTGAGTTTTTGTCATTAAAATATGAACAAAAGTGACTCATGTCATTTTCAGAATGAAACTTTAAGAGCCAGGGTGCAATTTATTGACTTCCCTCCTTTGCTCTGCCATGGTGACTGGCAATGCCCTGGATTGTAGGGACTTCAGTAGTCTGGGAAAGTGAGAAATAAACCTTGATATTTTAAGCTAGTGAAACATTGAGACTGTTTGCTTCCATAATATACTCTCCAAGCCTATCCTGACAATTACGAGGACCATAAAATCTATTTCTGAATAAGAGAAGTAATGAAAAGCTAATTAGAATGAAGCCCTATTTTTATAACAGAGGGAGATGGGCACACTTTCTGTCTCTTATCTTTTTATTTTTTTAAAAACATTTTTACTGGAGTATAATTGATTTACAATGGTGTGTTAGTTTCTGCTTTATAACAAAGTGAATCAGTTATACATATAGATATATCCCCAAATCTCTACCCTCTTGCGTGTCCCTCCCTCCCACACTAGCTATCCCACCCTTCTAGCTGGTCGCAAAGCACCGAGCTGATCGCCCTGTGCTATGCGGCTGTTTCCCACTAGCTATCAATTTTACACTGGGTAGTGTATATATGTCCATATATACACTACCACTCTCTCACTTTGTCACAGCTTACTCTTCCCCCTCCCCATATCCTCAAGTCCATTCTCTAGTAGGTCTGCATCTTTATTCCCATCTTGCACCTAGGTTCTTCATGACCTTTCTTTTTTTTTTTTTTTAGATTCCATATATATGTGTTAGCATACAATATTTGTTTTTCTCTTTTTTACTTCACTCTGTATGACAGACTCTATGTCCATCGACCAAACTACAAATAACTCAATTTCGTTTCCTTTTATGCCTGAGTAACATTCCATTGTATATATGTGCAATATCTTCTTTATCTATTCATCTGTTGATGGACACTTAGTTTGCTTCCACGTCCTGGCTATTGTAAACAGAGCTGCAATGAACATTGTGGTACATGACCCTTTTTGAATTATGATTTTCTCAGGGTATATGCACAGTAGTGGGATTGCTGGGTCGTATGGTAGTTATATTTTTAGTTTTTTAAGGAACCTCCATACTGTTCTCCACAGTGGCTGTATCAATTTACATTCCCACCAACAGTGCATGAGGGTTCTCTTTTCTCCACACCCTCTCCAGCATTTATTGTTTGTAAAATTTTTCATGATGGCCATTCTGACTGGTGTGAGAAGATACTGCATTGTAGTTTTGATTTGCATTTCTCTAATGATTAATGATGTTGAGCATTCTTTCATTTACTTGTTGGCAATCTGTATATCTTCTTTGGAGAAATGTCTATTTAGGTCTTCTGCCCACTTTGGATTGGGCTGTTTATTTTTTTGATATTGAGCTGCATGACCTGCTTGTAAATTTTGGAGATTAATCGTTTGTCAGTTGCTTCATTTGTAAATATTTTCTCCCATTCTGAGGGTTGTCTTTTCGTCTTGTTTATAGATTACTTTGATGTGCAAAAGCTTGTATGTTTCATTATGTCCCATTTGTTTATTTTTGTTTTTATTTCCATTTCTCTAGGAGGTGGGTCAAAAAGGATCTTGCTGTGATTTATGACATAGAGTGTTCTGCCTATGTTTTCCTCTAAGAGTTTGATAGTGTCTGGTCTTACATTTAGGTCTTTAATCCATTTTGAGTTTATTTTTCTGTATGGTGTTAGGGAGTGTTCTAATTTCATACTTTTACATGTACCTCTCCAGTTTTCACAGCACCACTTATTGAAGAGGCTGTCTTTTCTCCATTAAATATTCTTGCCTCCTTTATCAAAGATAAGGTGACCATATGTGCGTGGGTTTATCTCTGGGCTTTCTATCCTGTTCCATTGATCTATATTTCTGCTTGTGTGCCAGTACCATACTGCCTTGATTACTGTAGCTTTGTAGTATAGTCTGATGTCAGGGAGCCTGGCTCCTCCGACTCCATTTTTCATTCTCAAGGTTGCTTTGGCTCTTCGGGGTCTTTTGTGTTTCCATACAAATTGTGAATTTTTTTGTTCCAGTTCTGTGAAAAATGCCAGTGGTAGTTTGATAGGGATTGCATTGAATCTACAGATGGCTTTGGGTAGTATAGTCATTTTCAGAAAGTTGATTCTTCCAACCCAAGACCATGGGTATCTCTCCATCTATTTGTATCATCTTTAATTTCTTTCATCAGTGTCTTATAATTTTCTGCATACAGGTCGTTTGTCTCCTTAGGTAGGTTTATTCCTAGGTATTTTATTCTTTTTGTTGCAACAGTAAATGGGAGTGTTTTCTTAATTTCTCTTTCAGATTTTTCATCATTAGTGTATAGGAATGCAAGAGATTTCTGTGCATTAATTTTGTATCCTGCTACTTTACCAAATTCATTGATTAGTTCTAGTAGTTTTCTGGTAGCATCTTTAGGATTCTCTATGTATAGTATCATGTCATCTGCAAACAGTGACAGCTTTACTTCTTTTCCGATTTGGATTCCTTTTATTTCTTTTTCTTCTCTGATTGCTGTGGCTAACACTTCCAAAACTATGTTGAATAATAGTGGTGAGAGTGGGCAACCTTGTCTTGTTCCTGATCTTAGTGGAAATGGTTTCAGTTTTTCACCATTGAGAACGATGTTGGCTGTGGGTTTGTCATATATGGCCTTTATTATGTTGAGGAAAGTTCCCTCTATGCCTACTTTCTGGAGGGTTTTTACCATAAATGGGTGTTGAATTTTGTTGAAAGCTTTCTCTGCATCTATTGAGATGATCATATGGTTTTTCTCCTTCAATTTGGTAATATGGTGTATCACATTGATCGATTTGCGTATATTGAAGAATCCTTGCATTCCTGTGATAAACCCCACTTGATCATGGTGTATGATCCTTTTAATGTGCTGTTGGATTCTGTTTGCTAGTATTCTGTTGAGGATTCTTGCATGCATTTTCATCAGTGATATTGGTCTGTAGTTATCTTTTATTGTGACATCTTTGTCTGGTTTTGGTATCAGGGTGATGGTGGCCTCATAGAAAGTGATTGGGAGTGTTCCTCACCCTGCTGTATTTAGGAAGAGTTTGAGAAGGATAGGTGTTAGCTCTTCTCTAAACGTTTGATAGAATTCACCTGTGAATCCATCTGGTCCTGGGCTTTTGTTTGTTGGAAGATTTATAATCACAGCCTCAATTTCAGTGCTTGTGATTGGTCTGTTCATATTTTCTATTTCGTCCTGGTTCAGTCTCGGAAGGTTGTGCATTTCTAAGAATTTGTCCATTTCTTCCAGGTTGTCAATTTTATTGGTATACAGTTGCTTGTAGTAATCTCTCATGATAATTTGTATTTCTGCAGTTTCATTTGTTACCTCTTTTTCATTTCTAATTCTATTGATTTGAGTCTTCTCCCTTTTTTTCTTGATGAGTGTGGCTTATGGTTTATCAATTTTGTTTATCTTCTCAAAGAACCAGCTTTTAATTTTATTATTCTTTGTTATCATTTCCTTCATTTCTTTTTCATTTATTTCTGATCTTATCTTTACGATTTCTTTCCATCTGCTCACTTTGGGGCTTTTTTGTTCTTCTTTCTCTAATTGCTTTAGTTGTAAGGTTAGTTTGTATATTTGAGATGTTTCTTATTTCTTAAGGTAGGATTGTATTGCTATAAACTTCCCTCTTAAAACTGCTTTTGCTGCATCCCATAGGTTTTGGTTGTCGTGTTTTTGTTGTCATTTGTTTCTAGGTATTCTATGATTTCCTCTTTGATTTCTTCAGTGATCTCTTGGTTATCAAATAGTGTATTGATTAGCCTCCATATATTTGTATTTTTTACAGATTTTTTTCCTGTAATTGATATCTAGTCTCATAACGTTGTGGTCAGAAAAGATACTTGATACGATTTCAATTTTCTTAAATTTACCAAGGCTTGATTTGTGACCCAAGATGTGATTTATCCTGGAGAATATTCCATGAGCCCTTGAGAAGAAAGTGTATTCTGTTGTTTCTGAATGGAATGTTCTATAAATATCAATTAAGTCCATCTTGTTTAATGTATCATTTAAAGCTTGTGTTTCCTTATTTCTTTTCATTTTGGATGATCTGTCCATTGGTGATATTGGGGTGTTAAAGTCCCCTACTATGATTGTGTTACTGTCGATTTCCCCTTTTATGGCTGTTAGCATTTGCCTTATGTATTGAGGTGCTCCTATGTTGGGTGCATATATATTTACAATTGTTATATATTCTTCATGGATTTATCCCTTGATCATTATGCAGTGTCCTTCTTGGTCTCTTGTAATAGTCTTTGTTTTAACATCTATTTTGTCTGATATGAGAATTGCTACTCTAGCTTTCTTCTGATTTCCATTTGCATGGAACATCTTTTTACATTTCCTCACTGTCATTCTTTATGTGTCCCTAGGTCTGAAGTGGGTCTCTTGTAGACAACATATCTATAGGTTTTGTTTTTGTATCCATTCAGCCAGTCTATGTCTTTTGGTTGGAGCATTTAATCCATTTTCACTTAAGGTAATTAACAATACGTATGTTCCTATTACCATTTTCTTAATTGTTTTGGGTTTGTTATTGTAGATCTTTTCCTTCTCTTGTGTTTCCTGCCTAGAGAAGTTCCTTTAGCATTATTTGTAAAGCAGGTTTGGCTGTTTTGAATTCTCTTAGCATTTACTTGTCTGTAAAGTTTTTGATTTCTCCGTCAAATCTGATTGAGATCCTTGCTGGGTAGAGTAATCTTGGTTGTAGGTTTTCCCCTTTTATCACTTTAAATATGTCCTGCCACTCCTTTCTGGCTTGCAGATTTTCTGCTGAAAGATCAGCTGTTAACCTTATGGAGATTCCCTTGTATATTATTTGTTGCTTTTCCCTTGCTGCTTTTAATATTTTTTCTTTTATTTAATTTTTGATAATTTAAAAATATGTGTCTTGGTGTGTTTCTCCTTGGATTTATCCTGTATGGGACTCTCTGTGCTTCCTGGACTTGATTAAGTATTTCCTTTCCCATATTAGGGAAGTTTTCAACTATAATCTCTTCAAATGTTTTCTCAGTCCCTTTCTTTTTGTCTTGTTCTTCTGGGACCCCTATAATTCGAATGTTGGTGTGTTTAATATTGTCCCAGAGGTCTCAGACTGTCCTTAATTCTTTTCATTCTTTTCTCTTTATTCTGCTCTGCAGTAGTTATTTCCACTATTTTATCTTCCAGGTCACTTATCCATTCTTCTGCCTCAGTTATTCTGCTGTTGATCCCTTTTAGAGAATAATTAATTTCATTTACTTTGTTTTTCATGATCGTTTGTTTGCTCTTTAGTTCTTCTAGGTATTTGTTAAACATTTCTTGTATTTTCTGTATTCTATTTCCTTGATTTTGGATCATCTTTTCTATCATTACTCTGAATTATTTTCAGGTAGACTGCCTATTTCCTCTTCATTTGTTAGGTCTGGTGGGTTTTTACCTTTCTCCTTCATCTGCTTTGTGTTTCTTTGTCTTCTCATTTTGCTTAACTTACTGTGTTTGGGGTCTCCTTTTTGGAGGCTGCAGGTTCGTAGTTCCCATTGTTTTTGGTGTCTGCCCCTGTGGCTAAGTTTGGTTCAGTGGGTTGTGTAGGCTTCCTGGTGGAGGGGACTGTTCCTGTGTTCTGGTGGATGAGGCCGGATGTTGTCTTTCTGGTAAGCAGGTCCACGTCTGGTGGTGTGTTTTGACATATCTGTGAACATATTATGATTTTAGGCTGTCTCTCTGGTAATGGGTGTGGTTGTGTTCCTGTCTTGCCAGTTGTTTGGCATAGGGTGTCCAGCACTGTAGCTTGCTGATCATTGAGTGGAGCTGGGTCTTGACGTTGATTTGGAGATCTCTGGGAGATTTTCACCATTTGATATTACATGGAGCTGGGCAGTCTCTGGTGGACCAATGTCCTGAACTTGGCTCTCCCACCTCAGAAGTACAGCCCTGACACTTCGCTGGAGCACCAAGAGCCAGTCATCCACACGGCTCAGAAGAAAAGGGAGAAAGAAAGAAAGAAAGAAAGAAAGAAAGAAAGAAAGGAAGAAAGAAAGAAAGAAAGAAAGAAAGAAAGAAAAAGATAAAATAGAATAAAATTAAATTAAAAAGTTCTTAAATAAACAAAAAATGTTTATTGAAAAATTTTTAATAATTAAAAAGAAAGGAAAGAAAGAACATCCAAACCAAAAAACAAATCCTCCAATGATAACAAGTGCTGAAAACTATACTAAAAAAACAAAACAAAACAAAAGAAATGGACAGACAGAAGTCTAGGACAAATGGTAAAAGCAAAGCTATACAGACAAAATCACACACATAAGCATTCACATACACACTCACAAAAAGAGAAAAAGGGGAAAAAAATATATATCATTTCTCCCAAAGTCCACCTCCTCAATTTGGAATGATTCTTTGTCTATCAGGTATTCCACAGATGCAGGGTACATCAAGTTGACTGTTGAGATTTAATCCACTGCACCTGAGGCTGGTGAGAGAGATTTCCCTTTTTCTTCTTTGTTCGCAGATCTCCTGGGATTCAGCTTTGGATTTGGCCCTGCCTCTACATGTAGGTCGCCTGAGGGCATCTGTTCTTCCCTAAGACAGGACGGAGTTAAAGTAGCAGCTGATTTGGGGGCCCTGGCTCACTGAGGCCAGGGGATGGAGGGGTATGGAGTGCGGGGCGAGCCTTCAGTGGCAGAGACCAGCATGATGTTGCACCAGCCTGAGGTGCGCCGTGTGTTCTCCTGGGGAAATTGTCCCTGGATCACAGGACCCTGTCAGTGGCAGGCTGCACAGTCTACTGCGAAGGGAAGTGTTGTTAGTGACCTGTGCTTGCACACAGGCTTCTTGGTGGCTGTAGCAGCAGCCTTAGCATCTCATGCCCATCTCTGGGGTCCGCAGTGATAGCGGCTCGTGCCCGTCTCTGGAGCTCCTTTAAGCAGCACTCTTAATCCCCTCTCCTCGCGCTCCAGGAAACAGAGGCAAGAAAAAGTCTCTTGCCTCTTCGGCAGCTCCAGACCTTTTCCCGGACTCCCTCCTGGCTAGCCGTGGCGCACTAGCCCCCTTCAGGCTTTGTTCATGCAGCCAACCCCTGTCCTCTCCCTGGGATCCGACTGAAGCCGGAGCCTCAGCTCCCAGCCCCCACCCGTTCTGGCGGGTGAGCAGACAAGTCTCTTGGGCTGGTGCGTGCTGGTTGGCACTGATCCTCTGTGCGGGAATCTCTCCACTTTGCCCTCTGCACCCCTGTTGCTGCGCTCTCCTCTGTGGCTCTGAAGTTTCCCCCCTCTGCCACCCGCAGTCTCCGCCCACAAAGAGGCTTCCTAGTGTGTGGAAACCTTTCCTCCTTCACAGCTCTCTCCCACTGGTGCAGGTCCCATCCTTATTCTTTTGTCTCTGTTGTTTCTTTTTTCTTTTGCCCTACCCAGGTACGTGGGGAGTTTCTTGCCTTTTGGTAGGTCTGAGGTCTTCTGCCAGCGTTCAGTAGGTGTTCTGTAGGAGTTGTTCCACATGTAGATGTATTTCTGATGTATTTGTGGGAAGGAATGTGATCTTCACGTCTTACTCTTCCGCCATCTTGAAGCTCCTCCCTGGCTCTTTTCTTAACCAATGAAGCAGAAATATAACACATTGTGGACCAAAAACATAACCTCCTATATCTGGATCCAAAAGTCATTGTATGCTTTTGCATAAGTCAGAGCTTACAGTTTATACTTTTAGGCAGGGTTTGCATTGAAGAGAGTTTCAAATAAAATCAAGAATAATATATATGGAAAATTATTTTAACAATTCTCCTGGAGAATTATGTCACAGTAGTGAAGAAATCATCCATATAACTATTGTGATTGTGTCCTACAACTATGGATTTTTTTTCAGTTGGCATTATTGAGATGACAGAAGAATTTCTCCCTGGAATAGTCAACCAATTTTTTGCATTGTGACATTATCAGCATACTATATTGTCTTATAGTTTGATCTTATGTTATACATTAAACGTAGTTGTGAAAAACAGAGTCTTCGAACGTGAAAGTGTATATTAAATCATATTTGCTTATTGACTTCCATTATAATTTTAGAATTGCTTTCCAAGTAGAAAAAGGCATACTTGCCTGAAAATAGAATCTGAATTACATTTTCAGAGCCTAATATTCACTTTGAGGAACATTATCTTCATCTATGTGCATTTAAGTATCTTAGGAAACATCCTACAATGTTGTGAAATGGAAATATCATTCTGTTGGTTCTATTGTTTATTCACTGGTTCTTCAACTAAGATTTACTGAGTGTCTTCTATGTGGTAGGGGAGATTCAGAAATAAAGCATGGTTCCTACCCCGTGAATTATAGTTGCATAGTATTTTTTATAATATATATTGAATACTAAAATTCACCATAATTGTTTTATGTCCTTGGAAATTCTTATTTACTCCATTAAACTTAAATTTTAAAAAAAGTCACCACATTTACATTTCACACACTTAACAGAGTTCACTAGCTAAAAACTGTCATGAATGTAATTTCCATACTGAATTCAAAAATTTTTAAGTGATTATTAATTGGCACTAACAATAATCCTAGTATTATTCCTGAAGTTTTCGACAAATGCAGGACACACTATCCTTCCATTTTTCTACAGTAATTTTTACAAAAGAGACAATAAACAGGTATTTCTATTACTGATTAACAACTAGAAATTATGTTAATAGCAGCAGAATAGATTTTACTCTAAGGGAGCCCAACTAGGCAAAGCTGAAAGAATTAGGTAACATACATAAGTTTAGTCAGGGAAGAGGTTGAGTCCAGGGATGATGTCTGGGGTAGTAAGAGTTTAAAAACTGGTACAGGCATGCAAGTTCTAGGGTACAGAAAGACAGATGAGTTAAGAAAAATGGAACTAGCAAACAAATGACTATGGAGATAAATTACGATTCTAATACATTGGTTGTTTAGTGTCTAACTGGGGAGATCCATATGTGAACTTCCAAGAGGCCTAGACGTTTGCCTCTGCTTGAAGTGAAACCCATTTTATGTCTAATTTCGCTGGGTTTTATAAACCACATATTGAAACATTGTGAGGCATAGAGCACTTTCTTTGGTGCAGGACCACCCCTCCCATGAAAATGGTACTGGAAATCTGCAAAAGCAAGATATTGAAAGCAGAAAGTCAATTATAAGATGACAAATTAAGAACCATAGTCCAGGGAACTGGCAAAAGCAGAAGACTTGGGTAAGCTCTGAAACCAGAACTGTGCCTATTTGCTTTCTGTCCTATTTTATACTTCTTGCTGTAGGGAGTTAAGCAGGCATTTTCAGGTGAGTGTTTATAGCCAGCAGGAGAGGCAGGGCCCTGCAGGTGCAGCTAGCTACTGTTTAAGCTAAGGGCAAAGGCACTAGGCCTTTTGGGAGGTACTTAACATCAGTCTTTAAAAGATCTTTGCCACTATGGCTTCTCCTTTGAAGGCAGTAGAGATGCTGCAGGCAAGATGGCACCTGGTGGAAGAGCCTGAACATAGGCACATGTGAGACATACAGATCAGTAATTCAATTCACTGCTGTACTTTATCAATTGAAAAAATCCAAAGCAAAATGAAATCAGTGTGAAAAGTATGGCTGACTTTTATTTGTAATGTCATATTATCGGTCTTACTGATACATATTTACATCATTTACTCATGATTAGTATGTCTTTTTATATAGATTAGAAAGATATTCAAGTGATGAGGACCATTTTCTCTTCAAATTCCTGAGAGACAAATATTAGCTCCTGTTCAATTTTATTCAGCTGACATTCAACCACCTACATTTTCAGCATGAAAGCGAATGAGCTAAAGGTATAAAAAATCTGTTTTGAGTCTCCCTGAATCAGTACTGCAGAACATGCTTTTCCTCTGACCTTAGGGAATCATAAGGGCTTTGGGCCCCTACATTGAACAGTCAATATGATGTTTGCTGAAGAGCAGATAAGGAAAGCAATAGATGAGCTCTTGCCCTAAAGTAACTAACATTCTAGGCCTTCTACATCATGACATGATTATTTCTGTTTCTGCAGGTTTAATGTTTAAAATGAGCTGAAGCTCCATTATAGTTGGAATCCAGTCTTTATATTATACGTATAGCTGTATTTGATACAAAAGCAAGAATCATTCTAGAGGGTGTTGTAAGATATTTCTAAATTTTCTGGTAAACAAAATGAATTTTGCTCATCAAATAACACTGATAATAATAGTTATCACGATAAATAAAATATTATTTTGCTAGGTTTATATATGTACATTCCAGGCTCTATGCCAAGTTTTATTTCTCCCCCTTCATTTATAACTAAACTGTAAAATGAGAAAACACCACAGAATTAGGGTAGGGATAACTGACTGGCTATCTCAGAGGAATGAAAGATACAAAAAGAAAGAGGAAGTAAATGACACTAGAGAAAATTCATGGATCTCTCTCTTTGTTTTCTTTGTTAAAGTGTGTTAAATAGAGAAATAATCCAGAAAGTCAAGCGCATGAAAATTATAATAAAAATATAAAATAAAAACAATAACCATTTACTGAGTTCTTATTATGTAGCAGATCTTCTGTTAAGTACATTACATGGAATATCTCATTTACTTCCCAGTGTAAAGATAAGAAAACTGAGGTCTAAGGAGGTTGACTATACTAAAATCAGACAGCATTCAAACCCAGGTGTATTTGACTCCAAAGACTACTTAAGCTCCTGGACTTTGCCAAGAACTTGTAACAACTGCATTACAGTGAGAGTTGCCTGTGGGAATAGGGAGGATTGCCTGTAACCTGGTCTCTGAGTCAGATAAGATACCTTATTTCTGCCACATTAGTGGAGGTATACTTCTAAGTTTATTTTGTAAGCTGCAGGAATATTAGTTTCTGTATGAAAATACTAGCTCAATGGATTTTTTAAATGTTCTAATTACATTTGTTTAAAGTTAACTTTGTGGTAAGGGAGGCTCTTTCATATTTTATGTATTCCCATGAGTTCTAGGAAAGGAGGAAAGGCCAACAAAGGCCATATTCTCATGAACCAGGCAGCAATTCCCATTGGCAACAAAATACTGAAATTTCTCACAATGTTCTGTCACACAGACACTATTCTAGCTTGTAATGCACTGATTTTCAAGGAAATAGAGCCCTAAATTAGAAAGGCCACTGTGTCTTTTAGGGAAACTGAAAGACAGAGTATTGCCCTAAAATAAAGTGTCAATCCAAAACCAATAATATTTAGAGAGCAGAAGCCATGATTGACTTTTAAATAGTTATAAAAATTTAATGTGCTAAAAAAAAAACCCTCTGGATTCTTTTGAGCCACTTCATTTGTTTGATTATTGTCATTGTCATCATAACTGAAATGTGTTGAATACTTACCATAATTTAAGTTCTGTACATATAAAAAATCATTTAATCCTCACAATAATACTATGTGGTAATTACTCTTATCATGACCGTTTTACATTTGAGCAAACCCTGGAAATTAGAGATTACATTACTTGCCTTTGGTCACCCAAGTAGCAAAGGCAGATCTGGAATTCTTCACTCAGGCAGTAGGACATCAGAGCCTACCTTTTAACCACTATACTCTACCTCCTCCTGAAATTGAAAAGGCAGTAGGATTATCACGATAATTAACCTGGAGCCTAGTCAATTTCAGTATTAAAATAATACTCATAGTTACATATCTCCTCTGGCTTAGACATAGACACCTATATATTTGTGTTAGAAAGATATGGCAGGCAGCTGCTCTAAAGTGAACAGAAATGGGTCAACTGTAAACACTCCAAGCAAAGGAAGGTTTTAAGGGTACACCAATATACACATACAAAATCAGTTGCTCAAAAGAAAGACTACTCTATTTTAATTGTTTCATGCTTAAATGGTCTTTCCACTTCTGCTGCTTTCTGGCCAAGAGATCAAAAGGAATACAAATGAAAGAGGCAGAACTGCAAAAAGCATCACACTGAAAATAACAGCTGGAACCTTAAACAAAGATATTGTAGGTGTATATATTTTAAGAAAATGACTCTTAGTTGTACATAGATCATTTGAAAAACTTACATAAACTGTGATAATAAGTCATTGATATAAAGCCCAAATAAAATACAATCCTCCAAAGTTTAGTTTCACTAATTTGAAGTAATGATGATGATGGTGATTGTTGCAATTCATTATATTCATATTATGAGTTAGGGACTATACACTTAAGCCCAAATTGTTTTATTTAATCTTATTTTTACAAAAATACTGTAAGCATAATTAGTATATGCTTATTTTACAGGTAAGAATATTTAGGCTAACATAAGTAATTTTCCCCCAAATTACACTAATATTTAGAAGCAAGGCTAGGCTTTGATCTCAAGGGTAATGAATAAGGTCTAATAATTTTTTCCTACTGTATGCTAGGCAATTCATAGGCATTGTATCATTTACCCCCGATAGATGTTCAGTGGAAGGCCGTAAATAATATATTTCAATGGATAGAAACCATAGCTGCCAACTGTTTACTTGCTGGAAAAGAGGTTTATGGTCAGGTGAAATCATGAAATAATCCAATTTTACTCTCAGAAACTGCCTTTCTCCATTTCTTTGGTCAAACTGATCGAATGCATGCAGACAGCTCCCGAACCAGCAAGTAGAATCTCAGAACATGTTTAAGTATCAGCTATTTGGTGTACATGAAGCCACAGTTCCATGTTTGATGGACTATATTCCTGAGCCAAGTAGGCTCATAGCTCAAAAAGACACTGACTGATGGCCAAATCATGTTTCCCAAAATATAACTATATACAGTAAAGAAGAGATAGAACATGTGTAGCCAATAATTCAGGTTTTAGTCTTGTCCCCAGAGACAAGGGTTATAAAGAGTTTCTATAAAATATAAATAAGTTTGCACATTTAAGACCTAACACCAAAAATGTCCATTCTCTCCTTTTTCTTCAGAGAGAAGCTTAAGTATTTCACCTAAATTTGCAGAGCAAGGGAGATGAGCACCAAGGGACTGTCATTTTTCAGAGGTATGTTTTGTGTTAAATTTGGATACCTTGTTAAAAATGGGTTTTCTTTTTCTTTTTGCAGTGCTTGTCTTTTTTTTCCCTTCATTTTTTATAGCAAGCTCAAGAAAACATTAAAAAATATAGTGGTCAGTGACTGTAAAGTAGATGTGTTTCTGGCCATTGAGAAAACCAGTTGTTCACGTGTTCTGGAGGTGATTGCTTGCTATTTTTGTGAAAATATAAGTTTGAAAATTATTTTCAGGAAGGAATCTTGCAGAGCTCTGACTAAAGAGGACTTTTTAATACAAAGCAGTTTGAAATAGCTGCTCAAGAATTTAATAGCCCCTTTACATGTGTAGCATTTTGAGCTAAAGCTGAAATGCAACAAAGTCATAAAGGCCTTCTCCTATCTCCAATTCATATCAAGATGAACCCAAAAGAGTCCTCTTGGATTCATTCAACATCCTTCCTTGTCTCTGACACACATGAAATATCCCTTCTTCCTTATTCACTTACCATTTCACATGCCTACCCATTATTGTCCACAACAAACACCATCACCATCACCCAAGAGCTTGTTAGAAATTGCAGAATCTCTGGCCTCATCTCAGACCTACTGAATCAAAATTTGCATTTTAACAAGATTCCCAGGTGATTCATATGCACATTAATGTTTGATATGCACTGCCCTAAAATAGAGCTTCTCAACCCTGGCTTACCATTAAAATACATATTGAGGAGCTTTAAAAAATACTAATGCCTTGTCCTAAGTCCCTTCTCCTCTCAAAAATTCTCATTTAATTAGCTTGGTGTAGAGTCTGGTGACTGTAATGTGTAGCCCAGGAAGTAATATATTATTATTATTATTATTATTCTAGATGTTCAGATATTTTGACTGCACTTGCTTTGGATCATCCAGCTTTGCTCTAGCCCCATTTGTCCCTAACTCTAATTTCTGATGCCACGTTGTTGTCTTTTACCTTTTATTTCTGTTAATGATGGTTAATGACTTTGAGAAACAAAATGAATACTTCCAAAATAATTCTTACGGCTTTGTCACTGGACATAACTGTCTTTTAATTTCAGTTCTTAAATGGTGGCTACTGGCCCACTCATATCTGAGCCCTGGGTATTTGACATGTGACTAGAGAAACCAAAGAATATCTGACATAGCAATAAACTTCAAACTACTTTGTAAGAGTAGAATTTCTGATTACTCATCCACCTAGATTGAGTGCTACTAACTTTGCTATTAAAAGGTATTTCCTACTGGCCATGACCATATTTACAAATATATTTGTTAGAGCTGCCATCTATATGAAATATCCTTGCCCCTTCTTGGCTAGTCATAATCAGTAAATCCTCATTAGAAAAATGACAAATACTCTTTCATTAAGAACACTAACCCCAAAATTCTTTGTCATGCATATTGATATAATAGATATTTCCAAAGGAATTATGGATTAAGGGGGACTTGAGATCATAATGCTTTGTTTTCTATGACGTTGCCATGTTCATTATGCAAAATTTAGTGCAAACTATATTTCTCAGTCACAGTAAATGAACAGGAGTTCAGAAAAGATCACCTTTTCTTGAAAGTGATTAAAGTGATATTTTCACCTTGAATAAAGCAGGAGCAGTACACTGATAATTTTCATTATAACCACTGAACCACTTCTCAAGAGACTGAAAATAACCATCTCTTGTCATTTTGAAATTCAGCGTGTGTGTGTGTGTTTATTTTTCCTAGTTTCATTGAAGACAAATTATGAGGTAACCATTAGTACTTCTGACTCCACCAGTATAATTTTGAAAACCCATTAATTACTTAGTTTTAAATGATTAATACGGTACTTAATGGATATATTTTCTTTGTTTTAGTTTAGTTTAGCTTTGTTGTTGTTTTATCACAGCCTCACTTCTATCCACAACCCAGGGGAAACCACATTCACAAGTAATATCAACAGACCAAACCAGAGCTAGAATTTTTATACCAGGATCCAAATACTAACATACCAGGATTTATCAGGTCACTGAAGAAAGAGACTTCAAAAAAGCCCTTTAAGTCCTTTCCTTCTCCAAGCCATGGTCTGTGGTCTATATTACAACTCTCCTTATGAATATCTTATAATGAAAGCACAGAGCACTCTGGGGCTGTGAACAAAAATGGTACCTACCAATGAAATCACTGCAGCATTTGTCCATAGGATCCCCTTGGAATTTGATAATGCTTTGTGAAAATACCACCTTAATGCCCAGAGACATTCTGTTTGG
Organism: Eschrichtius robustus; assembly: GCF_028021215.1. Classification (NCBI taxonomy): domain Eukaryota; kingdom Metazoa; phylum Chordata; class Mammalia; order Artiodactyla; family Eschrichtiidae; genus Eschrichtius; species Eschrichtius robustus. Next base: position 88,360,111 of record NC_090845.1, read on the forward strand.
ACTGGAACAACTTGCTTCCAGCAGTCACAGTCAGCTTAAGCAAACTGAACATAGAATAGCAAAAGGTTAGACTCAGAGGCCTTGGAAGCTTACCAATATGTCTATGTACTTGAATAGTAGTTTTTTTCAATGTAGACAACCTTTATGATCAATTCAGGCCAGGGACCAAAAACTAGCACACTAATTCCCAACAGGCTCATGTTATTTTTTTCTTTATTTTTTTTTTCACACACACACACACTGTATTTTATTTTTACAAGAGATAAATAGACTGACACCAAGCATTGTACATGGATGACCACAACAAAAGCAACAATGATTGCAATTACCAAACATGAAACACACTCATACTATGTCATAATATTGACATTCAGTCCAGTAATCCTCCACTGTAACAGCTCCTTTACTTTGCAGTGAAAATTGATTTCTATATTCTTTGCCTCTGAGTCCTTGTGGGATTTTTTTTTTTTTAATTCAGACAGAAAGTCACAAAAATTATACTCATCCTCATCAGTTCACTCAGTCCCATGTAATTAATTTTTTTTCATCTTGATCTTTTGTTAGCACTTTTATGAGTTCATCAGTTTTTCATTAGAGTTCTGAAAATGCTTATTCATTCAATTCAGCAGTACAGTCAGTTACCAGAAACCTGTACTTGTCAGAGTCTTTTCCATGAATTTCTTAAAGATGAAAGCCTTTTATAGGAATATATTTGCAAAAGCATCAGAGTACACCCAGAACTGTCTGTAAATGACAAAAGACTTAAAAATGACCACTGTTAAAGATTTGATGAAAGTTCATAATAATGCAGTTGGCAAGAAAATTAGTTATTTCTGAGATATACATTTTAAAGTAATAACTAGGATTATTACTTATAACATTATACCAGAACATATAAGATTTTTAGAAATTTCATGTAATGTCTGAAACATTTATATTAACATATTTCCATACATATTTCCATACAAATACAAATATAAGATTTTTAGAAATTTCATGTAATGTCTGAAACATTTATATTAACATATTTCCATACATATTTCCATACAAATACAAATATAAGATTTTTAGAAATTTCATGTAATGTCTGAAACATTTATATTAACATATTTCCATACAAATAACCCAATGAAAGTTTAGTATTAGTTGTTATGTTTGTTGTTTTATACTGAAGGTTCTTATTAGGCATCAATTTTATACACATCAGTGTATACATGTCAATCCCAATCGCCCAATTCACCACACCACCATCCCCACACCACCACAGTTTTCCCCCCTTGGTGTCCATATGTCCATTCTCTACATCTGTGTCTCAACTTCTGCCCTGCAAACTGGCTCATCTGTACCATTTTTCTAGGTTCCACATACATGCATTAATATACGATATTTGTTTTTCTCTTTCTGACTTACTTCACTCTGTATGACAGTCTCTAGATCCATCCACTTCTCAACAAATGACTCAATTTTGTTCCTTTTTATGGCTGAGTAATATTCCATTGTATATATGTACCACATCTTCTTTATCCATTCGTCTGCTGATGGGCATTTAGGTTGCTTCCATGACCTGGCTATTGTAAATAGTGCTGCAATGAACATTCGGGTGCATGTGTCTATTTGAATTACGGTTTTCTCTGGGTATATGCCTAGTAGTGGGATTGCTGGGTCATATGGTAATTCTATTTTTAGTTTTTTAAGGAACCTCCATATTGTTCTCCATAGTGGCTGTATCAATTTACATTCCCACCAAAAGTGCAAGAGGGTTCCCTTTTCTCCACACCCTCTCCAGCATTTGTTGTTTGTTGATTTTCTGATGATGCCCATTCTAACAGGAGTGAGGTGATACCTCATTGTAGTTTTGATTTGCATTTCTCTAATAATTAGTGATGTTGAGCATCTTTTCATGTGCTTCGTGGCCGTCTGTATGTCTTCTTTGGAGAAATGTCTATTTAGGTCTTCTGCCCATTTTTGGATTGGGGTGCTTGTTTCTTTAATATTGAGCTGCATGAGCTGTTTATATATTTTGGAAATTAATCCTTTGTCCGTTGATTCGTTTGCAAATATTTTCCCCCATTCTGAGGGTAGTCTTTTCGTCTTGTTTACGGTTTCCTTTGCTGTGCAAAAGCTTTGAAGTTTCATTAGGTCCCACTTGTTTATTTTTGTTTTTATTTCCATTACTCTAGGAGGTGGATCAAAAAAGATCTTGCTGTGATTTATGTCAAAGAGTGTTCTTCCTATGTTTTCCTCTAAGAGTTTTATAGTGTCCAGTCTTATATTTAGGTCTCTAATCCATTTTGAGTTTATTTTTGTGTATGGTGTTAGGGAGTATTCTAATTTCATTCTTTTACATGTAGCTGTCCAGTTTTCCCAGCACCACTTATTGAAGAGACTGTCTTTTCTCCATTGTATATCTTTGCCTCCTTTGTCATAGATTAGTTGACCATAGGTGCATGGGTTAATCTCTGGGCTTTCTATCTTGTTCCATTGATCTATGTTTCTGTTTTTGTGCCAGTACCATATTGTCTTGATTACTGTAGCTTTGTAGTAGAGTCTGAAGTCAGGGAGTCTGATTCGTCCAGCTCCATTTTTTGCCTCAAGACTGCTTTGGCTATTCGGGGTCTTTTGTGTCTCCATACAAATTTTAAGATGATTTGTTCTAGCTCCGTAAAAAATGCCATTGGTAATTTGATAGGGATTGCATTGAATCTGTAGGTTGCTTTGGGTAGTATACTCATTTTCACAATGTTGATTCTTCCAATCCAAGAACATGGTATATCTCTCCATCTATTTGTATCATCTTTAATTTCTTTCATCAGTGTCTTATAGTTTTCTGCATACAGGTCTTTTGTCTCCCTAGGTAGGTTTATTCCTAGGTATTTTATTCTTTTTGTTGCAATGGTAAATGGGAGTGTTTCCATAATTTCTCTTTCAGATTTTTCATCATTAGTGTATAGGAATGCAAGAGATTTCTGTGCATTAATTTTGTATCCTGCAACGTTACCATATTCATTAATTAGCTCTAGCAGTTTTCTGGTGGCAGTTTTAGGATTCTCTATGTATAGTATCATGTCATCCGCAAACAGTGACAGTTTTACTTCTTCTTTTCCAATTTGTATTCCTTTTATTTCTTTTTCTTCTCTGACTGCCGTGGCTAGGACTTCCAGAACTATGTTGAATAATAGTGGTGAGAGTGGACATCCTTGTCTCGTTCCTGATCTTAGAGGAAATGCTTTCAGTTTTTCACCATTGAGAATGATGTTTGCTGTGGGTTTGTCATATATGGCCTTTATTATGTTGAGGTAGGTTCCCTCTATGCCCACTTTCTGGAGAGTTTTTATCATAAATGGGTGTTGAATTTTGTCGAAAGCTTTTTCTGCATCTATTGAGATGATCATATGGTTTTTATTCTTCAATTTGTTAATATGGTGTATCACATTGACTGATTTGCGTATATTGAAGAATCCTAGCATCCCTGGGATAAATCCCGCTTGATGGTGGTGTATGATCCTTTTAATGTGTTGTTGGATTTTGTTTGCTAGTATTTTGTTGAGGATTTTTGCATCTCTATTCATCAGTGATATTGGTCTGTAATTTTCTTTTTTTGTAGTGTCTTTGTCTGGTTTTGGTATCAGGGTGATGGTGGCCTCATAGAATGAGTTTGGGAGTGTTCCTTCCTCTGCAATTTTTGGAAGAGTTTGAGAAGGATGGGTGTTAGCTCTTCTCTAAACGTTTGATAGAATTCACCTGTGAAGCCATCTGGTCCTGGACTTTGTTTGTTGGAAGATTTTTAATCACAGTTTCAATTTCATTACTTGTGACTGGTCTGTTCATATTTTCTGTTTCTTCCTGGTTCAGTCTTGGAAGGTTATACCTTTCTAAAAATTTGTCCATTTCTTCCAGGTTGTCCATTTTATTGGCATAAAGTTGCTTGTAGTAGTCTCTTAGGATGCTTTGTATTTCTGCGGTGTCTGTTGTAACTTCTCCTTTTTCTGTTCTGATCTTATTGATTTGAGTCCTCTCCCTCTTTTTCTTGATGAGTCTGGCTAATGGCTTATCAATTTTGTTTGTCTTCTCAAAGATCCAACTTTTAGTTTTATTGATCTTTGCTATTGTTTTCTTTGCTTCTATTTCATTTATTTCTGCTCTGATCTTTATTATTTCTTTCCTTCTGCTAACTTTGGGTTTTGTTTGTTCTTCTTTCTCTAGTTACTTTAGGTGTAAGGTTAGATTGTTTATTTGAGATTTTTCTTGTTTCTTTAGGTAGGCTTGTATAGCTATAAACTTCCCTCTTAGAACTGCTTTCGCTGCATCCCATAGGTTTTGGTTCGTCGTGTTTTCATTGTCTTTTGTCTCTAGGTATTTTTTTATTTCCTCTTTGATTTCTTCAGTGATCTCTTGGTTATTTAGTAACGTATTGTTTAGCCTCCATGTGTTTGTCTTTTTTATGTTTTTTTCCCTGTAATTCATTTCTAATCTCATAGTGTTGTGGTCAGAAAAGATGCTTGATATGATTGCAATTTTCTTAAGTTTACTGAGGCTTGATTTGTGACCCAAGATGTCATCTATCCTGGAGAATGTTCCGTGCGCACTTGAGAAGAACGTGTAATCTGCTGTTTTTGGATGGAATGTCCTATATATATCAATTAAATCTATCTGGTCTATTGTGTCATTTAAAGCTTCTGTTTCCTTATTTATTTTCATTTTGGATGATCTGTCCATTGGTGTAAGTGAGGTGTTAAAGTCCCCCACTATGATTGTGTTACTGTCAATTTCCTCTTTTATAGCTGTTAGCAGTTGTCTTATGTATTGAGGTGCTCCTATGTTGGGTGCATATATATTTATAATTGTTATATCTTCTTCTTGGATTGATCCCTTGATCATTATGTAGTGTCCTTCCTTGTCTCTTGTAACATTCTTTATTTTAAAGTCTACTTTATCTGATATGAGTATAGCTACTCCAGCTTTCTTTTGATTTCCATTTGCATGGAATATCTTTTTCCATCCCCTCACTTTCAGTCTGTATGTGTCCCTAGGTCTAAAGTGGGTCTCTTGTAGACAGCATATATATGGGTCTTGTTTTTGTATCCATTCAGCAAGTCTATGTCTTTTGGTTGGGGCATTTAATCCATTCACGTTTAAGGTAATTATCGATATGTATGTTCCTATGATCATTTTCTTAATTGTTTTGGGTTTGTTTTTGTAGGTCCTTTTCTTCTCTTGTGTTTCCCACTTAGAGAAGTTCCTTTAGCATTTGTTGTAGAGCTGGTTTGGTGGTGCTGAATTCTCTTAGCTTTTGCTTGTCTGTAAAGCTTTTGATTTCTCCATCAAATCGAAATGAGATCCTTGCCGGGTAGAGTAATCTTGGTTGTAGGTTCTTCCCTTTCATCACTTTAAGTATATCATGCCACTCCCTTCTGGCTTGTAGAGTTTCTGCTGAGAAATCAGCTGTTAACCTTATGGGAGTTCCCTTGTATGTTATTTGTCATTTTTCCCTTGCTGCTTTCAATAATTTTTCTTTGTCTTTAATTTTTGCCACTTTGATTACTATGTGTCTCGGCGTGTTTCTCCTTGGGTTTATCCTGTATGGGACTCTCTGTGATTCCTGGACTTGGGTGGCTATTTCCTTTCCCATTTTAGGGAAGTTTTCGACTATAATCTCTTCAAATATTTTCTCGGGTCCTTTCTCTCTCTCTTCACCTTCTGGGTCCCCTATAATGCGAATGTTGTTGCGTTTAATGTTGTCCCAGAGGTCTCTTAGGCTGTCTTCATTTCTTTTCATTCTTTTTTCTTTAGTCTGTTCCGCAGCAGTGAATTCCACCATTCTGTCTTCCAGGTCACTTATCCGTTCTTCTGCCTCAGTTATTCTGCTATTGATTCCTTCTAGTGTAGTTTTCATTTCAGTTATTGTATTGGTCATCTCTGTTTGTTTGTTCTTTAATTCTTCTAGGTCTTTGTTAATCATTTCTTGCATCTTCTCAATCTTTGCCTCCATTCTTATTCCGAGGTCCTGGATCATCTTCACTATCATTATTCCGAATTCTTTTTCTGGAAGGTTGCCTATCTCCACTTCATTTAGTTGTTTTTCTGGGGTTTTTTCTTGTTCCTTCATCTGGTACATAGCCCTCTGCCTTTTCATCTTGTGTATCTTTCTGTAACTGTGGTTTTTGGTCCACAGGCTGCAGGATTGTAGTTTTTCTTGCTTCTGCTGTCTGCCCTCTGGTGGTTGAGGCTATCTAAGAGGCTTGATGGGAGGCTCTGGTGGTGGGTAGAGCTGACTGTTGCTGTGGCGGTCAGAGCTCAGTAAAACTTCAATCCACTTGACTGTTGATGGGTGGGGCTGGGTTCCCTCCCTGTTGGTTGTTTGGCCTGAGGCAACCCAACACTGGAGCCTACCTGGGCTCTTTGGTGGGGTTAATGGCAGACTCTGGGAGGGCTCACACCAAGGAGCACTTCCCAGAACCTCCGCTGCCAGAGTCCTTGTCCCCACAGTGAAACAGAGCCACCCCCCGCCTCTGCAGGAGACCCCCCAACACCAGCAGGTAGGTCTGGTTCAGTCTCCCCCAGGGTCACTGCTCCTTCCCCTGGGTCCTGATGCGCACAGTACTTTGTGTGTGCCCTCCAAGAGTGGGGTCTCTGTTTCCCCCAGTCCTGTCGAAGTCTTGCAATCAATTCCCACTAGGCTTCAAAGTCTGATTCTCTAGGAATTCCTCCTCCCATTGCCGGACCCCCAGGTTGGGAAGCCTGACGTGGGGCTCAGAACCTTCACTCCAGTGGGTGGACTTCTGTGGTATAAGTGTTCTCCAGTCTGTGAGTCACCCACCCAGCAGTTATGGGATTAGATTTTACTCTGATTGCGCCCCTCCTACCGTCTCACTGTGGCTTCTCCTCTGTCCTTAGATGTGGGGTATCCTCCTTGGTGAAGTCCAGGGTCTTCCTGTCAATGATTGTCCAGCAGCCAGTTGTGATTCTGGTGCTCTCGCAAGAGGGAGTGAGAGCACCTCCTTCTACTCCGCCATCTTGGTTAATCCCCCAGGCTCATGTTATTGAGTCAAATCTATGAACCTTAGCAGAACACTAGGCATGCAGTAGGGGTTTAATAACTGACTTGTGAATTCAATGGAAAATTTTATATCTAAATACTGAGTGTGGGGGTGGATGGGTATGAAAAGGGTAAATTGCATGTGTTGTTAACAGTAGTTCCAGACAATAACAGACAGCTGTTGGGAGCATTGTATTGCCAGAGTTACTGACATTACCTGGGGTCAAGTCTTTGTGTGGCTATAATCTTGAATTGTCCATGTCAGGAAGATCTTGACATCTGAATTAAGTCCCTGTCTATCTATGATCATGGAATCTCTATCTGATGTGTAGTAGGTTCTCGAATTTTAGGTGGTTATAAATGACAGTGGCATGAGGATATGCTATTAGCTATGGTTATTGGCATGTAAATGCATAAAACTATGGCTACTTGGCCCTGGCATTTCTTCTTTTGCAATGTCTTTGAGTCTGCTAGGCTGGAGGAATGATTGCTCTCTCTTTTTTTTTTAAATCTGTCTTTTCTATCTATATCGACTGTTTCCCCACTTGATTGTTTAAGTCAGAATCACCTACGTTATGTTCTTACTTTGGAAGTTCTCCTGAGAAGCCTGAAATACATGGAAACAAACACTGTGGCAAAACCTCAGTCTCTCCTCTCTCTCTCTCTTCACCACCTTCCTTCCATTTCTCCTTCTCTCCCTTTCTTCTTTATTTTGCTTAGTTGACATGGCTACAAGTGGTATCCCTGCTGGTTTGAAAATGCGTAGAGTAGGTGTATCTATGAATTGTGACAAACGCTTTTTCTCTTACTCCTCTCATCAGTTTCTGTTTCTTACTGCTACCATGCTCTGGATTGGCATTTCCTTGTCATTACAGTATTACTATCTGAAGCTCTGGTATTGGCCATAAGTAGATAAGGCAAAAGAGGAGGCTGTTTGGCTTGCATGGTCCTAGGCACCAGGCTATCCCTAGTCTATGTAAAAGAAAGTTTACCACATGGTCCAGCATAGCTCACTGAGGATCCACACTGTGGTATGGGACTAATCTTAATGGTAAGAAAATGTGGATAAAAATAAGCACCTACTTCAAAGACCTGTAAACATTCAATGAGAAAATGTATATGGTGTGCTTCAAAAATAAGAGCTAGCTTTACTTTTGCACAGCAAAGAAACCATAAACAAGACCAAAAGACAACGCTCAGAATGGAAGAAAATATTTGCAAATGAAGCAACTGACAAAGGATTAATCTCCAAAATTTACAAGCAGCTCATGCAGCTCAATAACAAAAAAACAAACAACCCAATCCAAAAATGGGCAGAAGACCGAAATAGACATTTCTCCAAAGAAGATATACAGATTGCCAACAAACACATGAAAGAATGCTCAACATCATTAATCATTAGAGAAATGCAAATCAAAACTACAATGAGATATCATCTCACACCGGTCAGAATGGCCATCGTCAAAAAATCTAGAAACAATAAATGCTGGAGAGGGTGTGGAGAAAAGGGAACCCTCATGCACTGTTGGTGGGAATGTAAATTGATACAGCCACTATGGAGAACAGTATGGAGGTTCCTTAAAAAACTAAAAATAGAACTACTATATGACCCAGCAATCCCACTACTGGGCATATACCCTGAGAAAACCTTAGTTCAAAAAGAGTCATGTACCAAAATGTTCATTGCAGCTCTATTTACAATAGCCAGGACATGGAAGCAACCTAAGTATCCATCAACAGATGAATGCATAAAGAAGATGTGGCACATGTATAGAATGGAATATTACTCAGCCGTAAAAAGAAACGAAATTGAGTTATTTGTAGTGAGGTGGATGGGGTTAGAGTCTGTCATACAGAGTAAAGTAAGTCAGAAAAAGAAAAACAAATACCATATGCTAACACATATATATGGAATCTAAGGGGGAAAAAAAGGTCATGAAGAACCTAGTGGCAAGACAGGAATAAAGACACAGACCTACTAGAGAATGGACTTGAGGATATAGGGAGGGAGAAGGGTAAGCTGTGACAAAGTGAGAGAGTGGCACGGACATATATACACTACCAAATGTAAAATAGATAGCTAGTGGGAAGCAGCCACATAGCACAGTGAGATCAGCTCGGTGCTTTGTGACCACCTAGAGGGGTGGGATAGGGAGGGTGGGAGGGAGGGAGATGCAAGAGGGAAGAGATATGGGAACATATGTATATGTATAACTGATTCACTTTGTTATAAAGCAGGAAGTAACACACCATTGTAAAGCAATTATACTCCAATAAAGATGTTAAAAAAAAAAGAGCTAGCTTTAATAAGAGTTGTATAAGTGTTTGCTATTACTTCTATTATTTACTATTAAAAAGAAGATGGGTCCATAGCATGGGGGTAGTCAGGGACATCGTAATGACTTTATCCCTAACCAAAACACTCAGCAAACCCTGGTACCTTCCTTGGGTGCTGAAGATATATCATGGCTCCAGTTAATGTCATAAGAGGAGAAGAGACATTCATGTCTGCCAGCCAGCTAGTCCTAATCCAGCTGGTGTATCTTCCTTCTGGTTCAACTATGTTTATATCTAGGTGTGATTCCAGAAATGCAAAGAAGATTCTTTGAAGAGAGTCATAGACAAGTTCTCTTGTTGTATTTGACCCCCATATATAGTCTATTCTATAAAGAGATATTACAATGCAGCCATTGTTGGGCTGGCACAGAAATATAATTTCCTATTTAGCGATCACTGTGATAATGTACACCTCACTCTAACAAAATAATTCACTTGGGTACATAGGATTGTGTATACGTGGAAAAAGAGGAGAAAATGGAGAGGTGGGAGGAGAGAGAGAGAGACAGAGAGAGAGAGATTGATTGATTTCTTCTCTAGCCAAGAAACAAATGCTTGGCAGTCTTTTCTACATGCCATCCATTTCAGTGTTTCAAACCCACGGAATTCAGATGACTGGACATGACTGAACATTGACCCCCAACACGACCATCTAAAAAAATCACTGTTTTGCACATTTTTTAAAAAGAAGAACCTTAAATATCAAGAAGCTCCTTTCTCCTCAGCAATAAGTACTCTTGCTTGCTCAAACTTTAAAAGGCTCTGATCAACTATCTATACAAAAATGAAATAAGAAAGTAAAGAAAATGAAAGTGTTGTTCAAGTCTTACCTGCCATTACAATAACAAAACAAATGAGCTGTTCACCTTCTCTTTCAACCTTCTAACAAGGTCTCCCTTTCACACATATCCCCCCTTGGGTATGTGTCATGCATTTGCTAAACCCTATTACACACTTCAGTTCTTTGATGAAGGATTAACTGGGAAAATCTACCTGTCTTAAGATGCACTCATGGTTTTGGTGAATTTGACTAAATTAATATATATAGATTTACTATCCTGCAAAGAGTTTAGACTGAGTATCTAGTGTAATGAACAAAGTCTGCCTACCTGGATATTAAACCTCCACTAGGAAATATCAGTTTTTAGTAGTACTTGGTACACTATAGATTTGGGCTCTTGAGACTATTCCTCAGTAAGAGAAATGTCACCTATATGCAGGAAAATGCTGCTCGGGTTATACTTACAAATTACTTTATTATGATCATATTATATAAAAAACTGATTAGAATTCAGTAATTTACAGATTGTTTTCAACATCACTGATTCAACAATTTTTGTTTCTTTCTAAATTATTTTGTGTGTACATGTAATGCTTTCTATCTGAGCTTTTTGACCATATTAGGAGGCATTCAAGTACTTTATTCATGGTGAGGATGAAATAATACTTATAAAAGCACAATGTAAACTACTCCACACAATGCAAGTGTGAGATAGTATTATTACCATGTGACATTCTCCCAAGGGGATGTAGTGGCATGCAAATAAGCCTACAACTGCCTTGGCTTAAGCTCTGTTTCTATACCCCTGTCCCCTATAGTATCCCTGGAAAGGGTAAACATCCCAGAAACGTGACTTACATAGCTTCCCCAGTGTCGTAATATCATGGGGGTTTGAATGGACCACAAAATGGAGGTCTTTTAACCTTGTTCATAATTATTTTTCAGTGTTATTAATGACCTTTTACTCTCATCCAAATTATTCAACCACTCTATATTGCTGTGTACGCTCCCTTCTTCTCTCTGTAAAATGGGAATACAAGCGCTAACTCAATTATGGTTTCATGGTGGTAGGAAGATGGGTTAATATTGACAAAACACTTTGTAGTTTAAAAGGTCCATTCCAACATTAATGAGCATTATTAGAGGATTGCATTGCAGCTTAATGAAGTGATGACTCAACTGACATTACATTTTGGATCTCAATTAGCCAATTTTAAGCCCACTGAGTTTGAGTGCTCAGATGTCCATTTTGCCAGTCAGGAACTGATTTTGCTTGGGTTCATATGCTTTTACAGAATTTTTTCTAGCTATATTTATAGTAAAAATGTACTATTCAATTATGAAGTCCATATTCTGACTTTCCCATTAGAAATATATAATCAAAAATATTGGAAAAGAATCCAAACATAAATACAGAGTTTTTGGGTATCTAGCTACTGTGTTTAACGAATTGGATTAGTATTTTCTTTACAAATATGATAACATTAAAACGTTGCCTGTAAAGTGAATTTCTGTATGTCAAAATCTATTTTTCTATTGACTGTCATTGTAAAATGATGGATTGGTTTCTCTGATCTCCAAAATTATCTTAACACATAATTAAGTAATATTTGAAGATGCAACAGTACTTTAAAAAATGCATCTAGAAGAAAATGTTAATCTTTTGTGAAACAATATTTAGTTGTTACATACAATGAACACATACTAAACATGGATATAAAATAAAATGCAAGTTCATTAGCTATGATATTATAATATTAATATTATAAGTCACCAAGATTTCAAGGGGTAGAGAGGGTAAGTGGAAGGATGTATAAGAGTGTGAATTTGTTTAGATGACTTCTGTTGTAAATTGGTCTCCCTAAATCTTTGCACATTGTTTCACCTTGGGTGATATTTAGCTGTATTCATTTTTCCCAGCTTTAGAATTAAAATATCTTAAAATATAATCCAAAAGAGGGTGGGAGTGGATTTAGAATAATGTATGCTAATATTCAAACTCACAAAATGCCAAGTAGACAAGGTTGCTTTTATGTTTGACATAGCAGCTCAAAGATCAAAAAAGGAAGAAACTTTAAATGAAATAGACTCACAAGACTAGACTAAAAAGTAGTTTAGCATCTATTAGAGCTTCCTCCTTCCGCATAATCTTCAACAGGAGTACATTCATCTCCCATTTCGCAGCAACTGGTAATAGATTCTTGGTTTTAGAAAATGATCTAAGATGAAGGAAGAAAGATAAATAGAAACAGCATGTTCCAAACAGTTACAGTTCCAAGTGAAGCTACAAAAAGGTAAAGAAGAGTGTGTTAATAAAAGGGCAAACAGACTGGAAAAATCTCTCAAAAGTGTCATCAACTGTTTAACAAGTTGGATCAGCATCCATGTCTCCTGGCCAGTTTTAGGACAATGAGGAAACAATATATCCATTGGAGATACTCAGGGTTCTAGTATGACCAAGAATAACATTTTCCTCATTGTAGCACTGTGACACCATGATAAACACTTAGGCATATAAAAAAAATAAATAAATAAAGGGAAGTTTCATCATTGCCAGGAGTTAAACATGTTATTATAAGAACCTGGGAATTGCTGAGTTAAGGCTCAGGTCATTCAGATATACTATAAAAGATTGCAAGACAAGGTTAGATATGTCATCTATTGAAAGAGTAATGCTTCCTTCAGGCAAGGAGTTAGACTTTAAATTCAAAATTACCTCATCCATAAAAAAATTTTATTGAAGTATAGTTGATGTGCAGTGTTGTGTTGATTTCTGCTGTGCAGCAAAGTGACTCAGTTTTACATATATATTCTCTTTTCGTGTTCTTTTCAATTATGGTTTATCATAGAGTGTTGACTGTGGTTCCCTGTGCTATACAGTGGAACTTTGTTTGTTCATCCTGTATGTAGTGGTTTGCATCTGCTGGTCCTATGCTCCCAGTCCTTTTCTCCCCATCCTCATCCCCTTGGCAACCACAGGTCTGTTCTCTATATCTGTGAGTCTGTTTTTGTTTTGTAGGTATGTTTATTTGTGTCATATTTTAGATTCCACATATAGATGATATCATGGTATTTGTCTTTCTCTTTCTGACTTACTGAGCTTAGTATTGTGGTCTCTGGGTCCATCCATGTTGCTGCAAATGGCATTATTTCATTCTTTTTAATGGCGACAAATTCATTGAAAGACTCAAAAGTATTAAAGCTTACTCATAGAAGGAAAAAAAAAGATCTCATCCATTTGAATCATGTTATGCTATCCTTATAGCATTTAAAATATGCCATTCAAATATATGAATTTTACTACTAAGAAGTAACTCGAAAACAAAATCATTTATTGCAAATTGAGATTGTAGTTTTTTTTGTTTTTTTCTTTTTTTTATTAAACATCTTTGTTGGAGTATAGTTGCTCTACAATCTTGTGTTAGCTTCGGCTGTATAACAAAGGGAATCAACTATATGTATACATATATCCCCATATCCCCTCCCTCTTGCGTCTCGCTCCCACCCTCCCTATCCCACTCCTCTACGTGGTCACAAAGCACCGAGCTGATCTCCCTGTGCGATGCAGCTGCTTCCTATTAGCTATCTATTTTACATTTGATAGTGTATATATGTCAGTGCTACTCTATCACTTCGTCCCAGCCTAACCTTCCCCCTTCCTTGTGTCCTCATGTCCATTCTCTGCGTATGTGTCTTCATTCCTTTCCTGCTCCTAGGTTCATCAGAATCATTTTCCTTTTTAGATACCGTGTATATGTGTTAGCATACGGTATTTGTTTTTCTCTTTCTGACTTATTTCACTCTGTATGACAGACTCTAGGTCCATGCATCTCACTACAAATAACTCAATTTCATTTCTTTTTATGGCTGAGTAATAGTACACTGTATGTATGTGACACATCTTCTTCATCCATGCATCTGTCGATGGACACTTAGGTTGCTTCCATGTCCTGGCCATTGTAAGTAGAGCTGCAATGAACACTGTGGTACATGACTCTTTTTGAATTATGGTTTGCTCAGGGTATATATCCAATAGTGGGAATGCTGGGTCATATGGTAGTCCTATTTTTAGTTTTTTAAGGAACCACCATACTGTTCTCCATAGTGGCAGTATCAATTTACATTCCCACCAACAGTGCATGAGGGTTCCCTTTTCTCCACACCCTCTCAAGCATTTATTGTTTGTAGATTTTTTGATGATGGCCATTCTGACGACTGTGAGGTGATACTTCACTGTAGTTTTGATTTGCATTACTCTAATGATTAGTGATGTTGAGCATCCTTTCATATGTTTGTAGGCAATCTGTATATCTTCTTTGGAGGAATGTCTATTTAGGTCTTCTGCCCATTTTTGGATTGGGTTGTTTGTTTTTTGATATTGAGCTGCATGAGCTGCTTGTATATTTTGGAGATTAATCCTTTGTCAGTTGCTTCCTTTGAAAATATTTTCTCCCATTCTGAAGGTCATCTTTTCATCATGTTTATGGTTTCCTTTGCTGTGCAAAAGCTTTTCAGTTTCATTAGGTCCCATTTGTTTATTTTTGTTTTTATTTCCATTTCTCTAGGAGGTGGATCACAAGGGATCTTGCTGTGATTTATGTCAAAGAGTGTTCTTCCTATGTTTTCCCCTAAGAGTTTTATAGTGTCTGGCCTTACATTTAGGTCTTGAATCCATTTTGAGTTTATTTTTGTTTAGGGTGTTAGGGAGTGTTCTAATTGCATTCTTTTACATGTAGCTGTCCAGTTCTCCCAGCACCACTTATTGAAGAAGCTGTCTTTTCTCCATTGCATATTCTTGCCTCCTTTATCAAATATAAGGTGACCATATGTGCATAGGTTTATCTCTGGACTTTCCTGTTCCACTGATCTATATTTCTGTTTTGGGGCACGTACCATACTGTCTTGATTACTTTAGCTTTGTAGTATGGTCTGAAGTCAGGGAGCCTGATTCCCCCAGCTCCATTTTTCTTTCTCAAGAATGCTTTGGCTATTCGGGGTCTTTTGTGTTTCCATACAAATTGTGACATTTTTTTTTTCTATTTCTGTGAAAAATGCCATTGGTAGTTTGGTAGGGATTGCATTAAATCTGTAGATTGCTTTGGGTAGTACAGTCATTTCATGTTCACAATGTTGATTCTTCGAATCCAAAAACATGGTATATCTCTCCATCTGTTTGTATCATTTTTAATTTCTTTCATCAGTGTCATAGTTTTCTGCGTACAGTTCTTTTGTCTCCTTAGGTAGGTTTATTCCTAAGTATTTTATTCTTTTGTTGCAATGGTAAATGGGAATATTTCCTTAATTTCTCTTTCAGATTTTTCCTCATTAGTGTATAGGAATGCAAGAGATTTCTGTGCATTAATTTTGTATCCTGCTACGTTACCAAATTCATTGATTAGCTCTAGTAGTTTTCTGGTAGAATCTTTAGGATTCTCTATGTATAGTATCATGTCATCTTCAAACAGTGACAGCTTTTCTTCTTCTCTTCTGATTTGAATTCCTTTTATTTCTTATTGTTCTCTGAATGCTGTGACTAAAACCTCCAAAACTATATTGAATAATAATGGTGAGTGTGGGCAACCTTGTCTTGTTCCTGATTTTAGAGGAAATGGTTTCAGTTTTTCACCATTGAGAATGATGTTGCCTCTGGGTTTGTCATATATGGCCCATATTATGTTGAGGTAAGTTCTCTCTATGCATACATTCTGGAGAGTTTTTTTATCATAAATGGGTGTTTAATTTTGTCAAAAGCTTTTTCTGCATCTATTGAGATTATCATATGGATTATATCCTTTAGTTGGTTAATATTGTGTATGACATTTTTTGATTTGCATATATTGAAGAATCCTTGCATTCCTGAGATAAACCCCACTTGGTCATGGTGTATGATCATTTTAATGTGATGTTGGATTCCGTTTGCTTGTATTTTGTTGAGGATTTTTGCATCTATGTTCATCAGTGATATTGGTCTGTCATTTTCTTTTTTTGTGACATCTTTGTCTGGTTTTGGTGTCAGGGTGATGGTGGCCTCGTAGAATGAGTTTGGGAGTGTTCCTTCCTCTGCTATATTTTGGAAGAGTTTGAGAAGGATAGTTGTTAGCTCTTCTCTAAATATTTGATAGAATTCACCTGTGAAGCCATCTGGTCCTGGGCTTTTGTTTGTTGGAAGATTTTTAATCACAATTTCAATTTCAGTGTTTGTGATTGGTCTGTTTATATTTTCCATTTCTTCCTGGTTCAGTCTCGGAATGTTGTGCTTTTCTAAAAATTTGTCGATTTCTACAAGGTTGTCCATTTTATTGGCATATAGTTGCTTGTAGTAATCTATCATGATTCTTTGTATTTCTACAGTGTCAGTTGTTACTTGTCCTTTTTCATTTCTAGTGCTTTTGATTTGGGTCTTCTCTCTTTTTTCCTTGATGAGTCTCGCTAGTGGTTTATCAATTTTGTTTATCTTCTCAAGGAACCAGCTTTTAGTTTTATAGACCTATGCTACTGTTTCCTTCATTTCTTTTTCATTTATTTCTGATCTCATATTTATGATTTCTTTCCTTCTGCTTTGTTTTTTTTTGTTGTTGTTGTTCTTCTTCTTTCTCGAATTGCTTTAGGTGGAAGGTTAGGTTGTTTATTTTAGGTTTTTCTTGTTTCTTGAGTTAGGATTGTATTGCTATAAACTTCCCACTTACAACTGCTTTTGCTGAATCCCATAGGTTTGGGTTTTTGTATTTTCATTTTCATTTGTTTTTAGGTATTTTTTGATTTCCTCTTTGATTTCTTCAGTGATCTCTTGTTTATTTAGTAGTGTATTGTTTAACTTCCATGTGTTTGTATTTTTTACATTTTTTTTTCCTGTAATTGATATTTAGTCTCATAGCATTGTGGTTAGAAAAGATACTTGATATGATTTCAATTTTCTTAAATTTACCAGCTCTTGATTTGTGACCCAGGATATGATCTATCCTGGAAAATGTTCCATGAACACTTGAGAAGAAAGTGTATTCTGTTGTTTTTGTATGGAATATCCTATAAATATCAATTAAGTCCATCTTGTTAAATGTGTCATTTAAAGCTTGTCTTTCCTTATTTATTTTCATTTTGGGTGATCTGTCCATTGGTGAAAGTGGGGTGTTAGTGTCCCCTACTATTATTGTGTAACTGTCGATTTCTGCTTTTATGGCTGCCAGCATTTGCCTTATGTATTGAGGTGTTCCTACGTTGGGTACCTAAATATTTATAATTGTTATATCTTCTTCTTGGATTGATCCCTTGATCATTATGTAGTGTTTTTCTTTGTGTCTTGTAACAGTCTTCATTTTAAAGTCTATTTTGTCTGATATGAGAATTGCTACTCCAGCTTTCTTTTGACTTCCTTTCTCAAGGACTATGCTTTTCCATCCCCTATCTTTTTCATCCCCTCACTTTAGGACTGCATGTGTCCCTAGGTCTGAAGTGGGTCTCTTGTAGACAGCATATATACAGGTCCTGATTTTGTATCCATTCAGCCAGTCTATGTCTTTTGGTTGGAGCGTTTAATCCATTTACCTTTAAGGTAATCATTGATATGTATGTTCGTATTACCCTTTTCTTAATTGTTTTGGGTTTGTTTTTGTAGGTCTTTTCCTTCTCTTGTGTTTCCTGCCTAGAGAAGTTCCTTTAGCATTTGTTGTAAAGCTGGTTTGGTGGTGCTGAATTTTCCTAAGCATTGATTGTCTCTAAAGTTTTAATTTCTCCGTTGAATCTGAATGAGATCATTGCTGGGTAGAGTAATCTTGGTTGTAGGTTTTTCCCTTTCATCACTTTAAATATGTCTGCCACTCCCTTCTGGCTTGCAGAGTTTCTGCTGAAAGAATAGCTATTAACCTTATGGAGATTCCTTGTATGTTATTTGTTGCTTTTCCCTTGCTGCTTTTAATATTTTTTCTTTGTATTTAATTTTTGATAGTTCGACTAATATGTGTCTTGGCATGTGTCTCCTTGGATTTATCCTGTATGGGACTCTCTGCACTTCTTGGACTTGATTGACTATTTCCTTTCCCATGTTAAGGAAGTTTTCAACTCTAATCTCTTCAAATATTTTCTCAGTCCCTTTCTTTTACTCTTCTTCTTCTGAGACCCCTATAATTTAAATGTTGGTGCGTTTAATATTGTCCAAGATGTCTCTTAGACTGTCCTCAATTCTTTTTATTCTTTTTTCTTTATTCTGCTCTACAGTAGTTATTTCCCCTATTTTATCTTCCAGATCACATATCCATTCTCCTGTCTCAGTTATTCTGCTATTGATTCCTTCTAGAGAATTTTTAATTTCATGTATTGTGCTATTCATCTTTGTTTGTTTGCTCTTTAGTTATTCTAGGTCCTTGTTAAACGTTTCTTGTACTTTCTCCATTCTATTTCCAAGATTTTGGATCATCTTTACTATCATTACTCTGAATTCTTTTTCAAGTAGACTGCCTATTTCCTCTTCATTTCTTTGGTCTGGTGGGTTTTTACTTGTTCCTTCATCTGCTGCATATTTCTCTGTCTTCTAATTTTTTTTGTAATTACTGTGTTTGGGGTCTCCTTTTCGCAGTCTGCATGTTTGTAGTTCCCATTGTTTTTGGTGTCTGTCCCCAGTGGTAAGGTTGGTTCAGTGGCTTGTGTATGTTTCCTGGTGTAGGGGACTGGTGCCTGTGTTCTTGTGGGTGGGGCTGGATCTTGTCTTTCTGGTGGGCAGCACCACGTCCAGTGGTGTGTTTCGGGGTTTCTATGAACTTATTATGATTTTAGGTAGCCTCTCTGCTAATGGCTGGGGTTGTGTTCCTGTCTTGCTAGTTCTTTGGCATTGGGCATCCAGCACTGGAGTTTGCTGGCCGTTGGGTGGAGTTCGGACTTCACATTGAGATGGAGATCTCTGGGAGAGCTCTCGCTGATTGATATTATGTGGGGCCAGGAGGTCTCTGGTGGCCCAATGTCCTGTACTTGGCTCTCTCACATCACAGACTCAGGCCTGACACCCACTCTGAGCATGAAGACCCTGTCAGCCACACGACCGCAACAGGACTGAGTGAGTTTCCTGGAGTAATTATCCCTCCAAATGGGGCTGAGTCCAGAGGAAACGGGGCAGTGTTTTTAACCAATTCTCCAAAATGACTCTGATGCCAGATTCAAGGACTCTTATCCTCGAGGATAACACTTCCTTCCTGATGAAGTACCCTTTTTTTCTTTTCCTTGGTGCTTAGTTTGGTTTCACTTGCTCAGAGGGGGCCGCATGCAGAGGCCTCATACCCGGCCCTTCAGACCAGAGTTCCTGGTGTGAAATGTCTGTGTTGTTTTTTACAAGAAAAAAAAAAGAAAAAAAAAATCCCCATTCTAACAGTGAAATCAATTAGCTTCATGACTAGGGACCCCTTTTATGAGAATCATTAACAGAGTTGAAGTACACATGCTCTTAATGTATTTTTTTGATTGATGTGAAAATTATCAGGCATGGCTCACATCGCAAGATGGAAACCAAAAAAGAAAAAAAAAAAGTGGCGAGGGGGGTGGAAATGCATAGACAATCTAGTACTTGGCTTGGTTCAGCGTTCTGATAACTCCTCAAAATTTTAGGTTAAAATAACATCACAGATAGGTGGAATATAGGAGCATGTTCCTGTTTTAAGTATTCCTAAACTACTGAAAAGTTGAAATTAGTCATATATCACATTTTCCAAATTTACAACACATAAAATCCCTATGCTTCTTGACACTGTAGCTACTAAATTTATTTTTCAGGGGTGCGTCTATAGGTTCATTCCCAAGAGGAGCCAGCTTCCCACTCATTTTATCTATTTAATTTGGTCAATTGTTACATAGAATTAGAACCTTTGCTGAAAACTTCAGGATAAGTATTTGACCCATGTTAAAATACTGTTCACCAGGGATCTAATTTTTGAATTATTTTCTTTCTAATTCTGGTTTGAGGTCTGATTCAAACAACTGCACATTCAAAGGAGGGTCTAGAGAAAGTGCAGCCATTAGTTCTTCTGGATCAGTGATTTTTCAGATTCTTGGTAATGCATAACTCCAGGTCCCATCTCCAGAATTTCTCATTTAGTTGGAGAAAATCTGTAAGGATAACAGATTCAGTTGCAGGTGGTCAGTGTCCTCATGGTGATAAACACTGCTCTAGGGATCTCTTTGAGAATATGATGAAAGATGGTTATGTTCTCACCATTAAAAAACAATATTTTGCATGCAATTTCAGTCTTCTGTACTCCTGAGGTCTATCCAAGGACACCAGTTTAAGATCTAGATCTCTATCAAAGCAGAATACACAATTTGTAAGTATTCTAGTTTTCTTTAGAAAATAATTGCAGAATTATAATTTAACATAACTGTCCTCAGCTTTTACATATTATTGAAATAAGAATTGATTGTATACAATTTTTCTGTACTTATTGACACAGAAAGATGCCTTCATCTCTGAATTTGCCCTGAGTATGGCAAAATATTGAGGCTTCCAGCTTCCCATGCTTGCTTCAGAGGCTTGTATTCATACTTCACCCACACTGCCAATGTTGGTCTATAGTAAATTTCTTCTTGGCAGAGCTACCCCTATTCATTTTTAAAATTTTTATTTTATATTGGAGTATAGTTGATTTAAAATGTTGTGTTCATTTCAGGTGTACAGTAAAGTGATTCAGTTATACATATACATATATCTACGCTTTTTCAGATTATTTTCCCATATAGGTTATTAGAGGGTATTGAGTAGGGTTCTCTGTGCTATACAGTAGGTCCTTGCTGATTATCTATTTTATATATAGTAGTATGTATATGTTAATCTTAACCTCCTAATTTATCCCTTCACCCACTTTTCCCCTTTGGTAACCATAAATATGTTTTCTAAGGCTGTGAGTCTGTCTCTGTGTTGTAAATAAGTTCATTTGTATCATTTTTTAGATTCCACATAAAGTGATATAATATGACATTTGTCTTCCTCTGTCTGAATTATTTCACTTAGTATGATTATCTCTAGGTCCATCCATGTTGCTGCAAATGGCATTATTTCATTATTTTTATGGCTGAGTAATATTGTATATATGTACCAAATCTCTTTTATTCTTCTGCCAATGAGCATTTACGTTGCTTCAATGTCTTGGGTATTGTACAATAGTGCTGCTATGAACATTGGGGTGCATGTATCTTTTCGAATTATGGTTTTCTCTGGATATATGCCCAGGAGTGGGATTATATGGATATATGCCCAGGAGTGGGAACTCTATTATTAGTTTTTTAAGGAACCTCCATACTGTTCTCTGTAGTGGTTGTACCAAGTTACATTCTCATCAACAGTATTAGGAGGGTTCCCTTTTCTCCACACCCGCTCCAGCATTTATTGTTTGGAAATTTTTTGATGATGGCCATTCAGACTAGTATGAGGTGATATCTCATTGTAGTTTTGATTTGCATTTCTCTAACATCACATATTTTCATGTACTTTTTGGCCATCTGTATGTCTTCTTTGAAGAAATGTCTGTTTAGATCTTTTGCCCATTTCTTGATCGGGTTGTTTGGTTTTTTGATATTGAGCTGCATGAGCTGTTTGTATATTTTAGAGATTAATCCCTTGTCAATCACATCATTTGCAAATATTTTCTCCCATTCTGTGTGTTGTCTTTTTGTTTTGTTTATGGTTTCCTTTGCTATGCAGAAGATTTTAAGTTTAATTAAGTCCCATTTGTTTATTTTTATTTTTTTATTACTCTAGGAGGTGAATCCAAAAAGATATTGCTGCGATTTATGTCAAAGAGTGTTCTGCCTATCTTTTCCTCTAAGAGTTTTTGATTATCTGGTCTTACATTTAGATCTTTAATCCATTTTGACTTTATTGTTGTATATGGCAGTTGAGAATGTTCTAATTTCATTATTTCACATGTAGCTGTCCAGTTTTTCCAGCACCACTTATTAAAAAACTGTCTTTTCTCCATTGTACATTCTTGCCTCCTTTGTCATAGGTTAATTGAGCACAGGTGCATGGGTTTATTTCTGGGCTTTCTATCATGTTCCAATGATATATAAGTCAAACATTTAGAGAAGAATTAACACCTATCCTTCTGAAACTATTTTTAAAAACTGCAGAGGAAGGAACACTCCCAAACTCATTCAATGAGGCCATCATCACCCTGGTACCAAAGCCAAAGATACTACAAAAAAAAAAAGAATATTACAGACAATATCTTTGACGAACATAGACACAAATATCCTCAACAAAATACTAGCAAACTGAATCCAACAGCACATTAAAAGGATCATACAGCATGATCAAGTGGGATTTATCCCAGGGATGCAAGGATTCTTCAATATATGCAAATCAATCAATGAGATACACCATATTAACAAATCAAAGTATTAAAAACCATATGATCATCTCAATAGATGCAGAAGAAGTTTTTGACATAATTCAACACCCATTTATGATAAAAACTCTCCAGGAAATGGGCATAGATGGAACATACCTCAACATAAAAAAGGTCATATGTGATGAACCCACAACTAGCATCCTACTAAATGATTAAAAGCTGAAAACATTTCCTCTAAGATCAGGAACAAGACAAGGATGTCCACTCTCATCACTTTTATTCAACATAGTTTTGGAAGTCCTAGTCATGGCAATCAGAGAAGAAAAAGAAATAAAAGGAATCAAAATTGTGAACGAGGAAGCAAAACTCTCACTGTTTGCACATGACATGATACTATACATAGAAAATCCTAAAGACGCTACCAGAAGACTACTAGAGCTCATCAATGAATTTGGTAAATTTGCAGGGTACAAAATTTTCAGAAATCTCTTGTATTTCTATACACTACAAATGAAAGATTAGAAAGAGAAATTAAGGAAACAATCCCATTTACCATCACATCAGAAAGAATAAAATACCTACGAATAAATCTACCTAAGGAGGCAAAAGACCTATACTCTGAAAACTATCAGATTCTGATGAAAGAAATTGAAGATGACACAATCAGATGGAAAGATATACCATGTTCTTGGATTGGGAGAATCAATATTGTCAAAATGACTACACTACCCAAGGCAATCTGCAGAATCAATGGCATTTTTTCACAGATCTAGAACAAAATTTTTTTTTAATTCGTTTGGAAACACAGAAGACCCCAAAGAGCCAAAGCAATTTTGAGGGAAAAAAAAAATGTAGATGCAGGAATTAGGTTCCCTGACTTCAGACTATGATATAAAGCTACAGTAATCAAAACAGTATGGTATTGGCACAAATCCACCTATTCATTTTTATACCCTGCTCCTTCTTTCCCCTACAACCTCAGTGCCTAAGGTAATACTAGATTCTAAATAAACACTCTTACTTTGCTTAGCTTATGTTTTACTAATTGCAAAGGTAGCACATGTACATCACAGAAAATATACAAAATATTCAAATGGTAAAATAACGGTCAACTGCCATATCATTCATTTTGTCTCAGAGTTATTGTTTGTAAATATATTTTCAAAATTAATCTCCCTGTATTCTAACTGCAACATCATTTCCAAGAGATGGCCATTGTTAATAATGCAGTACCTTTGTAGTATATTTTATATTTCATATTTTATAGATTATATAAAATATTTTATATATTATATATTTTATAGTATCTTTTTCTTACATACACATAAATGTACATGTATGCATATACACATCTAATCCTTTTTTTAAAAAATAGGATTGTACTATTTATATATTGCATAAATTTCTTTTTTCACCATAATCAAAATACTGTGAACATTTTCTCAAGTTACTTAATGTAAAGCTACTTCACTTATTTTAACATTTTCATAGAATTCGCTACATATTTTTGAGCTTATGAGTTTATTACCTAAATAGTAAATAAATAACTTTTCGCTAACATCTTATTGCATTTTATTAGGAATGAATAGAAATGTAACTAAATGGATTTGACTATTGTTTGTTATAGGATAATAGAATTCCAGAATTATTTCTTATTCTGGCTTAGGATATAGAATTTCGTTTTCAGAAACTAGCCAAATTATTACTGGTTTCCAATGATCGGGAAAAACATGGCTTTATACATCCTCTCCAAACTTAATAGATGTAAAATTCCTTTCAGCTAGTGTTGAGTCCCACGTCATTTTGTCAAGCCACTAGACTGACTCAAATTTTTCTGATACTTCAGAGGGCCTGCCACCTGCCCTGTGTTTCAGACAGCAGGACTCCAAATCCCACTGCCATTACAATAACAATAATAGACACAGTGGTTGTGTTTTTTTTTTTTAAACATCTTTATTGAAGTATAATTGCCTTACAATGGTGTGTTAGCTTCTGCTTTATAACAAAGTGAATCAGTTATACACATACAATATGTTCCCATATCTCTTCCCTCTTGCATCTCCCTCTCTCCAACCCTCCCCATCCCACCCCTCTAGGTGGTCACAAAGCACCGAGCTGATCTCCCTGTTCTATGTGGCTGCTTCCCACTAGCTATCTATTTTACATTTGGTAGTGTATATATGTCCATGACACTCTCTTACCCTGTCACATCTCACCCCACCCCCTCCCCATATCCTCAAGTCCATTCTCTAGTAGGTCTGTGTCTTTATTCCCGTCTTGCCACTAGGTTCTTCATGGCCTTTTTTTTTTCCTTAGATTCCGTATATATGTGTTAGCACACTGTATTTGTTTTTCTCTTTCTGACTTACTTCACTCTGTATGACAGACTCTAACTCCATCCACCTCATTACAAATACCTCCATTTCATTTCTTTTATAGCTGAGTAATATTCCATTGTATATATGTGCCACATCTTCTTTATCCATTCATCTGTCGATGGACATTTAGGTTGCTTCCATGTCCTGGCTATTGTAAATAGAGCTGAAATGAACATTTTGGTACATGACTCTTTTTGAACTAAGGTTTTCTCAGGGTATATGCCCAGTAGTGGGATTGCTGGGTCGTATGGTAGTTCTATTTGTAGTTTTTTAAGGAACCTCCATACTGTTCTCCATAGTGGCTGTATCAATTTACACTCCCACCAACAGTGCAAGAGTGTTCCCTTTCCTCCACACCCTCTCCAGCATTTATTGTTTCTAGATTTTTTGATGATGGCCATTCTGATCGGTGTGAGATGATATCTCATTGTAGTTTTGATTTGCATTTCTCTAATGATTAATGACGTTGAGCATTCTTTCATGTGTCTGTTGGCCATCTGTATATCTTCTTTGGAGAAATGTCTATTTAGGTCTTCTGCCCATTTTTGGATTGGGTTGTTCGTTTTTTTGTTATTGAGCTGCATGAGCTGCTTGTAAATCTTGGAGATTAATCCTTTGTCAGTTGCTTCATTTGCAAATATTTTCTCCCCTTCTGATGGTTGTCTTTTGGTCTTGTTTATGGTTTCCTTTGCTGTGTAAAAGTTTTTAAGTTTCATTAGGTCCCATTTGTTTATTTGTGTTCTTATTTCCATTTCTCTGGGAGCTGGGTCAAAAAGAATCTTGCTGTGATGTATGTCATAGAGTGTTCTGCCTATGTTTTCCTCTAAGAGTTTGAAAGTGTCTGGCCTTACACTTAGGTCTTTAATCCATTTTGAGTTTATTTTTGTGCATGGTGTCAGGGAGTGTTCTAATTTCATAGTTTTACATGTATCTGTCCAATTTTCCCAGCACTACTTATTGAAGAGTCTGTCTTTTCTCCACCGTATATTCTTGCCTCCTTTATCAAAAATAAGGTGACCATATGTGTGTGGGTTTATCTCTGGGCTTTCTATCCTTTTCCATTGATCTATATTTCTGTTTTTGTGCCAGTACCAAACTGTCTTGATTACTGAAGCTTTGTAATATAGTCTGAAGTCAGGGAGCCTGATTCCCCCAGCTCCATTTTTCGTTCTCAAGATTGCTTTGGCTATTCGGGGTCTTTTGTGTTTCCATACAAATTGTGAAATTTTTTGTTCTAGTTCTGTGAAAAATGCCAGTGGTAGTTTGATAGGGATTGCATTGAATCTGTAGATTGCTTTGGGTAGTAGAGTCATTTTCACAATGTTGATTCTTCCAATCCAGGAACATGGTATATCTCTCCATCTATTTGTATCATCTTTAATTTCTTTCATCAGTGTCTTATAATTTTCAGCATACAGGTCGTTTATCTCCTTAGGTAGGTTTATTCCTAGATATTTTATTCTTTTTGTTGCAATGGTAAACGGGAGTGATTTCTTAATTTCACTTTCACATTTTTCGTCATTAGTGTATAGAAATGCAAGAGATTTCTGTGCATTAATTTTGTATCCTGCTACTTTACCAAATTCATTGATTAGCTCCAGGAGTTTTCTGGTAGCATCATTAGGATTCTCTATGTATAGTATCACGTCATCTGCAAATAGTGACAGCTTTACTTCTTCTTTTCCGATTTGCATTCCTTTTATTTCTTTGTCTTCTCTGATTGCTGTGGCTAACACTTCCAAAACTATGTTGAATAATAGTGGTGAGAGTGGGCAACCTTGTCTTGTTCCTGATCTTAGTGGAAATGGTTTCAGTTTTTCACCATTGAGGACAATGTTGGCTGTGGGTTTGCCAAATATGGCCTTTATTATGTTGAGGAAAGTTCCCTCTATGCCTACTTTCTGCAGGGCTTTTATCAT
Organism: Eschrichtius robustus; assembly: GCF_028021215.1. NCBI lineage: Eukaryota > Metazoa > Chordata > Mammalia > Artiodactyla > Eschrichtiidae > Eschrichtius > Eschrichtius robustus. The sequence continues at coordinate 88,386,885 of NC_090845.1, forward strand.
AAATGGGTGTTGAATTTTGTCGAAAGCTTTCTCTGCATCTATTGAGATGATCATATGGTTTTTCTCCTTCAATTTGTTAATATGGTGTATCACATTGATTGATTTGCGTATATTGAAGAATCCTTGCATTCCTGGGATAAACCCCACTTGATCATGGTGTATGATCCTTTTAATGTGCTGTTGGATTCTGTTTGCTAGTATTTGGTTGAGGATTTTTGCATCTATGTTCATCAGTGATATTGGCCTGTAGTTTTCTTTCTTTGTGACATCTTTGTCTGGTTTTGGTATCAGGGTGATGGTGGCCTCGTAGAATGAGTAGGGGAGTGTTCCTCCCTCTGCAATATTTTGGAAGACTTTGAGAAGGATAGGTGTTAGCTCTTCTCTAAATGTTTGATAGAATTCGCCTGTGAAGCCATCTGGTCCTGGGCTTTTGTTTGTTGGAAGGTTTTTAATCACAGTTTCAATTTCAGTGCTTGTGATTGGTCTGTTCATATTTCCTATTTCTTCCTGGTTCAGTCTCGGCAGTTTGTGCATTTCTAAGAATCTGTCCATTTCTTCCAGGTTGTCCATTTTATTGGCATAGAGTTGCTTGTAGTAATCTCTCATGATCTTTTGTATTTCTGCAGTGTCAGTGGTTACTCCTCCTTTTTCATTTCTAATTTTATTGATCTGAGTCTTCTCCCTTTTTCTCTTGATGAGTCTGGCTAATGGTTTATCAATTTTGTTTATCTTCTCAAAGAACCAGCTTTTAGTTTCATTGATTTTTGCTATTGTTTCCTTCATTTCTTTTTCATTTATTTCTGACCTGATCTTTATAATTTCTTTCCTTCTGCTGGCTTTGGGGTTTTTTTGTTCTTCTTTCTCTAATTGCTTTAGGTGAAGGTTAGGTTGTTTATTCGAGATGTTTCCTGTTTCTTGAGGTAGGCTTGTATTGCTATAAACTTCCCTCTTAGCACTGCTTTTGCTGCGTCCCATAGGTTTTGGGTCGTCGTATCTCCATTGTTATTTGTTTCTAGGTATTTTTTGATTTCCCCTTTGATTTCTTCAGTAATCACTTCGTTATTAAGTAGTGTATTGTGTAGCCTCCATGTGTTTGTATTTTTTACAGATCTTTTCCTGTAATTGATATCTAGTCTCATAGCGTTGTGGTCGGAAAAGATACTTGATACGATTTCAATTTTCTTAAATTTACCAAGGCTTGATTTATGACCCAAGATATGATCTATCCTGGAGAATGTTCCATGAGCACTTGAGAAAAATGTGTATTCTGTTGTTTTTGGGTAGAATGTCCTATAAATATCAATTAAGTCCATCTTGTTTAATGTATCATTTAAAGCTTGTGTTTCCTTATTTATTTTCATTTTGGATGATCTGTCCATTGGTGAAAGTGGGGTGTTAAAGTCCCCTACTATGATTGTGTTGCTGTCGATTTCCCCTTTTATGGCTGTTAGTATTTGCCTTATGTATTGAGGTGCTCCTATGTTGGGTGCATAAATATTTACAATTGTTATAGCTTCCTCTTGGATCGATCCCTTGATCATTATATAGTGTCCTTCTTTGTCTCTTGTAATAGTCTTTATTTTAAAGTCTATTTTGTCTGATATGAGAATTGCTACTCCAGCTTTCTTTTGATTTCCATTTGCATGGAATATCTTTTTCCATCCCCTCACTTTCAGTCTGTATGTGTCTCTAGGTCTGAAGTGGGTCTCTTGTAGACAGCATATATATGGGTTTTGTTTTTGTATCCATTCAGCCAGCCTGTGTCTTTTGGTGGGAGCATTTAACCCATTTACATTCAAGGTAATTATGGATATGTATGTTCCTATTCCCATTTTCTTAAATGTTTTGGGTTTGTTATTGTAGGTGTTTTCCTTGTCTTGTGTTTCTTGCCTAGAGAAGTTCCTTTAGCATTGTTGTAAAGCTGATTTGGTGGTGCTGAACTCTCTCAGCTTTTGCTTGTCTGTAAAGGTTTTAATTTCTCCATCAAATCTGAATGAGATCCTTGCTGGGTAGAGTAATCTTGGTTGTAGGTTTTTCTCCTTCATCACTTTAAGTATATCCTGCCACTCCCTTCTGGCTTGCAGAGTTTCTGCTGAAAGATCAGATGTTAACCTTATGGGGATTCCCTTGTGTGTTATTTGTTTTTTTTTCCCCTTGCTGCCTTTAATATGTTTTCCTTATATTTAATTTTTGACAGTTTGATTAATATGTGTCTTGGCGTGTTTCTCCTTGGGTTTATCCTGTATGGGATTCTCTGTGCTTCCAGGACTTGATTAACTATTTCCTTTCCCATATTAGGGAATTTTTCAAGTATAATCTCTTCAAATATTTTCTCAGTCCCTTTCTTTTTCTCTTCTTCTTCTGGGACCCCTATAATTCGAATGTTGGTGCGTTTAATGTTGTCCCAGAGGTCTCTGAGACTGTCCTCAGTTCTTTTCATTCTTTTTTCTTTATCCTGCTCTGCAGTAGTTATTTCCACCATTTTATCTTCCAGGTCACTTATCCTTTCTTCTGCCTCAGTTATTCTGCTATTGATCCCTTCTAGAGTATTTTTAATTTCATTTATTGTGTTTTTCATCATTGCTTGATTCCTCTTTAGTTCTTCTACGTCCTTGTTAAATGTTTCTTGCATTTTGTCTATTCTATTTCCAAGATTTTGGATCATCCTTACTATCATTATTCTGAATTCTTTTTCAGGTAGACTACCCATTTCCTCTTCATTTGTTAGGTCTGGTGTGCTTTGACCCTGCTCCTTCATCTGCTGTGTGTTTTTCTGTCATCTCGTTTTGCTTATCTTACTGTGTTTGGGGTCTCCTTTTCACAGACTACAGGTTTTTAGTTCCCGTTGTTTTTGGTATCTGTCCCCAGTGGCTAAGGTTGGTTCAGTGGGTTGTGTAGGCTTCCTGGTGGAGGGAACTAGTGCCTGAGTTCTGGTGGATGAGGTTGGATCTTGCCTTTCTGGTGGGCATGTCCACGTCTGGTGGTGTATTTTGGGGTGTCTGTGGCCTTATTATGATTTTAGGCAGCCTCTCTGCTAATGGATGGGGCTGTGTTCCTGTCTTGCTAGTTGTTTGGCATAGGGTGTTCAGCACTGTAGCTTGCTGGTCGTTGAGTGAAGCTGGGTCTTGATGTTGAGATGGAGATCTCTGAGAGTTTTTCGCCGTTTGGTGTTACGTGGAGCTGTGAGGTCTCCTGTGGACCAGTGTCCTGAAGTTGGCTCTCCCACCTCAGAGGCACGGCCCTGATGCCTGGCTGGAGCACCAAGAGCCTTTCATCCACACGGCTCAGAGTAAAAGGCAGAAAAAATAGAAAGAAAGAAAGAGGCTATAATATAGTGAAGTAAAATAAAGCTATTATAAAGCAGAGCTATACAGACAAAATCTCACCCAGAAGCATATACATATACACTCACAAAAAAAAGGAAAAGGGGAAAAATTAATATATCCTGCTCCGAAAGTCCACCTCCTGAATTTGGGATGATTCATTGTCTATTCAGGTATTCCACAGATGCAGGGTACATCAAGTTGATTGTGGAGATTTAATCCACTGCTCCTGAGGCTGCTGGGAGAAATTTCCCTTTCTCTTTGTTCGCACAGCTCCCTGGTTTCAGCTTTGGATTTGGACCCGCCTCTGCGTGTAGGTCACCTGAGGGCGTCTGTTCCCCGCCCAGACAGGACGGGGTTAAAGGAGCAGCTGCTTCAGGGGCTCTGGCTCACTCAGGCCGGGGGGAGGGGTACGGAGGAGGCGGGGCAAGCCAGCGGCGGCAGAGGCCGGCGTGACGTTGCAGCAGCCTGAGGCGTGCAGTGCTTTCTCCCGGGGAAGTTGTCCCTGGATCACGGGACCCTGGCAGTGGCGGGCTGCACTGGCTCCTGGGAGGGGCAGTGTGGAGAGTGACCTGTGCTCACACACAGGCTTTTTGGAGGCGGCAAGAGCCGCCCCAGCGTCTCACGCCCGTCTCTGTGGTCCGCGCTGATCGCTGCGGCTCGCGCCCGTCTCTGGAGTTCGTTTAGGTGGCGCTCTTAATCCCCTCTCCTTGCGCGCTGCGAAACAAAGAGGCAAGAAAAAGTCTCTTGCCTCTTCGGCAGCTGCAGACTTTTTCCCGGACTCCCTCCCGGCTAGCTGTGGTGCGCTAACCCCTTCAGGCTGTGTTTACGCCGCCAACCCCAGTCCTCTCCCTGCGATCTGCCCAAAGCTGAGCATCAGCTCCCAGCCCTGCCCGCCCCGGCGGGTGAGCAGACAAGCCTCTCGGGCTGGTGAGTGCTGCTCAGCGCTGAGCCTCTGTGCGGGAGTCTCTCTGTTTTTTCCTCTGCGCCCCTGTTGCTGTGGGGTCCGCGCTGATAGCCGTGGCTCGCGCCCGTCTCTGAAGTTCGTTTAGGCGGCACTCTGAATCCCCTCTCCTCGCGCACCAGGAAACAAAGAGGGAAGAAAAAGTCTCTTGCCTCTTCAGCAGCTGCAGACTTTTTCCCGGACTCCCTCCCGGCTATCTGTGGTGCACTAACCCCTTCAGGCTGTGTTTACGCCGACAACCCCAGCCCTCTCCCTGCGTTCCGACCGAAGCCCGAGCCTCAGCTCCCAGCCCCGCCTGCCCCGGCGGGGGAGCATACAAGCCTCTAGGGCTGGTGAATGCTGCTCGGCGCCGATCCTATGTGCGGGAATCTCTCCGCTTTGCCCTCCGCACCCCTGTGGCTGCCTTCTCCTCCGTGGCTCCGAAGCTTCCCCCCTCTGCCACCCGCAGTCTCTGCCCACGAAGGGGCTTCCTAGTGCGTGGAAATCTTTCCTCCTTCACAGCTCCCTCCCACTGGTGCAGGTGCCGTCCCTATTCTTTTGTCTCTGTTATTTCTTTTTTCTTTTGCCCTACCCAAGTACGGGGGGAGTTTCTTGCCTGTTTAGAGGTCAGACGTTTTCTGTCAGCGCTCAGTGGGTGTTCTGTAGGAGCAGTTCCACGTGTAGATGTATTTCTACTGTATCTGTGGGAAGGAAGGTGATCTCCGCGTCTTACTCTTCCACCATCTTCTCTCCGCCCCAGTGGTTGTGTTTTAATGGCACTACTTAATGAATTCTATGAGACAAGAATAATGGTGAGAAACCTCATGGTCAGCAGTGTTACTTTGAGAAGCACCCAGCAATAGCTCTGAGAAGCCCTTCAAGTGCATCCAGCATCTATCTGCTCTGCCTGCAGTTAACCAAGATTTCCTTTTCTTTTCCCTCATCCTCAGTAGTGTATGTGAAGCAAAACAATTTCAGTCCAAGAAAAGCGATAGCCCTTGATGTTAACATATCAAACTTGGGTTCAAACAAAAGGTTAAAAGAAAACAGACAAGATTACATTCTAACAATTTTCCCATAGATATAGGGTGAGAATTTGGACCAATAAATTTGTTTTCAACAACAACAAAGAAGGATGCTCCAAGTATCCTTGGTAGAAAGTCTAAAATTATGGAAAAGATGATAAAAGTCACTTGGAGCTACTCTGTCCAGAGATTTGAGGGTATTCATTGTCCCCAGATGTGTGATTCATAGAATCACATCTAAAATTAGAAATCTAGGAGTAAACAAACAAAAGCTAACTACTTCCTGCAAAGGATAGTAGAGTGTGGAATAAATTCCTAGGAAAACAGTTAAGCATGAATATGTTCAGCCGATTTCATGAGGAAAATAAAAATGACAAAGAAATAGATTGAGAAAGAATCAATCCTAAATTAAGATTAAAAACTTCTTTGCGAGGAGAGAAAAGACTAGATAGTCTGCAAACTATCTATATAGTTTCCTTCTTTAATGGATCATCAAAAGTGCCAGGAAACATCTCTGAATGTATTCCATGCATCTCTTAAAATTCTTTCTCATGTATCTACCTGACATTATTATGAGGTAGAGAGGGGAAGAGAGTTATTATACATTCCTATTCTCTCTCTCTCTCTTTCTTTCTCTCTCCTCTCCCTCTCTCCTTCTCTTGCTCTGGGACCCTCTTTCTCTCTCTTTCTCTTTCCCATAAGACATGATTGAAGGAAAGAGTGTGTGTGTGTGACTGTTTGTCTGTCTGTATGTCTCTCTCCATAATGCATGCCTCCTTCCAAAAGTTACTCTGGTTGGTTTAGAGGTGGCTTGCTCAAGGCCATACGCCAAGTCAACACATGATAAAAGGCTCCAGAGAACAGAGAATGTTTTTCAGCTATTAAATCTAAACTATTGCACACTGTAGCATCACAAATTGTTAGAGATGAAAAGTAACTTAGAGACTCATTTCTTCATTTTCTGGATGAAACTGAGGCCCAGTAAGTTAAATACAAAAATCCAAATTATCCAACTAGTTAGTGGCAGATCTGTCCTACTTTTTTACATGTTAAGATTTGAGTGGTGCTGCAAGGCCCTCTGAAATATTTCCTACACCACATGCCAGAGGTCTTGAAATTCCAAAGGTCAGAATCTTTCATCTGAATTATTAATATTCTTCTGTCCCAAGTGTTATCATGGATGAACTAGCCAAAACTTTTATCTAATGTCAATTCTCTCCTCTTTTGCACAAGATCTCATCTCCGCTCACCTATTCCAGCAATTAATCATCTCTCTCCACTTCTTGTGGTCTATGTTTCCTTCTTTAATGGATCATTCCCATCAACATGCTTTTATTATTCTCTTATGCTTTTGTTAATCCCTTCCTGAAAATATATATTTTAAAGTCCTCTTTTGGCCCTGTTTTCATTGCCAATTATAGTTCCAATTCTCTGCTCCCCTTGGCTGCAAAGCTCCCTGGAAGAGTTCTCTACATTTGCTCTAGAAGTCCCCCCTTCCTATTCTCTTTTAAACACACTCCAACCAGAGTTTACCCCTCGCTACTCCACCAAAATTCTCTTGTTGAAATTTTCAATGATCATCTCTCATCTAACTTCATCTATCAGCAGTATTTGACATATCAGTCACTCCCTCTTCCTTAATACATATTCTTCACTTAGCTTCCAAGATATCACATTATCATGATTTACCTTCTAGCTACTCATTTATTCCTTCCTAGTTGCTTTTGCTAGTTCTTTTTTCTATTCCCAACTGCTTAGTGTTGGAATTCCCTGGGGTTCAGGTCAACCTGGAGATCTCATCCACTCTTATAGTTTTAAATAACATCTCTATGTCAATAATGCCTGTATTTATATCTCTAGGTCAGACATCTCTCCCAAATTCAAGACTCATTTATCCAACTACCTTCCCAACATTTTCACTTAGATATCTAACAGATAGTTCATCTCCAAAAGTGAATTTCTAACCTTCTTCACATCTTCATTTTCTCCACCTTCAACCTTCTATCATTCTGTAACAACCAAGTCAATTTTGATAAGCCCAATTACAGGGTATACTTCTGCAATAATTGCTTCGAGCAGTAGGAATGAATTGAGAGTCAGGGAGTAGAATAAAAATATTTCATATATATAGAAATAAAACTTGTGTAATAGAAAAAAATTTATGTACATTTTATACATTAAGGTCCATATGCATAGAGTCTAGGGCTATTGGAACACAGCATGATTTCTATTCCTCTTAAGTCATATGTATGTGTGTATGTCTGTGTGTTTTCTAGATATTTGTAGAATTTTACTTTTTCTTATCATAATTCAAAACTTTTAAAGAGTGGACATCTTTCCATTTACTATAGAAGACCTTTTAAATCTCTAGTCTGTAGACTTTTTTTAGCTAAATCTGAAGTGAGAAGGAAAGTCCAATTGTGGAAAATTTTAAAAATTGATTTATGGAGTCTGAATTTTAACTGGTTCTGTCAGGATACACAGATATATTCATTAATTATGACAATGATCATTTATCGAGTGCTTACTTTGTAACAGGCACTTTACAAAGCACTTACTTTATAAATGTTTTTAATGGACTACCTTATTTAACTATCATGAAGGTCTATGAATTAAGTACCACTATTTTGACCATTTTACAGATTAGGAAACTGTGGAACAGAGTGATTTAATAACTTGCTCATGTGTAGATTCAAGCCCCACATGTTAAAATCAAGAGTTCAGCTTTTAATCAATGTATCATGAATGACTGAAGTAGCATAAACCCTCTAATTTCCTGTAAAGTAATTTTGAGTTTTTTCTATAAAATATTTACAAGAAACAAAGCAGAATATTACAATCAGTGTTTAGTAATATAGGCAGTGCTTCATTTATTTACATAATGCCATTTATAAAATGCCACTTGGATATTGTCTGTTCATGTATTTTGGCAAAATGAATTCTTGCATAGAATCCTGCACACAAATACTTTGTCATCTCTGAGGATGATTGAAAGGAAATTAAATGTTAATTCAATGAAAACAGAATAACCAAAATACATGGGTCATCCTACATTTTTCTAGTTTGTTCATTCCAAATTTTAATTCCTCAATTTTCTGAGATTTCAGCATTATGTATTCTTTTCAGTCTCTCCCTTAGTAACTTTAATATATGGTAACATTTTGAGAAGTACAATTGTTCTTTTTCAACAATAAAAATAAATCACACTATTATGAAACTGTCTCACCTTAATACCTTGCTAAGTTGTTTACCAGTGACACCATATTGAGGATGTTTCAGTTTAAGGAGTATAGGAATAATAAGGACAGAAAAATATAATACAGTAAAGTTGTATGAAGTATATAATTCATGAGTTGTGTTGAATATGACTTCTTATTTCAAGTAAAACGTGATCCAGTTCTGACCTTTCTATTAAGCTCTTAGCTTATTCTCCAATTGGAATTTCAGCTCACTTCCGCCTTTGTAGACTCTAAGTGGCAAACAGGTGAAACTCCGACTGAAATGCTGTGCTAATTGGAAAAGCACAGCTGGGCGCATGACTTCTAAGGTATGGGCTGCACTCTGCAGTGGGCTTTAGTTACAAGGATGTTCTTAAAGCAAAATGAGATATTCAATAGAGTCAAAGTGTAATACCCTAGATTTCTAAGCATAAACAACAAATTTCAAATGAATTCAGACACATTTTCTGTTGAAATGTACCAGTGTAGTGTCCTTAAGTCACTCATGACTCATTATTCATATACCCTTTTGGAACAGTATTTGTCACCTACTTACCCACCTTTAAGACCTTAACCTCATTAATTTCCTTGCCTGCTGTCTTTCATTTCCTATTCTTCTCTCTCTTATAGCCATACCTTCAAACTTGACATTTACCTAGGATATATGATTTTGTCAAAAACATTCTGCACATGTGCAGTCATTGATGTTAATATTATATCCTGTTAAAATATTTGTTGTTTTCTTCAATTAAGACTATGAATCAGGAATGGCAGGGCACATCTGAAAATAAGTGGTCTCCTCCTAGTACAATCTTAGAGACAAAAGTGTTTTCAGAATTTATCCAGAATAAATAGCTACCCATCCAATGTGCTAATCCCCTCTGCAACATGCTATGCAGAAGGCCACCCAAACTCAGCTAAATCATTTCCAGGGATGAGGAAGCTTACATGCTATGAGAAGCAGAATATTCCATTGCTAGGCTTTAGAAATTTGTTCTTTTACTCAACTTAAATCTGGTTCCCTGTAATTTTCATCTATTTTTCTATGCTCCACTTTTTTTAAGCAATACAGGCTAAGTCTAAATCTAACATATAATAGTATAATTTGAATTCTAAGAAATAGATATCAAGCTCTCTTCTCAAAATTTCTCTTCTTCAGGCTAAACTTCTTCTAGTCTTTTAAGTTCCTCAGACAACATTCCTTTTTACTAGTAAGTTTCTCATCTTCCTCTGAGCTCAAGTTTTTCCTAAAATATGGCACCCAAATGCTGACTTCCAATATCCACCACACAATCTATCATGTAAGCATAACTTACATGTTTGCATTAAGGTCTTTATTTTTAAAGTTCATCTTGATAAGGTCAAATACAGAGTTTGGGGGCACATTACCAGAATTTGGCTTTCATATTGTAATTCTTTTGGTATAGAGTAATCCAATCAGCCTTATCCAGCCCATGTATGTAAATCTTTTCCACTAGGTTATAACAAGAAATTTTGTCCAATGTATTCCTAAAATCAAGAATAAATATAAGTCTAACAAGCCTACCACAAAAGGAAATGAAGTAGGGTGTGACATCAGCAAGATGGTAAAGAGGAAGCCCTGGCCCCTGCTTTCTCGCATGAACACATCTATTCAGCAACAATTCATGGACAAATTACCTTTGTGAGAAATCCAGAAACTAATAGAAAGTCTCCTGTCCCCCTGGTAAACATGAAACCAGACTCACTGAAGCCAGTAGGGAGATTCAAGACACTCTCTTAACAGGATCCCTACTCCTAGCATAGTGACATATGATCAGGAAGAGATCCCCTAGCAACCAGCTTCTCCCAGGGTAGAGAACACATTCAGTGCCCCAAATTTTCCAGTAAGTCTCCCCAGAGGACTGGATTCTATCTTGTCGGTCTTGGAGCTCTGGGAGATACAGCCACTATAGAAGCCATAGCTCTTCACTACTGCTCAGTACAGAACAAGTGGATGAAAAAATTCCCAGCTTTCAACTTCTCTCTGGGAAGGGAAAATGTTGATCCATGCATACAGTGTCCCAATTTTTCTAAGGCTGTCCAAAGAACTGGCATCTGTCTCGGCATTTTTGGAGCTCTGACAGGCCCAGCACAGTCTGTCAGCCTTGGGGAGAATTGAAACAGTGGCTTGGGATGCTAAAAGACATGGCTATTCTCCCTGGCTCAGTATAGAGTGAGCAGACAAAAATGAGAGCTGTCTGCTTCTCCCTGAAGAGGGAAAATGTTGGTTTGGTCATCCAAAACTACAACTTTTCTGAGGGCTGCCCAAAGAACTGGCTTCTGACTTGCCTGCCTCAGAGTGATGAAGGGGCCTGACATAACCTAGCTCCTGTGGGAAAGTGAGAGCAGAGATGAATATTTGGGATGGCAGTTGACATCAACCCACCACCACTGCCACCTAGTTCAGCACAGAGTGAGCAGACAAAAACCCAGCTCCCAGATTCTCCCAGGGGAAGAAAAGAGTTGGATGAAGTATCCAATGACCGAACTTTTCTGGGGAACTGGTTTTAGTCTCTCTTGACACAGTGCAGTGATGGGACATAGCATACCCTAGATGCAAGAAGGCTGCGAAGAAAAACGAAAGTGTGTTAAACTAGCAGAAAGTTTTGAAAGCCTTCCAAAATCCCTAGCTGAGCTGATTGGTAAGAATCTTCTCCTGTATGAGTCCGGGAGAGGTGGCTTCTTTGCCTAATGCACAGACTCTAACACAGAGATTCAAGGAAAGTGAAGAATCAGGCAAAGATGTTCCAAACAAAGGAAGAAGATGAATTGCCAGAAACAGACTCTATTGAAATAGAATTATATGGGTTTACCTGACAGACAATTCAAAATAACAGTCATAGTGATGCTCACTGAGATCAAGAAACAATGCACGAACAAAGTAAAAATTTCAACAAAGAGATAGAAAATATTTTAAAAAGTACCAAACAGAAATCATGCCGCTGAAGAACATAATTGAATGAAAAAGTTCACTAAAGGAATTCAACAGCAGACTAGATCAAGCAGAAGAAAATATCAGGGAAGTTGAATACAGTTTATTGCAGTGGAGGATAAAAAGAATAAAAATGTGTTAAGAAATCTTACGGGACTTAAGGGACAGCATCAAGTATAGTGGAAGTTACACAGATTGAGAAGAGAGAGAGAGAGAGATGAGAGAACCAGAAAGCTTATTCAAAGAAATAATGAGTGAAAATTTCCCAAATCTGGGGAACAAAATGGATGTCCAGTTCCAAGAAACCTAACAAAATCAAACAAGATGAATCAAAAGAAATTCACACTGAGACACAATGTAATGAAACTGTCAAAAGTCAAAGACAAAGAGATAATTTGGAAAACAGTAAGAGAAAAGTGACTTGTCATGTATAAGGGAAACTGCATAAGACTGGCATTGGGTTTTTCAGCAGAAACCATGCAGAACAGAAGGGAGTGGGATGATGTATTAAAAGTGCTGAAAAATGCTAACCAAGAATACTTCACTCAGAAAAACTCTCCTTCAAAAATGAAAGAAAGATAAAGACCTTCCTAGAAAAACAAAAGCTGAAGTAATTTATCACAACACCTGCCTTATAAGAAATGCTAAAGCAAGTTCTTCAAATTGAAGCAAAAGGAAGCAAAACAGCAACTTAATAACATAAGAAACTATGAAACTCATTGGTAAAGGTTAAATATATAGACAAATGCAGCATGTAATGGTGGTGAGCAAATCACCTTTAATTGTAGTATAAAAGTTAAAAATAAAGTTAAAAGACAAACAATGACTATAACTAAAAATATATTAAAGGACACACAAAATAGATTTTTGACAATAAAAGCATACATAATGTGTTATAAGTATAAGATATTTTATGTAAGTCTCAAGGTATCCACAGAACAAAATACATAGAGAAGTTACATAAAAGAAAAATAGAAAAGAATTAAACATATTGATAGAAAAACAAAAACACAACAAAACACAGAGGAAGAGAGCAAGACAGGAAAAGACAAAGAACCACAAGACTGACAGAAAACAATTAAAATGGCAGTATTTAATACTTCAATCAATAATTACTTTAAATGTTAATAGATTAAATTCTCCAAACAAAAGTCCAAGAGAGGCTGAAAGGATATAAAAACAAGACCCAATTACGTGCTGTCCACAAGAAACTCACATTAGATTTAAAGATACATAGGCTGAAAGTGAAGGGATGGAAAAGATATTCCAAGCAAATGGTAAACAAAAGAGAGAAGTGACTATGTTTACATCAGACCAAATAGACTTTAAGTCAAAAACTGTCACAAGAGATAAAGCACATTATATAATGATAAAAGAGTCAATCCACTAAGAAGATATCACAATTATAAACATATATTCACACTACATCAAACACTTAAATATATCGAGCAAACATTGACACAACTGAAGGTAGAAGTAGGCAACAGTATAATAATTGAAACACAGCATAGCAAAACTTATAGAATACAGCAAAAATAGTGTTAGGAGGGAAGTTTATAAAGATAAACATCTATACTAAAAAGGAAGAAAGATCTCAAATACACAATGCAGCACTACACCCAAAGGAGCTAGAAAAAAGAACAAACTAAGGCCAAATTCAGCATGGAAAAGAAATAACAAAGCCTAGAGCAGAAATAAATGAAATAATGAAAAGAAAAATAATACAAAAAAATCAATGACACTAAAGAGTTCGTTTTTTGAAAAGGTAAACAAAATTGAAAAACCATTAGCTAGATTAAGTAAAAAAGAGAGATTAGAATGAATAAAATCAGATATTAAAGAAGAGACATTACAACTGATGCCACATAAATAAAAGGATCATAAGAGACTACTATGAACAGTTATATGCAAACTGGATAATTGAAAAGAAATAAAGTCATAGAACCATACAACCTACCAAGACTGAATCATAAAGAAATAGAAAGTCTGAACAGACCTATAACTAGTAGGGAGATCAAATCAGTAATCAAATATCTCCCAACAAAGAAAAGCCCAGGCTCAATGATTTCACTGGTGAATTCTCCAAAACATTTGAAAAGGAAATAATGCCAATTCTTTTCAAACTCTTCCAAAAACTAAAGAGGAGGGAACACTTCCAAACTCATTTTATGAAGCCAAAATTACCATGATAAAAACACTACAGAACCAGACAAAACACTACAAGAAAAGAGAACTACAGTCCCATAACCTTGATGAACATAGATGAAATATTCTCAACAAAATACTAACAAACCAAATTCAACAGCACATTAAAAGTATCATACACCACGATAAAGTGAGATTTAGCCTTGAGAAGCAAGGATATTTAAAACTATGAAAATCAATTATTGTGATGCACCACATTAACAGAATAAGGGGAAAAAGTCACATGATTGTCTCAAAACATGCAGGAACACATTTAATAACATTCAACACCCTTTCATGATAAAAACCTAACAAACTAGAATAGAAGGAAACTATGCCAACATAATAAAGGTCATATATTAAAAGTCCACAGCTTACTACTTGGCCATAAAAAAGAACAAAATAATGCCATTTGCAGCAACATGAATGCAACTAGAGATTACCAAGCTAAGTGAAGCAAGTCAGAAAGAGAAAGACAAATACCATATGATATCACTTATATGTGGAATCTAAAATATGGCACAAATGAACCTATCTACAAAACAGAAACAGACACCTAGAGAACAGACTTGTGGTTGCCAAGGGGCAGGGGGGAGAGAGAGAGGTGGACTGGGAGTTTGGGGTTGGTAGATGTAAACTATTACATTTAGAATGAATAGAAAACAAGGTCCTGATGTATAATTCAGGGAACTATTCAATATCCTGTGATAAACCATAATGGAAAAGAATATAAAAAATAATGTATAAAAAATAAAATTTATTAAATAACCTAAAAAATTAAAACTCCACAGCTAATCATATTCAATGGTGAAAAACTGAAAATTTAGCCTACAGGTTCAGGAAAAAGGCAAGAATGCTCACTCTTGCTACATCTATCCAATATAATTCTGGAACAGCTAGCCAGAGCAATTAGGAAAGAAAAGGAAATAAAAGGCATCCACATCAGAAAGCAAAAAGTAAAATTCTCCCTGTTTGTAGATGACATGACCTCATATAAAGAAAACCCTAAAGACGCCAGTTTAAAAAAAAACTATTAGAACAAATAAATTCAGCAAAGTTTCAGGATACAAAATCAACATACAAAAATCAGTTGCATTTTTATACATCAACAACAAATTATCAGAAAAAAAAATTAAGAAAATGCCACTTACAATAACATCGAAGAGAATCAAAGAATTAAAATACTTAGGAATGAACTTAACTAAGGTGGTGAAGATTTGTATATTGAAAAGTAGAACACATTGATGAAAGAAATTAAAGAAGACACAAAAATCTGAAAGGCATCCTGTGTTCATGGACTGAAAGACTTAATATTGTTAGTGTCCATACTGCTCAAAGTAATCTACAGATTAAATGTAATCCCTATCAAACTCACAATTACATTTTTTACATAAATAGAAAAAATAATTCTAAATTCATATGAAACCATAAACAACCATGAATAGCCAAATCAATCTTGAGAAAAAACATACTGGAGGCATTTCACTTACTGATTTCAAAACATATTATAAAGCTACAGTATAACCAAATCACTTTGCTGTACACCAGAAGCTAACACAACATTGTAAATCAACTATACTTCAAAAACAAGGCTACAATAAACAAAACAGTATGGTACTGGCATAAACACAGACATATAAACCAATGGACCAGAAAACCAGAAATAGATCCGCACATCTATGGGCAAATGATCTTTGACAAAGGTTCCAAGAAGACATGATGGGGAAAGGACAGTCTCTTCAAAAAATGGTGTTGGGAAGGCTGGATATTCACATGCAAAAGAATGAAATTGGGACTTCATCTTATACCATACACAAAAATTAATTCAAGCTGTTAAGACAGTATTATAAATCCTAAGATTTCTCACCTCAAGGAAAAAATATTTTTCCTATTTATTTAATGTTGCATCTATATGAAATGATGGATGCTCATTAAACATACTGTGGTAATCATTCTATGATGTATGGAATTCAAATTATTATGTTGTATACCTTAAATTTTATCATACAGTATGTCAATTATATCTCAATGAAACTGGAAGGAATAAAATAGACTCACATTGGATTAAAGACTTAAACACAAGAACTGAAACTTTAAAACTCCTAGAATAAAACATATGGGTACTGAGTCTGCTCAATACTCTGTAATAACCTAAATGGGAAAAGAATTTGAAAAAGAATAGATACATGTATATGTATAACTGAATCACTTTGCTGTACACCTGAAACTAACACATTGTTAATCAACCATACTCCAATATAAAATAAAAATTTGTTAAAAATAAAAAGAATAAAATGTGAATTATATTGCAAAATAAAAAACATGGGAGGGGCTTCCCTGGTGGCGCAGTGGTTGGGAATCTGCCTGCCAATGCAGGGCACATGGGTTCGAACCCTGGTCTGGGAAGATCCTACATGCCGCGGAGCAACTGGGCCCGTGAGCCACAACTACTGAACCTGCGCGTCTGGAGCCTGTGCTCCACAACAGGGGAGGCCGCGATAGTGAGAGGCCCGCGCACCATGATGAAGAGTGGCCCCCACTTGCCACGACTAGAGAAAGCCCTCGCACAGAAACGAAGACCCAACACAGCCATAAATAAATTAATTAATTAATTAAAAAAAAAAACAAACAAAAAAAAACATGGGAACATTTTCACAGTCTTGATGATTTCATGGGTATGTCACCAAAACCACAGGCAAAAATAGACAAATGGAACTACATCAAACTATAAAAAGATTCTGCACAGAGAAGGAAATAATCAACACAGTAAAAGGTAACCTATGGAATGGGAGAAAATATTTGCAAACCATATATATGATAAGAGATTAATCTGCAAAATATATAAGGAACTCATACAACTCAACAGCAAAGCAACTAATAGCCTGGT
The DNA here is from genome assembly GCF_028021215.1 of Eschrichtius robustus. NCBI lineage: Eukaryota > Metazoa > Chordata > Mammalia > Artiodactyla > Eschrichtiidae > Eschrichtius > Eschrichtius robustus. The sequence goes on from NC_090845.1 coordinate 88,403,418, forward strand.
TTTTAAAAATGGACTAAGAACTTGAATAGACATCTCTCCAAAAATATATACAAATGGCCAGTGGACATATGAAATAATGCTCAACATCAGTAATCATCAGGGAGATGTAAATCAAAACCACAATGAGTTATCATCTCACAGCTCGCAGCATGGCTGTTTATCAAAAATAAATAAATAAAAATAAAACAGAAGACAAAAAGTAAGAATGTGGAGAAATTGGCCCTTATATACTATTTTGGGGAATATAGGATATTTTAGCTACTATGGAAAACAGTCTGGAAGTTTCTCAGAAAATTACAAATAGAACTACCATATGATCCAGAAACCCCACTTTTGAGCATTTATCCAAAAGAGCTGAAATCAGGATATTGAAGAGAAATTAGGACTCTCATGTTCATTGCAGCACTATTTGCAATAGCCAAGATGTGGAAACCACCTATTTGTACATCAACAGATTAATGGATAAAGAAAATGTGGCATATACATACAATGGAATATTATTCAGCCTTAATAAAGAATTAAATTTTTTAATAAACAGGGAAATTCTTCAATATGCAACAACATGGATAAAGCTTGAGGTCTTTACCCTAAGTGAAATAAACCAATTATAGAAAGAAGAATACTGCATTATTCCATTTATATGAGATATCTAATATGGTCAAATTCATAGAATCAAAGAGTTCTGATGGTTGCCAGGGGTTGTGTGTGTGGGGAGGAGGGGGAATGGAGAGCTGTTAATCAATGGGAATAAAATTTCAGTTAAATAAAATGAATAAGTTATAGACATCTGCTGTCCAACACTTTACCTATAGTCAACAATATTGTATTGTGCACTTTAAAAATTGTTATGAAAATATATCACATGTTAACTATTACTACTACAGTAAAATAAAATATAAAAAGGAAATTGTCTGAGTTTGGCATGTCGTTTTCTAAGTCAGTTTGCAGTGGTTTTATTAATCACTGCTCTCTGTTTAATAAAGTAATTCTAAAATTTGACAGTGAATAATCTGTACGACATGTGATGTCTGGTTTTCCATCACCACACTGCTGATATCTCTGTGTATGACATGGATTCTCAAAGATATCACCCTTTTACTGGAAGAAATCACATGGTACAGATATACTTTAGCTGCTTTGGGAAATTTAAACTATTTTAAGTGCATTAAAAGTAGTCAAGATGTACACAACTATATTTTGCTAAGGAGTCTTCAGATAGTATCTTAAATGTTCACATTTCATAGAAAAATGGTAAGCAGCATAGTGAAAACAGTAGAGTCTATTTATCAATGGATAGAAATGAACACCAGCAGGAGTAATTATGGCTAAATACTAAGTTAACATCTGAATGCATTGTCCAATTTAGTGTCCAAGTAGAAACCACTAGATGGAAACAAGAATCATCTACAGTAGCTGTGCCATGCAAAATGTCATGGGAAGCTCTCCATTCTCCATGCTTTCACCCTAAAGCAAGGAAAGTACTCCTGAGGGATCCCTACAGAGGGAATTCTGCAAGATCCTACTGAGGCAAAAATGACCAGTAAGCTTGTTTATTTGTTTATTGCCTCATTTGAATACCATATTTTGTGAACACATAAAATTTTGACATAAACATTTTCAAAATGAAATGAAAACCCAACCAAATACCTTTTTGCTACCTAACAGATGTATGATTTAAAATGTAGGCAGTTATAAATAGTCCTTAATATTGAATATTAATCATCACTTTTAGATGAATCTGTATTCTTTATAGACATTTTGATGTTAAAGAAATGCAATTAAGTCTAAAACAGGTCAATTTAGTGACATTCATGTTGTAATTCACTAACTATGAGAATCTTTTTCATTTCCACTTTTAGCTTTCACCTCTTGCAAATAACTCATATATTATTTTTCAAATGGTCACAACTGCACCTGAATGCTGCTGGTGAAAGAAAATTTTCCAAAAACCTCTGTGAAGATGATAGTTAATGTCCTGAGCTCAATCATTCACTTAGATTTTATGAAAGGGTGAGGTCATATCTCAATTTACAAGCAAGTGTTTCGTGTATGCAATAAATAAGGCATGGGCTAATCAAACAGAGGAGGGCAATTAAGGAACTGATTTAAGAGCTAAAGCCATATTGTCAATGAGATTATTATAAAAACTGATGTAAGTATATTCAAAAGATCAGAAACCAGTTCAAACCAAAGTTATATAAATTGTAGAAGCTTCCTAATAAAATATTTATGGCTCTCTCTGCAGTGTTTGAAAAATTAAATTTTTAAAAGCAAATATTGTAGCAAATAGGTTCTCATCAATCTCAATAAAAGTTACATTTCACTATCACTGTCACATTATTACTTTTTTGCTTTCAGTCTTTTAAGATTGAAGAGAATTGTAACAAACTCTGGTAACAAATCAGAGCTTTTCAATGTAATTTACTTTGTGAGTAATTTCTAATTGATTCAGACTGATGGAACTGCACAGTTTGATGTATTGCTTAAGCAGGTGATACTTTGGACCAAGTAAATTTATAAGCTCCTCTTCTTGGGAGAAAAATGGCTGCTATATTTCATGTTGCCATTTTTTAGTTGTAACAATGTAGTTGTATACCTGCATGGATTGTTACAAAAGAATACCAAACAATGTGTACACCTGTAACTGTCTCACCCACCTATCAATTTCAGATTCTGCATGCCCAACCTTCTACTTGCTCAAAGTGAAGGATTTAAACAAAGTGCAGAATTAACCCAACAGGGTCAATCTCGTATATAAAAAGCAAAGTTGCCTAGCAACATCACTCATCCACCTGCAGTTCAGAGTCCATATCTTCTTAACATCACTAGAATTAGAACAATGCAATGGCTTGGTTTTGTGTCTTGGTTAGATCATTTCTGTTACTGTTGAGGCCTGCTCTGTGCATTGCTCAAAAAGCCTGAACATTATTTTCTAAAACATTACTCTAGACATGGTTCCTGTGTTTTGAAAATGGCCGGGGGGAGAGATTGTGCTTGTGTGTCTTAACTGCTCAAAAGGTTAGAAGCACTTCACCTCAATTCAGTGACAAATTGCCTTATTTTACAGCAGGTGTAACACTGGAATTTGAAAAGAGCCATGTCTGACATACCTTTGGGTTTTAACTAAAGATGCCCATCCAGTGTGTATGTTTCTTGGCTGATAGAAATTTGTGTGTGTGTGTGTGTGTGTGTATGTGAGGGAAAAGGATAAAAACAACAATTTTTAATCTGTTCTCATGTCATCCATTCCAGGATGGAATATCTCCAGAGGCCTGAGTCTGAAGGGCTTTCTTCACATCTCACAACACAATGGAAACCTCTCTACGGAGATCTTTTCCCCCTTCAGCTACGCATTGTACCATCTGGCTGAGGAGCCACCTGTTATCTCTGCTGTTCCCTGATATGTTATAACAGGAGGTGTCCCTAGGCCTAGATAAAGATTTGAGATGCAGTGAGTTAAGACACTCTTTAGAGGCCTCCAGCATATCAAAGGTTGTAACAATACTAGCAAGGCATAGATGAATAACTGTGGAACCATAATGGGATTTCAAGACCTTCTCATGACCCAGTTCCTTGTAATTCCAAACAGTGTCTTGTCATTAAATGTGAAACTCTTGATGTTTGAGTGTTGGGGTCTAGTAGACAATAGGATAGATGATGAAGACAATTCTTTATATAATTTAGAAAAGTAAACTGTATTCTCTGCTTAAAATAAACATTTTTAGGCTTTCTTCATTATAAGTAAATCAAACTCCCTCTCCATTCCTCCCATCCTTGCCCATTGCCATACTCCTTTTCTAATAGGACCACAATTTTGAAATTTAAAACTCTGAGTTCATTTTTGAGTCTTTCTTTTTCTTAATCCCTCTATCAAACTTAATCCCTCTATCAAAAAAAAATCATATCATTTCTTCTTCCAGAAATGTCTCAGATTAACTTCTCCTCCATTCCCAAAGTGCTAGTCCAGAATGTCCCAAAACCCATATCTGATTTATTACCAGTGACATCTCATTATTTCCCAGGAATCAAAGTTCTCTTATCTGCAGTCCATTTTATTTAGCGCCATCAGGATGCATTTCCTAATTCACTTGCAAGCATGAATATGCTCCACATTGACTTCTGCATCAAGATTAGACAGCTTTGCCTTATTATCCTTCATACTCATCATGCTTAATCCTGTGCTTTTTTCATGATGCTACCCTCAACTGAAATGCCATAAATCTTAACCTTCACTTTCTTAGGGTTGACAATTCCTCAAGGTCTGAGTTAAGCCTCACTTTCACAAAATCTTGTATTTCAATCCACATTAACTTTCCTACACATAAACCTAGCATGGTAGTGAGTACTTAATGCTTCCTGATAGAAGAATTTAATTATGTGATTTCAACATATTTAAATGTTCTGTTATATTATTTATTATATGTGGAATATATTGTTTTATATTAATAAAGATTCAGAATTAAAATGTGTTTAGATTTAGTTTCAAAAGAAAAGGAACAAGTCACAGAGAAAAGCTATACATAGGAACATATATTTATGAAAACACATAGGAAAAGAACAGGAAGGATGCTGACTTCAAATTATAAACAGTGGTACCTCCAAGGAAAGAAGCAAGATTGACAAAAACGTTAGTAAAGGAGATCTGTCAAGTTTTACTTTAAATATACCTAAGCTGCTAGAAAATTTCCAAGAAATATATTCAGATTTTAATTGTGAGATTTAAAAAAATATTTAGGTGAAGAGAGGACTTGAGGACATAGGGAGGGGGAAGGGTAAGCTAGAACGAAGTGAGAGAGTAGCACTGACATACATACACTACCAAATGTAAAATAGATAGCTAGTGGGAAGCAGCCACATAGCACAGGGAGATCAGCTCGGTGCTTTGTGACCACCTAGAGGGGTGGGATAGGGACGGTGAGAGGGAGACCCAAGAGGGAGGGGATATGGGGATATATGTATACATATAGCTGATTCACTTTGTTATACAGCAGAAACTAACAAAACATTGTAAAGCAATTATACTCCAATAAAGATGTTAAAAAATATACTTAGGTGAAGGGAAAAATAAAGGTCTCAGAGGTCATCCTAAAGCCTCAAGAAATGTACTCTACCATTCCTCTTATGTATATGTACAGAAGAGGCATTCCCCTTTTATCCATAGCCTGTTGCATCCTGAGACAGCATTCTAAAATAGCCTTATATCTTTGCTGTTTCTGTATCCACGTCCCTTCAGCTCAGACCAACTTGTTCCCTACTCAAAATCAGTAGATTTGATAACTTCCTGGGAAACATAGTTCAAACACCTAAAAGAGCTTCATTTTTCTTGCTGCAGGAAACTCAGGCAGGGGACTGATAAAATTTGAGTAACTTTCAATCCAGTGAATTCCATTAAGATATGAATTCCTCCCTTAAACCTAAAATTATTGTTGTTTCCTCCCTCAAACAACAAAAAATGAAAATTCTTGCCTATTTTTCCTACACATTTATATAGTTATTTTTTGAATATCATTTTAGAACTATTGGCTTTCCGCTAAATATATGATTTTAAAATTTTTTTTTCTTTAATTTTGATCTTAGGGACAAAGTCTCTTCCATTGTTTACTCTCTTTTCTTTTTCTCAGATTTATTTAGTTATAATTGACATGTAGCATTGTCTAAGTTTAAGTTGTACAAAGTGATGGTTTGATGCACATATATATTGTGAAATATTTACCACAGTAAGGTTAGTTAACACATCCTTCACCTCACACAATTAACATTTTTTGTTCCTATTGTGAGAACATTTAAAATCTACTCCTTTAGCAACTTTCAAGTATTCAACACAGTACTGTCAACTATAGCCACCATGCTGTGTGTTAGATCCCTGGAACTTGTTCCTCTTACAACTGGAAGTTTGTATACTTTGACCAATATGACCTCATTTCCTCTACCCTAAAGACCCTGGCAACCATTACTCTACTATCTGCTTCTATGAGTTTGGCTTTTTTAGATTCCACATGTAAGTTATATCATAAAGTATGTGCCTTTCTCTGTCAGACTTATTTCACCTAGTGTAATGCTCTCGAGGTCTATCCATGTTGTTGCAAGTGGCAGAATTTCCTTCTTTTTATGACTGAATAATATTCCATTATATATCTATATCTTTATATCTCAATCACATTTTCTTTACCCATTTATCCATCAAAGCACACTTAGTTCGCTTCTGTGACTTAGTATTGTGATAATGCTGCCGAGAATGTGGGGGGGGGGATGCAGATATATACTCGACATAGTGATTTCATTTCCTTTGGATATACACCCAGAATTGGGATTGCTGAATCATATAGTAGCTCTACTTTTTAGTCTTTTGAGGAACTTCCATATTGTTTTTTTTTTTTTTTTCACACACACACACTGTATTTTATTTTTACAGGAGATAAATAGACTGACACCAAGCATTGTACATGGATGACCACAACAAAAGCAACAATGATTGCAATTACCAAACATGAAACACACTCATACTATGTCATAATATTGACATTCAGTCCAGTAATCCTCCACTGTAACAGCTCCTTTACTTTGCAGTGAAAATTGATTTCTATATTCTTTGCCTCTGAGTCCTTGTGGGATTTTTTTTTTTTTTAATTCAGACAGAAAGTCACAAACACTATATTCATCCTCATCAGTTCACTCAGTCCCATGTAATTAATTTTTTTTTCATCTTGATCTTTTGTTACACTTTTATGAGTTCATCAGTTTTTCATTAGAGTTCTGAAAATGCTTATTCATTGAGTTCAGCAGTACAGTCAGTTACCAGAAACCTGTACTTGTCAGAGTCTTTTCCATGAATTTCTTGAAGATGAAAGCCTTTTATAGGAACATATTTGCAAAAGCATCAGAGTACACCCAGAACTGTCTGTAAATGACAAAAGACTTAAAAATGACCACTGTTAAAGATTTGATGAAAGTTCATAATAATGCAGTTGACAAGAAAATTAGTTATTTTTGAGATATATATTTTAAAGTAATAACTAGGATTATTACTTATAACATTATACCAGAACATATAAGATTTTTAGAAATTTCATGTAATGTCTGAAACCTTTATATTAACATATTTCCATACATATTTCCATACAAATACAAATATAAGATTTTTAGAAATTTCATGTAATGTCTGAAACATTTATATTAACATATTTCCATACAAATAACCCAATGAAAGTTTAGTATTAGTTGTTTTGTTTGTTTGTTTTTTTATACTGCAGGTTCTTATTAGGCATCAATTTTATACACATCAGTGTATACATGTCAATCCCAATTGCCCAATTCAGCACACCACCATCCCCACCCCACCGCAGATTTCCCCCCTTGGTGTCCATATGTCCATTCTCTACATCTGTGTCTCAACTTCTGCCCTGCAAACTGGCTCATCTGTACCATTTTTCTAGGTTCCACATACATGCATTAATATACGATATTTGTTTTTCTCTTTCTGATTTACTTCACTCTGTATGACAGTCTCTAGATCCATCCACTTCTCAACAAATGACTCAATTTCGTTCCTTTTTATGGCTGAGTAATATTCCATTGTATATATGTACCACAACTTCTTTATCCATTCGTCTGTTGATGGGAATTTAGGTTGATTCCATGACCTGGCTATTGTAAATAGTGCTGCAATGAACATTCGGGTGCATGTGTCTTTTTGAATTATAGTTTTCTCAGGGTATATGCCCAGTAGTGGGATTGCTGGGTCGTATGGTAGTTCTATTTTTAGTTTTTTAAGGAACCTCCATATTCTTCTCCATAGTGGCTGTATCAATTTACATTCCCACCAACAGTGCAAGAGGGTTCCCTTTTCTCCACACCCTCTCCAGCATTTGTTGTTTGTAGATTTTCTGATGATGCCCATTCTAACAGGAGTGAGGTGATACCTCATTGTAGTTTTGATTTGCATTTCTCTAATAATTAGTGACGTTGAGCATCTTTTCATGTGCTTCATGGCCGTCTGTATGTCTTCTTTGGAGAAATGTCTATTTAGGTCTTCTGCCCATTTTTGGATTGGGGTGTTTGTTTCTTTAATATTGAGCTGAATGAGCTGTTTATATATTTTGGAGATTAATCCTTTGTCCGTTGATTCGTTTGCAAATATTTTCTCCCATTCTGAGGGTTGTCTTTTCGTCTTGTTTATGGTTTCCTTTGCTGTGCAAAAGCTTTGAAGTTTCATTAGGTCCCATTTGTTTATTTTTGTTTTTATTTCCATTACTCTAGGAGGTGGATCAAAAAAGATCTTGCTGTGATTTATGTCAAAGAGTGTTCTTCCTATGTTTTCCTCTAAGAGTTTTATAGTGTCCAGTCTTACATTTAGGTCTCTAATCCATTTTGAGTTTATTTTTGTGTATGGTGTTAGGGAGTATTCTAATTTCATTCTTTTACATGTAGCTGTCCAGTTTTCCCAGCACCACTTTTTGAAGAGACTGTCTTTTCTCCATTGTATATCTTTGCCTCCTTTGTCATAGATTAGTTGACCATAGGTGCATGGGTTAATCTCTGGGCTTTCTATCTTGTTCCATTGATCTATGTTTCTGTTTTTGTGCCAGTACCATATTGTCTTGATTACTGTAGCTTTGTAGTATAGTCTGAAGTCAGGGAGTCTGATTCCTCCAGATCCATTTTTTTGCCTCAAGAATGCTTTGGCTATTCGGGGTCTTTTGTGTCTCCATACAAATTTTAAGATGATTTGTTCTAGCTCCGTAAAAAACGCCATTGGTAATTTGATAGGGATTGCATTGAATCTGTAGATTGCTTTGGGTAGTATACTAATTTTCACAATGTTGATTCTTCCAATCCAAGAACATGGTATATCTCTCCATCTATTTGTATCATCTTTAATTTCTTTCATCAGTGTCTTATAGTTTTCTGCATACAGGTCTTTTGTCTCCCTAGGTAGGTTTATTCCTAGGTATTTCATTCTTTTTGTTGCAATGGTAAACGGGAGTGTTTCTATAATTTCTCTTTCAGATTTTTCATCATTAGTGTATAGGAATGCAAGAGATTTCTGTGCATTAATTTTGTATCCTGCAACGTTACCATATTCATTAATTAGCTCTAGCAGTTTTCTGGTGGCAGTTTTAGGATTCTCTATGTATAGTATCATGTCATCCGCAAACAGTGACAGTTTTACTTCTTCTTTTCCAATTTGTATTCCTTTTATTTCTTTTTCTTCTCTGATTGCCGTGGCTAGGACTTCCAGAACTATGTTGAATAATAGTGATGAGAGTGGACATCCTTGTCTCGTTCCTGATCTTAGAGGAAATGCTTTCAGTTTTTCACCATTGAGAATGATGTTTGCTGTGGGTTTGTCATATATGGCCTTTATTATGTTGAGGTAGGTTCCCTCTATGCCCACTTTCTGGAGAGTTTTTATCAGAAATGGGTGCTGAATTTTGTCAAAAGCTTTTTCTGCATCTATTGAGATGATCATATGGTTTTTATTCTTCAATTTGTTAATATGGTGTATCACATTGACTGATTTGCGTATATTGAAGAATCCTTGCATCCCTGGGATAAATCCCACTTGATCGTGGTGTATGATCCTTTTAATGTGTTGTTGGATTCTGTTTGCTAGTATTTTGTTGAGGATTTTTGCATCTATATTCATCAGTGATATTGGTCTGTAATTTTCTTTTTTTGTAGTGTCTTTGTCTGGTTTTGGTATCAGGGTGATGGTGGCCTCATAGAATGAGTTTGGGAGTGTTCCTTCCTCTGCAATTTTTGGAAGAGTTTGAGAAGGATGGGTGTTAGCTCTTCTCTAAACGTTTGATAGAATTCACCTGTGAAGCCATCTGGTCCTGGACTTTTGTTTGTTGGAAGATTTTTAATCACAGTTTCAATTTCATTACTTGTGACTGGTCTGTTCATATTTTCTGTTTCTTCCTGGTTCAGTCTTGGAAGGTTATACCTTTCTAAAAATTTGTCCATTTCTTCCAGGTTGTCCATTTTATTGGCATAAAGTTGCTTGTAGTAGTCTCTTAGGATGCTTTGTATTTCTGCGGTGTCTGTTGTAACTTCTCCTTTTTCAGTTCTGATCTTATTGATTTGAGTCCTCTCCCTCTTTTTCTTGATGAGTCTGGCTAATGGCTTATCAATTTTGCTTGTCTTCTCAAAGAACCAACTTTTAGTTTTATTGCTCTTTGCTATTGTTTTCTTTGCTTCTATTTCATTTATTTCTGCTCTGATCTTTATGATTTCTTTCCTTCTGCTAACTTTGGGTTTTGTTTGTTCTTCTATCTCTAGTTTCTTTAGGTGTAAGGTTAGATTGTTTACTTGAGATTTTTCTTGTTTCTTTAGGTAGGCTTGTATAGCTAAAAACTTCCCTCTTAGAACTGCTTTCACTGCATCCCATAGGTTTTCGGTCGTCGTGTTTTCATTGTCATTTGTCTCTAGGTATTTTTTGATTTCCTCTTTGATTTCTTCAGTGATCTCTTGGTTATTTAGTAACGTATTGTTTAGCCTCCATGTGTTTGTCTTTTTTACGTTTTTTTTCCCTGTAATTCATTTCTAATCTCATAGCGTTGTGGTCAGAAAAGATGCTTGATATGATTTCAATTTTCTTAAATTTACTGAAGCTTGATTTGTGACCCAAGATGTGATCTATCCTCGAAAATGTTCCGTGCGCACTTGAGAAGAACGTGTAATCTGCTGTTTTTGGATGGAATGTCCTATATATATCAATTAAATCTTTCTGGTCTATTGTGTCATTTAAAGCTTCTGTTTCCTTATTTATTTTCATTTTGGATGATCTCTCCATTGGTGTAAGTGAGGTGTTAAAGTCCCCCACTATGATTGTGTTACTGTCAATTTCCTCTTTTATAGCTGTTAGCAGTTGTCTTATGTATTGAGGTGCTCCTATGTTGGGTGCATATATATTTATAATTGTTATATCTTCTTCTTGGATTGATCCCTTGATCATTATGTAGTGTCCTTCCTTGTCTCTTGTAACATTCTTTATTTTAAAGTCTACTTTATCTGATATGAGTATAGCTACTCCAGCTTTCTTTTGATTTCCATTTGCATGGAATATCTTTTTCCATCCCCTCACTTTCAGTCTGTATGTGTCCCTAGGTCTAAAGTGGGTCTCTTGTAGACAGCATATATATGGGTCTTGTTTTTGTATCCATTCAGCAAGTCTATGTCTTTTGGTTGGGGCATTTAATCCATTCACGTTTAAGGTAATTATCGATATGTATGTTCCTATGACCATTTTCTTAATTGTTTTGGGTTTGTTTTTGTAGGTCCTTTTCTTCTCTTGTGTTTCCCACTTAGAGAAGTTCCTTTAGCATTTGTTGTAGAGCTGGTTTGGTGGTGCTGAATTCTCTTAGCTTTTGCTTGTCTGTAAAGCTTTTGATTTCTCCATCAAATCTAAATGAGATCCTTGCCGGGTAGAGTAATCTTGGTTGTAGGTTCTTCCCTTTTATCACTTTAAGTATATCATGCCACTCCCTTCTGGCTTGCAGAGTTTCTGCTGAGAAATCAGCTGTTAACCTTATGGGAGTTCCCTTGTATATTATTTGTCGTTTTTCCCTTGCTTCTTTCAATAATTTTTCTTTGTCTTTAATTTTTGCCACTTTGATTACTATGTGTCTCAGCGTGTTTCTCCTTGGGTTTATCCTGTATGGGACTCTCTGCGCTTCCTGGACTTGGGTGGCTATTTCCTTTCCCATGTTAGGGAAGTTTTCGACTATAATCTCTTCGAATATTTTCTCTGGTCCTTTCTCTCTCTCTTCACCTTCTGGGTCCCCTATAATGCGAATGTTGTTGCGTTTAATGTTGTCCCAGATGTCTCTTAGGCTGTCTTCATTTCTTTTCATTCTTTTTTCTTTAGTCTGTTCCACAGCAGTGAATTCCACCATTCTGTCTTCCAGGTCACTTATCCGTTCTTCTGCCTCAGTTATTCTGCTATTGATTCCTTCTAGTGTAGTTTTCATTTCAGTTATTGTATTGGTCATCTCTGTTTGTTTGTTCTTTAATTCTTCTAGGTCTTTGTTAATCATTTCTTGCATCTTCTCAATCTTTGCCTCCATTCTTATTCCGAGGTCCTGGATCATCTTCACTATCATTATTCCGAATTCTTTTTCTGGAAGGTTGCCTATCTCCACTTCATTTAGTTGTTTTTCTGGGGTTTTTTCTTGTTCCTTCATCTGGTACATAGCCCTCTGCCTTTTCATCTTGTGTATCTTTCTGTAACTGTGGTTTTTGGTCCACAGGCTGCAGGATTGTAGTTTTTCTTGCTTCTGCTGTCTGCCCTCTGGTGGTTGAGGCTATCTAAGAGGCTTGATGGGAGGCTCTGGTGGTGGGTAGAGCTGACTGTTGCTGTGGCGGTCAGAGCTCAGTAAAACTTCAATCCACTTGACTGTTGATGGGTGGGGCTGGGTTCCCTCCCTGTTGGTTGTTTGGCCTGAGGCAACCCAACACTGGAGCCTACCTGGGCTCTTTGGTGGGGTTAATGGCAGACTCTGGGAGGGCTCACACCAAGGAGCACTTCCCAGAACCTCCGCTGCCAGAGTCCTTGTCCCCACAGTGAAACAGAGCCACCCCCCGCCTCTGCAGGAGACCCCCCAACACCAGCAGGTAGGTCTGGTTCAGTCTCCCCCAGGGTCACTGCTCCTTCCCCTGGGTCCTGATGCACACACTACTTTGTGTGTGCTCTCCAAGAGTGGGGTCTCTGTTTCCCCCAGTCCTGTCGAAGTCCTGCAATCAATTCCCACTAGGCTTCAAATTCTGATTCTCTAGGAATTCCTCCCCCCGTTGCCGGACCCCCAGGTTGGGAAACCTGACCTGGGGCTCAGAACCTTCACTCCAGTGGGTGGACTTCTGTGGTATAAGTGTTCTCCAGTCTGTGAGTCACCCACCCAGCAGTTATGGGATTAGATTTTACTCTGATTGCGCCCCTCCTACCGTCTCACTGTGGCTTCTCCTCTGTCCTTGGACGTGGGGTATCCTCCTTGGTAAAGTCCAGGGTCTTCCTGTCAATGATTGTCCAGCAGCCAGTTGTGATTCTGGTGCTCTCGCAAGAGGGAGTGAGAGCACGTCCTTCTACTCCGCCATCTTGGTTAATCCTCTTCCATATTGTTTTTGATAGTGGCTGCACAAACTTACAGTCTCACCAGCAGTGCTTGGAGTATCCTTTTTCCTCAAAATCACCAGCATTTCTTATGTCTTTTTAATAATAACTATTGTAACAGGTTTGAGTTGTTACTCATAGCGGTTTTGATTTGCATTTCCCTGATTATTTGTAATACTGAGCACCTTTTCATGTACTTGTTGGCCATTTGAATTTTTTTGAAAAGTGTCTTTTTAGTTCCTCTACCTATTTTTAACTGGATAGTTTTGGGGGGTTTCTTTGTTTGTTTTGCTATTGAGCTTATGAATTTCTTATATATTTTGAATATTAACCTCTTATCAGATGTTTGTTTTGCAAATACTTCCTCCCATTCCATAGGTTGCCTCTTCCTTTTGATGTTCCAACTACCTGATTTTTGTTTCAAAAAGTCCTATGTATCCTGGCTCCTCCCTTACCTATTTGTAGCACTCCCTCAGAGCTATATGAGAGGCTGTCTTCTGTGCTTAAGTCCTCAGAAAGTCTGCTGAATAAAACATATTTCTTGGGACTTCCCTGATGGTTCAGTTGTTAAGAATCCGTCTGCCAATGCAGGGGACACGTGTTTGATCCCTGGTCAGGGAAGATACCACATGACGCGGAGCAACTAAGCCCTTGCGCCACAACTACTAAGCCTGTGCTCTAGAGCCCGCATGCTACAACTACTGAGCCTGTGTACCACAACTACTGAAGCCCGTGTGCCTAGATCCTGTGCTCTGCAACAAGAGAAGCCACCACTCACCACAACTAGAGAAAGCCCGCACACAGCAAGGAGGACCCAACGCAGCTAAAAAAAAAAAAAAAAAAAAAAACCCAGAAAACATAATTCTCAACTTTTAGGTTTTGCATTGTTTTTCAGTTGACACATTCTAGTTGCTGCAGTGAAGATTTTCTAAAGTGGGCAAAGGGTGAAATTGGGGAAAGGAAATAGGAAATTGTTGCAATAGTTCCAGTAAGAGAAGATGATGGTTTGAGCCATGTAGTAACAGTGGAGGTGGTGAGATGTAATCAGTTTCAAGAAGTCAAGATGACTTGGACTCAAGATGACTCCAAGGTTTTTGTCCTGAGAAACAGGAAGAAATGTATTTGTCATTAATTGAGATAGGGAAGAATGAAAAGAAAGCATGTTTGAGAGGAATGAAAAATAAGAAGTTTGATTTTAGGCATGCTAATTTTGAGCTGTCTATTTGTATCCCCAAAAGAAGATGTTGAATAGACAATTAGATATATGAGTCTGGTATTTTAGGGAGGAATCAGGACAAGATATATATATTTGGGAGTCATTGGTATATGGAGGGTATTTAAAGCCATGAGAATGGATGTTAAATATGGCTTAACATAATAGAGAAGAGTACAATTGCTATAGTGAAAAAAAGGACTTGGTGATATGGAAATGTAAACAAGGGGTGTCCACCTTGTAATGACAGCCAGTTTTGAGAGAAAGTTTGAGGAAGTCAGGAGAAAAGTTGTCATATATGCTGAGAACAAAAAAATAACAATAGGAATCAGCTAAAAGAAAAGTTGAGGAAAGCATTTTAAGATTGTGCAATGGCCTGGAGGCAGCACTGATCATGGTGCAGTGGGAAGAAGTGAAAAAATAATTCAGACTGGCAGCTACATAGACTGTAACACATCGGGCTCCTTAGAGCAAGTAAAGAAGTGTGGTGCAAAAGAGGCTAGAGAGAAAAGACGGGACAGATTATCAAAAATGTTGTAAGCCATATTAAAGAGACTGAATTTTAGAAAAGAATTAATAATGGTGTTTGGAGATAACATCTATGTAGGTTACAGCCTCTTGCCAATGATGCTGAATGATGCCCCCCTAAAAAAAAGTTAATGCAACACTATAGATGCACATATATATTCCTCAGACCATAGGACTGAGTTCACTTTCCCTTACAATTTATTTCTCCCTTACAGTTTATTTCTGCCAATCTCAAGAAATAAAGTTTCTTACTTCCCTTTCCACTGCCAACACCTGCTCCTTCAAAGATTCTTTCTTTCTTGACCTTTTAACCTAAATTGTACGAAGTGGGAAGAAAGCAAATGGGGAAGCTCTTTCTCATACCCCCTTATCTTCATCAGTTTCATCATCACTAGTGTGATGAAGTCCTTCCCTAGGTTGGTACTTAAGCAACATAGGAGTTATAAGGAGGGTAGGATGAAGAAGAAGCTCCAGGGATTTCCTATCTATGTGGAGTGAGATACATAGCATCATCTCAAAATAAATGAAATTTTAAGAAAGTCAGATTACAGCGTGAAGCTATCTCCTGCCAAGTTTGCAATGAAATAATTTTAAGAACTTGAGAAAAAAAATGAATTCTTATATTTAATTGCTTTTCATATTTATTATAAAAAGAAAGGGATGCAAAACTTGAGTGTAGCATTGTGGCCCTCAGGATCATAGAACTTTAGAGATAAAAGGGATATAGAGATGCTTTCATCCAATCTTCTCGTCTTCTCATTTCCCAGATGAGTAAACTGAGACCCAGAAATGCTGATGTAAAATCTGGTGGCAGTCCTTCGTAGGATGAGCTCTCTGGCTTTGAATTATTTCTCCCTTTTAGGATTGTTTTAGAGGAGTCAGAGATCAGATGGTCCCAGTGGAAAGTGAGTACTGATGAATGAATCAGAATCTGTATTGCTTGCAGTGGCTTGGATGTTAACTGATTAAAAATTTTAAAAAGAAAGAAAAAACTCCTTTATGTAGGTTCTTAGACAGCCCCATTGAAATTTAAGGAAAATATGTTTAGTGGTTTGAGATTTCACTGTTGTATTGTCTCTATACTGTTCTTGTTATGTCTTCATTTTGAGTCTGTTGGCACTAGACTTCAGAACTATTGCTGATATGCTGCCTACTCCATCACAACAAGTCACAGCAAAAGCTCTTAGGGTGAAAGACTTTGCCTTTAATAATATAAGTTCTCATTAGTGAGCTTTTAGTGCTCCATGCACAGATATTTTGAATTTACAAAGTGACACTAGTTGGTCCTATTAGCAAATTCTGTTATGCCAGTAACTCAATATTCTCACTTTGCTTTTTCTGACATGTAGGTGAGGAGATTAAGAATGTTTAAAACAGAGGAGATTCTGGAAAACTTTCAGCACTACAAGTAATGGGGGATAGAAGGATAGGCTTAGAGGTTTTTGGAAACCTCTAAGGTTTTTGGAAACCTTTGGATATTATGTTAGCACTGGAGTTGCTCTCTACTCAAATATTCAATTAAAAATTTTATATATAGAAAATGGATACATATAGTATGTACTTGTACATATGTGAATATGCATTTTATGTTTTGTTTGAAGACAAATAGTGTCATTTATTACTGAGTGATATATAAGACTAGAGGGGTCTATAAAATCATTTGCCTTTTCTGTCCCATCTCCCTACAGCGGAAGACACACAAAAAAGTCCTGTAAAAGGATTAGATTATAGTTAACAGCCTGATAACATTTGGTAGAATCCAGCTGCACAACTGCAGGTGTACATAGACCAGGAAAGATCCATCTAGAAAAGGGAGTAAATGATGATGAAAAGTAATAATTTATGATGATGGAACATATATATATTTCAAGATTAACAGACCCTTTGTTCCCTTTCTGAAGGCATTATAGAGGAAAATAACAGTGGTTTCTATGCTCCTACTCTTATATACACACCATTATTACATGAAAATAATTTGGAGATTAAAAACAGTGCCTATCTCCTGAAAGCATGTTGAAAGCATAAGCATGTTTCTTATAGTGGGGGTAATATTTCCTATTTGTACATGGAGAAATGGAGAAAGGAGCTCAATAAAATATTGCATGAATACTAAATGGTTACCTGCCTCAGCAACATATTAACATAATGATTTATAATCATCATGAGCTCGTCCTAAAGAGTTCCTGGTAAAGGGAAACAACAGAATCTATTTCACGAAATCCAGAGTTTAATATATATCTCTTTGACTGTTAGTGAAATTCCAGTATGTGTGGTTCTCCAGAGAGTTAGATATTTTAACTATAAAAAGTTACCTCTACAGACTCTCATTTCTTTGTAAAAGCTGCTTTTTAATTGCATATTTTTCATAAGATGACCAATTAAAGTTGAAATTGAAGGAGCTCTGCATATAAGATGTGTATAATTTACACGGATTTTGTCCACATAAGATGTGTATATACTAGATGGATTATTTCCAAGACTTGTCTTTTAGAACCATATATTGGACAGATTCCCCATACACTAAGTATGATTCTTAGTAGGTGGTGGAAATATGATATTGGTAAATAAATTTTAAAATAAGTATGTAATCAAGAAATGTACAACTTTGTTTTTCAAGCGCTGTGCATTTGTCAAAAACATTTGGAAATATTTCCCAAAGAGGACTTATAAAATGATTGAAGGGTTTGGGAAAAAGCATCACTTGCTGCTCATTCTTGCCTAACCCACGTTCCAGCCTGCAGTTGGGTGGAGAGTTATAATCAGCATCCTATCAGATTGTGTAGCTTAATGAGATTTCAGTGCATCACTGGAAATGAAGAACTGCATTTCATCCTCATATGACAACGTTCTTTAAAAAAAAAAAATGCTTGTCGATCAGGGCTTCTCACACTCTTTACAAAAATAGAAGCTTAAATAGAAAACAGCAGCAGCAACAGGTGGCATGGATTCCAGAATGGGCTTGCACCCAAGAGGAGAAATAACACTGATTCATAAGCATAGTTACAGGGCCTGGTGCCAAGCCAGATTCAAATCTCTCTGCTTTTAGAACAGCTTTTAATTTTTTATCATCTTATGAAATGGGAGTGAATTAGATGCTGATGACTGGCAGCACTGTTGCCTTTCTTTGCCACAGGGGTATTTATCCAGGTGTGTCAGCAGTGCCCATGGCCACATGCTTAAAATCTAATCTGGAGAGATAGCCTTTAGGATCCTTTTACTCTGCCTGAGTCTAACATAAGTCCAGAGATGATGGGTTTTTCTGCCTCACAAAAACAGTTGCTTACTCAAGAACTAGGCTGGAGCACATAAACTTTGTTTCACTGAGATCATCATGATACAGCTTTTCTAAGGGAGTCCCTTTTTACTTTCTCTTAACCTGAGGGTAATATGCTTTAAAAGTGGCATGCAAATGATCTATCAAAAGATAATTTGAATGTTTCAAAAATGAAAATTTATCTCAGATTATTAGGATAATTTCTCCAATGAGTAGATTGTGTATGAATGTCTTTATGTTCTTGAAAAAGACACTGAGAGCTGGGTAACTTCTTCCCAGCTCTACTCACAAATTACTTTGGAATTATTTGTAAGTTGTTGGCCAACGACCCTGCAGTTCACAAAGAATAAAGCAACAATAGAATTAAAATTTGAAGGATCAAATAAAAAGAAAAAAATAGAAGAGGATAGAGACACAAATTTAAGCAGAAAAAAAATGGAGAGAATGGAATTGTTGCTGTGTGACCATGAGGATGTTTTGTAACCTCTCTCTGCTTTACTTTCCTTACTCCTCATCTGAAAAAGGAGATTAAAACAGTACTTATTTCATAGTTTTGTTTTGAAGGTTATTTGCATTTATATCATATATAGAACATCACAGTTCCTGACTCATGCTAAGCATTTAATACATTTTAGCAAAAATAATAATTATTAATTAAATGATTATTATGCAGCAGGCTCTGTGCTTGTTGCAATGTAATATTTAATATTATATCACTTAATCGTCACAGTATTTCTTATGATCTTTTTAAAGATGAGGAAACTTAGGTAACTTACATAGGGAACAGAGTTGGCAAATAGCAAAGCCAAAATTAACACCCAGCACTTCGTGTTTCTAAAGCTCATGCCTTCTAGATCAAGCTACATTTATTATTACTAAACAGTTTTTTACACTCTATCTCTTCTGTAAAAGAAAAATGAATCATCCTCAAAAATGTAAACAATAATATTGTATATGGTAAATTTTACACATTGCTTTTGTTATACTAAATGTATCAATCTACTCTTAGGCATTAAATTAGATATAATGGTCTCTTGTAATCTCCAGAACAAGTGATCTGGAGTCTGTTACACATCATTAGTGCAAGGAAATTAGGTAACATTATATGGTATCTGTCATTATTCTTGTCTGCTAGTAATAGTAATGAACTCTAGCTATTCTAGGAAATAAAAAGGGATTCGTCAGAAGCTTATATTGGATACTATTATATTGGCTGAGAAAACACACTTCTAAGTCTGGCAGAAACCAAATGAGGTTTGGAAGGATACAAAGCAAAGAAAAAAACAATCATTTTTAGCTGAAAAAAATCTGTCCCAGACGGAGACACTGATACTTGTAGGTCTCCACCTCCTCTTAACACCACCACTACTACCACTAGACATGGTAGTAGCCTCCCGAAATTAATTATCCAACATTTCAATCTTGTGTTACTCACTTTAGATTCATAGTCTGGGATGGTAGCATCCAATTAGCTGAGCCTATGTTACATACCCATAACCTGGTTGCCAGGGGAAAAGAAAGCCTTTGATTCTGAGTGGAAGATGAGATACAGTGTCCAATTAGTACATTACCCAATGAATAGCTGGACAATGGACAGCCAAAAAAGCAACAAGTTTTTACTACATCTATTCAGGTGGCCCTGGATCTTTTTCCCCAGTGGCTTTCATATTAAAGGTTAGTTATTTCATAAACTACCAGGTTTAATTTAAAAATTGAAGATACACCACATTGTACATACTGCTATTTGCAATGGTTTCCTGGAACTGATTATGAGCCAAAGAGCATGCCTCTTGTATTGGCATATAGGTCATGAGGTTTTAAGCCTAACACACTCTCAGAAAATAAGCCAAAAGATAACACTTTGAGTGCATGTATGATTCAAACCTCTTTTCCATATGCTTCCAATTTTTCTTTCCATGTCATTTGAACAGCAATAACAATCTATATCCGGGCCTGTATCTTAAAAAATTGGCATTATTTTATGTTTGTAAGAACATTTAAATTCCATTACTGACAATGCTCAACCACACAACCACCTTTTCATCTTTACCATAGTTCATCTTAAGTGGAGAAAATAATCTTTTTCTACTTATACACCTCTCTGTTGCTATGTTAAATGTTCAGAAAAATTGAAATACTATTCATAGGAAGAATTAAAGTAATTAATTTCTAGATATACTGGGACCTTAGAACATAGGCAGGTTATACAGCACCCATGGACAGAATATTAATTCAATATTTAAGAAATATTTAAGTATCTACTATGTAGTGTCTAGAGACATAAAATATTATTGAAATATGTCCTTTCTCACTGGATTTGAAAGATATGAAGTTGTCTAATTTTTATATTACATCATTTGTTAATAATATGCTTGGATTATAAATGATGCATCTCCTGAGACCAGCATGAACAACCAAGATGAGTTCTGTTTTAAATAATGAATGATGAGAACATCGAAGTGACTGGCTCACTTTTGCTAATTCACTCATTAAATTAATACCATACCATACAATTTCATAGGAATTGCACTAAACATTACTTTTATTCTAAGTAGGTTGAAATTGTACTACCCACTCACCACCTGTCAAATCCTGATGTATTTGATTGAACTTCCAAACTGGCAAAGAGGAATACTGAGGAGAGTGAGGAGAGAGAAGATACCCAGGAGCTTGGATCTGCCTTTACTGTACTACCCTTTACTCTTGCTGTGTCCAAAACCACTGAGAAGCAAACAATCAAAGACATTTAAACTTGGCATTTGTATCCAGGATCATTTAAGAGTCCCAAGACAAACTGGGACACAAAGCTAATATGCTTTTATCTCTGTTGTTTGTCTGCCTTCTTTAAAAAAAATGAATGATAGTAAGAAAATAGAGGCATATGACATCTATCAAGGCATAGTTTTTCAGAACAATGCAGTCCTACTTTATAATAAATTAATCATTCAGCACACATTAATAAGTATATTCAGTTAGACTAATAAGAAGTAACTTTAGAAAACTAGGTCCCTACAATATCCCTGTTAGAAAACCATATGCTTAGAGAGAAAAAAAGAATGTTTCACTACACTAGATCCACAAGCATCTCCTCACCAAAGAAGCTTCAAGGATGGAAGAGAAAGCAATTAGAGAAAACATAGTCACAGCAGCTTTTTTGGTTTGATAAGAAAAAACTAACATTTTGTGAAAGAGGATGATCACTATTTCTTAAAATGCTGAATTATATATTACCCAAGAGTATTATGAGGACTATATGATATTTGGTTTAGTTTCATTTATTCTTGACCCTTACAATGTTAAAGTTGACTTTTCCCCAAACCTCATAAGGAAGTATACACGATCTCTTAAAATCAGTATATATAAAGACAAAGGATGCTACTGCAGCCCACATATAGGGGTGAATGAAACAAAGAACCATAAAAGCAGCAAGGAAAGATATGTATGATGTATCTGTGGCAAATATATGACAGTAGGAGACAAAATTGAGGTACCACACAACCAAAAGAATTGTTTTTTTCTACCTAAAATCATGGAACATTATAAATTTGACTTCCATCACAGATGCATTTGCATTTTACAACAGGGCATCAGCAGAGCAAACTCACATTGGACAGAAGTTGTGCACCTGGCTTTCCTTCTTATATGGATTTGTGGAGTGTCTAACAGAAACTAAAAACATATACATAGTTTTAAGAAATATGGTTGATATGTGTTTGCTATATATTACAAAGACTGAAATATGAGCAATTTGGACCAAAAGACAGAAGCATCTTTTAAGGTATCAGATTAACATCAGCCAAGATACACCTGACCAGTCTGATGGGAAGTATGAAGTGGCATGGTCAAACACAGAATGTGAAACTCTGTGTGATATAGAACCAAGTCTACAGAAAAGAATACACTATCAGAACCATTAATTTATTCATCCAGCATGTATTTTTTATTCGTTTTTAACATTATATGTTTTACGTGTATACTATTTTTTTCAACTTCTGTATGCACTACAGCATGCTCTCCACCAAAGGTTTAGTTTCCATCCATCACCATACAGTTGACCTCCTTTACCGCTTTTACTCTATCCCACTTCCCCTCTAGCAGCCACTATTCTCCTCTGTATCTATGTGTTTACTTTTGCTTGGTTTGGTTTGTTCATTTATTTATTTATTTATTTATTTTTATTCCACATATAACTGAAATCATATGATATTTGCCTTTCTCTGTCTAACTTATTTCGCTTAGCATAATACCATCAAGGTTTATCCATTTGTAGCAAATGGCAAGATTTCATCTTTTTTATGGTTGAGTAGTATTACATTATATATATATATATATATATATATATATATATATATATATATATATATATATATATAAACATCTTTATCCATTCATCCATTGATGGGAAATTCAGTTGCTTCCACATCTTGGCTATTGTAAATAAGGCTGCAATGAGTATAGGGGTGCATATATCTTTTCCAATTAAGGTTTTCCCATTGTTTGGATAAATACACAGAAGTGAAATAGTTGGATCATGTGGTAGTTCTATTCTTAATGTTTTGAGGAATCTCCATACTGTTTCTATAGTGGCTGCACCAATTTACCTTCTCACCTCATCCAGCATGTATTGAGTGAGCACCTCTGATAAACTATGCAATGTGAGAATATGAAAATGAATAAGAGACATTCATGTTCTCCCAGAACTCACGGTGAAAGAAATAGAGATGTAAACCAATAACTACAACAAAACTTGGCAAATTCCCCCTTCACTACTCCCAGTTGATTAACCCTTCAGTGATAATAGATTAGTAAAACACACCGGCAACATTTTGGTTATACATGTTTGTTATTTTTATTTGTATGCACGTAAATGACCTACTTAAATAGTGAAAAAAAAATCTACTCCCAGAAATAATCCCCTTGTACTTGCATAAGATTCTACCAATTGCAAAATTGTGAAAAAACCTCCCAAAAGAAACAAAGTCCAGGACCAGACAGCTTCACCAAACTTTCAAAGAAGAATTAAAATCAATCCTCCTCAAACTCTTCCAAAAAGTAGAAGAGAAAGGAACACTTCCAAAATCATTTTATAAGGCCAGCATTACCCTGATACCAAAACCAGAAAGGACACCACAGGAAAAGAAAATTACAAGCCAATATTCCTGATAAGCAAAGATGCAAAAATCCTCAATAAAATATCAGCAAACTAAATTCAACAATACATTAAAAGGATCATGCACCACAATTAAGTGAGATTTATTCCAGGGATGCAAAGATGGTTTAATTAAAAAAATAAATTAAAAGTTAAAAAAAGTAATTATGCAAAACACCTTTTCTTCTTCCAAGGAAAGAGGTCTTCGGTATCATGATCATCTTTTACTCTTTTAACAGGATGTTCATCAGGTGGCATGCTAAAATATAATCCTATGAATACAGATTTCAGTAGTATTTCAGTCAGGTACAAAGTATTGGGGGAGAGGACAATAATATTGAAAAATAAATATAAATTTTAAGAAGAAACCAAAGTAAATCAGGAATAATGTGAAATAAATAGATGACGAAAAACACTAGAAAATGCTAGAACAATTTCAATCATTTAGCAATACCTAATCAGTTACAGACAGAAGGGGCTGCCTATTGAAGAGCTGAATCAGGCATCAGGAAGAGGATTGAAACCATCAAGCCCATATTAAATAATGTGTGGTGGCAACCCCAGGGAGCTGGCATCTGGAGAAAGCCAGAATGAGTTTTTAAATCACTTTTATTGGAACTCTTCAGCTGCAGGTAATGGCTTAAGTGTTGCCGAATATGCAGATTTGAAGGGAATGCAACCTTACTATTTAGGTTTGTCTCCCTTGACTCCTTGGCAGAAATCCTTGAGAATGTTTCTGCCGCCTGCATGCCCAGCACATTTTCTTGCCTTTCACATATTTCCTCCTCTCCTTCCCAGTATCACTAGATCTTGGAAAGGTAAATTACTCCCACTTAATGGTTTTCTTATATTACTCTTCTTCATTTTACACAAAATTTTGCAATTATACAACATAGCACCTAGACAGCATAAAATCCATTGAATCTCTTGTTGAATTTACTTTGAACAAATCACATCTCCCTTAAATTTCTACCTACCAGTGATAATCAGTGCTGTCTGTGGTTATCAATCAACATAAACCTGGCTTCATAATTATTTTTGGTCTTAATAATCCAGCTTAGGTCCAGACTAGTACATAACATACAGGTAAATGCATAGTATCTCTTAAACACTTGAGAAGCTATCTTTTGTGGAAAACACCTTAGGTTCAATGTTTATATTTCCACCCTTAAAATAATAGTAAAACTAATTATGTACATTAGATTTAAAACCAGCAAAATTAACAGCAAAACTGTTAATTTACACAGAATAACAATCTATGTTTGTCTTGATTATTTTAATGAAAACAAGCTGTGTTACATGTGCTGCTGCTTTAATCCTCAGATATTTTACATTTGTTGTTGTCTTCTCAAAGAACTACCCAACCATGGGCCTGCTTCCACAGGCTTCTCTGAGGAGACTGAGGGCGTACTGAATAACATATAACAAAATAACAAGAAGAGAAGCCCTGCCACAGAAAGAGCTGGGTCATGCCAGTAACATTGGCCACCTCAAGGGTCAGGTCAATGTAAGGGAAAGGGACCTTTCACCATCTTTGCTGTCCTGATATTAGAAACGAACTTCCAGATGACTGCTTACTCAGATGCTTTTCTACAACCCGTGTCCCAATTCAAACTTTCATTCATTCATGTCTAGGGAAAGAGATTCTATCGAAATCTGGAGAAAAATCTCAAAATTAGGACTAAAAAAAAACATATTAACTTTCCAGTAAGGACACCCAATAAGTAGGTCATCTCTCTTTGAATTAAGATACAAAATTATTTACCTCTCTTCCTAATTGGTTTACAACTAGTTTTACAATAATTTTGGTCTTGTAAATAAAATTGCACTTGGTCAAGTGCTATTTTTCATTCAGTACAAAATACATGAAGTATTTAATATGACAGCAGGGTATATAGCCTATTATTGCTGATTGTTATCTACCCACACAGAATTTAAAATCTAAAAGGGAAGCATAATGGAGAAGTTTATTTTAACACCATCAGTAGCAACTGCAGCAGAAGCATTACAAACAAGCGTGTAGTACTATAGAGTTTATGTAGGACATTCATATCATATATATTTTGATATTAAGCATCAAACACCTCATGAATTACCATGGCAAGGATTACTCTTACCCATTTTTTACAGATGAGTCTCTGACAAACTTTATATGTAAAATTCAGCATACTTTTGCTGCCATGTTGTTTCCCATACACATGTGAAGAAGCATAAGTATTAGTGATAAAAGCACTTTGAAGAAAAAAGTTGAGTCAGGGCTTATGCCAGTGTGTAAGTTTGTAATATGTTAGACAGTCCATGACAGCCAAGGAGATTAGCTTCAGTTGCCTAGTCACAACATAGATGAATGATACAATTTTGATAAGGAAAGATTCTGATTTCCATGAAAAATGTGGAAGCCCAATCTTCCACTGAGGCCTTCTGCTCACACTACCTCCAGATATGCAAAAGCTTCCTCCATTGTGTTGGAAGCTTATGGTCATTCCAGGGAACCAAAATGATACAGTGGGAAGAGAAGATGCTCCAGGGTTTTGAAAATTTACTTAGAGATACTATCAAGGAATATCTCTGTTACTGCTGCACCCTTAACCTAAAATCAGTTCAGTTTTCTCTGTGAAGATCAAGTTTTTTAACCCACACACATTGTTTACAGAGGGATGTACATGTACACCAATCCGTGTCTGGGCATAAAACTAGTCAGCTCATACAAACTGGATGATTTGAAGAGAATATGAAATAAGGAATATTTGCAAAGGTGGGGACAGTGTGTAGGAATACCACTGGAAATAATAAGGCAAACCCCTGGGGTTCAGTAAAGAATGAGGAGAGGTCTAAATGGGCCAGGGGAGGTGAATGATGGCAAAATCTTGAGATGGAGTGGCTGTGTAGCTTCTTTACAGATGCAGCTAATCCATGGTGACCTCAAAGGAAGGTGAGAAACTACTCCAATCTCAGTCTTCATCTGATTGATCTCCTTATTCTCCCCTTTGTACTAACCCAAAATGAAGCCAGAAGACAAGGTGTCCTTTAAGGTGGACACTCAGGTTGCACTTTCAAGGTGGAAAGGATGGAATGGGAATTTGGAGGGACGTTTATTGACTTTTAAATTGTTTTTAAATGTAGTTAAGAGATAAATTAATTAAAACTAAAACACTGTGTAAATCTTCCTGGGACATACCTTTACAATAGAAGTAGTAACTACATAAATATAAGGCAAGCAATTTCTAGTTTATTAATAGTTTATGTTCCCAAAGTGTTAATAAAATTATGCAAAAACAATGGTATTAATTGTTTTTATATTCCCTGTTCAACTTTCCAAAGGTTATTTCATCCATAATGTCCATCAAATAATGTGCCTAATATTGAAGCAATATTAGATTCTCATTAATTAAAAGCATGGGATTTGGAATCCAACAGAACTGGGTTTGAAATATTACACAGCTGCTAATTTATCATGTGATTTTCAGCAAGTTACCTAACTTCTGTAAGTTCTACTTCCACATCTATGAATTGGGGATAATAATAGTAATTATTTCATAGAGCTATGATGATTAAATAAGTTAATTAAGATAAAATGTCTAACAGTTTTCAGTGCAAAAAATGCCCTCAATCAAGTTTAGCTCCCAGTAATATTATTAATAGTAGCTCAACTATATCTAATCACTTTGCTCATCTAAATGAGATGGCATCTCCCTAGGAAAATTCCTTCCCAAATATTGTTCTTACGATGACTGGCAGATCCATATTGAGATTCTCTAACATATGACCACAGGTGTACTTATAGTTTATTTGTAAGTCAAGTCTCTATTACTCAAAGCCTGTCTACACCTGCAATGAGAGCTAAGCAGCATACCTCCATAATGTGTCAGGGAAGCAAGACAATTGTATCAAATTTTTATGGTATGTAGGACGGGCTACCCAGGACACAATCACTTTGTCTCACTAAGCAATTGTTCTGCATGTGGTATTTTTGATGTTTCCTGCTGTGATGATGAGTTTCATTTAACAACAACAAAATATTGGGGCAAAATATTTGATTCTGTTGTTCTCCATGGTCATTACCACCCAAAAGTGAATTCCAGTTTGTGATCTAAAAAGGCTAACTCCAATACTCAGTATTTTATAGATCTCATATCAAATCCCTTTGCTGTAGTTTTAAAGTACAAATAACAAATTTCTTCCTACTATTTGCAACAGAGGATCAATTCTTATTTACCCAGAAGGACTGATTAATCTCATCCAATTCTCTGGTTTGTGGCTTATTAAGAATTGCAAATTCTTCTATTTCAATGTGCCCAGCCATTGCATTGCTCATTAGCACCCATGCCAAAGGGCATGAAAAGGAACAGAGTAAAATGAAATGCTAACCAACCTGGTGGACTATTATTTTTACTCTTGGTAAATATGATAGGTTAAGGGGTGGTAACCATTGATTAAAATTAAATTTGTAGAATTGCTACTGATTTTACACATCCATGTCATTCTGCCTCAGGAGTTTTAAACATCTGATCCAATTACCAAAAAAGATCTAACAATAGCCATTTTCTTAGGGTCTTAAATTTTAATCAAATTTTGAGTCAAGATACACCCTTGGAATGAATGAGTGAATGATTAAATGAATGAATGAAATTCAATAATCATGAAAAATATAAAAAGTAAGTTTCAAATCACCCCTAAGTCTCTTAAATATAATATATACGCTTATAAGTATGTATGTCTATATATCTATGCATGCTTATATATGTATGTCTGTAAAAAACTGACCCTCACAGCTCAAACCGTACTTTCCAGAGGAAAGCACTGTGAACATTTTGGTTTTTATCCTTCCTATTTTTTCCCTATGGTTTTATAAACATAAAATTATATTCATTTGGCATCAATATCTATATAGAGATGTTTAGCTATAGATATGCAAGAATATATGCTTTATTTGCAAAAATGGGTTCATATTATAATTTTCCATTCTCATTAACAATACAATATGAACACCTTTCCAGTCTAACACATATAGCTCTACACCATTCTTTTATAATGAATACGTAATATTCCATTGAATAGCTATAGCATCCCTTTTTAATGAACATTTAAATTCTTCCCAGTTTTTGGTATGTTTTTGTTTAATTATCAAAAAATACTTTAATAGCTATCCTTGCACATAAATATTTTTACTTATCTATATTATTACTGTTTTTTCTATGACTGGAATCTTATAGGTGAGACTGCTTGTTGATTGCATAGTATATTTTGAATTTTAATAAATACTTCCCAATTGCCTTTCAAAGAATTTGTATCAATTTAAACTCACTCCCTGCCAAGAGTGTATGAAAGAACCCTGGCACTTGTGCTTTGTTGAATTAGAAAACATTCCCTTTCTATCTCAGAGATTACACTGGTACAGATGTTATCTCTGTATGTGGAGTAATCAGTATATTTGTGTGTGTGTGTTCTATTGCATCCCCACGTTTATATACTATACATGTTTGGTAATATTTTAAATGTATTGGGAGTATGGATTATGTCTAACACTAATGGTGTAAATCCCATGGTGTCAAGCATTCTGTACTGTCATGCATTCTGTGGACAGCTCTGCAACTGTTTGCTTCGATGTTGAGAACAACATTCTGCCGGAGTCTGTGCCAACAGACAACATTAGTCATCCAGTCTGTTCCACCGGACTGAATTGTTTGTTGAAATAAGTCATTAAGAGTAATAAAACAATGTGAAACTAAGATAATTTTTCTTGAATTTGCTAATGCTAAATAAACACATACTCTGTCAAGACAACCAGTAAGCAGTATGAGACCTGCTGCTTATTTGTGTTCACAGGTGGCAGCAAAATCAATTATCCTCTTCTACCCATGACAAGTTACTGATATTGACACACTTTATAAAGCTACATGACATTAAATTGGTTTAAAAAATCTTTCATTCTGTATTTTATGTAGAAATTATCACAACTAATCCAGCTTTCTATGCCTCATTGTAATAAAAACAACTCAATTTAATAGCCTAACTTTCTCTGAGGTACCCAGAAGTCTTTTATCAATACTATCTCAGGTCTCACCATAACTTTGATCAATACACAATATGTGCTGATCTTGGAGAACTAATAAAGACTAAAAATGGACTTGATGTTATACTCATCTTCAAAATAAAGGCAAAATACTTATGGAGTTATTTATTATCTTTGTAGCAGCATCATTTAAAATTTTCATAATGTTAGACACAACTTTAATATCCAGAGGTTATTTATTGATTAAATAATGGCACAGGCTAAGAAAGAAATATTTTGCAGTCATTATTAGTAAAAAGTGATACTTTGAAAGAGTGTCTTATGAATTGGAGACATTTTAGCTTACAAACAGAATATGTTGAAATAAAATATGTATAGTAGGATTTAGTTCTGTAGAACAAAATATACTTAAATACCCATAAATACAACTATAGGTTAACAGTAGTTATTGTTGGGTTGTAAAGTTGTGAAAGATTTATATTTTCTTCTTTTAGTTTTTTCAAACATTCTAAAGTAAGTAATTCCAAATGTGTTTCTATAAGACATAAGGTGGAACATTTTAATCTTCAAATGAAAAGACACTGGAATGGGCTATCAAAGAAAGTTATAAAGTTTCCATCCTGGGGATTTTTGAAGATGATAATAGGCTTAGTCCTATTTTTTATCTGAGTGTGGATAACTTGGACTTGGTGTTTTACATGGGCTTTGGCACCAGACCTGGGTACAAATCCCAGCTCTGACATTTACAGGCTAAATTGCTTTGGGCCAAATTTATCCCCAGTTGGAGCTACGCTTTTCTCATCTACTAAATAGGTTTAATAAAACTAGTCTTGCACAGTTTCTGTGGGAATTAAACAATAAAATCTAAGAAAAATCACTACTTAGCACATGCCCGGCACATACTAGGTATGGCAGAGATGGGATATCTATCCATCAAGCCTGTTTCCCTATCCTTAGGTACATAGCTAGTCTACATTTCTCAGCCTCAATTTCATTTAAGGGTAGTAACTTTACAGAGTTGTGGCCATTGTAATATAGGTGGATGTGTTGTATGCCAATTACAGTCCGCCTTATAAAAACCTCCTGAAAAATCCTCCACTCTCCCTGTATGTGCTAGATTGAAGGCAGTGCCACTTGTTGAAGGTTGCAGAGCCTCTAACAGCCTGGGTTTTTAAATTACTAAATCAGGAATGCCCCACTTCCTTCACCTAATGAACATGGCAAGAACAATGAATTCTATTGTGTGAAGCCACTGGAATTCTTAAATTTATTTTTTTATGTCAGCTACTGTTATCTTAACTAATAGAAAGTACCCAGTAACTGATAGCTATAATAACTACTAACCTCTCTCCTAATTCTAAGATTTTCCTATTTACAATTGAGTTGAAATGCAAGGAAGTAGAGTGGGGGGTAAGGGCCAAAATTAAAAAGACAGTTGATAGTAAGCCTGGAACATGATCTACGGTGGCTAACACGTCCCCTGATTCCCAAAATAGAAAGGAAAAACTCATACAGAAATGTGGTCTAGTGAAGCAAGTGCTTCAAAGAAGGTACATGATATCTTGTCATATCCATCCTAAGGTTTACACAAAAGTCTCTTACTCAAAGAGAAAGCTCACAGACCAATCTCCAAAAGTATCTTCTAGGTGCTGCTATCCAGTTGAAACATGTGACCTTTTCCTTTCTGCAGATATAGAGTCAAACTCTTGCAAAATCAATGTATGTGTTGCCTTTGTCTTTAGAAGGAGTTGTAAGCTCAAAAGTCTGTCTAGCTGTGGTCATGAAAGATTCCCTAGACTCATCCCCAGAGCAAGACACCTTTCAGTGTTGAGGTAATTCCTGTACATGCATAGTTTATAAAGCCCTTTGGGATGCAAAGCCTTCTGTAATTGTCATATGTTCTTTAGATTATTAGACAGGATGGCAGGATAAAAGCGGTTCTAAATGCCACAAGTCTCGAAGGACATAGGCAATGCTCTGTAATGAAAATTGAAGTAAGCCATGCAAACCCTCTGGTACAGGCACTATAACAGAAGTTCAGCTTTTGATTATCCTTCCTGTAAAGTCTTAGTCTTATTTAGGTATAGAATCTATGGCTTTAAGTTGGTATACAATGTTCAGATGCTGATAATTTCAGCTATTTTTAAAACCTGGTGGAAGTGTCTACTACTTCCAGACACTTGAAGTGAACACTTCAAATCCCCATAAGAATGATGTATGTAATTACATTACTGTATAATAAGTGCAGTTGTGAGATGAAATGGAACAGCTTTCGGGAGAAGAATTCAAGAATTTCAGTACATAATTATACATTCTCAGTTCTGCAGTTCAAAAAGAGATATGACACAGACTTCCGATGATCCACATTAGAGAAAAAAAAAAAAAGCCTCAAGCAATAGACTGATGCAATGAGTGGTAACAAAAATATCTGAATGCTACACTGTGATTATCAAATTCTGTGCTTAATATGGGCACCAGCATCCCCAAACAGGGTCAAAAGTTTAAAGAGAACATTACAGAAAATTAGACACTAGAGAAAGTTGCAACTAACTAGGTCAGAAGTGCTCAGAGTGTCAAAAATCAGAATCTCTATAGAAGGGCAGAGAAATGTCACCAGCCTACAACAAGCAAGTGATGACTCCATAAAATTTCATTATTCTAAAATATGGGATTGTTGGGAGTAAGCAAGAAAATTGATTCCTGACATTTATAAAGATAACTTACCTGCCCTAGAGGTTTCTGTAAAATTATACACTAAATAAATTAAAGCAATTACCAGGCCAGTAGCTGTGAAAATTGTACGGAAGAAGGATCCCCTCTCTCAATACTTATTCTTCATTTTTTTCTACTATCTGTCAGGACTCTACCTTCTTGTTGTGAAGTCACTGCATACTGTCATTTGAAAATCCTGTTGTGATTTGTTTAAATGTACTTTTTAAAGTTTAGAAAGAAAGCTACCTAATTATGCCTATATCTTTGTATTTCTCTACTTCTTGATTTAATAGTTCATTGCTTCAGGTTTAACTAAATATCACATCTTTGTTATTAAAAAAAGAAAGAACCCATTTTATAGAAAAAACAATTGCTTTCAATGCATGTAAGAAGTTCCTTCTTGCAGCATTTTGAATTTATAACTCCTCAAATAGACATATCTGATCATTTTGAAGGGGACTTATAGGAGAGAATTAGAAATATAAAAGATCATTTGGTCCAGGAAGATTAATCCGCTGGTAGTCATCAGACAAAGGGACTGCTGGGGTCTGTGAGTGGCCCAAATAAATAGCATCTCTCTTCACCGCCTTAATTTCTTTTAAAAACTAATTTGAAAGCAAAACAGCTTTCTAGTATTCAATCTTAGAATCCGTCAGTTTGCCACCACCCCCAGTCATACCAGTGCCCCCACATGGGAGTGGAAGACAATGCATTCACTTTGCAGTAAGGCAGACTACCTAGGGAAAGCAGAAGCTGAGTGGATCCTGCTCAATTTATTGTTTCCAAATTTACCATTAAATGTATCCAGCAGAGGAATGAGTGTGGGGACAAAGAGAAGCCTGGAGTGATATAGCTAGTAAAACTCCCTCCACATGGAAGAAACCATCAGAGTATAGAATAAGCATTCCCACCTTATAGTGTCCAAAAAAATTAAGCAGTCTTTGAAGAGTAGCCTTGACAATTCAAACATATAAACATCAATCTCCAACCACCCCTTGCTGCTGTCACCTGAGGTCACAGCACTGAAAATCAAAACTCAGTATCTTGATGTGTTTTAACTTCTAGACTTCAAAGAAGAGCCAGGTACAATTTTTGAAAAGACAAAATTAGCAGATAGGTGACCTGGGTTGTGCTCCACTCAGGATCCTGGAACACAATTCATTCAGATGGTTTACAAAAACATACTTTAATGAGGGTTCTATTTCTAAAGGTGTGGGCAGGGTGTCTTTGTCAACTCAGACTGCTATAACAAAATTCCATAGATTGCGTGTACAGGTCTTCTATTTATGCATAATAAATTACCACAAACTTAGCAAATTAAAATGACACAAATTTATTATCTCACAGTTCCCATGGATCAGGAGTACAGCAGGACATATCCTGAAATCAAGGTGTTGTCTAGGCTTTCTTATTTGGAGGATGTAGGGGGAAAGCCTCTACCATACTCATTCTTACTGTTGGCAGAATTTGGTTCCTAGTGACTCTAGGACTGAGGTCTACTTTTCTTTACTGGCTATCAGTCACATTCCTTGCCATGTGACCCCCTTCATCTTCAAGCCATCAACATTGCACCAAATCCTTCTCATGCCTCAAATCTCTGAATTCTTCACTCTAAATTCTATATCCAGTTGTAAGTGATTAAGTCAGGCCCATCTAAATCGTCTCCCGATCTTAAGCAGAACTAGTTGGGGATCTTAATTACATCTGAAAAATCCTTTTTACCGCATAATGTAACATAAGCAAGAGAATGATATCTCATTATATTCACAGGTTCCACCCACACTGAAGAGGAGGAGATTATGCAGGGTATGTACACCAGGTGGCAGAAATTTGGGGAGTCATATAACAATTCTGTGTACCACAGTATGAAAGATCAATAAATTCTTTTTTTTTTTAAGAAATTCACGTTCTTTTTATTTATTTATTTATTTATTTATGACTGTGTTGAGTCTTCGTTTCTGTGCGAGGGCTTTCTCTAGTTGCGGCAAGTGGGGACCACTCTTCATCGCGGTGCGCGGGTCTCTCACCATCGCGGCCTCTCTTGTTGCGGAGCACAGGCTCCAGACGCGCAGGCTCAGTAATTGTGGCTCACGGGCCCAGTTGCTCCGTGGCATGTGGGATCTTCCCAGACCAGGGCCCGAACCCGTGTCCCCTGCACCGGCAGGCAGACTCCCAACCACTGCGCCACCAGGGAAGCCCAGTAAATTCTTATCAGTTACCCTAATTCCTTCCTTAATTCTGAATTTTCCTGTCCTTCAGCCTCCAGGAAAACAAAATATATTAGCTGATCATCATCTTTAAAATGCCCCATCCTGTTCTTGCAAACTTATTAAATTATAACTCAAGACTTTTGAATGTATGATTAAATAATTTCAACTCCTGTAACCTCTTTCCATATGCCCATTTTCAAATACATTCATATTTCAATTTATCTCCTCTCAATCTTCTTCAGTTTTTTCATATGTCTCTCACATTGGGAATCAAGGTTTGTTCTTAAAGTCACTTATACAAGTGTAAGCCTTCTTGACCAATTGATTCTTGTTCTAATGGTTGCTTTAGTCCTTTAAAAAGGAGGATATAGGCATTGAAAAATTAAATTGAATCATTAAGGAAACTCATTTTTTATCAAGTAACTGAAAATGTTGATGAAATACAATTGTTGTGGCAGAGAGTGAAAAAGTAAACATGTGACAGTGCTAGGGATTAAGAGCTTTGCAGATTATCTTTCATGGTGCCACTGAGTCACCAAGTGATGCTGGAGAATGTCTGAGACCTT
The DNA here is from genome assembly GCF_028021215.1 of Eschrichtius robustus. Taxonomy (NCBI): domain Eukaryota; kingdom Metazoa; phylum Chordata; class Mammalia; order Artiodactyla; family Eschrichtiidae; genus Eschrichtius; species Eschrichtius robustus. Next base: position 88,438,191 of record NC_090845.1, read on the forward strand.
TGTTCATCTCAGTTGCTTCATCTCTGCAACTGGTTTTCATGATTTCCTATTCTTGCTAACACTTCTTTTTTAAAAAATTTTTACTGGAGTATAGTTGATTTACAGTGTTGTGTTAGTTTCAGGTGTACAGTGAAGTGAATCAGTTATACATAACACTTCTTAATTGCCTTGAGGATAAGAGAAAAAAATCTATGGATAAGTGCATCGAACTCTTATTATGTTTTTAACTAAAATTGAATAATCAGTTTAAAATCGCTTAAGGTAACAATTGAATTATAGTGAAAACTGATCTGAGAATAGTTTCTCTTCTTCTGCCTCAATTAATGATTGATAGATTTAAACTATTGCCTCCCTGGGATCTGTAAATTAGGGTTCAGATGGAAAAAATTTAAATTTCTCCAGAAAGCATCATATAATCCAACTGCCAATGATTACATTCTTCTTGATAATTTTAGTTGACAGTCCATAACACACCACCCCCTGTGACGGAAGGCATGTCAAACACTGTCTTACTATTTTGGCAGAAATTTCTGTTATTCTACAAGATTTACATTCATGCCTTGAGGTGTTCCAAAGGGAAAACCTTCATACAAAGTATTTTCAATGTTTTATTTTTTTATTTGTTAAAAGATTAGCTTTTGCTGTGGAACATAGGGTGTCACAATTAAAACCAATCATAGTTGTGGTTTCCAGGCTACATTTAAATATTGAATTATCTGGGCCAAAAAAGTCTCTTACTCAATGTGCAGTATGGAAAATGTGCAGCAATTCTTGCTTGGGAGATTATTATATAAAGAGTAATACAGTGTATAAATATGACATAACATTTCAAACAAAAGTGTTCTGAGTTGCTTTTCTAAAGAAGGCAAAAGAAGGAACAGATAATGAGAAACAGAGTCATTAAACTCTGAATCATTTGTTCAAATCCAAACCAAATCAGTAGTGACCAGAAGCTTTTACTAAGTGATGATGTGTTTTGACCTATGAGAAATGAGCCTGTCCAGTTCCTAATCTACATCCATTGGCACTGTTTTTGGAATGAATGGGCAGATACTTAACATCCTCCTCACCTCTAGGGGTTGACTTTTTTCGATGGGGTTATGACCGATTGATATGACAGTGGAGAATATTGCATGCAGATGCATTTGTGTGACTGTCTATGAGCAGTTGCCCCCTAGTCAAATTTCAGTTGACCCAGGGTTATCTAAAAAGGTTCCTTAAATTAGTGTACTTAGTTATGAATAATGCATGATTTCCTTTCCCAAATGAGTTGAAGAAAACTTTACAGAGGGACAGAAGGGAAAGACAAGAAATTCTAATCAATGTTTTATCAGCTACCTGTGGGTGACTAAGAATTATTAAAGTTCCACTCAACTATAGAAAAAAACTGCAATACTGTGACTCCAACTGTTAACTTTCATTAGAGGCAAGAACAATTAGACTTGTACGTATATAGATACAAAGGAAAAGGTACTTGTTTCTGATATACTGAACAGTACACACACACACACACACACACACACACATCAGGTAGGGATTAAAATTCATACTGTGGGAGGCTACTACTACAGATTTTAACTCCAGTTTCTATCAATCTTCAGGCCATCTTGAAAGAATTAAACCAGAACATCGCACTGGATGCACCCCTCTCTCTCCTTTTCGCAGCAGAGAAATCCCTGCCAAAGAGATCTATCTTGGTGCTGAGCTATACTGACTTGGGGGACGAGAAGACACAGGCAAAAGTAAAATTGCTCTTCCTATACATTTCAATGTGGCCCTTCTCTGTCCTGTGATCTTCTGGAGTTCTCCCAGAGGTATTCTAGTCCAAATATAGTTGTTAACAGAATTTCTGTGGGGGTATAAGGGCCAAGGTGTAGAAAAATTGAAACCTTGTACACTGTAAAATTAAGGAATGTAAATTAGTGTTGCCACTATGGAAAACAGTTCAACAAAAATATTAAAAATAGGAAATTCCCTGGCAGTCCAGTGGTTAGGACTCCATGCTTTCACTGCTGAGCGCCCTAATTAAATCCCAAGTCAGAGAAATAAGATCCCGCAAGCCAAGCGGTGTGGCCGAAAACAAAAAGAAAAAAGTTAAAAATAGAACTACTATGTGTTCCATCAATCCTGAATATTGAATATATATCCAAAATAAATGAAATCAGGGTCTTAAAGGGAACTCTGCACTCCCATGTTCATTGCAGCTTTATTCACAATAGCCAAGATATGGAAATAACCCACATGTTCATGGACAGACAAATGGATCAAGAAGATGTTGTATATACATGCAATGGAATAGTATAGGGGCTCAAAAAAGGAGGAACTCCTACTATTTGCAACAACATGGATGGATCTAGAAAACATTATGCTAAATGAAATAAGCCAGTCACTGAAGGACAATTGCTATATGATTCTACTTATATGAGGTATCTAAAATAATCAAACTGATAGAAGTATAAAATAGAATGGTGATTTCCAGGGGATGGGAAGAAGAGGGAATAGAGAGTTACTTTTCAATGAGTAGGAAGTTAAATTTGTATAAGATGAATAAGCTTTAGAGATCTGCTTTACAACATAGTGTCCATAATTTAACTATAGAGTGTTGTGCACTTAAGAATTTGTTAAGGAGGTTAGATCTCATGTTAACTGTTCTTGCCACACACAAAAAAGCAAAGGGACACAAGGAAACTTTTGGAGGTGATGGATATGTTTTTTACCTTGATTGTGATGATGGTATCCTGGGTATACACCTATGTCCAAACTCATCAAATTATGCACATTAAATATGTGAATTTTTAAAAAAGGAATATTGCAGAATTATGGCCTTTGGTGCTCCTCCAAAAGAGGAGTAGATGAGCACACTTAAAGACAATAATGTGGGTATTCAGTAGATGAATTTGTCAACCTCTGACAGACAAAACGCCAAGACTGAAAACTGCATTTCTTTTGTCTGAACTTAGGCAGGGCATGTAATCTCCAGTTTATCACAGGCTCCACTGCTCCCTACTGTCCTGCACCAGGCTTCCCACATGCAAAGTATATGTCTGGCCATTAAGGCATTTAGCTTGCATTCCCAGAAATAAACGTGTTTCATACTTTCTTGTCACACACTGACTGTGCTCCTTCTTGCTTTTCTTTGGAACCCTTGCATACATTCCATGGATATGGCTCCAGACATTGCCTGAGTTTCAAACCTGACTTTTTCACTTACTAACTACATGATCTACTAACTACAAGAGGCTCAAAATTTATGAGCCTCAGTTTCCCTGACTATAAAATGAGAATGGAGGTAATGTTAATACCTAACTCATAGGTTGTTGTAAGAATTAAAGTGTAGTTGAGATAGTGCCTGGAACAGAGTGAGCACTGTATAAATGTTTGTTATTATTTTTCTGTTAAGGAAGAGGTAGGGTGTTGGTGAACTGTCTGGACGCCAGAAGGTTGTGACGTAGGAGGACAGAGGAAGCCAAAAGAGAATAAGTCTTGATCTGATTAATTGTATGTGGGTCAAAAATGAATACCATTACCAATGAACATGAGGTCAGACAAATGTTTCTGCTAAATGAAGACATTAAATCTTATTTCAGATTCCCTGAGCCTTTTATAAGATTTTAAGAGAGACGGATTCTCCCACTGAAGGCAGCTTTTTATCCGTTTCATTGTCAGCATAAATGATATCACTCATCTGAATGTACTCATGAGATCTATCTGACAGTTTTGTCTCCAGAAGAAATTGTTTTTTTTTTTATTACATGTGTTTTTATCATATAAATTTTCTTGCTATTGGGAATCAAGACATGTCCAAAAACAATCTAATTTTTGAGTTTTACTTTTAATGGAAGTTTTAATGTCAATAATTTATCAAAGAATACAGAGCAGTTTAGAAACCTATTTCAAAGTGACTGAGAAAATATTCATTCATGTCAGCAATATTTCAATGTTCTTTGTATGAGACATATATGGAAATGGTTGTAGTAGCTTACAATAGTGATTTCCCAAACTAGTGAAAAGAAGTCACCATGAATTATAGTGACACTTTTTAAAAAAGAGATAGAGCCATAAAGTGAAATAAGTCAGACAGAGAAAGACAAATACAGTATGATATCACTTATATGTGGAATCTAAAAGATATGACAAACTAGTGAGTGAATATAATAAAAAAGCAGCAGACTCACAGATATAGAAAACAAACTAGTGGTTACCAGTGGGGAGAAGGAATGGAGGAGGGGCCATATAGGAGTAGGGGATTAAGAGGTACAAATTATTATGTATAAAATAAGTTACAAGGATATATTGTACAACACAGGGAATATAGCCAATGTTTTATAATAACTATAAATGGAACATAACCCTTAAAAATTGTAAATCACTATATTGTACACCTGTAACATATAATATTGTACATCAACTATACTTCAATTTTAAAAAAGAGATAGAGCCTGAGATAGCAAGCTATCAAATTTCTAAATATGATGTGTGGTCTCCTCCACTTTGGGAAAGGAGGATGCTATATCAGTCAGCATGAGCTAGGTTATGATGAGGGAACAAACAACCTCAAAGTTATGTGGCTTGACACAATAAATGTTTTATTTCTTGCTTATGCTACAGGTCCAGCACAGGTCAGATGAAGGCGTTGCTTTTTGTAGTCACTCGGGACCCCACTGACAGAGATTCTATCTCAACAGAGTGGAAAATCATGCACTAGCTATTAAGGTTTCTGCTTTGAAAAAACACATGTCAATTCAGCTTACATTTCATTAGTTGCAATCAGTCACATGGCCATGCTTAACTTCAAGAGGACTTGGAAGTGCAATATTACCATGTGCTGAGAATGATGAGATCTAGAATATTTATGAACAGTCCTAATTACTAACACAGATGCTCATCTAATTTACAGGAAAATCAGAAGTCTGTGTCAGATTGCAGCATTCTTAGAAAAATTAGGTCTGATTGCTTTTGCTTCAATACCCTTTCTTATCCTGTGTTCCCAGAAAGTAAACTCCAATGCAAAAGTTCTGTGTTACTAAAGTTTTAGAAAATGCAATTTCTAGGTAGCCAGGATGAGGGAAAATGGAAATGAGATAGGAGAATAAGAGTAAATATGAGAGAATGCGTTAGTATTTGGTCGCTAATGGGTATCAAGCCCACCAGATTACTTAATCTTTTGGTACCGTCTTCTGAGAAGTCATATAAATCATTGCACCACAGGACTATGTAGCAGAGAAAGGATGAAGAATTTTATGCACTGGCTCCCATCTCCCATTGACCTAATTTTACTCGAAGTGCCATTTAATCCCTAGCACTATAGCTTGTGTATACATAGCCACTGATCAGGACCTGTGGCACCTCATGCCTCACCCATAATGCAGATTTCCCGGAGCAGGATTTTAGAGGCAACTGATCCGAGCATGAGATAAAGTGTTCGGTTGTGTCAGCATGAAGTTGAGTAGTTCTCCCTTCAACTTGGTCATCAAAGCAGTCAGTGGCTAGGGTAGAACAAGTGGCCATAGACCCAGTAGATAAATGAGACCAAGATGATGTAATGTGGCACCTAAGAGGTTTCTAAAACAGCATTCACCCCTCCCCAAAAGGACACAACTCTCTTGAAAACTATGATTTCTCAATCAAAAGTCAAACACCATAGTTTTCATATTTGGCCCAAATAACTGACCCTGAGAGAAAGGTTAGAGAAAACAAACAAGAAAGTGCTTAATTTGCTAGAGTGTCTCGAATAGTAAACTGTTAAACTTACCCAACATTCAATAAATATTTACAAATTAATCAATATTTGTAAATGAATAATGGTTGCAAGACACTCATTTTTCTAAAAAGAAGCTCAACCTGTCATTTTTGGTAGGTAAAAAATAAAGTAAAATATTAATATGTCTTAATCATTTTATTTTTTTTAACATCTTTATTGGAGTATAATTGCTTTCCAATGTGTCAGTTTCTGCTTTATAAAAAAGTGAATCAGCTATATGTATACATATATCCCCAAATGCCCTCCCTCTTGAGCCCCCCCCGCCACACTCCCTATCCCACCCTTCTAGGTGGTCACAAAGCACAGAGCTGATCTCCCTGTGCTATGCTGCCACTTCCACAAGCTATCCATTTTAGAATTGGTAGTGTATATATGTCAATGCTACTCTCTCACTTCGTCCCAGCTTACCCTTCCCCCTCCCCATGTCTTCAAGTCATTTCTTTATTTCTGTGTCTTTATTCCTGTCCTGCCCCTAGGTTTGTCAGAACCTTTTTTTTTTAGATTCCATGTATATGTGTTAGCATACGGTATTTCTTTTTCTCTTCACTTACTTCACTCTGTATGACAGACTCCAAGTCCATCCACCTCACTAAAAATAATTGAATTTCATTTTTTTATGGCTGAGTAATATTACATTGTGTATATGTGCCACATCTCCTTTATCCATTCATCTGTCGATGGACAATTAGGTTGCTTCCAAGTCCTGGCTATTGTAAATAGTGCTGCAATGAACATTGTGGTACATGACTCTTTTTGAATTATGGTTTTGTCAGGGTATATGCCCAGTAGTGGGATTGCTGGGTCATATGGTAGTTCTATTTTTAGTTTTTTAAGGAACCTCTACACTGTTCTAAATAGTGGCTATATCAATTTACATTCCCACCAACATTGCAAGAGGATTCCCTTTTCTCCACACCCTCTCCAGCATTTATTGCTTATAGATTTTTTGATGATGGCCATTCGGACAGTTGTGAGGTGATTCCTCATTGTGGTTTTGAATTGAATTTCTCTACTGATTAGTGATGTTGAGCATTCTTTCATGTGTTTCTTGGCAATCTGTCTATCTTCACTGGAGAAATGTTTATTTAGGTCTTCCTTCCATTTTTGGATTAGTTGTTTGTTTTTTTGATATTGAGCTGCATGAGCTTCTTGTATATTTTGGAGATTAATCCTTTGTCAATTGCTTTATTTGCAAATATTTTCTCCCATTCTGAGGGGTTGTCTTTTCATCTTGTTTATGGTTTCCTTTACGGTGCAAAAGCTTTTAAGTTTCATTAAGTCCCATTTTTTTTTTTATTTCCGTTTCTCTAGGAGGTGGGTCAAAAAGGACCTTGCCGCGATTTATGTCATAGAGTGTTCTGCCTATGTTTTCCTCTAAGAGTTTTATAGTGTCTGGCCTTACATTTAAGTCTTTAATTCATTTCGAGTTTATTTTTGTGTATGGTGTTAGGAAGTGTTCTAATTTCATACTTTTATATGTAGCTGTCCAGTTTTCCCAGCACTACTTATTGAAGAGGTTGTCTTTTCTCCATTGTATATTCTTGCCTCCTTTGTTAAAGTTAAGGTGACCATATGTGCATGGGTTTATCTCTGGGCTTTCTATCCTCTTCCATTGATCTATATTTCTGTTTTTGTGCCAGTGCAATACTGTCTTGATTACTGTAGCTTTGTAGTATAGTCTGAGGTGAGGGAGCCTGATTCTTCCAGCTCCATTTTTCTTTCTCATTATTGCTTTGGCTATTCGGAGTCTTTCGTATTTCCATACAAATTGTAAAATTTTTTTGTCCTAGTTCTGTGAATAATGCCACTGGTAGCTTGATGGGGATTGCATTGAATCTGTAGATTGCTTTGGGTGGTATAGTCATTTTCACAATGTTGATTCTTCCAATCCAAGAACATGGTATATCTCTCCATCTTTTTGTATCATCTTTAGTTTCTTTCATCAGTGTCTAATAGTTTTCTGCATAAAGGTCTTTTGTCTCCTTAGCTAGGCTTATTGCTAGGTATTTTATTCTTTTACTTACAATGGTAAATGGGAGTTTTTCCTTAATTTCTGTTTCAGATTTTTCATTGTTTGTCTATAGGAATGCAAGAGAGTTCTGTGCATTAATTTTCTACCGTGTGACTTTACCAGATTCATTGAATTAGCTCTAGTAGTTTTCTGGTAGCATCTTTAGGATTCTCTATGTATAGTATCATGAGGTGTAAGTTTAGGTTATTTATTTGAGATTTTTCTTGTATTTTGAGGTAGGAATGTATTGCATTAAATTTCCCTCTTAGAACTGCTTTTGCTGCAGCCCATAGGTTTTAGGTCATCCAGTTTTCATTGTCATTTTTTTCTATGTATTTTTTGATCTCCACTTTGATTTCTTTAGTAATCTCTTGGTTACTTAGTAGTGTATTGTTTAGCCTCCATGCGTTTGTATTTTCTACAATTTTTTTCTGAATCATTTTAATAACTCTCATTTCCCACAGTCAGTGGGGAAAAAGGAAAAAAATCCCGAAGGAGGAGTTTCACAATGTGGAGAAGTGAAAAGGACATAACATGGAAATAATGATATACTAATATGTGTGCATATTAGTGATGATAGCAAATGGGATCAGAACTACCTTGTAGGTTTCCACCCCATCTTCAAGCTTTGCTATTTTGTAAAAAGCCATTTTCTAAAATGATAGTATCTTTGAATCTCTTCATAGACTTTTCTCAGCTTAAGTGTTTAAAATTTCATTTGACTGTAACCTAACTCAATATCCCTTTATCTAAAGAGGTATGAGCGGTTTTTAATGTATAAAGGAACAATTTCTTTTTAAAATTGGCAAATATTTTTACTTGTTACAGGGAAAAAAACATCCTGTTTTCCTCTTTCCTATGATCTAACAACTGGTAGACAAAGAAACAGAGAATAATAAATTTTAATTATACCTTTTAAAACCCAACACATTTGAAACTATTCAGCAATTACATGAGAGATTTCTCAGCATTAACTTGTAGGTGGTTAAGAAATGCTAGTTCTCGTTCTCGAAGTTGAGATGGCCAGACTTGTACAATCCACCATAATAAAATTTGCAAATTTGCAACACTTTATAATGATTATTTTCTTCAGGGTCTTAGTGTCTCTGTTTTTCTTTTCCACTCTCTCTTTTCCATACTTAAGACTGGCCCAATGAAGAAAGCAGCACTGTAAATCATCACACAGCTTTTCTTCTCCAATTACATAAATATCAGATGCCAAAATAGAGCACACACCAAGTAAGGATATAAGATTATAATATCTTCTACTGTAGACAGGGAGTCAGGGAGAACAAAAATGAGAGAGAGTTTGATGGTGTAAATAATCTTTTAAAATTCATTCCTTGGGTTTGATAGAAAAAATAATTATTGCATTTGTGGACTAATAGAACAGAATTGAAAGCCCAGAAATAAACACATACAGCCATGGTCAATTAATATTTGATAAAAGAGCCAAGAATACTCAATGGGGACTGATAGTCTTTTCAATAAAAATGCTGGGAAAACTGGATAACCACATGCAAAAGAATGAAATTGGAACATTATCTTACATGACTCACAAACGTTAACTCAAAATGCATTAAAAACTTAAATGTAAGAACTGAAACTGTAAAACTCCTAGAAGAAAAATTAAGAATCAGGGGGTGCCTTCAACATGGCAGAGGGATAAGATGTGTAGATCACCTTCCTCCCCACAAATACATCAAAACTACATCTACATGTGGAACAACTCCTACAGAACACCTACTGAACACTGGCAGAAGACCTCAGACTTCCCCAAAGGCAAGAAACTCCTCACATACCTGGGTAGGGCAAAAGATAAAAAGGAAAAACAGAGTCAAAAGAATAGGAATGGGACCTGCACCTAGGGGAGGGAGCTCTGAAGGAGGAAAAGTTTCCACAGACAAGGAAGCCCCTTCACTGGCAGAGGGGGGGGCGAGTGGGGGGGAAGCTTCAGAACCATGGAGAAGAGCACAGCAACTGGGGTGCAGAGGGCAAAGCGGAGAGATTCCCACACAGAGGATCGCTGCTGACCAGCACTCCCCAGCCTGAGGGGCTTGTCTGATCACCCACTGGGGTGGGTGGGGGCTGGGAGCTGAGGCTCGGGTTTCGGAGTTCAAATCCCAGGTAGAGGACTGGGGTTGGCTACGTGAACACAGTCTAAAGGGGGTTAGTGTGCCACAGCTAGCTGGGAGGGAGTCCAGGACCTGCCTGGACCTGCCTAAGAGGCAAGAGACTATTGTTTCGGGGTGTGTGAGGAGAGTGGATTCAGAGCACCACCTAAATGAGTTCCAGAGACGGGCGTGAGCCACGGCTATCAGCACAGACCCCAAAGAAGGGCATGAGATTCTAACGCTGCTAATACGGCCACCAAGAATCCTGTGTGCAAGCACAGGTCACTATCTACACCTCCTCTTTCAGGAGTCTGTGCAGCCTGCCACTGCCAGGGTCCCATGATCCAGGGACAATTTCCCCAGAAGAACACGGTGTGACTCAGGCTGTTGCTATGCCATGCCAACCTCTGCCACTGCAGGCTCGCCCCACATTCCATACCCCTCCTTCCCCCCCAGCCTGAGTGAGTCAGAGACCTCTAATCAGCCACTCTATTAACCACACACTGTCTGGAGGGAACAGATGCCCTCAGGTGACCTACACACAGAGGAGTGGCCAAATCCAAAGCTGTACCCCAGGAGCTGTGTGAAAAAAAAAGAGAAAGGGAAATTTCTCCTAGCAGCCTCAGGAGCAGCAAATTAAATCTCCACAATCAACTTCATGTACCCTTCATCTCTAGAATACTTGAAGAGACACCATATCATCCAAAAATTGAGGCAGTGGACGTTGGGAGAAACTGTAGACTTGGGGTTGGCTTTCTGCATCTAATTTGTTTCTGGTATTATGTTTATCTTAGTTTAGTATTTGGAGCTTATTATCATTGGTAGATTTCTTTATTGATTTGGTTGCTCTCTTCCTTTATTTTATTTTATAAATATATATTTTTTTCTTTTTTTCCCTTTTTCTCTTTTTATAAGTGTGTATGTGTATGTTTCTTTGTGTCATTTTGTCTATATAACTTTGCTTTTGCCATTTGTCCTAGGGTTCTGACTGTCTGTTTTTTGTGTGTTTTTTTTTTTTTTTCTTGTATAGTTTTTAGAGCTTGTTATCATTGGAGGATTTGTTTTTTGGTTTTGTTGCTCTCTTGTTTCTTTCTCTCTTTCTCTTTTTATACTTTATGTATTTTCCATAACTTTTTTCTATTTAAATAACTATATTTTATTTTATTTTATTCTTTCTTTCTTTCTTTTTATTTCTCCCTGTTCTTCTTAGTTGAGTGGCTGACAGGGTCTTGGTGCTCTGGCCGGGTGACAGGCCTGAGACACTGAGGTGGGAGAGCTGAGTTCAGGTCATTGGTCCACCAAAGACTTCCTAGACCCTCATAATATCAAATGGCGAAAATTCTCCCAGAGATCTCTATCTCAATGATAAGACCCAACTCCATTCAACGACCAGCAAGCTACAGTTCTGGACACCTTATGTCAAACAACTAGCAAGACAGGAACACAACATCACCCATTAGCAGAGAGGCTGCCTAAAATCATAATAAGTTCACAGACATTACAAAACATACCACTGATCATGGTACTGCCTACCAAAAGACAAAATCCAGCTTCATTCACCAGAACACAGGCATCAGTCCCCTCCACGAGGAAGCCTACAAAACCCACTGAACCAAACGTACAGACTGGGGGCAGACACAAAAAAAACGGGAACTTTGAACTTGCAGCCTGTGAAACAGAGAGCCCAAACACAGTAAGTTAAGAAAATGAGAAAACAGAGAAATATGCAGCAGATGAAGGAGCAAGGTAAAAACACACCAGACCAAACAAATGAAGAGGAAATAGGCAGTCTACCTGAAAAAGAATTCAGAGTAATAATAGTAAATATGATCCAAAATCTTGGAAAAAGAATGGAGAAAATACAAGAAACGTTTAACAAGGACCTAGAAGAACTAAAGAGCAAACAAACAATGATGAACAACAAAATAAATGATATTAAAAATTCTATAGAAGGAATCAATAGCACAATAACTGAGGCAGAAGAATGGATAAGTGACCTGGAAGATAAAATAGTGGAAATAACTACCGCAGAGCAGAATAAAGAAAAAATAAAGAAAAGAAATGAGGACGATATCAGAGACCTCTGGGACAATATTAAAAGCATCAACATTCAAATTATACAGGTCCCAGAAGAAGAAGAGGAAAAAAAAAAGGGACTGAAAATATTTGAAGAGATTATAGTTGAAAAGTTCCTTAATATGGGTAAGGAAATAGTCAATCAAGTCCAGGAAGCACAGAGAGGACCATACATGATAAATCCAAGGAGAAACACACGAAGACACATATTAATCAAACTATCAAATATTAAATACAAAGAAAAAACATCAAAAGCAGCAAATAACATACAAGGTAATCCCCATAAGTTTAATGGCAGACCTTTCAGCAGAAACTCTGCAAGCCAGAAGGGAGTGACAGGATATATTTAAAGTGATGAAAGGGAAAAACCCACAAGCAAGATTACTCTACACAGTAAGGATCTCACTCAGATTTGATGGAGAAATTAAAACCTTTACAGATAAGCAAAAGCTAAGAGAATTCAGCACCAACAAACCAGCTTTACAACAAATGCTAAAGGAACTTCTCTAGGCAGGAAACACAAGAGAAGGAAAAGATTTACAATAACAAACCCAAAACAATTAAGAAAATGGTAATAGGAACATACATATCAATGACTACCTTAAATGTAAATGGATTAAATGTTCCAACCAAAAGTCATAGACTGGCTGAATAGGTAAAAAAACAAGACCTGTACATATGTTACCCACAAGAGACCCACTTCAGACCTAGGACACATACACACTGAAAGTGAAGGGATGGAAAAAGATATTCCATGCAAATGGAAATCAAAAGAAAGCTGTAGTAGCAATTCTCATATCAGGAAAAATACACTTTAAATAAAGACTATTACAAGAGACAAAGAAGGACACTACATAATGATCAAGGGACGATTCCAAGAAGAAGATATAACAATTGTAAATATTTATGCACCCAACATAGGAGCACCTCAATACATAAGCCAAATGTTAACAGCCATAAAAGGGGAAATCGACAGTAACACAATCATAGCAGGGGATTTTATCACCCCACATTCACCAATGGACAGATCATCCAAAATGAAAATTAAAAAGGAAACACAAGTTTTAAATGATACATTAAACAAGATGGACTTAATTGATATTTATAGGACATTCCATTTAAAAACAATAGAATACACTTTCTTTTCAAGTGCACATGGAACATGTTCCAAGATAGATGACATTTTGGGTCACAAATCAAGCCTTGGTAAAATTATGAAAATTGAAAAAGTATCAAGTACCTTTTCCAAACACAATGCTGTGAGACTAGATATCAATTACAGGAAAAAACCTGTAAAAAAATACAAACACATGGAGGCTAAACAATACACTACTAAATAACCAAGAGATCACTGAAGAAAGCAAAAAATACCTAGAAACAAATGACAATGAAAAGACGATGACCCAAAATGTATGGATACAGCAAAAGAAGTCCTAAGAGGGAAGTTTATAGCAACACAATCCTACCTCAAGAAACAAGGAAAACCTCAAATAAACAACCTAACCTTACGGTTAAAGAAATTAGAGAAAACCTAAAATTAAGAGAAGGAAAGTAATCATAAAGATCAGAAGTAAATGAATAATAAATGAAGGAAATGATAGCAAATATCAATAAAACTAAAAGCTGTTTTTTTGAGAAGATAAACAAAATTGATAAACCATTAGCCAGTCTCATCAAGAAAAAAAGGGAGAAGATTTAAATCAATAGAATTAGAAATGAAAAAGGAGAATTGACAACTGACACTACAGAAATACAAAGGATCATGAGAGATTACTACAAGCAACTATATGCCAATAAAATGGACGACCTAGAAGGAATGGACAAATTCTTAGAAAAGCACAATCTCCTGAGACTGAACAAGGAAGAAATAGAAAATATAAACAGACCAATCACAAGCACTGAAATTGAAACTGTGATTAAAAATCTTCCAACAAACAAAAGCCCAGGACCAGATGGTTTTACAGGTGAATTCTATCAAACATTTAGAGAAGAGCTAACACCTATTCTCAAACTCTTCCAAAATATAGCAGACGGAGGAACACTCCCAAACTCATTCTATGGGGCCACCATCACCCTGATACCAAAACCAGACAAAGATACCACCAAACCAGAAAACTACAGCCAGTATCACTGATGAACATAGATGCAAAAATCCTCAGCAAAATACTAGCAAACAGAATCCAACAGCAAATTAAAAAGACAATAAACCATGATCAAGTGGGAATTATCCCAGGAATGCAAGGATTTTTCAATATATACAAATCAATCAATGTGATAAACAATATTAACAAATAGAAGGAGAAAAACCATATGATCATCTCAATAGATGCAGAAAAAGCTTTCAACAATATTCAACACCCACTTATGATAAAAACTCTCCAGAAAGTCGGCATAGAGGAAACTTACCTCAACATAATAAAGGCCATGTATGACAAACCTACAGCCAACATCGTTCTCAATTGTGAAAAACTGAAACCATTTCCACTAAGATCAGGAACAAGACAAGGTTGCCCACTCTTACCACTATTATTCAACATAGTTTTGGAAGTTTTAGCCCGAGCAATCAGAGTAAAAATAGAAATGAAAAGAATCCAGGTCAGAAAAGAATTTAAACTGTCACTGTTTGCAGATGAAATGAAACTATATAGAGAGAATCCTATAGATGCTACCAGAAAACTACTAGAGCTAATCAATGAATTTGGTAAAGTAGCAAGATACAAAATTAATACACAGAAATCTCTTGCATTCCTATACACTAATGAAGAAAAGTCTGAAAGAGAAGTTAAGAATCACTCCCATTTACCATTGCAACAAAAAGAATAAAATACCTAGGAATAAACCTACCAAAGGATATGACAGGTCTGTATGCAGAAAACTATAAGACACTGATGAAAGAAATTAAAGATGATACAAACAGATGGAGACATGTACCATGTTCTTGTATTGGAAGAATCAACATTGTGAAAATGACTACACTACCCAAAGTAATCTACAGATTCAATGCAATCCCTATCAAACTACCACTGGCACTTTTCACAGAACTAGAGCAAAAACTCTCACAATTTGTATGGAAACACAAAAGACCCCGAATAGCCAAAGCAATCTTGAGAAAGAAAAACAGAGCTGGAGGAATCAGGCTCTCTGACTTCAGACCATACTACAAAGCTACAGTAATCAAGGCAGTATGGTACTGAAACAAAAACAGAAATATAGATCAATGGAACAGGATAGGAAGCCCAGAGATAAACCCACACACATATGGTCACCTTATCTTTGATAAAGGATACAAGAATATACAATGGGGAAAAGACAGCCTCTTCAATAAGTGGTGCTGGGAGAACTGGAGAGCTATATGTAAAAGAATGAAATTAGAACACTCCCTAACACCATACACAAAAATAAACTCAAAATGGATTAAAGACATAAATGTAAGGCCAGACACTATCAAACTCAGAGGAAAACATAGGCAGAACACTCTATGACATAAATCACAGCAAGATCCTTTTTGATCCACCTCCTAGAAAAATGGAAATAAAAACAAAAATAAGCAAATGAGACCTGATGAAACTTAAAAGCTTTTGCACAGCAAAGGAAACCATAAACAAGACGAAAAGTCAACCTTCAGAATGGGATATAATATTTGCAAACGAAGCAACTGACAAAGGATTAATCTCCAAATTATACACGCAGCTCATGCAGCTCAATATCAAAAAAAAGAAAAAAACCTAATCCAAAAATGGACAGAAGACCTAAATAGACATTTCTCCAAGGAAGATATACAGATTGCCAACAAACACATGAAAGGATGCTCAACATCACTAATCATTAGAGAAATGCAAATCAAAACTACAATGAGGTATCACCTCAAACCAGTCAGAATGGCCATCATCAAAAAATCTACAAGCAATAATTGCTGGAGACGGTGTGTAGAAAAGGGAACCCTCATACACTGTTGCAGGGAATGTAAATTGATACAGCCACTATGGAGAACAGTATAGAGGTTCCTTAAAAACACTAAAAATAAACTACTATACAACCAAGCAATCCCACTACTGGGCGTATACCTTGAGAAAACCATAATTCAAAAAGAGTCATGTACCACAATGTGCATTGCAGCTCTATTTACAATAGCCAGAACATGGAAGCAACCTATGTGTCCATCGACAAGTGAATGGATAAAGAAGATGTGGCACATATATACAATGGAATATTACTCAGCCATAAAAAGAAATGAAATTGAGTTATTTGTAGTGAGGTGGATGGACCTAGAGACTGTCATAGAGAGTGAAGTAAGTCAGGAAGAGAAAAACAAATATGGTATGCTAACACATATATATGGAATATACAAAAAAATGGTTCTCAAGAACCTAGGGGCAAGACAGGAATAAAGACGCATACGTAGAGAATGGACTTGAGGACAAGGGGAGTGGGAAGGGCAACCTGCGATGAAGTGAGGGAGTGGCAATGACATATATACACTACCAAATGTAAAATAGATAGCTAGTGGGAAGCAGCCACATAGTACAGGGACATCAGCTCAGTGCGTTGTGTCCACCTAGAGGGGTGGGATCAGGAATGTGAGAGGGAGGAGATATGTGGATGTATGTATATGTAAAGCTGATTCACTTTGTTATATAGCAGAAACTAACACACCATTGGAAAGCAGTTATACTCCAATAAAGATGTTTAATAAATAAATAAATCAGGAAAAAGAAAAAGAAAAAATCTCCTTGACATTAGTCTTGGCAACAATTTTTGCCTATGACACCAAAAGCACAAGCAACATAAGCAAAAATCAACAAGTAGAATTATAATCTAACTAAAAAGCTTCTGCATAGCAGAGTAAAAAGTCCACAAAATGAAGAAGCAATCTTTATAATGGGAGAAAATATTTGCAAATCATATCTTATGAAAAGTTAATATTCAAAATATGTGATGAATTCATACAACTCAAAAAAATTCAATTTGAAAATGGGCAGAGGAAGTGGCTAGACATTTTTCCAAAGAAGACATACAAATCGCCAACAGGCACATGAAAAGTTACTCAACATTACTAAACATCACAGAAATGTAAATCAAAACCACAATGAGCTATAACTTTACAACTGTTAGAATGGCTATCACCAAAAAAAAAAAAAAAAAAAGAAGAAGAAAAAAAGAAATAACAACTGTTGACAAGGGGTGTGGAGAAAATGGAACCCTGATCTCTGTTGGTGGGAATATAAATTGGTAGAGCCACTATGGAGAAATGTATGGAGAATCCTCAAAGAATAAAATAGGACTACCATATAATCCAGCATTCCCACTTCTGGGTATATATCTAAAGGTATTGAAACCAGGATCTTGAATTGATATCTGCCCTCCTATATTCATTGTGGCATTATTCCTATAGGTACAATATGGAAGCAATCTAAATGGTGTCCATCAATGGATGAATAAAGAAATATAATTATATATATATATATATATATATATATATATATATATATATATATATATACACATACATACATATATATATATATTTTAGTATTATTCAGCCAAAAAAGAAGGAAATCCTGTCATTGTTACAACATGGATGGAACTTGAAGGTATGATGCTAAATGAAATAAATCAGAGAAAGGCAAGTACTGTAGGACCTCACTTATACGTTTATCTAGAAAAAGTCAAATTTATGGAAACAGAGGTTAGAATGGTGGTTGCCAGGACCTGGAGGGAGAGGGAAATGAGGAGATGTTAGTCAAAGGTTACAAAGTTCCAGTTGTAATTTGAATAAATTCTGAGAATCTAGTATACATCATGATGACTATAGTTAATGATACTGTATTATATACTTGCAAATTGCTAAAAGAGTAAAACTTAAATGTCTCAAAAATATAGTATTTATGTGAGATGATGAATGTGTTAACTAACCTTATTGTGGTAATCATTTTGCAATATATACATGTATCAAATCATCACATTGCACACCTTAAATTTACACGGTGTTATATGTCAATTATATCTCAGTACAGCTGGAGAAGAAAAATTAGTTTAGGAAGCCTACTCTTCATAAAAGTTCCCATACTTTTGCTTAATATAGATTGATCAGCAAAATCCTACTCAGGTAGCTATCATAACAATTATGTAAAGTTTTCCAGTTTACAATATGGCTCAGTAGTATGTTTCCCACAGAGTTTAGGGGAAAAAATCTGCATGTGTTCACATGGTCTATATAGGATCTGGCCCTGCCTTCCTATCTAACCTCATCTTCTACCACTGTCTCCCTCACTCAGTATCTCAGCCATATGGGTCATCTTTCTGCTCATCAATGAACGCAAACTTATTTTTACCCCTCCTGGTAAATCTCTTTCCCCAGCTCTTCACTGGGTTAACTCTTTTCTATCATTTAGGTCTTTGATCAAATACGACTTGCTCATTAAGACCTTAGCTGAACACTCTAGCCCACATAATTCACCCTTCCCTCTCATCCGTCACTCTCTATTCCCTTATCCTGCTTTATTTTTTTCATAACACTTATCTCTGCATGACACTTTATTATGCATATGTTTATTAGTTTATTGCCCTTTTCCTCTACTGGAATGTATGTTCCATAAGAGGAGGAACCAAGTTCGTTTCTGTTGCAAACAGGAAACTGGATCTGTGTCCAGTATATAATATGTGATAAATGAATAGCTATTGATTTAGTCAAAAATTATTGACTTAGTCATAATTTTACAGTTCCTGATCTTTAATTCCTTTGATGAAATATCAGTCTCTCAATTATTAATCCACTCACTTATCTTAGGTATGTAGTATGGTTCTTCACACTTCCATTTCCTACTTTCTCTTGCATTCTTTGTTGGAGCTTAGCACTAAGGAATTAGTCATGACACTCATATCTCTTGGACCAACTTGTTAAGTTTTTGCTACTTAGGAGGACTGCCTTGGAACCTGAAATATGTATGTCATTCGATTTACTCCATATCTTAAGCTGAAAAGTCAGGCAAAATTTACTAGGTACATATTAGCCATTTAATAACACCCAGAGAACATCGCTTGTGTGTAGGCTCTTCCTCAATATTAAACTAAGATAGGATAGATATAGTCATTATCAAACAAGTTTTACAACCCACAAGTCAAATCACAATGAAATAAAATAAGAGGCTAGTACCCATATATTTTATTTGACTAGCTGCAGGTCTGGTACCTAGAAGTCAGAATGATAACTCAGACAACTGTCTTAAAACCATGCACTATCCATTCCATCAGTGTGCTGGCCCTACATCTACCATCATTGCCTCACACTCCCCAATAATTTACTATTGTCCCTTAAATGCTTCCATTACCCATACCTTCAAAAATATTACCCTTTTCCCTTATAATGCAGCAATATCAGTGAAGCAAAGAAGTGAGCCAAAGCTGGCTATGAATTTTAGGAGCTTGAAGAAAGCAGAGGTAGTAAGGAGCAGCCTTCTGAGCTTCTATTTGGTATTTTGTAATAATATGTAGAAAAGTTTAAATAATGCCATCCTGAAAGATAAAGAATCGGAAGAGGTTAATTTAACGATTGAAACTCAACACTCTAGAAATCTTTTCTAAGACTATTTTCCAGCATAGTATCTTTCTCACTGTTTGCTCTCTCAGAGACCAGAGATATTTTGTCAGAGAGGCAAATTTCAAGCCATTTATAAATTGCTGTGCATTATAGAGTTAAGATCTCTCTTATTAAAGAGAAACAGTTTTGACTGTGAGTTGAAATAAACATGAAATACAAGGTTTTATCAAAACCTAAGAGTTCTTTATTTACTTAGAGACCATAATTTAGAGTGGCTACTAATAGAGTTGTTATATAGTATCTCTTTTCTCATAACCTCTCTGTCTCTGTCCCTCTCTCTCTCCTTAATCATTAAAGGGAATCAACCAAGTTTACACATTGGTAAGGTTGGCTTTCATAAAAACCTGGCCATTTCCTAAGGTAGGCAAATGAGAAAGAAAACATTTATGGAGACCAGTAATAACCATCTTTTAAAATTTTATTCAGACATACAAGAGTTTGTGTTCTGGCTTGATTACTTACTAGCTCTGTGACCTTAGGTAAATTACCTAACTGCTCTGAACCTCAGTTTCCTAAAATATAAATTGTATATAATACTTCTCTCAGTTGTTGTAAAGATGAAACAAGATGAAAGTAAAGCAAGAAGTACAGTGACTGGCACATTAAAAAAAAGGTAGTTTCATTTCCCTTTACCTTTATTCTTTCATCACTATCTGATTCTTCTTTAAAGAGATATATTATGAGATGCATATATGCAGTAGCTCTTTTTATTTCAAGATGGTAGAGTGGTTAGAAGTATGAGTTTTGAAATCCAACAGATCTAGTTTCTAATTTTAGCTTCTCCATTTGGTGTGTAACATTGAGTCAGTTCCTTAAGCTTTCTAACATTCAGTTTCCTCATCTATAAATGGAGATAATAATAGCACCTACCTCTTAGGTTGTTGTTAAATGGGATAAGCAGGTAAAGGACACTGAATGCCCCACTAGCTGGAAGTGCTCAATACATGTTAGCTGTTGTATCTCTATTGTTAATATTTATAGCATAATTATTATTACACTTATTTGTATTATTTTAGATCAGTGTTTCCTAACTTCAGGCTGAGGATGAACAAACATTTTAATGTAGGTTTCTTTTCAACTGGTCTCTTAGAGACATTGGTGGTAGCTCTGTTTCCTCTCTCCCACTCCTCGACTTATTGCTAGGGTCTGAGATAGAGAACATAATTAATATAGGGGAGGAAATAGTGTTTTGAATGATTGAAACCTGTGAAAATGTGAGTTACTAACAAGGAAATGCTTCTCCATTAACTGGAAAAGCCCTTCTGAGCCTGGCTTACATGAGGCAGACCACATAGTAGTCCCTTCTATCTTCTAAAATGGCAGAAGCCAACTCTAATCTAAGAACAAGATAGAGTGCAAGGCTTGGAGGCTACCTACTCAGTAACACCACCAAAACTCATGGTGTGCTGTCGTTCAATGAAAATGCCACTGTTGCTCTCACTGGACACATATCACAGCTTGCCACTGATTACCACCAATTTTGGGAATTGGACATTAAAAATAGACATTGCCTCATGAATTGGTTCAGATGATGAGCAGCTGAAAAGAATAATCACCTATTTACATAGTAGAATCTCATCTGGCCTATCATACTTCCTCCAACAACACTCCCCACCCCCACCCAATCTCCATGGGCTGAGATTGTGCTGAAAAATCCCTTTCCCCTTTAATTCAAATCTTAACTCTCTTTGTCTTTCTAAATATCTACTTCTTTTCTATGTCTAAGCCACTGAGGTAACCATAAAGATATGTATTTTACCTGGGGTAGTGGCAGCAATGAGCTTGCCCATTAAACAAGCCTATTATTTTTCTCTCTCTTTAATGAAGATGGATAAATATTATACTGTAGCTTAACAACATTATTAGCTAAGTGAATTATAGCCTTTTCACTGGAAGTCAAGGTAATAACATAAGGAAAAGGAGCAATGGGTTTAAGGTCACCTTGGTAGGATCTACAAGCAATACCCAATATGGGCATAAGTAATTCATGGTCCATAATCACAAAGCACCAACCAAAGCAACACATTTCACAGAGGGAGGAAGTAGGATGTGGTAGTCTGCTCTGAACTGGAGTGTGAAATAGATACTGGTCTCCTGGTGCTGCTGAATGCACACAAGGGAAAATGCAACTTAGAGACAACACACAGCAAGCCTTTTAATCAGTCATTTAGTACTTCAGCAGTAGAAAACGCAATATAACTGCTGGGCTGTAGTAAGCCCATGCTCCTATTGCTGACAGAGCTTGGCCTTCATGGCTAAAAATCTTTAAAGTCCTCCAAAGAGCCCCAGAACTCCATGCCCACCATTCTAAACTAAAAAAGTCCTTAGCTGTGCTTGGCATTTCAAGCTTAGAAACTGGCTCTCTGATGAAGCAATGAGTTAGAAAGTAGGAGGAATAAACTGATTAAGTCCAAAGGCAGAATTAACACCACCACCAACCCCTCCCCAGCAAATCCTAGTACTTTTAAGAAATCTGTGGAACAGGAGAGACCTACCTGACAGCATGTTGAAGTTTTTTCTGTTGTGACAGGAAGTTAAAGGAAAGGAAAGTATAGTGACCTGCTGTTGGGGGAAGAAGGATATAAAATTTTACTTAGAAGGCACATAATTTGAAGACATGCCATTTGATTTGATTACATTCCTGCTATTTTAGCCTTTACTGAAAGAGAAAAAGTGGCATTTTCTATTTCTTGTTGGTTAGTCCCCTGTCTATAATCTCTTTCTCTAAGATTCCCTTTCAAAATTGTAAAGATAGTAGCCTCTAAAATGTTTCTACTCACTTGTTACATAGTATAGCAAAGAAAATAACCATTTTTAAAGCCAACAAGTTACAAGAGAAAAAAAGGATCATTAAGCAAGATCATTAGAATGTTACAAAAAAAGCTTGGCTTTCCCAGGTGGTGGTCATTTGTTGCTCTTTTGAAACTAATAATCAGTTTGTGCCCTACCTCGTCCTTTGTTCACAGTATAACACTGAATATTGTACTGTCACAGCATGAAGAAAGCTTACAAAATACTTAAGTCACTAATGGGATGGAAGATAAGTTTTAATGAGTTGAATGAGAAGAAGGGGCCTTTTTTCTTAACCTCAATATCTTCTATCATCCATATTCCTCTAAATCCTTATTATCATCTACCCGTCTTTTCATTTCTATTGCCACAATTCTGGTCCACATCTTCATTGCAACAGTCTCCCTATCTCCAATTTCTCCTCATTGGAATTCATTGCCAACATAGTTGCCCAAGAAACGCTATTAAAATATTGCCCTTATTATGACTTCTTATATTCAGAAATATCCAATAGTTCTTTATCACTAAATTAAATAAAATCCACATTCCTTAGTCAAAGCTTTCCATGACTTTTTCTTTGACTACCTGTCCATCCCATCTCCCATAAGACGTTACGTCTAATTATTTCAAACTAGAATAACAAATTTTCCAATGCTAATATATTTTCTTTTATAGAAATTTAGAAACAAGCTCAAAATCTACTCTCAGTGAAGCCTTTCCTCATGTGATCACTACTCTCTCTATACTATAATAGCATCTTATTTGTACCACTCTTATAACACTGACAAATTCTGACTTTTATTAGTTACTCATTTACTCAAAAATATGTTTTAACATAGACATTGATCAAGAAATATTTATTGAAATAATAAGTAAGTAAATGTACTTTCAAAGTATTAACTATGCATATGTTTAGACTAGGTACATAGAGGAGACAGGTTATTTTTCTAATTTGGAAGGATCCTGGTACTGGACTGCACAGTCACTGAACAATGCCAGGTTATTTTCCCAGGATCAGACAAAAAGCTGAAATATCACTAACTTGTATCTAAACTTAATATGTGATAGGACTTCAGCATTAGTTTGATGAAAAGTAGAAAGTATGAGCCACATTTGAGGATAAGTTATCCTCTATATATTTTTTCTATTGAATAGAGGAATACTAGAGCTAAAATCAGCATTATGAGACATTACAAGCTGAAACAGGTCTCACGTCACAAACTATACAAACTAAGGTTTTCTTTTTTCATTTAATATATGCATAAATATCTCTAGAGCTGATTGCATTACAGATATAGAGCTGTCAGTAATTCTTTCCATTTCTGGAACACTTCACTTTGAAAATCTACAAATGAGTTATAAGAGGACCTTTTTGCAAGCAGACGGCTATAATTTTTATTTTTGCTTTGTAGCTGTATCATTAGCATATACCTTTTCTTTTGCAATGAATAGTCCCTGTGGGATGTATTCCAATGTGTGTGTGTGGGGGGGGGATCAAAAGACATCCGTGCAAAAACAAGAAAACAAACAAACAATTATACTTCTTTCCAGTGCTCAATGCATCTGTTTCCTAAAACTACAGATTATCAGACAGTGGCAACAAATATGACCCTGTGGATCCCAATCCATTTCACCAATAGAGATCGTGTAACTTTTTTTTCTTTTTTTAGCTAGTGCATACTCTCATGTGGAGGATGAAAGGTGTGCTTCCCTTCAGAACACAGGTACATTTTCTCCTTCAGAGCAAAGTTATTTTAATATAATCAATTTATGATTGCTTCAAAGTCATAACCTCTGGAAATCAACTATTCATCATGTATGATGAGCTATTTCTTGCAGTACATCAAAGTACTCTTCCTCATATTTTCATCTTGCTATCCTCATAACACTTATTGAATGCCTATAGCATACATAACATCCTACTAAGAAGCAAAGGAGTAGATACGAGAGCAAATTAATTCTATTGAAACATGTTTTCCTGCTCACAAATCTGAGGGGGCACAATACCATTGACTGGGGGGTTGGGATAGAACTTAAAAGTGATCCCTTCTAACTGGCCTATTATCCTGCCTCCAAACCTAACCCCTGACTTCAAGGATCCCTGTTGTTTCCCCAGAAGACTGTATCTATTAAGAGAAGACATATTTGTTAATAAATAATTAATATACAAAACTTTTTCCTGAGTGAGCTTACCCACCCACATATCTTTAATAACACCAGTGTATCATTGACTTCCAAATCTGTACTTCTAATCTTCTGTATACATCTCTCCCATAATCTCTAAACTCACAGTTTAAACTGCTTACTAAACAATGCTAATTGAATATCCCATGATTACATCAAACTCACCAAGCATAAAATGAACTCTTTGCTTTCTACACCAAATCTCTTTTTAACCCTGCATTATCTGTTCTATGATATACATATAGATGTAAATACATATAGAGATATTTCATGTATCCAGTTTCCCAAGTTGTAAACCAGAGTCATCCTCAATAACACCTCATCAATCAATCAATAAGTCCTATCAAATTTATCTCTTGAATAGCTCAGCAATTGATCCTCTTAGTACTGTATTGAATGATGGGGTGGAGGTAGAAGTAGAAAATAAAATATTGAAAATTTAAAGTTTGTCAGGTACATTCAACTTAATATGTCTAAAATTTGGCTCATTTCTCAATTATCATCCTCCACCCACTGGCCAAATAGTATCTTTTGAACTATGTTTCCAATCTCATTTCCAATTAATGGCACTGTAATAATCCAATAGGTAAGTTAAAGAATTCAGTATCTTTTGTCGGGTTAAAAACTTTAGACCTCATCCTGTAGGACATAGGGAGCTATTGAATGATTGTAAAAAGAATGATATCGCATTTTTTTTAAAACCATCACTCTGGCAATGGTGTGAATAACAGACTGAAAGAGAGACTAGTGAGAAACCTTTAAGAGGCTGTGGCAATAGTCTTGAAGAGAAATGATTGGGGCCTGAACTAAGACAATGCAGCAGAAATGAAAATGAGGTCTGTTCCACTTGAAAATTTGTATATTTAACCTATATTCTATATTGTCCCATCAAGGAAGGTTTCCTGAAAAAGGTATGTTTTGATTTGGATTTTTACAGAATTGAAGATGATACAACGCAGGGGCAAAATAAATCGTCCTAGTGATTCCAAAAAGATGATTATGTAGCAGGAGCAAATCTACACTGAAACAAAATGGAATGTTTTAAAGGTTCTATTAAAGAGTATACTCCATCCATTGATTCTTTGGAGAATCACTGAGAATCATTCAGTGCATCAACAACAGTCACATATACACTAGACTGGAGATGATAAACAAGCGACATGAATAGAACCAACTTGGAACTGAGAAAAATAGAATGGAATTGAAGATAAAAATTTCCTATAGCACATGTTTAATGAAAAAGTGGAAAACATTAGGAAGAAGGTGAATATGAATAGCTTAGAAAAAAAAAATTTCCTGTGTTAATGGAATAGGGTTTTTTGTTTATTTGTTCACAGAGTTTTTTCAAGCATAGCCTGAAGAGTAGCTAACACTTATAGTCTTACTATATTCCCAGGTCTATTCTAAGCAATTTACACATTTTAACCATTTGCCTTTCACAGTAAAACTGAGAAGTAGATCCAAGTATTATCTTCACTTTACAGAGAAGGAAACTGATATCAGAGCAGTTATGCAACTAATCCAAGGTCAAACACTTCATGGAACATTGTAGAGGTTTCACCCTCATATATAAGGAAGTTCTTGCTCTGAGGAGATTGCTTTTATAGGTATCTAACTAAAAGAACTATCATGTATGGAGTACTTAGTATGTGCCAGACATTGTGCTAAAACTTTTTCATGGATTTGTTCATTTAATATCCACAACTCTGTGAGATACTTATTGTTTTTTCATTCCCATTTTAGAGATAAGGAAACTGAATCACAAAAGAGCTTAAAAAACTTGCTCAAGGGCACACAGCTGGTAAGTGGTTCAGCGACTAATTAAATTCAATTTTTCAAAGTTCATACTCTCAGTCATTATGCTGTACTGCCTCCCTTTCTAGCAGCAATCAGTTCAAAGGACATCAGCCTGAGACATTGATTGGCTGAAGTACTGCAGAGCTTTTGCTAACAGTATATAGAGAAATTCTGAAAAGTAAGCCAGTCACCGATTATGGGGTGGATTTTGAGATCAATAGAAACTTTTACAGAATAAGCATCAGGTTGGAGCTCCTGCCTAAATAATCCCCAAAGGCTGTATTCTCCCGTCAATTCACATAGAGCCATGTTGTCTTCAAGATAACTGTAAACAAGCAAAATCCAACACAAAGGCAAACTTGATATTCAGTCAATTTGATAAAGAAGAACTATTTAACATTTTTCTGGCACTTTTCTTCTGTAATACTTTCCACAAACCATTACCTTAGGTATCTAATCCAACAGAATTAGATAAACAATTATACTAAAATAAAAGGGACAAGAATGGAAATAGTTAGGGCCTTTTATCCCAGGACTTCAAAGCATATTACAAGTATCAATTAATGCTCGCATCAGTCCTCTGAGGTGAGAGCATTTTCACATGCAATTTACAGATTAAACCGAAAGGCAGAGTTACCTAACTAGTGACCAACACCCAAGGAACAGACACAGAAATCTTGGGTCCCAGTCCTCATGTTCTACCCCTTGCACATCAAATATATTTAGTAGCAGCCTCATTAATAGCACTGATTTTTGTTTTCCTTACTAGTTAAAAATGTATATAATAATCACTCTTAGGTAATATGTATCAGGGATTGCAGTATACTAAGAATTTTGTGGAATCTTAACTGATTTTGAAGTTTAATGTGATTGAACATCTGGTCTTTTTATTTAGTGTATGTGCTGGGGTGTGGAGGATGGGACTAAGAAATTTATCTGTGGTTGGTTCTGGGAGGGGGATACCATACATAGTGTAAGTATGTGATTATATATAGATATAGACAAATACATACGTCTCTCCAAAGTTCTGGTCTCTATCTACATTATACCATGACAGAAATATTTAATACTAAGTAAATTACTGTACAATGCAAAATATGACTACAAACATTTACTGGCAGTAACTGGATTTGTGAAATCCTCTAGCATTATTGGAAATAGCCTACTACAATAATTATCCTAAACTTCCATTACACTTTATAGCTTTTATGAGAACATTAAAGGAATGCAACAATCTTGTTGTGTTTGCAGGCATCATTTCATGTTCCAAAGGCTAATCTGGATCTTATTGTTGTTTCTTAAAAGATTTGCAAATATTGCCCATTGCAAAGTTACTTAGGGACTATGAACACTGTGAAAGCAATTATGAAACAATATATTTAATTCATAATTATATGGAGTTTGAAGGGCTGTTTGTGAAGATTAAATGAGATAATGTATTTAAAGGAGCCCAACACAGTGCCTAGTACATGGTGAAACTCAAAAAAAAAAAAAAAAGTTTCTTTTTTTATTTCAAATTATGTGACAGAGCCTAGGCTGTTATCAATTCTGAAAGTTGATATAGGTGAAGGACACATTTCTATGACTTCTCTGGAATGGACCAGCACTTAATACACTATTTTATTTCACTCCTGGAATATGATAAATAGGCTCTATAATCTCCTGGGCAGTCTTGGTTTGAGGAAAGTCAGGGAGAAACTATCATTGTTTCCCAGCTATATACATTCCTCATCTTAAAAACTGAAGAGAAGTGTCTGAGCTGGCTGCAATGCATAGACCAATGAATCTATAAAAGCCTGGCTTCAAGACAGATATTGAGGGGAAATAGATACGAGAATGGACTTCTGTACTTATAGAACAAATCCAATCTCTTCCAAGCATGAGAAGTTGCTGCACAGTTAAGAGTTCTTATCCCTGTTCACTATAGGTAAGCTGGTTGTTGCTGTCTACTATAGTGAAACTTACTACTGGAGGCAAGTTTGGCTTCAATTTTTGTTTTTGTACTTTATATATACTCTACAAGTTGTGTATAGTGCTTTGACCCATTGCCTGGGTATGACCTCTGCTTTCTATCTTTCTCGCTCTAAGTTACCTGTCTAGTACTGACTTTTGACCTCGTTCCAACTCTTGGTATTTTATTTTCTTTGGGTTCTAATACTTTTAACATCTCTTTAGACTCTACTATGCCTCCCCAGTTCTGGCTTACATCCTTATTTCTGGGTTCCACTGGAGGCCAGAATGACATGCACTTATCTTGAAATGCAGGAAACAGTGAAATCCATCACATGCAGCACAGAACCAGACACAGTGCGGGTGAGAAAGGCTGAAGCATTAGGCTTGATCTGTGAACTCAGGCTCTATATAATTAAAAGGAAGGATTGCCTGTCTTGGCACGAAGGACCAAGATTCATCGCCTCCATTTTCTCTATGAGTTCCTTCATTGCTAGATGCAACATATCTATCTTACCCAATTTTGAAAAAAAAATGAAAATAATACTATTACCTATCAGTAGTGGAGGCATTTTAAAAAGTGGTAATTTGTAATTTCATAAAGAGAGAGATGGAAGTCTCCTGTTTTGCAGCCTGTAAGATCTTTGCTAATCTTATAATGCAAGATAAGTAATGTCACTGAGCAATAAAATCTCAGTAGGGGAGTTATGTGTTCCTATATACATGCTGTGCATCTTTTCTGCCTGTAGAGTTCTATTTGAAACATACCAGAGGTGCTGAGATAAAAAGCCTGAACCTGTGTCCTTAATCAGCATTGTTGGGAGTTCTACTCCTGTGGCAGGATTATGCCCTTTTTGAGAAAGTTCTTTAACCTGAAATAAAGACAATTAATTGATGGAAATTCAACTTTTTTTTTTCTTCAAAGGGAGATATTTTTCCTCTTAATCAAGTGTTATTAACCTCTAGACTAGGGGGACAATGAATGACTGAATGACCAAATAAAAGGTGTGTCACCTGGAGAATGGCCTTTCCAGAGTCAACACTTCACTAAAACTATTAGGAGGAACTTTCTGAGAGACATTTGGCTTGGGGAAAAAAAAAAATGAATCCTCTGCCTGCCTTTGCTATACCTTGCAGGCTCCTGTGTTCTGAATATTTTGCTAATAGCTTTGGAAACTATTCATTATTTCCTGCATTCTTGGGATTCTTTGTTATGTTTAAAGTGGAGGAGGGGAAAAATTTGCAGTGACCATGGCCCTAGAGGCTTGGGGGCCAAGGCCTTTTCTGCTTTCATTTATGTGATGTTTCTCAGTGGCATCTCTACTTTGGTCCTGTATCCTAAGAATTGATTTTCCTTAATGTTCTGTTCATCAAAAGGGGAATGTTACTACCACCTTTATCCTGACATTCAGAGAACAAATGGAAATCATTCAATTCCATTGCCACTAATTTCTAGTGAAAGTTTTATCTTTTATGCTGTCCTTCTTTAAAAGGCGAAAGATTTATGCGACCTGAAGAGAAACCAGAGTATATATTTTCTTTCTTAGAATTCCAACCTAAACTGAGGAACCAAAACAAAAGTGCAGACTGGCTAAAGGAGGTATAACTTAATAGATGATGACTTTCTGGGATGGTTTCCTCCTCCCATCTTCCTCTCTCTCTCTCCCTTTCTTCCTTCTTCCCTCCCTCCCTTCTTCCTTCCCTAACTCCCTTTCTTCCTCCTTTTAGCAATCACTAATCAATTAACACCTATGATGTGTCAGGTACTGTGGTAGGTATTGAGTGTACAGAGAACAATAAAATTAGAACCTGAAGTTTTTGCATTTTAGACACTCTGGCATAGTTATTTGAAAGGAAAATTAGGAGCAGTGTTGGTGTGTGTGTGTGGGGGGGGCATTGGAAATGAATGATCGCCACAGCAAATAAAAAGGAAATCAAAATAAATAATTGACAGTCTGTACTTATAATCGAGGTGAATCTTGCCCCTAGGAGAAAACCCTATATTACAAAATCGTCATGAGGCAGCTAGAAAATATACACCAAGAAAGTTTGACAATTAAATTATAAAATCCTAAAGTTGAAGTTAACTTTTAAGGATCATATAACTCTACTAAGTGATGTATAAAACTGTCTTTTTCTGAATCAGCCAAAGTTTATCTGGAAAATTTTATACTAATCTCTTTAGTTATCAGTCTTGAGGAGAAAAAAGTTCCCATGTAAATGGCTCAATATGAGAATTCCTGAATATTGGAATCCATTTTGAACATAATACAGTCATTCATTTCAACAAATAATATTATACTGGAGAAGAGGGGCATTAGGTAAGCATTTTGGGGGCAACTCAAGGAACTTATATTCTATTAGGAGAGTTAAGTCATGTATTAGGTTGAATCATGTAAATTCTTCTTATGTGAATCAAAAATGTTTCAATATGAACAATTTCATAAGTTCAGCTTAATACCAGAAGACAAGTGCACAAAGAAGAAACCACAACTAACACTAAAAAAGATGCAAAACTGTATCCTGATTGATCAGAAACAGGGAGAAAATATTGCTAGCTGGATGTGCAGAGAGGTAGGGTCAGTGAAATCAGGTTACAGAAGGCTGGGTTGGCAGGGTAGTGTTCTGTCTAGCTTTTATAGAATATTGGCAAAATTTTTACACACAGAGAGACAGGAGTAGATAGAACAGCAAGAGCAAAAGTACAGAATCAGTAAAGTACATTTACTTTAGAGTAAACAATGCATAGTTCAGCTAGAATGAGAGGCATAGCTATGAAGGTAAAGCATGGGATATAAAATTAGAATGGAAAGTGTAGGTAAAACCATAAATGATCTGGCACACCAAACTATGAGTTTTAAATTTGATTCACCTCATTCAGTCATTTGAGGAGACATTCAACAATTTCATTGTGGCAAGGTTGTGTTAAATCAGAGCTGGACTTCAGAAGCTTAATTGTCAGTGATGCACACGGTGTGTTAATTGTGAATGGGATGGAAAACAAGGGGAGATTTCAACCATCAGAGTAAAGATGATGAAGGCCCTTGAAATTGTAGAAGATTCAGTCTTCTGAAGAGGAACCAAATATATTAGAGCTGCATATCCATAGACACTTCTGACAAATGGATAAGTATAGTTTGCTTCCAATATCTCCAGTATCTTCTTTTTTGTCCTATTTTCTGTCACTGCAAGGCACTTAATTTTCTTCTATTCTTTGTCTATTTTTTCAATTAAAGTCAGTTCTCATGTAAAAATGGTTCCAATGTTTCATTCACAATGAGATATAAATGAGCATTACAGCTTAGTATGCCATGTCTTTTGCTCCTCCCCCATCCTCTACTCATAGCTCAAAATAGTCAGCCAGTTGATTTGCTTGTAAGACTAGCAGTAGAAACTTCACCAGAAGTAGAGGAACTAGGGGACTGGAATATACAGCTTTTATTTAACCATTAGAGTCATTACAGCATTAACTACAAAGTCATTGGAACCATGAAGGAAAATACCAGGGCAAAAGAATGATACACAGGATTACAGAATTTTCTTAGAAGAGACCCTAGAGTTCAGTTTGCTCAACTCTCCAAACAATGATTTGATTCTTTCTAAAGCATCCCTATCAAGCAGTCAGCCAGCCTCTGCTTGAATATATTTTGAGATGGAGAACAACTTTATCCCCTAAGGCAGCAAGTTCCATTCTCAATTCTAACTATTATTATTAATCTTTCTTAAACTAAGCTTAAATCTGCCTGCCTAGTCCCTCAACTCATCGGTCAAAAGCCTATATTATTTGAAATATTTGAAAAGGGGTATCATGTGGCCACTGAGTCTTCTCTTCGCAGGATAAAGCACCAATTTCTTTAAGCTTAGGTTTAAAAAATTTTTTTCAATTGCTTCATCCTGATTATTTCTGTTTGGGACATCTGCAGCCTAGCCTATCCAAAACCCTGGAGGCTGATATAGAAATCAAAGAGCAAAAAAGATTGATTCATCCCAAATAATTTATAAACATGTATTTTGGGGGTATAATAAAGAGGACTGGTGTCATATCAGGGGAATTGGCGCCAAGACCAAAGTTAAAGAGCTTTTCCCCTGTTTTCTTCTAGGAGCTTTATGGCTTCAGGTCTTATGTTTAAGTCTTTAATCTATTTCAAGTTAATTTTTGTGAGTGGTGTAAGGTAAGGGTTCAATTTCATTCTTGTGCATGTGGTTGTCCGATTTTCCTGACACCATTTGTTGAAGAGATTATCTTTTCCCATTGAGGGTCTTTGGCTCCCTTATCAAATATTTGTTGACCATATACATGGGAGGTTATTTCTGAGTTCTAAATCTGTTATATTGACCTATGTGTTTATACTCAGCCCAGTACCATACTATTTCAATTACTATACCTTTGTATTATAAAGTGAAATTAGGAGTGTGAAGCATCCGACTTTTTTCTTATTTCTCAGGACTGCTTCGGTTATTCTGGGTCTTTTGTGGCTGCACACAAATTTTAGGATCATTTTTACTATTTATGTGAAAAATGCTGTTGGAATTTTGATGAGAATTGAATTGAATCTATAGGTGGCTTTGGGTAATATGGACAATTTAACAACGTTAATTATTCCAATTATGAATATGCGATATCTTTATATTTCTTTGTGTCTTCTTCAATTTCTTTCATCAGAGTCTTGTAGTTGTCAGTGTATAAGATCTTTTAGCTCCTTGGTTAAATTTATTCCTAAGTATTTTATTGTTTTTGATGCTACTGTGAATGGCATTGTTTTCTTAATTTCTTTTTCAAATGTTTCGTTGTTAGTGTATAGAAACACAACTGTTTTCTCTATGTTGATTTTTTTTCCGGCAAATTCACTAAATTTGTTTAGTTCTAACAAGTTTTTTGGCGTAGTCTTTAGGTTTCTTCATATGTACGGTCATGTCATCTGCAAACAAACACAATTTTACTTCTTTTCCTATTTGGATGACTTTATTAGTTTTTTTATATCTTCAGTGGAGTATAATTGTTTTACAATGTTGTGTTAGGTTTTGCTGTATAACAAAGTGAATCAGCTATATGTATACATATAATCCCCATATACCCTCCCAGCCTGCTTATCCCACCCCTTTAGGTCGACACAAAGCACCGAGCTGATCTCCCTGTGCTATGCAGCTTCTTCCCACTAGCTATCTATTTTATATTTGGTAGTGTATATATGTCAATGCTACTCTCTCACTTTGTCCCAGCTTCTCCTAACCCCCACCCCGTGTCCTTAAGTCCATTTTCTACGCCTGCATCTTTATGCCTGACCTGCCCCTCGGTTCACCAGAAACATTTGGGTTTTTTTTTTAGATTCCATATATATATGTTAGCATACGGTATTTGTTTTTCTCTTTATGACTTACTTCACTCTGTATGACAGAGTTTAGGTCCATCCACCTCATTACAAATACCTCCATTTTGTTTCTTTTTATGGCTGAGTAATATTACATTGTATATATGTGCCACATTTTTTTAATATATCTTTATTGGAGTATAATTGCTTCACAATACCGTGTTAGTTTCTGTTGCACAACAAAGCTAATCAGCCATATGCATACACATGACCCCATATCCCCTCCCTCTTGAGCCTCCCTCCCATCCTCCCTATCCCACCCCTCTAGGTCATCACAAAGCAACGAGCCCATCTCCCTGTGTAGAGCTGCTTCTTTCCACCAGTCAACTATTTTACATTCCGTAGTGTATATATGTCGATGCTACTCTCACTTCACCCCAACTTCGCCCTCCTACCCCATGTCCTCAAGTCCATTTTCTATGCCTGCCTCTTTATTCCGGCCATGCAACTGGGTTCATCAGTGACAATTTTTTTCTTTTAGATGCCATATATATGTGTTAGCATACGGTATTTGTTTTTCTCTTTCTGACTTACTTCACTCTGTATGACAGACTCTAGGTCCATCCACCTCACTACAAATAACTCAATTCCATTTCTTTTTATGACTGAGTAATATTTCATTGTATATATCTGTGTCACAAATTCTTTATCCATGCATCTGTCAATGGACACTTAGGCTGTTTCCATGTCCTGGCTATTGTAAATAGAGCTGCAATGAACATTGTGGTACATGACTCTTTTTGAATTATGGTTTCCTCAGGGTATATGCCCAGTAGTGGGATTGCTGGGTCGTATGGTAGTTCTATTTTTAATTTTTTAAGGAAACTCCATACTGTTCTCCATAGTGGCTGTATCAATTTATATTCCAATCAACAGTGCAAGAGTTTTCCCTTTTCTCGACACCCTCTCCAGCATTTATTGTTTCTAGATTTTTTGATGATGGCCATTCTGACCGGTGTGAGATGATATCTCATGGTAGTTTTGATTTGCATTTCTCTAATGATTAATGATGTTGAGCATTCTTTCACGTGTCTGTTGGCAATCTGTATATCTTCTTGGGAGAAATGTCTGTTTAGGTCTTCTGCCCATTTTTGGATTGGGTTGTTTGTTTTTTTGTTATTGAGCTGCATGAGCTGCTTGTAAATTTTGGAGATTAATCCTTTGTCAGTTGCTTCATTTGCAAATATTTTATCCCATTCTGAGGATTGTCTTTTGGTCTTGTTTATGGTTTCCTTTGCTGTGCAAAAGCTTTTAAGTTTCATTAGGTCCCATTTGTTTATTTGTGTTCTTATTTCCATTTCTCTAAGAGGTGGGTCAAAAAGGATCTTGCTGTGATTTATGTCATAGAGTGTTCTGCCTATGTTTTCCTCTAAGAGTTTGATAGTGTCTGGCCTTACATTTAGGCCTTTAATCCATTTTGAGTTTATTTTTGTGTATGGTGTTAGGGAGTGTTCTAATTTCATACTTTTACATGTACCTCTCCAGTTTTCCCAGCAACACTTATTGAAGAGGCTGTCTTTTCTCCATTATATATGCTTGCCTCTATTATCAAAGATAAGGTGACCATATGTGTGTGGGTTTATCTCTGGGCTTTCTATCCTGTTCCATTGATCTATATTTCTGTTTTTGTGCCAGTACCATACTGTCTTGATTACTGTAGCTTTGTAATATAGTCTGAAGTCAGGGAGACTGATTCCTCCAGCTCCATTTTTCGTTCTCAAGATTGCTTTGGCTATTCGGGGTCTTTTGTGTTTCCATACAAATTGTGAAATTTTTTGTTCTAGTTCTGTGAAAAATGCCAGTGGTCGTTTGATAGGGATTGCATTGAATCTGTAAATTGCTTTGGGTAGTATACTCATTTTCACAATGTTGATTCTTCCAATCCAAGAATATGGTATATCTCTCCATCTATTTGTATCATCTTTAATTTCTTTCATCAGTGTCTTATAATTTTATGCATACAGGTCCTTTGTCTCCTTAGGTAGGTTTATTCTTAGATATTTTATTCTTTTTGTTGCAGTGGTAAATGGGAGTGTTTTCTAAATTTCACTTTCAGATTTTTCGTCATTAGTGTATAGGAATGCCAGAGATTTCTGTGCATTAATTTTGTATCCTGCTACTTTACCAAATTCATTGATTAGCTCTAGTAGTTTTCTGGTAGCATTTTTAGGATTCTCTATGTATACTATCATGTCATCTGCAAACAGTGACAGCTTTACTTCTTCTTTTCCGATTTGGATTCCTTTTATTTCTTTGTCTTCTCTGATTGATGTGGCTAACACTTCCAAAACTATGTTGAATAATAGTGGTGAGAGTGGGCAACCTTGTCTTGTTCCTGATCTTAGTGGAAATGATTTCAGTTTTTCACCATTGAGAACGATGTTGGCTGTGGGTTTGTCGTATATGGCCTTTATTATGTTGAGGAAAGTTCCCTCTATGCCTACTTTCTGCAGGGCTTTTATCATAAATGGGTGTTGAATTTTGTCAAAAGCTTTCTCTGCATCTATTGAGATGATCATATGGTTTTTCTCCTTCAATTTGTTAATATGGTGTATCACGTTGATTGATTTGCATATATCGATGAATCCTAGCATTCCTGGAATAAACCCCACTTGATCATGGTGTATGATCCTTTTAATGTGCTGTTGGATTCTGTTTGCTAGTGTTTTGTTGAGGATTTTTGCATCTATGTTCATCAGTGATATTGGCCTGTAGTTTTCTTTCTTTGTGACATCTTTGTCTGGTTTTGGTATCAGGGTGATGGTGGCCCTAAAGAAGGAGTTTGGGAGTGTTCCTCCCTCTGCTATATTTTGGAAGAGTTTGAGAAGGATAGGTGTTAGCTCTTCTCTAAATGTTTGATAGAATTCGCCTGTGAAGCCATCTGATCCCAGGCTTTTGTTTGTTGGAAGGTTTGTAATCACAGTTTCAATTTCAGTGCTTGTGATTGGTCTGTTCATATTTTCTATTTCTTCCTGGTTCAGTCTCGGTAGGTTGTGCATTTCTAAGAATTTGTCCATTTCTTCCAGGTTGTCCATTTTATTGGCATAGAGCTGCTTGTAGTAATCTCTCATGATCCTTTGTATTTCTGCAGTGTCAGTTGTTACTTCTCCTTTTTCATTTCTAATTCTATTGATTTGAGTCTTCTCCCTTTTTTTCTTGATGAGTCTGGCTAATGGTTTATCAATATTGTTTATCTTCTCAAATAACCAGGTTTTAGTTTTATGAATCTTTGCTATCGTTTCCTTCATTTCTTTTTCATTTATTTCTGATCTGATCTTTATGATTTATTTCCTTCTGCTAACTTTGGGGGTTTTTGTTCTTCTTTCTCTAATTGCTTTAGCTGCAAGATTACATTGTTTATTTGAGATGTTTCCTGTTTCTTAAGGTAGGATTGTATTGCTATAAACTTCCCTCTTAGAACTGCTTTTGCTGCATCCCATAGGTATTGGGTCGTTGTGTCTCCATTGTCATTTGTTTCTAGGTACTTTTTGATTTCCTCTTTGACTTCTTCACTGATCACTTGGTTATTGAGTACTGTATTGTTTAACCTCCATGTTTTTGTATTTTTTACAGATCTTTTCCTGTAATTGATATCTAGTCCCATAGCGTTGTGGTCAGAAAAGATACTTTATACAGTTTCAATTTTCATAAATATACCAAGGCTTGATTTGTGACCCAAGATATGATCTATCCTGGAGAATGATCCATGAGCACTTGAGAAAAATGTGAATTCTGTTATTTTTGGATGGAATGTCCTATAAATATCAATTAAGTCCATCTTGTTTAATGTATCATTTAAAGCATGCGTTTGCTTATTTATTTTCATTTTGGATGATCTGTCCATTGGTGAAAGTGGGGTGTTAAAGTCCCCTACTATGACTGTGTTACTGTCGATTTCCCCTTGTATGGCTGTTAGTATTTGCCTTATGTATTGAGGTGTTCCTATGTTGGGTGCATAAATATTTACAATTGTTATATCCTCTTCTTGGATCGATCTCTTGATCATTATGTAGTGTCCTTCTTTGTCTCTTGTAATAGTCTTTAAAGTCTATTTTGTGTTATATGAGAATTGCTACTCCAACTTTCTTTTGATTTCCATTTGCATGCAATATCTTTTTCCATCCCCTCACTTTCAATCTGTATGTGTCCCTAGGTCTGAAGTGGGTCTCCTGTAGACAGCATATATATGGGTCTTGTTTTTGTATCCATTCAACCAGTCTTTGTCTTTTGGTGGGATCATTTAATCCATTTACATTTAAGGTAATTATCAACATGTATGTTCCTATTCCCATTTTCTTAATTGTTTTGGGTTTGTTATTGTAGGTCTTTTCCTTCTCTTGTGATTCCTGCCTAGAGAAGTTCCTTTAGCATTTGTTGTAAAGGTAGTTTGGTGGTGCTGAATTCTCTCAGCTTTTGCTTGTCTGTAAAGTTTTTAATTTCTCCATCAAATCTGAATGAGATCCTTGTTGGGTAGAGTAATCTTAGTTGTAGGTTTTTCTCCTTCATCACTTTAAATATGTCCTGCCACTCCCTTCTGGCTTGCAGAGTTTCTGCTGAAAGATCAGCTGTTAACCTTATGGTGATTCCCTTGTGTGTTATTTGTTGTTTTTCCCTTGCTGCTTTTAGTATGTTTTCTTTCTATTTAATTTTTGATAGTTTGATTAATATGTGTCTTGGCATGTTTCTCCTTGGATTTATCCTGTATGGGACTCTCTGTGTTTCCTGGACTTGATTAACTATTTCCTTTCCCATATTAGGGAAGTTTTCAACTCTAATCTCTTCAAATATTTTCTCAGTCCCTTTCCTTTTCTCTTCTTCTTCTGGGACCCCTATAATTCGAATGGAGGGGCATTTAATGTTGTCCCAGAGGTCTCTGAGACTGTCCTCACTTCTTTTCATTCTTTTTTTTTTAGTCAGCTCTGCTGTAGTTATTTCCACTATTTTATTTTCCAGATCACTTATCCTTTCTTCTGCCTCAGTTTTTCTGCTATTGATCCCTTCTAGAGTATTTTTAATTTCATTTATTGTGTGGTTCATCATTGCCTGTTTCCTCTTTAGTTTTTCTAGGTCCTTTTTTAATATTTCTTGCATTTTCTTTATTCTGTCTCCAAGATTTTGGATCATCTTTACTATCTTTATTGTGAATTCTTTTTCAGGTAGACTGCCTATTTCCTCTTCATTTGTTAGGTCTGGTGGGTTTTTACCTTGCTCCTTCATCTGTTGTGTATTTTTCTGTCTTCTCATTTTGCTTATCTTACTGTGTTTGGGGTCTCCTTTTCGCAGGCTGCAGGTTCATAGTTCCCATTGTTTTTGGTGTCTGCCCCAGTGGCTAAGGTTGGTTCAGTGGGTTTTGTAAGCTTCCTGGTGGAGGGGACTAGTTCCTGTGTTCTGGAGGATGAGGTTGAATCTTGTCTTTCTGGTGGGCAGTTCCACGTCTGGTGGTGTGTTTTTGGGTGTCTGTGGCCTTATTATATTTTTAGGCCGCCTCTCTGCTAATGGATGGGGCTGTGTTCCTGTCTTGCTAGTTGTTTGGCATAGGGTGTTCAGCACTGTAGCTTGCTGGTCGTTGAGTGAACCTGGGTCTTAGTGTTGAGATGGAGATCTCTGGGAGATTTTTGCCATTTGGTATTACATGGAGCTGGGAGGTCTCTTGTGGACCAGTGTCCTGAAGTTGGCTCTCCCACCTCAGAGGCACAGCCCTGATGCCTGGCTGGAGCACCAAGAGCCTTTCATCTGCATGGCTCAGAAATAAAGGGAAAAAAATAGAAAGAAAGAAAGAGGATAAAATAAAATAAAATAAAGCAAGATAAAATAAAATAAAGTTACTAAAATAAAAAATAATTATTAAGAAAAAAAAGTCTAAAAAGTAGAAAGAAAAAACAAACAAACAAAACGGACAGACAGAACCCTAGGACAAATTGTGTATGCAAAGCTATACAGACAAATCTCACACAGAAGCATACACATACACACTCACAAAAAGAGGAAAAGGGGAAAAAATAATATATTTTGCTCCCAATGTCCACCTCTTTAAGTTGGGATGATTCGTTGTCTATTCAGATATTCCACAGATGCAGGGAACATCAAGTTGATTGTGGAGCTTTAATCCACTGCTTCTGAGGCTACTGGGAGAAATTTCCCTTTCTCTTCTTTTTTCGCACAGTTCCCAGGGTTCAGCTTTGGAATTGGCCCTGCCTCTGCATGTAGATCGCCTGAGGGTGTCTGTTCTTCACTTAGACAGGACGGGGTTAAAGGAGCAGCTGATTTGGCGGTTCTGGCTCACTCATGCCCATGAGAGGGAGGAGTACGGAGTGCAGGGTAAGCCTGAGGAGGCAGAGGCTGACGTGACGTGGCACCAGCCTGAGGCGTGCCGTGTGTTCTCCCAGGGAAATTGTCCCTGGATCACGGGACCCTGGCAGTGGCGGGCTGCACAGGCTCCTGGGAGCGGAGGTGTGGACAGTGACCTGTGCTTGCACACAGGCTTCCTGGTGGCTGCAGCAGCAGCCTTAGCATCTCATGCCCGTCTCTGGGGTCTTTGCTGATAGCCGCGGCTCGCGCCCGTCTCTGGAGCTCCTTTAAGCAGTGCTCTTAATACCCTCTCCTCGCGCACTGGGAAACAAAGAGGGAAGAAAAAGTCTCTTGCCTCTTTGGCAGGTCCAGACCTTTTCCTGGACTCCCTCCTGGCTAGCCCCCTTCAGGCTGTGTTCACGCTACCATCCCCAGTCCTCTCCCTGAGATTCGACCGAAGCCGAAGCCTCAGCTCTCAGCCCCCACCCACCCCGGCGGTTGAGCAGACAAGCCTCTCCGTCTGGTGAATGTTACTCAGCACCGATCCTCTGTGCGGGAATCTCTCCGCTTTGCCCTCCGCACCCCTGTGGCTGTGCTTTCCTCCGTGGCTCCGAAGCTTCCCCCGTCCGCCCCCGCAGTCTCCGCCCACAAAGCGGCTTCCTAGTGTGTGGAAACCATTCCTCCTTCACAGCTCCCTCCCACTGGTGCAGGTCCCGTCCCTATTCTTTGGTCTCTCTTATTTCTTTCTTCTTTTGCCCTGCCCAAGTACGTGGGGAGTTTCTTGCCTTTTGGGAGGTCTGAGGTCTTCTGCCAGCATTCACTCGGTGTTCTATAGGAGCAGTTCTACGTGTAGATGTATTTCTGATGTATCTGTGGGGAGGAAGGTGATCTCCGCGTCTTACTCTTCTGCCATCTTCTCAAATCCACCATTTTCTTAATTGCTTTGAATTTGTTTTTGTAGGTCTTTTCCTTCCTTGTGTATCCCGCCTAGAGAAGTTACATAAGCATTTGTTGTAAAGCTGGTTTAATGGTGCTGAATTCTCTTAACTTTTGTTTGTCTGTAATGCTTTAATTTCTTTGTGAATCTGAATGAGATCTTTACTGGATAGAGTAATCTGGGTTGTGAATTTTTCCCTTTCATCACTTTAATTATATCATGCCTCTCCCTTCTGCCTTGCAGAGTTTCTGCTGAAAGATCAGCTGTTAACCTTATGAGGATTCACTTGTATGTTATTTGTTGCTTTTCATTTGCTGCTGTTAATATTTTTTCTTTGTATTTAATTTTTGATAGTTTGATTAATATGTGTCTTGCCATGTTTCTCCTTGGGTTTATCCTCTATAGGACTCTGTGCACTTCCTAGACTTGAATGTCTATTATTTCCTTTCCCATGTTAGGGATGTTTTCAACTATAATCTCTTCAAATATTTCCTCAGACCATTTCTTTTTCTCTTAATCTTCTGGGACCCCTATAATTCGAATGTTGGTGCATTTAATGTTGTCCCAGAAGTCTCTGGGACTTTCCTCAATTCTTTTCATTCTTTTTTCTTTATTCTGCTCTGTGACAGTTATTTCCACTATTCTACCTTCCAGGTCACTTATCTGTTCTTCTGCCTCAGTTATTCTGTTATTGATTCCTTCTAGAGTATTTTTAATTTCAATTATTGTGTTGTTCATCATTGGTTTTTTGCTCTTTAGTTCTTCTAGGATCTTGTTAAACATTTCTTGTATTTTCACCATTCTATTTCCACGGTTTTGGATCATGTTTACTATTATTACTCTGAATTCTTTTCAGATAGACTACCTATTTCCTCTTCATTTGTTTGGTCTGGTTGGTTTATACCTTGCTTCTTCATCTGCTGCATAATTCTCTGTCTTCTCATTTTGTTGAACTTACTGTGTTTGGGGTCTCCTTTTTGCAGGCTGCAGGTCCGTAGTTCCTCTTATTTCTGGTGTCTGCCCCCAGTGGGTAAGGTTGGTTCTGTGCCTTGTGTAAGCTTCCTGATGGGGGAGACTCATGCTTGTGTTCTGCTGAGTGGGGCTGGATATTATCCCTCTGGTGGGCAGGGCTGCATCCAATGGTGGGTTTTCCAGTGTCTGTGAACTTAGTAAGACTTTGAGCAGCCTCTCAGCTAATGGGTGGGGTTGTGTTCCTGTCTTGCTAGTTGTTTGGCATGGGGCGTCTAGTACTGGAGCTTGCTCGCCATTGTTGGAGCTGGGTCTTAGTGTTGAGAAGGAGATCTCTGGGGCAGCTCTCGCCAATTAATATTATATGGGGCCAGGAGGTCTTTGGTTGTCCACCATCCTGGATTCAGCTCTCCCACCTCGAAGGCTCATGACCGACACCTGGCCAGAGCACCAAGACACTGCCAGCCGCACAGCACAGAAAAAAATGGAAGGAAAAAAAAAAAAAAAACAGAGGGAACCCCAAAACAAATGGTAAAAGCAAAACTAAACAGACAAAATCACACAAAGAAACATACATGCACACATTCACAAAAAGAAATAAAAAGTATTGACAGAATGCCAAAACAAATTGTAAAAGCAAAAGTAAACAGAGAAAATCACACGAAGAAACACACACACACATATTCACAAAAAGAAAAAAAGGAAGAGAGCAACCAAACCAATTAACAAACACACAAATGAAAACACACTAAAAACTAAACTAAGATAAACATAAAACCAAAAACAAATCAAACACAGAAAGCAAACCCCAAGTCCACAGTTGCCCCCAAAGTCCCTGGCCTCAATTTTGGGAACACTTGTTGTCTATTCAGGTATTCCACAGATGCAGGGTTTACCAAGCCATTTGCAGGGATTTAATCCACTGCCCCTGAGGCTGCATGGAGAGACTTCCATTTCTCTTCTTTGTTCTCACAGCTCCTGTGGTTCAGCCTTGGTTTTGGCCCTGCTTCTGTGTGTAGACTGCCCTCAGGCATCTTTTCCCCACCCAGACAGGAGGGGGTTAAAGCAGTGGCTGATTAGCACTCTGTTGATCACTCACACTGTGGAGAAGGAGGAGTAAGATAGTCATAATTGGAATGCGGGGAATGCCTGTGGTGGCATAGGCTGGTGTGTAGTTGCAACAGCCTGAGGTGCACCATGTGTTCTCCCAGGGAAGTTGGCCTTGGCTCACGGGACCCTGGCAGTGGCATGCTGCACAGGCTCCCAGAATGGTGTGGGTAGTGACCTGAACTTGCACATAGGATCCTTAGTGGCAGTGGTGGCAATGGTAGTGGTCTGTGCTTGCCTCTGTGATCTGAGAT
Source organism: Eschrichtius robustus (assembly GCF_028021215.1). Classification (NCBI taxonomy): domain Eukaryota; kingdom Metazoa; phylum Chordata; class Mammalia; order Artiodactyla; family Eschrichtiidae; genus Eschrichtius; species Eschrichtius robustus. The sequence goes on from NC_090845.1 coordinate 88,481,395, forward strand.
GATAACTGCAGCTTGTGCCCGTCTCTGGAGCTCACTTAGGCAGATCTCTGTCATCTGTGGCACACAGAGCAGGAAGCCGCTCTCCTCGCACAACCCAAAACAATGGTCTCTTGACTCTCCGGCAGGTCCAGACTTTTTCCCAGACTCCCTCCTGGCTAAGTGTGGCACACTAGCCCTCTTCAGGCTGTCTTCATGCAGCCAACTCTGGTCTTCTCCCTGGGGTCTGACCTACGAAGCCCGAGACTCAGCTCCCAGCCCCCACCCATCCTGGCGGGTGAGCAGATAAGCTTCTCATGCTGTTGAGTGCTGGTCAGCACCCATCCTCTGTGCAGGAATCTCTCCACTTTGCCCTCTGCAACCCTGTTGCTGTGCTCTCCTTTGTGGCTCTGAAGCATCCCCCTAGCCACCCCAGTCTCCGCCAGTGAAGGAGCTTTCTAGTGTGTGAAACTTTTCCTCCTTCTCAGCTCCCTCCCACTGGTACAGGTCCCGTCCTTATTCTTTTGTCTCTGTTTTTTTTCTTTTTTCTCTTGCCCTACCCAGGTATGTGGGGAGTTTCTTGCCTTTTGGGAAGTCTGAGGTCTTCTGCCAGCGTTCAGTAGGTGTTCTGTAGGAGCTGTTCCACATGTAGATGTATTTCTGATGTAGTTGTGGGGAGGAAGGTGATCTCCATGTCTTACTCCTCCACCATCTTGAAGGTCTCGATCTAATTTTTTTTTTTTTTTATCTTGTTTGACTGCTCTGGCTAAGACTTCCAGTACTATGGTAAATAAGAGTGGTGATAGTGGGCACCTTATGTTAGAGGAAAAGCTTTCAATATTTCACCACTGAGTATGATGTTGGCTCTGGACCTTGGTCTTGGCAATGATTATTTTGTATATGACACCAAAAGCACAAGTAACCAAAGCAAAAATAAATAAGTGGGACTATATAAAACTAAAAATCCTCTGCACAGCAAAGGAAACAATCAACAAAATGAAAATACAACCTACAGAAGGGAGAAACTATTTGCAAATCATGTATATAATAAAGGGGTTAATATCCAAAATATATAAAGAAATCATACAACTCCATCACAAAAATCAAACAACCTGATTTAAAAAATAGACAGAGGAACTGAAGAAACATTTTTCCAAAGATGACATACAAATGGCCAACAAGTACATGAAAAGGTGCTCCATATCACTAATCATCAGGGAAATGAAAATCAAAGCGACAATGGCATATCACCTCACACCTGCTAAAATGGCTATCATCAAATAGACAAGCAGTAACAAGTATTGGTGAGAATATGAAAGACAGAATGCTTGTGCACTGTTGGTGGGAATGTACATTTGTACACCAACTATGGAAAGAGTATGGAGATTCCTCAAAAAATTAAAAATAAGACTAACATATGATCCAGCAATCCCGCTTCTGGGTATATAGCTAAAGGAATTGTAGTCAGGATCTCAAAGTGATATCTGCACTGTCATGTTCATTGCAGCTTTATTCACAATAGTTAAGATACAGGTGGAATATCATGCTCAGTCTAGATAGAGTGATGAAAACAAAGGGTTTCAGAGTTTTGTTTTTGGAAATTGCAGCACACTTTGCCATGTTCCAATTTTAGTCAAGACCACTACCATTAGATGTAGATAATTCATATACCCTCCCCCTTATTGTCTAGTATGTCTTGCTACTAGGTTTGTCATCCTCATTAGGTGTGTGCCATGCATTTCCTTCATCTGGCCTGATGGCTTACACTATATACCTATACTTATATCATATCTACCTTTTCTCCTGTTGCCTTCATTCAGCTGATATCTGTGAATCTTCAATCTTCAGGTGCATAGATTTCTATGCAGTTTCCAATCCAAGCTTTGAAATATTCATATATCTTACATTCCTTTGAGCTTCTCTATCACTCTACCCTAAATAAGGCCCAAGACATCTTTCACAGTATGTTGATGTTCCTCAGAGAAAAGATACAGAAAGCATAGTGTGAGATGAGAAACTGGGATGAGAGAACAGGATGAATAGGAAATTTTTTCCCAAACAATGTGAAAAATCATCTTCCCTAACATTTAGTCATTCCTGTTTTTGTATTGCTATACTATTTTGGGTCTGGGTCTTGTGAATGGGTGTTCAGGATATCATTTTAATTTAGCATCATCATCACTATAAGAGCAGCTGTCCAGAATTCATATTTAAAAAGGATTTTTAAAAAACTGCTTCTAAATAGATGTTCTGAGTGCTGCACTGACAACAAAAATCTATGTGCATGAATGTGCAGTGTTTTTCCCTTTTGGTTTCTCTATTTCCAAATGTTTATATTGCTTTTTAGGTTCAATATAGTTTTATGCAATGGATTGCTTTAAACACACACACACACATACACAAATATACACATATGCACACACTCGTCTTCTCAGCATACTCTACCTCAGCATGGAACAGATATAAAAATAATGAAAGCAGCATTTTGTTGTATCATTTAAAATGTAGGGGGAGCTTCAAGATGGCAGAAGAGTAAGACGTGGAGATCACATTCCTCCCCACACATACATCAGAAATACAACTACATGTGGAACAACTCCTACAGAACACCTACTGAACGCTGACAGAAGACCTCAGACCTCCCAAAAGGCAAGAAACTCCCCACGTACATGGGTAGGGCAAAAGAAAAAACAGAGACAAAACAATAGGGACGAGACCTGCACCAGCTGTGAAGGAGGAAAGGTTTCCACACACTAGGAAGACCCTTCATGGGTGGAGACTGTGGGTAGCAGAGGGGGGAAGCTTCGGTGGCACGGAGGAGAGTGCAGCAACAGCAGTGCGGAGGGCAAAATGGAGAGATTCCTGCACAGATAATCGGTGGCGGCCAGCACTCACCAGCCCGAGAGGCTTGTCTGCTCACCCACTGGGACGGGTGGGGGCTGGGAGCTGAGGCTCGGGATTCGGAGGTCAGATCCCAGGGAGAAGACTGGGGTTGGCTGCGTGAACACAGCCTGAAGGGGACTAGTGTACCACAGCTAGCTGGGAGGGAGTCCAGGAAAAAATCTGGAACTGCCGAAGAGGCAAGAGACATTTTCTTGCCTCTTTGTTTCCTGGTGAGCAAGGAGAGGGGATTAAGAGCGCCATTTAAAGGAGCTCCAGAAATGGTCGTGAGCCGCAGCTATCAGCGTGGACCACAGAGACAGGCATGAGATGCTAAGACTGCTGCTGCAGCCACCAAGAAGCCTGTGTGCAAGCACAGAACACTATCCACACCTCCCCTCCTGGGAGCCTGGGCAGACCGGCACTGCCAGGGTCCTGTGATCCACGGAAAACTTCCCCAGGAGAACACAAGGCGAGCCTCAGGCTGTTGTAACGTCATGCTGGCCTCGGCTGCTGCAGGTTCTATCCTCATTCCATACCCCTCCCTCCCCCGGCTTGAGTGAGCCAGAGCTCCGGAATCAGCTGCTCCTTTAAACCCGTCCTGTCTGGGCGGGAACAGAGGCCCTCAGGCGACCTACACGCAGAGGTGGGGCCAAATCCAAAGTTGAACCTCAGGAGCTGTGTGAAAAAAGAAGAGAAAGGGAAATTTCTCCCAGCAGCCTCAGGAGCAGTGGGTTAAATCCCCACAATCAACTTGATGTACCCTGCATCTGTGGAATACCTGAATAGACAATGAATCATTCCAAATTGAAGAGGTGGACTTAGGGAGCAATGATATTTATACTTTTTTCCCTTTTTCTCTTTTTGTGAGTGTGTACGTGTATGTTTCTGTGTGTGATTTTGTCTGTATAGATTTAAATTTACCATTTCTCCTAGGGTGCTGTCTGTCATTTTTTTTTTTTTTTGTATAGTTTTTAGCACTTGTTATCATTGGTGGATTTGTTTTTTGGTTTGGTTGCTCTCTTTTTCTATTTTTTTTATTACATTAAACAATTTTTTTAATTATTATTTTTTATTTTAATTATTTTATTTTATCGTCTTCTTTTTTCTATCTTTTTTTTTTCTCATTTTTGTTATGAGCCGTGGGAATGACAGCTTCTTGGTCCTCCTGCCAGGCATCAGGGCTGTGCCTCTGAGGTGGGGGAACCAAGTTCAAGACATTGGTACACAAGAGACCTCCCAGCTCCACATAATATCAATGGCAAAAATCTCCCAGAGATCTCCATCTCAATGCCAAGAGCCAGCTCCACTCAAGGAACAGCAAGCTACAGTGCTGGACACCCTATGCCAAACAACTAGCAAGACAGGAACACAACCCCACCCGTTAGCAGAGAGGCTGCCTAAAATCAAAATAAGGCCGCAGACCTTAACACAAAACACACCACCAGACGTGGACCTGCCCACCAGAAAGACAAGATCCAGCCTCATCCACCAGAACACAGGCACTAGTTCCCTCTACCAGGAAGTCTACAAAACCCACTGAACCAACCTTAGCCACTGGGGCAGACACCAAAAACAACGGGAACTACGAACCTGCAGCCTGTGAAAAGGAGACCCCAAACACAGTAAGTTAAGCAAAAATGAGAAGACAGAGAAATACACAGCAGGTGAAGGAGCAAGGTAAAAACACACCAGACTTAACAAAGGAAGAGGAAATAGGCAGTCTACAAGAAAAACAATTCAGAACAATGATAGAAAAGATTATCCAAAATCTTGGAAATGGAATGGAGAAAATATAAGAAACGTTTAACAAGGACCGAGAAGGTCTAAAGAGCAAACAAACAGTGATGAACAACACAATAAATTAAATTTAAAAATCTCTAGAAGGGATCAATGGCAGAATAACTGAGGCAGAAGAACAGATAAGTGACCTGGAAAATAAAATAGTGGAAATAATTACTGCAGAGCAGAATAAAGAAAAAAAATGAAAAGAAGTGAGGACAGTCTCAGAGACCTCTGGGACAACATTAAACGCACCAACATTCGAATTATAGGGGTCCCAGAAGAAGAAGAGAAAAAGAAAGGGACTGAGAAAATATTTGAAGAGATTATAGTTGAAAACTTCCCTAATATGGGAAAGGAAATAGTTAATAAAGTGTAGGAAGTACAGAGAGTCCCATACAGGATAAATCCAAGGTGAAAGACGCCAAGACACATATTGATTAAACTACCAAAAATTCAATACACAGAAAAAATATTAAAAGCAGCAAGGGAAAAACAACAAATAACATACAAGGGAATCCCCATAAGGTTAACAGCGGATTTTTCAGCAGAAAATCTGCAAGCCAGAAGGGAGTGGCAGGAAGTATTTAAAGTGATGAAGGGGAACAACCTACAACCAATATTACTCTACCCAGCAAGAATCTCATTCAGATTTGATGGAGAAATTAAAACCTTTACATACAAGCAAAAGCTAAGAGAATTCAGCACCACCAAACAAGCTTTACAAAAAATGCTAAAGGAACTTCTCCAGGCGGGAAACACAAGAGAAGGAAAACACCTACAATAACAAACCCAAAACATTTAAGAAAATGGGAATAGGAACATACATATCAATAATTACCTTAAATGTCAATGGATTAAATGCTCCACCCAAAAGACATAGACAGGCCGATTGGATACAAAAGCAAGACCTGTAGAAATGTTGTCTACAAGAGAACCACTTCAGAACTAGGGACACATACAGAATGACAGTGAGGGGATGGAAAAAGATTTAACATGCAAATGGAAATCAAAAGAACGCTGGAGTAGCAATTCTCATATCAGACAAAATAGACTTTAAAACAAAGACTATTACAAGCAACAAAGAAGGACACTACATAATGATCAAGGGATCAATCCAAGAAGAATATATAACAATTGTAAACATTTATGCACCCAATATAGAAGCACCTCAATACATAAAACACATACTAACAGCCATAAAAGGGAAAATCGACAGTAACACAATCATAGCAGGGGACTATAAGACCACACTTTCAACAATGGACAGATCAGCCTAAATGAAAATAAATAAGGAAACACAAGCTTTAAATCATACATTAAACAAGATGGACTTAGTTGATATTTATAGGACATTCCATCCAAAAACAACAGAAAACACTTTCTTCTCAAGTGCTCATGGCATATTCTCCAGGATATATCATATCTTGGGTCACAAATCAAGCCTTGGTAAATTTAAGAAAATTGAAATAGTATCAAGTATCTTTTCTGACCAGAACGCTATGACACTGGATATCAATTACAGGAAAAAACCTGTAAAAAATACAAACACATGGAGAATAAACAACACACTACTTAATAACCAAGAGATCACTGAAGAAATCAAAGAGGAAATCATAAAATACCTAGAAACAAATAACAATGAAAACACGACGACCCAAAACCTATGGGATGCAGGAAAAGCAGTTCTAAGAGGGAAGTTTATAGCAATACAATCCTACCTCAAGAAAGAAGAAACATCTCAAGTAAACAACCTAACCTTACACCTAAAGCAATTGGAGAAAGAACAAAAAACCCCAAAGTTAGCAGAAGGAAAGAAATCATAAAGATCAGATGAGAAATAAATGAAAAAGAAATGAAGGAAACAATAGCAAAGATCAGTAAAGCTAAAAGCTGGTTCTTTGAGAAGATAAACAAAATTGATAAGCCATTAGCCAGGCTCATCAAGAAAAAAAGGGAGAAGACTCAAATCAATAGAATTAGAAATGAAAAAGGAGAAGTAACAACTGACACCGCAGAAACACAAAGTATCATGAGAGATTACTACAAGCAACTCTATGCCAATAAAATGGACAACCTGGAAGAAATGGACATATTCCTAGAAATGCACAACCTTCCGAGACTGAACCAGGAAGAAATAGAAAATATGAACAGACCAATCACAAACACTGAAATTGAAACTGTGATTAAAAATCTTCCAACAAACAAAAGCCCGGGACCAGATGGCTTCACAGGTGAATTCTATCAAACATTTGGAGAAGAGTTAACACCTATCCTTCTCAAACTCTTCCAAAATATTGCAGAGGGAGGAACACTCCGAAACTCATTCTACGAGGCCACCATCACCCTGATACCAAAACCAGACAAAGATGTCACAAAGAAATAAAACTACAGGCCCATATCACTGATGAACATAGATGCAAATTCCTTAACAAACTCCTAGCAAACAGAATCCAACAGCACAGTAATAGGATCATACACCATGATCAAGTGGGGTTTATCCCAGGAATGCAAGGAATCTTCAATATACTCAAATCAATCAATGTGATACACCACGTTAACTAACTGAAGAAGAAAAAACATATGATCATCTCAATAGATGCAGAAAAAGCTTTTGAGAAAATTCAACACCCATTTATGATAAAAACACTCAGAAAGTAGACATAGAGGGAACTTACCTCAACATAATAAAGGTCATATATGACAATCCCACAAACAACATCATTCTCAATGGTGAAAAACTGAAACCATTCCACTAAGATGAGGAACAAGACAAGGTTGCCCACTCTCACCACTGTTGTTCAACATTGTTTAGGAAGTTTTAACCACAGCAATCAGAGAAGAAAAAGAAATAAAATAAATCTAAATCCAAAAAGAAGAGGTAAAGCTGTCACTATTTGCAGATGACATGATACTATACATAGAGAATCCTAAAGATGCTACCAGAAAACTACTAGAGCTAATCAATGAATTTGGTAAAGTAGCAGGATACAAAATTAATGCACAGAAATCTCTGGCATTCCTATACACTAATGATGAAAAATCTGAAAGTGAAATTAAGAAAACACTCCCACTTACCATTGCAACAAAAAGAATAAAATATCTAGGAATAAACCTACCTAAGGAGACAAAACACCTGTATGCAGAAAATTATAGGACCCTGATGAAAGAAATTAAAGATGATACAAATAGATGGAGGGATATACCATGTTCTTGGATTGGAAGAATCCACATTGTGAAAATGACTCTACTACCCAAAGCAATCTACAGATTCAATGCAATCCCTATCAAACGACCACTGGCATTTTTCACAGAACTAGCACAAAAATTTTCACAATTTTTAGGGAAACACAAAAGGCCCCGATTAGCCAAAGCAATCTTGAGAAAGAAAATTTAGCTGGAGGAGTCAGGCTCCCTGACTTCAGACTATACTACAAAGCTACAGTAATCAAGACAGTATGGTACTGGCACAAAAACAGAAATAAACATCAATGGAACAGGATAGAAAGCCCAGAGGTAAACCCACACACATATGGTCGACTTATCTTTGATAAAGGAGGCAAGAATATACAATGGGGAAAAGACAACCTCTCAATAAGTGGTGTTGTGAAAACTGGACAGCCACATGTAAAAGAATGAAGTTAGAACACTGCCTAACACCATACACCAAAATAAACTCAAAATGGATTAAAGACCGAAATGTAAGGCCAGACACTATCAAACTCTTAGAGAAAAACATAGGTAGAACACTCTATGACATAAATCACAGCAAGATCCTTTTTGACCCACCTCCTAGACAAATGAAACAAAAACAAACATAAACAAATGGGACCAAATGAAACTTAAAAGCTTTTGCACAGCAAAGGAAACCATAAACAAGATGAAAAGACAACCCTCAGAATGGGCGAAAATATTTGCAAATGAAGCAACTGACAAAGGATTAATCTCCAAAATTTACAAGCAGCTCATGCAGCTCAACATCAAAAAAACAAACAACCCAATCCAAAAATGGCAGAAGACCTAAATAGACATTTCTTCAAAGAAGATACACAGATTGCCAACAAACACATGAATGGATGCTCAACATCATTAATCATTAGAGAAATGCAAATCAAAACTACAATGAGATATCATCTCACACCAGTCAGAATAGCCATCATCAAAAAATCTACAAACAATAAATGTTGGAGAGGGTGTGGAGAAAAGTGGACCCTCTTGCACTGTTGGTGGGAATATAAATTGATACAGCCACTATGGAGAACAGTATAGAGGTTCCTTCAAAAACTAAAAATGGAACTACCATACGACCCAGCAATCCCACTACTGGGCATATATCCTGAGAAAACCATAATTCAAAAAGTGTCATGTACCACAATGTTCATTGCACCTCTATTTACAATAGCCAGGACATGGAAGCAACCTAAGTTTCCATCAACAGATGAATGGATAAAGAAGATGTGGCACATATATACCATGGAATATTACTCAGCCATAAAAAGAAACGAAGTTGAGTTATTTGTAGTTAGGTGGATGGACCTAGAGTCTGTCATACAGAGTGAAGTAAGTCAGAAAGAGAAAAACAAATACCGTATGCTAACACATATATATATGGAATCTAAAAAACAACAAAATAAATGGTCATGAGGAACCTAGGGGCAAGACGGGAATAAAGATGCATACTTACTAGAGAATGGACTTGAGGATATGGGCAGCAGGAACGGTAAGCTGGGACAAAGTGAGAGAGTGGCATGGACATATATACACTACCAAATGTAAAATGGATAACTAGTGGGAAGCAGCTGCATAGCACAGGGAGATCAGCTCTATGCTTTGTGACCACCCAGAGGGATGGGATAAGGAGGGTGGGAGTGAGGGTTACCCAAGCGGGAAAAGATATGGGGATATATGTATATGTGTAGCTGACTCACTTTGTTATAAAGCAGAAACTAACACACTATTGTAAAGCAATTATACTCCAATAAAAATGTTAAAAAAAGAATAAATATCTTTTACTTGAAATAATCTTTAATATTGAAAGCATTGAATAAAAAATAAAAAATAAAGTATAATGTAGTATTTATCATGCCAAAACCCCAGTGCCATAATGTCCTGAGACAGTATGAACCAGTGATTAAGAGCACAGACTTTGTTGTTAAGCAGACATGAAATCAAATCCCAGTTCATATTTGTTAGCTCTATGACTTTAGGAAAATCACTGAACTTCTCTGAGCTCAATTTCTTAATAGATAAAATGGAGATATGTTAATTATTTATTTCTTTATAACAAAGCATCCCAAAGTTTTGTCGCTTAAAACAATTGTTACAACTCTAAATGAGCTAAACAACAAATTAGAGTACAACTCTGTGGGCTGGCAATTTAGATTGGGCTCTGCTGACTATGTCTCCAGGTTCTAATTGGACTTTCTTATGCATACATTGTCAGCTACAGGTTAGATAGGAGGCTGTTTTTCTGGAGTTTGGCTAGTTTTAGCTAGTTCTCTTCCATGTGGCCTCTCATCCTCCAGCAAGTTAGGCCAGTCTTAATCACATAGAAGTGGCAGGATTCACAGAGGGAGAGAAAGAGAGGGATAGAGAAAGAAAGCAAGCAATTGACTTGGACTCTGAATTGGCACAATATCACTTTTAACATGTTTTATTAACCATATCAGCTAACAAGGAAAGTTCATATTTAAAGAGTGAGAACAGGATTAGATCAAGATGGCAGAGGAGTATGAGGTGGAGCTCACCTTCTTCCACAAATATGTCAAAATACATCTATGTGTGGAATGATTCTCACAGAACATCTACTGAACACTGGCAGAAGACTTCAGACTTCCAAAAGGCCAAGAAAATTTCCACATAACTGGGTAGGGCAAATAAAAATGAAAAGAGAGAGAGAGAGAGAGAAAGGAATTGGGACAGGACCTGCACCCCTGGGAGGGAGCTGTGAAAGAGGAAAGGTTTCCACATAGTGAGAAGTCCCCTTCCTGTCTCACTGGCAGGGAGGTTTGCCGGGACAGAAGGGGAACTTCAGAGCCTCAGAGGAGAGCAACCAACTGGTTTGTGGAGGGCAAAACAGAGAGATACCTGCACAGATGGTCAGAGCTGGCCAGCACTTCTCAGCCTGAGATGCTCAACTGCTGAGGTGGGCAGGGGTTGAGTGCTGAGGCTTGGGCTTCAGAGGTTAGACCCTGGGGAGAGGACTGGGCTTGGCTGTGTGGAGACACCCTGAGGGGACTAGGGTTTAGTGTGTCACAATCAAGGGAGTATGGGAATAAGCCTGGGCCTGCCAGAGAGACAAGACAACATTTTTGGGGGGTTACATTAGGAGACGGGTTGGTCCACCATAAGAGCTTCTTTGTGCACACTCTCAGGCAGCAGACCCACACGAGCTCTGGGGGCAGGTGTGAGCTGTCACTCTCATCTTGGACTCCAGAGGTGGGTACAGACTACTGACACTGCCTAGGGTCCCATGAGTGGGCACAGGTCACTGCCATCACCTCCCTGGGAGAACACAGAGCCTGCCACTGCTGTCTCCAAGGGTCTTGCAACCAGGAGCCAACTGCTGCCACTGCCTACCTGGGAGCATGTGTGGGTTATGCAATTGCACATCTTCTGTCAAGGGGATAATGACAAGCACACACGGAGGAAAGAGATGTCAAGCATCCAAAGCAAAAACAGTCTCACGCCAAAAAAATATTAAACCCACACAAGCTATGCAGCGATGCTCCTGCATATAAAAAGTGCTCCAAGACTACAGTAGATAATTGTTTCTCCTAAACTCACAGAGCAAGAGAAATATAAACAAAAGGAAGAAGCAGAGGAACCACTCCCATTTAAAGGACAAATAGAATTCCCCTGAAGGAAAAAACAATGAAAAAGACCTTTTCAATCTAATAGAAACCAAGTTCAAAAAGGAGGTAATGAAAATACTGAAAGAATTAAGAAAGGCTATCAGTAGAAATGCAGATTACTATAAAAAGGTAATGGAAACTATAAGGAGGAGCCAAGAAAAATTAGAAAATTCATTTGCCAAGATGAAAGCCGAGCTAGTCAATGAAGAGCAGAATGAATAATGCAGAAGAAAGAATAAGTGATCTGGAAAAGAGAATAATGGAACTTCTTACCCAATCAAAACAGCAGACAGAAAGCCAAATGGAAAAAAAAAAAAGAAAACAAAATAAAAGACCTATAGGTTAATATAAAGCATACCAATCTATGCATAATAGTGATTCCAGAAGGAGAAGAAAGAGAAAATGATTGAAAATGTATTTGAAGAAATTATGGCTGAAAACTTCCCAAATCTAAAGAAGGAAACAGATATCCACATACAGGAAGCACAGAGCGTCCCAAACAAGACAGGCAAAAACTAAAAGAATACAACAATATTAAACCTACCCTAAAAAAAATATTGAAAGGTCTTCTCTAAATAGAAAAGAAGGACTTTCCTGGTGGTGCAGTGGTTAAGAATCTGCCTGCCAATACAGGGAACACAGGTTCAAGCCCTGGTCCAGGAAGATCCCACATGCCACAGAGCAACTAAGCCCATGCTCCACAACTACTGAGCTGGTGCTCTAGGGCCCATGAGCCACAGCTACTGAGCCTGTATGCCACAGCTACTGAAGCCCACATGCCTACAGCCCATGCTCCGCAACAAGAGAAGCCACTGCAATGAGAAGCCCGTGCACCATAACAAAGAGTAGCCCCTGCTTGCCACAACTAGAGAAAGCCCGTGCACAGCAACAAAAGACCCAACACAGCTAAAAGTAAATAAATAAATAAATAAATTTATGAAATTAAATAAATAAATAAATAGAAACAAAGCAAGAAGTTATAGGAAGGAGGAATCATAATTAGAAAATAAATTACTTAAATTAGCCAGTACACAGATCAAAAAGTTTAAAAAAAAAACCTATTTGTGAAAGCAATGATAAACACAAGGAACAGCAAAAGGATAAACATGAAGATGTAAAAAGGGACATCATAATCATGAAATGTGGGAAGGAGAGTAAGAAAATGCAGATTCTTCTTTTTGTTTTAAGATTCTTTTTGAGCCTTTATGACTATCGGCTAAAGCAAGCAGATATAGGAAGGGGTTAACATACTTGAAAAACAGGACAATGGCAAATCCAAAACATACAATAGATTCAAAAAAAAAAAAAAAAAAGAAGAGAACACAAGCATGAAATAAAAGGAAATAATCGAACCACAAAAAGAAAAACAAAAAGAAAAGGAAAGGAACAAAGAAGAAACAAAGAATCAACTGGAAAACAAGGTTTAAAATGGCAATAAGTACATATCTATCAGTAATTACCATAAATGTCAATGGACTAAATGCTCCAATCAAAACACAGAGTGGCAGACTGGATAAAAAACAAGAGCTTACAATTTGCTGCTTACAAGAGACCCACCTTAGGGCAAAGGACACACATAGATTGAAAATGAGGGGATGGAAAAAGATATTTTATGTAAACGGGATTGACAAGAAAGCAGGAGTTGCAATACTCAGAGGAAATAGAAACAAAAGCCATAAAGAAAGATAAAGAAGGACATTATATAATGATAAAAGGATCAATACAAGAAGAGGATTTTACACACGTCAATGTATATGCACCTAATATAGGAGCACCAAAATACATAAAACAAGTACTAACAAACATAAAGGGAGAAATTAATGGGAATACAATAATAGTAGGTGACTTTAACACCACACTAACATCAATGGACAGATCTTCTAGACAGAAAATCAATAAGGCATCAGAGATCCTAAATGATACAATAGAACAGTTAGATTTAATTGATATTTTCAGGACATCACGTCAAAAAGAAAAACAGAATACATATTCTTTTCAAGTGCACATGGAACATTCTCTAAAATTGACAATATACTAGGGCACAAAACCAACCTCAGCAAATTTAAGAGTATACACATTATTTCAAGCATCTTCTCTGACCACAATGGCATGAAACTACAAATCAAACACAGGAAAAGAAATGAAAAAAAAAAAAAAAAATTACATGGACACTAAACAACATGCTACTAAAAAAAAACAATGGGCCAATGAGGAAATCAAAAAGGAAATTACAAAAATACCTTGAGACAAATGACAGTGAAAACACAATAGTACAAAATCTATGGTATGCAGCAAAAGCAATTCTTATAGGGAAGGTCATAGTGATACAGGCCTTCCTCAAAAAACAAGAAAAAAATCTCAATTAAAGAACCTAAGCTACCACCTAAAAGAATTAGAAAAAGAAGAACAAACAAAACCTAAAGTCAGCAGAGGGAAGGAAACAATAAAGATCAAGGAGGAATAAATAAAATAAAGATTTTTAAAAAATAGAAAAAATCAATAAAACCCAGAGCTGGTTCTTTGAAAGTGTAAACGAAATTGATAAACCTCTGGCCAGGCTCACCAAGAAGAAAAGAGAAAGAACCCCCCCAAAAAAATAAGAAATGAAAAAGGAGAAATCTCAACTGGTACCACAAAAATACCAAAAACCATAAGAGAATACTATGAACAATTATATGCCAACGAATTTGACAACCTAGAAGAAATGGACAATTTCTAGAAACATACAGCCCACCAAAATTTAATCAAGAAGATATAGATAATCTGAACAGACTGATCACTAGAAGTGAAATAGAATCTGTAATAATAATAATTAAAAAAAAAAAAACTCCCTAAAAACAAAACTCCAGGACCAGACGACTTAAAAAGCAAATTCTACCAAACATACAAATAACTTTTACTGATTCATCTAAAACTCTTCCAAAAGGTTGAAGAGGAGGGAACACTCCTAAAAACATTCTATGAAGCCACCCTCATCCTGATACCAAAACCAGACAAAGATACCACCAAAAAAGAAAATTACAGGTTAATATTTTTGATGAATATAGATGCAAAAATTCTTAACAAAATATTAGCAAACCAAATCCAACAACACATAAAAAAGGTCATACATCATGATCAAGTGGGATTCATCCCAAGTTCACAAGGATGGTTCAACATACAAAAATCAATGTAATACACCACATTAACAAAAGAAAAGTCAAAAACCACATGATCATCTCAATAGATGCAGAAAAAGCATTTGACAAAATTCAACATCCAGTCATAAAAAAATTCTTACCAAAGTGGGTATAGAGTGAATATATCTTAACATGGTAAAAGCCATTTATGACAAACCCACAGCCTATATAATACTCAATGGTGAAAAGCTGAAAGTCTTCTTGCTAAAATCTGGAACAAGACAAGGATAGCCAGTCTCACCATTTCTATTCAACATAGTATTGGAAGTCCTAACCACAGCAATCAGACAAGAAAGTATCCAAATTGGAAGGGAAGTGGTAAAATTGTCACTATATGCAGATGATATGACACTATATATAGAAAACCTAAGAACTCCACACAAAAAAACTACTAGATCTAATAAATGAATTCAGCAAAGTAGTAGGATACAAGATTAACATTCAGAAATTGTTTGCATTTCTTTACACTAACAATGAAATATCAGAAAGAGAATGTAAAAAACAATAACTTTTAAAATTCCACCCCCAAAAATGAAATACCTAGGAATAAACCTGACCAAGGAGGTGAAAGACTTATACACTGGGAACTATAAAACATTAATAAAGAAAATTAAAGAGGATTCAAAGAAATGGAAAGATATCCCATACTCTTGGAATGGAAGAATTGATATTGTTAAAATGGCAGTACTCACCAAAGAAATCTACAGATTTAATGTGATCCCTATCAAATTACTCATGACAATTTTCACAGAACTAGAACAAATAATTCAAAAATTTATATTGAACCACAAAAGACCCAGAATTGCCAAAGCAATCCTGAGGTAAAAAACAAAACAAAACAAAACAAAGCAGGAGGCATAACTCTCCCAGACTTCAGACAATATTACAAAGCTACAGTAATCAAAACAGTGTGGTATTGGTACAAAAACAGACATATGGTTCAATGGAACAGAATAGATAGCCAAGAAATAAACCTACACACCTACAGTCAATCTTTGACAAAGGAGGCAAGAATCTAAAATAGTAAAAAGACAGTCTCTTTAGCAAGTGGTGCTGGGAAAGTTGGACAGCTGCATGTAAATCAATGAAGCTAGAACACACCATCACACCATGCACACACACACACAAAACTCAAAATTGCTTAAAGATTTAAACACAAGACATTACACCATAAGACTCCTAGAAGAGAGCATAGGCAAAGCATTCTCTGACATAAATTGTATGAATGTTTTCTTAGGTCAGTCTCCCAAGGCAATAGAAATAAAAACAAAAATAAACAAATGGGACCTAATCAAACTTACAAGCTTTTTCACAACAAAGAGAACATAAAAACAAAAAAGAAAAGACAACCTATGGAATGGGAGAAAATATTTGCAAATGATGCAACCAACAAGGGCTTAGTCTCCAAAATATACAAATAGCTCATACAACTCAACAACAAAAAACAAACAACTGTATCAAAAAATGGGCAGAAGACCTTAATAGACATTTCTCCAAAGAAGACATACAGATGACCAGTAGGCACATGAAAAGATGTTCAACATCCCTAATTATTAGAGAAATGTAAATAAAAACTACAATAAGGTACCACCTCACACTGGTCAGAATGGCCATCATTAAAAAGCCTACAAATAACAAATGCTGGAGAGGGTGTGGAGAAAAGGGAGCCCGCTACACTGTTGGTGGGAACGTAAGTTGGTGCAGCCATGGTGGAAAACAGTATGGAGGTTCCTCAGAAAACTAAAAATAGAATTACCATATGATCCAGCAATCCCATTCCTGGGCATATACCTGAACTAAACTATAATTGAAAAAGATACATGCACCCCTATGTTCATAGCAGCACTATTTACAGCAGCCAAGACATGGAAGCAACCAAAATTTCCATCAACAGATGAATGGATAAAGAAGATGTGGTACATATTTACAATGGAATACTACACAGCCATCAAAAAGAATGAAATAATGCCATTTGCAGCAACATGATTGCAACTAGAGATTATTATACTAAGTTAAGTCAGAGAAAGACAAATACCATATGATATCACTTATATGTGGATTCTAAAATATGGCACAAATGAACCTATCCACAAAACAGAAACAGACTCACAGACATCAAGATCAGACTTGTGGTTGCCAAGGGGTGGGGAGGCAGAGGGATGGACTGGGAGTCTGGGTTTCATAGATGGAAACTATTATATACAGAATGGATAAACAACAAGGTCCTACTGTATACACAGGGAACTATATCCAATCTCCTGGGATAAACCATAATGGAAAAGAATATTGAAAAAGAATGTATATAGGTGTATAACTGAGTCACTTTGCTGTACAGCAGAGATTGGCACAACATTGTAAATCAATAACTATACTTCAATTAAAAAAAGAGTGAGGAAACAGACTCCTCCTCTTGATGGGAGGAGCAACAAAATAAATAAGGTGTGGAAATAGGAAGCAGGGAACAGTTAGGGGCATGTTGGCAATCAGTGTACCATAGGTGATAATAAGAATATCTGTATCTTAATATCGATGTGTAGATTAATTAGATAAAACACATGGAGTTCTTAGCATAGTTTCTGACATTAATAAATACTAAGTAAATATTTGTTCTTACTGTTATGCCAGTAAGGCACCTTAATCAGAGACACCTATTGTTGCTGGTACAAGATTTTACATGAAGTCCCTGAAGTATCAACATTCTTTGGGAAATTGGGGTTGCAGATACCTATACATGGTCTCTATTTTTAATCTGATTGGGTACATGAAACCTCAAAATGTCTAACCTGCTCCCTTAACAAATTCTCCAACTAGGTTTTTGATAGTCTTCAAGTTTTGTCTGGTTAATAGTCACACAGAGATATTATTTGTGGGCCCTGCCATGTTTGTGTATAGGTCAACTGAGAGAATTGGGAATGGGGAGAAAGCTCATTCACTCCCGAGATAGCAAGTACTGGGATGCATTGGACCATACCCTCTTTCTACAGTTCAGTTATTTTCTAAAGACTAAAATTCTGTCATTTCTAAGTGCCATCCTACCATACTTTCTACAGAGAACACCAACATTTTCAACAACAAATATTTACTGAGGCCAAATGTGTGCAAAATATGGTAACAGGTACAGCCATCCAGACATTAATAAGTTTTGTCTAAGAAGTCACACTTTTAAGTATGTGTTCCAGAATAATCTACAAACCTTTTAAGCTTTGTCTATTACCTTTGATGATGTCAGATAGTTGTACTAGATAAAATAATTTTAAAGGTTTTAGAGGTGACTGCTTAATCCAAAGGGGAATCCCTGCCTGAAAAATGAATTTGGAAAGACTCACTTATGATGAAAACAAGTTTATAGACGTGATATTGAGATCATCCCACATAGCTAAGTAGATTTATTGGAGGGGAGAGAACTAGTGCTGCATTCCAATTCTCAAAAACATGCTTTAGCTGATGTAACCAAAATTAGAAGTAATTCACATATTGCTGTGGTCAAGTCATGTCAAAAGGCAGAAAAATATCACTAAGTCCCTGCCTCTCTGTCAGACCCAAACAAATCCCTAGCCTCCACATCATTTATGCTGCAGCAGTATCTCTTAGGTTAGGAGATACTAAACAGAAAAAAAAAGTCAAAACATTATTAGATGCAGCCTAAATGCTCCCAAATTCCAATAACAACTTTCCTTACATTTTTGCTTAAAAATGATAATAGAGAAGGCAGAAAATTGTTTCAGGTAATTTAGTCATTCCTTTATTTATCCTTTCTTTTACTTATTCAATTGTTCCTTCATTCTGCCATCAAAAATTTGTTGAGTACCTTTTATTTGCCTGACTCTATTCTAGGTGCTAAAAATACAAAGATAAATTTAAAAAATGTAATCACTGCTCAGGCAACTTCAGATCTCCTATATTTAAAGTTCCATATGTGTATCTGCCTGTGTCCAATTATTTTATCAGCAATGCATATTTTATTTATTTATTTATTTATTTATTTATGTATTTATTTATTTATTTATGTCTGTGTTGGGTCTTCATTTCTGTGCGAGGGCTTTCTCTAGTTGTGGCAAGTGGGGGCCACTCTTCATCGTGGTGTGCGGGCCTTTCATGATCGCGGCCTCTCTTGTTGCAGAGCACAGGCTCCAGACGCGCAGGCTCAGTAGTTGTGGCTCACGGGCCTAGTTGCTCTGCGGCATGTGGGATCTTCCCAGACCAGGGCTCGAACCCGTGTCCCCTGCATTGGCAGGCAGATTCTCAACCACTGCGCCACCAGGGAAGCCCAGCAATGCATATATTTAATGAAACTCATACTCAACATAGTCTAAACTCCACCAGATACCACTTTTAAATATAAATACAGTCAATTCTCCTGTGCTGATCTTGAAAAACTGGCATTGACTGTTTTAATGTACAATTCAATTGACAGTATGTAGGGAAGAATTTGGGGAAATAGATAGTCTTAAGTGCTTAGCTGAAAGTTGTCATTATGTCAATACGAAATCATTATAGTCAAATATTTCTGTCTCATACATGGCCAAAAGTCTAGGAGTAATTTTACACAAATCTATAGTTTTGTTCAGAAGGAAATTATATATATATACTTGTTAGTTTCATGAAAATTATTATTGAGGAATTTCAAGAGAGAAACTGAAAGGGTCAGTTGTCACACATTAAACACAGCCACTTCCTTCAGTCTTCAAAATGGCTGAATCCACAGTGCTAATATGGTAAGGTTTCTGTGGTAGTAGGGCAGTTGCTCTACCTGGAATATTACGTGATGCCAGTCTATGAATGGCAGCTGAAAGACTCAGTGGGTTAGTTGGGTATTTTTCCTCAATCATTCTCAGGCCCTGAGGGCTTGACTGAATGATTGCATCATTCAGGTAATGAAGTCCCTTGAGGACCTCTAGAAGGCAGCATTTTAAGCTTTAATATTTCACTGCTCAAGCTGCAGGTGCATTGCTGATGCAGAAAACTGATTTTAGGGAGCTGACTTTCTGGCTTGGTTAGTACAAGAGTAAAGGCATGGAAGGTTAGCAATAATGTCGACGTATGTCCTGGATGCAGTCAATTTCTAGTAGGGATTTTCATTTTGACTTTTAACTCCACTGCATTCAAATAAATTATGTATAAATGATTACCTCAAGGTATATAATAATTTCTCTCTAATATTCACTTGGCAGTGCTAAACAGTTGTTACTTCACTATGGACAATAATATAGCATGCCTCTACTTAAATCCCTGGAAAGGTCTCATTTGATTATTACTGATGCATGATACTTGCACCTTTACCTGAAATCAAAGTGCAAGATCACAGTTCTCTTAGAATAGTTTTATCTGACATCAACATTTGTCAACCTTCTTTAGAATTGAACTATAGTTGTATAACCTTTTTTAAAATTTATCTAATACCCAAATAGTTCTAGTGGTACTTCTCTGTCTTTCCTCTCACTAGTGACTGTTGTAATATCTCATAGGATAATTTTTCTAAAGGACAAATGTTAACAGGCCTTTTATCTCCCTAAAGTTTTATTAGCTTTCTCATTGTCCTCTGAATAAAGTCAAACTCCTTAACATGGTATACAAGGTCCAGAACATTCTGATTCCTATCTTCAGTGTCTTATTTCAGGCTTCTCTCCACTTTGTTTTCTCCACTCCAGCTACAGTAAACTTCTTATGGTCTTTTGAATATGCCATACTTTTTTCAGTGACACGGACTTTGAACATTTTGTTCTCTTTACTTAGCATATCCATATACTTCTCGTGATTAACTCCTACTCTTTTCATCATTGACATAATTTCTTCAAAGAAACCTTGACCCTCAAATAGATAGTCTTCCTTTTTATATGTTCCCATTAGCCCCAATACTTCTCTTCAAATAAATCTGTGCCCATAGACTCAACTTAAGAAATATGTAAAATGATTTGTTTAATTTCTATTTCTCCACAAGACCTGTTTGGTTAAACAGTGTATCCCCAGTGTCTAGCTAAGTACCTGACATCATATTAACTGGTCTATTTCATATGAATACCAGAGCTCTCCAACAGTAAACCGAGTATTATTATTATTTTGATCCAACTTGTGTCAGCCATACCCTGCTCGCATACCACCACACATCAGCAAATACACATACCACTATCTCACAAATCTATTTATATGCATCCTCAAATGAAAAATTATCTAAGATTATACTCTATGTAGCTAATTATCTTATAATTTTGAGATTGTTGGTCTCAGAAGTCTAGAAGGAAATAAAATGTAATGAGACTCTGTATAATTCAGTGGTTATGAACATACATTAAAGAGATAGACAACCTGGGTTTGAATCCTGGCTCTGCCACTCACATGCTACATGAACTGAGGCAAGGTACTTAATCTTGTCATACTTCCCTTTTGGCAATAAAGGAGACAATAATAGTATCTACATCATAGATTGCCCATAATGATCAAATAAGTTTCATTATCTGGCAATAGGCAAATCCTATCTAAGTTGCTATTACTAAATTTTTAATAATATTTAATTTGATGTTTTGTTGTCACTATTTTATGATTGGTTTGTAGATTTCGTTTGTTTTTTTATTTTGGGAGGTGAAGTGGAGTGGTTCACATGAGCGAACAAGTAAACTAATGATTTATAAATAAACAAAATCATTCTGCAGATCTTCAAAAGTAACGTTCAGGGATTTAAGTAATATGAAGAATTATGGGTAAGGTGTTATTTCACATGGGAACACAAATACTTTGAAACATCTCAGAAAACTTAAGACAAGATTTAAATCAATGTAAAAAAAACAACAAGAGGAGTTTTTACAAACTTCAGGACAACATTAATGATTAAAATGAGATCCAACATAAAGATCTGAGGCTTAACATATATACATTCAAAACAAAATGACACAGAAATTAAATATAACAGAAATGAAATAATAGTCACAGACATTTCAGGAAGAGACTTTAATGTTAGCATGGCAACAAGGTAGTCATGCCTAGTTACACCATCAAAATATCTCTGACATAAATAGAAGAAAACCAAATGATAAGGAAAAGAAAAAGATCATTGGCCACAGTTTGTACATACTTTCTATATACAGTATCTTTTATAGGGATGGACTAAAAAAATACCTCATTCTCAACCCTCTAAAACAAAACAGAAGAGATTACACAGATGCACACACTGATGAAAAGAGTTCACTGACTTTTACTATTTTTCACCTATATCTGTAACAGAATTACTGCACTGATCAGAAAAGCAGGTGGTTATTTTCCAAGTGTATGGCACTTATACTTTAAGCCAAACAGAGCTAGAGTTTCGTTATGCCCTGCCCAAATTAGTTTCTGCTTCCATTCAGAACCCACATCAGAATGTTGTTTGGCAGGAAGTAGAGGAGAGATAGATGGAGGCATGTGGGATCCTGGTATATCAACATCTAAGGGACAGTGGGGAATATTTTGAACAAGAATGAAGATTGGAAGAGCAATGGGAGAGTGTGTATTGTGGGTGTACATTTCACACTGTCTAAATAAATATTTCAAATTGTATCCATTTCCAAGTTTAGTAAAAACATCATATGAAAGCTGTAACTAGATAATATATAAATCAATTTTAATAGAACCTCAATAAATAAATGTATTGTGAATTGAAGTAGGGTCTATATGAACAGAACTTCAGATCTACCTGTGAAAAGAAAAAGATGCCAATACCTAAATAGATGGTGAAGGAAGTTAAAGAAACTATATTCCACCTGTTTTCTAGAAAATAGCATGCATAGGTACATAGCTACTGAATCAGGCATGAACTTGTAAAACTGGTACGGAGCTTCTGAAAAGATTCTGACGCAAGAAAGAAAGGGAAAATTGCCATGACAACCCAGAAAATAAAAACATACCTCTTAAGTTAGTTTTGTGTTAAGATGCACATGAAAGTTCTAGAATATGTATACTTATTATCCTCAAAGGTAGAAAATAGGACAGAGTTTGTGTGAAACAGTAACGGAGAGCCCTAGGAAGATAACAGACTGAAATGAAAGAAGAATGACCAAGAAATCTAACTAAAATAAGAAAAAATTCAAACTAACGCACATTATAATATAACATTTTAAAAAACATATAGGCAATAAGTTGATAAAATAAGAGCAATAGACACAGCAGAATATCAAACCAGTAATGTGAAGGACATTCTTCTCCAAAGAATAAGCTAGAAGACAATGGCACAATACCTCAAGCAGTGATCCTTAACATTTTGGTGATCATGATCACTTTGCAGGATTTAGTAAAAGAACTTTTTATAAGAACACACTCATAAACAGCTAAATAGGCCTACAATTTCAGGTGATTGATATAATCCTTTAAGCCTGTCTGTGGTTACCTACCCTAGAGTTCATGCATTACACTGCAAGAGACATTTGTTTTCAAAGTTTTAAGTAGAAACATTAACAAAAAATAACACTACATCAAGTCAGATGTGAAAAAGGCAATCAAAATTATTTTTGTTATGCCATATTGCAGAGAAATTGTGAGAAATATCTCAAAGATAAACAATAGGCAACTAAGAGAAGAATTAAAATCCAAGGAATAAAAATTATATAAAAGTATATTATAAAAGAACTCATTTTGATTGCAAAATACAAAGTCAGATCAAACCTATCAGTTGTGAAAATAAATGTAAAGAGATTAAACTTCTATTGATAAGTAAATGCTCTGAGATAATAAAAATATATGATTACTTTTTGCTCTTATAAAATACATACTAAAGATGAAATTAGGTAGACTGATTAAAAATGAACAGGTAAACAAATATATGCCAGGCAATGACAAAAATAAAAAGTACTTACCATATTAATAATTGACAAATGGAAATGAAGGCAAAACTAAATAAGACAAAGAGGGTCATTTTATATCAAATATTGATTCATAATGAATTTTACTGTTCTAGAAAACATAGCATTAAAATATGTAAGGCAAAAACTGAAAAAATATAAAAAGTATAAAATAACATTGAAGACTCAATTGTAGAGTCACACATTATCACATTGTTATCAGTTTTAGAAACTAGTTACAAGGGTATAAATAAGTCAGTAAGATTGTGGAATAAGAAGCCTGAGAGGAAAAAAAAAAAAGAAGCCTGAGACTCTCCTTCCTCCCATGGAGACACTAATTCAACAACAATACAAAGACCAATTCCCTTTGTGAGAAATCCATAAACCAGGTAAGAGGCTTCCACACCTGACTGAGCATGACACCAGCCATATAGAAGCCAGTAGGAAAATTCATAGCACCCTCCTACAATAGTCTCTGCCCCCCAGCACAACATCATGTATTTAGGAGGAAACGATCAGCTTTTGGCTTCTCCCTGGGGAGGCAAAGAGGAAACTTAACTGTAGGCCCAATGTTCTGAGTTTGTGGGAGGTGCTGCCTAAGGGGCTGGATCTATCTCTAGATGCCTGGGGATCACTAAGAACAAAACTGTTCAGCAGTGTGCTGCTGCTTCACAGGACCTGTGATACAGCAGACATGGATTAATACAGCTTAGACTTCTACCTTGGGAGAAAGAGAAGAGTAGGGCATATGCCCAGAGTTCTGGCTTTTGGGAGACTGCCCAAGGAAGCAGTTTCTGTCAAGCCCTACTTGGGGTGCTGATATGACCTGGCAAACTCTAGATGGCTGGAGGCTGCTGAGAAAAATAAGTGAGAGGCATACTGCTGCTTCACAGGACCCATGGTCCAGCAGACAGACACCAGAGGGAGAAAGAGATAATGAGCTGAAAAATTGGCAAATCTCTCTAATTAGGAATTTACCCACACAAGTCCAGAAAAGATACATTCATGTAAAAGATTTCAGAGGCCCCAACAATTTCTAGCCAGGGAATTGGTGAAAGTCTCTCCATGTATGAAGGCAGTCCATAAAGACTAGGAAAGGTGGCAGTTTTTTCAAATGTGTGGGTACAAACACAAAGTTACAAGGAACACAAAGAATAGGAAAAATGGCCTGATCAATGGGGAAAAAAAATCTCCAGAAACAGATGCTAAAGAAATGGAGGTATATGAATTACTACAAAAAGAAATCAAATTAACCATTATGAAGATGTTCAATGAGCTCAGGAAAATGATGTATGAGCAAAATAAGAATTTAAAGAAAGAGATAGAAAATATATAAAAAGAACCAGATAGAAATTTTGGAGCTGAAGAATGTAACAACTTAACCGAAAAATTTACTAGAGGCGTTCAACAGCAGAACTGATCAAGTAGAAGAGTCAGTGAATTTGAAGACAGATCATTTGAAATGATCTGGTCAGAGAAGCAAAATGAAAAAAGTGAGAAAGTCCAAGAGACTTACAGGATATCACTACAATATACACATTATGGAAGTCACAGAAGGAGGAGAGAGAGAAAAGAACAGAAAGATTTTTTTTTAAAAAATGAACAAAGTTTCCCAAATCTGGAAAGGAAATAGACATCCAGATGCAAGAAGCCCAGAGGTTTTCATCTAGGAAGACCCCAAAGAAGTCCACATTGAGATACATTATTATCAAATTGTCAAAAGTAAAAGACACAGAGAGAATTTTGAAAGCCAAAAAGAGAAAAGTAACTCATCACATACAAGGGAACCTTCACAGGACAGTTAACAGATATCTCAGCAGAAGCATTTCAGGCCAGAAGAGAGTGTGACAAAATGCTAAAAGAAAAAACAAAAAACAAAAAACAAAGAATACTTGCCAACCAAGAAATATATCCAGCAAAGCTTTCCTCCAAAAATAGAGGATAGATACTTTCCCTGACAAACAAAAGCTGAAGGAATTCATTGCCACTAGACTTACCTTATAAGAAGTAATAAACAGAATCCCACAAGCTGAAACAAAAAGACACTAAACAGAAACATGAAAGCATGTGTAAGTATAAAGATTGCTGGTAAGTGTATATATATAAATGAATAAGAACACTGTACTATTATAATGGTGGCATGTAAAGCACTTTTAATTCTGGTAAAGCAGTTAATACACCAAAGTGGATAAAATAAGTATAAGTATAAAAACATATTAATGAATACACAGTATAAATGGTGTAATTTGTGGCATCAACATAAAGCAGGGGGGAGAGTAAAAATGTAGAATTTTTTAATAATATTGAAGTTAGGTTTTTATCAGCTTAAAATAGGTTGTTCTAACTATGAGATGTTTTATGTAAGCCCCAAGGTAACCACAAAGAAAATATCTATAGAAGACACAAAAGAAAATAAAAAAGGAATCAAAGCATGTCACTACAAGAATCAATGAAGCAAAAAAGAAGAGAGCAATGAAGGAAAAGAGAGTAAAAGAAAGAAAATAATTATCAAAATGGCAATAGTAAGCCCTCCCCTATCAATAATTACTCTAAATGTAAGTAGATTAACCTCCTCAATCAAAAGACAGAGTGACTGAATGAATAAAAAGCAAGATCCAACTGTATGCTGTAAACAAGAGACTTATTTTAGATTTAAGGATACACATATGCTGAAAGCAAAAGGATGGAAAAATATATTCCATGCAAATGGTAAACAAAAGAGAGCATGGGTGGCCATATGTATATAAGACAAAATAGACTTTCACTCAAAAACTGTCACAAGAGACACAGAAGGACATTAAAAATGATAAAAGGACGACTCACCAGAAATATATATATATAACACAACAAAACACATAAATATACAAAGAATACATTGCCTGAACTTAAGGGAGAAATTGACAGCAACACAGTAACAGCAGATTTCAATAGCTCATTTTAAATAATGGATAGAACATCCAGATAAGAGATCATAAGGAAACAGATTACTTGAACAATGCTAGGGACAAAATGAACCTAAAGGAAAATACAAATAGTCCTTCAAGAACAGCAAAATACACATTCTTCTCAAGCACACAAGAAACATTCTCTAAGATAGATCACATATTAGGTCACAACACAAGTCTTAACAAATTGAAGAAAATTGAAATCATACCAAATATCTTTTCTGACCACATGGAATGATTAGATATCAATATCAGAAGCAAAACTGGAAAATTCTCAAATATGTGGAATGTAAACAACACACTCTTGAACAACCAATGAACCAAATAAGAAACCAATGGGTAATTAGAAAATATCTCCAGAGAAATGTAAATGAAAACAAATATACCAAAATTTATGTAATGTGACAAAAGAAGTATTAAAGGGAAAGTTCATGAGGATAAAAGCCTACATTAAAATAAGAAGAAAGATCTCAGACAACCTTATTGTACACCTCAAGTAACTAACAAAGGAGAATAAACTAAGCCTAAAATTAGCAGAAGAAAACAAAAAATAATTATTAGAGCAGAAATAAATGATATAGATAACTGTAAAACAGGAGGAAAAATCAATAGAACAAAGAGCTGACTTTTTGAAAAGATAAACAAAATTGACAAACCTTTAGTTAGACTAAGAAAAAAAGAGAGAGAAGACTCATATATAAAATTATAAATGAAAAAGGGCACATTACAACAGATGCCACAGAAATAAAGAGAATCATAAGAGACTATTAAAAAAATTATACACTGACAAATTGGATAACCATAAAGTAATGGGTAAATTGCTAGATACATATAACCTGCCAACACAATTTCTTATTTCCATTTTCCTAAATTTCTATAATGTAATTGTATTTCAATATATATCTTTACTTTAAATATCAAAATCTAAAAAGTAAAATTAGAAAAACAAAAGTTAAGTCACTTCATGTATGGTTTAGGCTACAAGGCTGTGCAGGTTTTGTTTTAGGGGTTTTTTTTTAGGGGGAAAATGTATCAATTTTCTGAATACTGCATTCTACCACAATCTGCTGTTTTTAATCCTTCTCTTGTGAATGAATGTAATTCTCTTGCCAAATTATTATGTCACTTGACATTTTAAAAAATATTTACTTGTACCTCTACCTCATTTTAAAAATATTTAAAGCTTCTTGTAACATGAATATATACAATATATGTTCTAAAACAACAATTATACATAAAGAATAAGAGAAATAGAAATTTAAAATAGTAGGTGTCCAGCCTGAATACAAAACAGAAAAATAAATACTCAGATCATAAAGACCTACATCATTGCTATATTGAGGCTCAACTTTAGTTTTAAACTTCCCAGCAGCCAAAGTGAAAATTGAGCTCTTGGTCTTTATCAGAAAAAGAGGACAGTTCTCCATAGAATAGCCTCTTAGAGACATTCTTCATTAGGTTTTCACAGTAGGACAAAGAGTGATATGGTATGTGATGCCCTTCAAAAAAAGGTTCAAAAGTATTTCTCCTGCAAATACATTAAGTGGATATGGAGGGCTTTTATTTATCTCAGGTGGGAGGAACATTAGGGCGAGAGTTGTTGTTTTATTTTGTGTGGAGAAAAGCTGAAGAGATAATATTAAAACACAACACACTGTAGAAAACTCTGTGCAGAACTACAATAATATGGTCAATATATGGAGAATTTCTGATACGCTTCTTGACTTCATCTGAGTTTAGACCTAACTGAATGCTGAAAAACTACATTGACTGAATGTTTTTCATGTAAATATTACTTCTCTCCTGCAGCTTTCCACCTGGTCTCCATACATATTTCAGTATTTATGTAGACAAATACTTCAGTAGTTATCTTGATTTGTGACTGTGGGACTTTTTGTATTGGCTTCATCAAGCACTTGCTAGCTATTCTCCGCAACTTTCAACCTATTAATCAGCTTGATAACTACTGATGATCCTCGTACTGTGTATGTACGGCCTCTAACTGTAGATGCTTTGTTGAAGACAGCATTTCTTATAAAACTGCTCATTTAGGAGATAACTTACTAGAGAAAAATATTTTAAAAAGCAAAGAAATGAGTCATTTTAAAAAAGTATTCATGTTCCCCAAAAGTAAGGTGTTTTTTATCTTGTTAATATTTATTTTTTAGTTTGTCTGGTTGAGAGAGGTTTACAAATGTTTGAGTATTAACCAGGATACTTTTGAAAATGATCACAAAGAACTTTAAAATCTACCAACTGCTTACTATTAAAGAATAAGAGTAAATAAGAAATAAAGTGATACACCACCATCACTTCCATCATGCATTTACGTCCCTTCTCATTAGCCTACAATAGTTCCCCAGAACTTTGTGATTTCAAAGTCTTATTCCACTCATATGCTTCAAGGACTTCCACATCATGGAGTATGCCCATGCAGAGCCCAGCTCATTATTGGTCAACTGAAGCTAAAATAAAAGCTATAAGCTATGCAATGCTATCTTGCTGAGGAACTGAAATGAAGCAGGGTATAATCTAAATGTACACTTCAACATGCCAAAAATACATTAAAAATGCTGCTAGCATATAGATATTGCTGTAGCATATACTATATTCAGAGTCTAAAGATGTAAGATGAACAACTCAGAATTTGTTTCCAGCCTTATAACTCTTACCTAGCTTTTACGGAATAAAGTGGTCAGATCCCACAATTATCAGGTGTCTTGAGCTATCATCTTATAAAAGCCAGTAGAAATTCAGAGAACTGTCTATTTGCTTAAGCAAAGCAAAACAAAATTTCCCAAAAGATTTGTCATCATCTGCAAGGCTCTGTCAGTAATAAATCTATTTGAACTTGTCAGTCAAACCTAACACTAGAGCTTGTTATTTAATACATAACTGTGTCCATCTATCTAATTTCCTGTCACAAATCTCTTTTTAAAAAGCAAACAAGACATGCCTTATGCCAGGCACCAGAAAAGGCCCTCACTAGGACCATATCTCTTACGCCCATGGCTGCTGGCTTCCTTGCACATTTGGCCCTGCTGGGGCTCCCACATTCCAAGAAGTCATACCACCTCTGTGCCCTGTCCTCACTGGGGCAGACATAAGAACTCCAAGGCAGCCCCAGGATGAGACTCCTGTGGGTGAACCACATGCAGAGGTGGGGATAAAAACCAAAGCTGAACCCCAGGATGGGGCAAACAAGGAAGAAGATTGAAAATCTTTCCATCAGCTGTACAAGCTGCAGATTAAATCCACGTAATCAGCTAGGATAAACAACTTGCATGGTCTTGGTTCCTCGACCTGAAGTCTGGCCTGAGGCTCTGGTGTGAGAGCACTGAGTACAGGATGCTAGATCACTAGATAATTCCTGGCCCCAGGGAAGATTAATTACTGAGAGCTCTCATGGAGACCTCTGTTTGAATCCACGACCCAGCTCCACACAACTGCCAGCAGCTCCTAGTGCTGAATATCTCACAAAAACAACAAACAAGACAGGAACACAAAACCACCCAACAGCACACAGATTACCAAAGCTCGCAGACACCCAAAAACACACCATGTGACATGGCCCTGCTCATCAGAGGGAAAAGACTCAGTTCCACCCACCAGAAGGCAGGCACCAATCCCTCCCATTAGGAAGCCTACGCAAGCCACTGGACAAACCTCACCACCAGGGGCAGAGAACAGAAGCAAGAGGAACTATGACTCTGCAGCCTAGGGAAAGGAGACCTCAAATACTGTAAATTAGACAAAATGAGAAGACAGAGAAATATCTTGCAGGCAAAGGAGCAAGATAAAAACCCAAAAGACTAAATAAATGAAGAGGAAAAAGGCAAACTAAATGAAAAATAATTCACAGTAATGATAGTAAAAGTGATCCAAAATCTTGGAAATAGAATGGAGAAAATACAATAAATGTTTAATAAGGACCTAGAAGAATTAAGAGCAAACAAACAATAATGAACAACAAAATATTTGAAATTAAAAATACTCTAGAAGGAAACAGTAGCAGAATAACTGAGGCAGAAGAACGGATAAGTGAGGTGGAAGATAGAATGGTGGAAATAACTGCCTCAGAGCAGAATAAAGAAAAAAGAATGAAAAGAATAGAGGACAGACTCAGAGACTTCTGGGACAACATTAAGCACACCAACATTCGAATTATAAGTGTCCCAGAAGAAGAAGAAAAAAAGAAAGGGTTTGAGAAAATATTTGAAGAGATTATAGTTGAAAAAGTCCTCAAAATGGGAAAGGAAATAGTCAACTCCAGGAAGCACAGAGAGTCACATACAGGAGAAACACACAGAGACACATATCAATCAAACTAAAAAAATTAAACACAAAGAAAAAATATTAAAAGCAACAAGGGAAAAGCAATGAATAACATACAAGGGAATCTCCATAAGGTTAACAGCTGATCTTTCAGCAGAAACTCTACAGGCCAGAAGGGGGTGGCAAGACATATTTAAAGTGATGAAAGGGAAAAAACTACATCCAAGATTATTCTACCCAGCAAGGATCTCATTCAGATTTGACAGAGAAATCAAAAGTTTAAAGACAAACAAAAGTTAAGAGAATTCAGCACCACCAAACCAGCATTACAAATGCTAAAGGAACTTTTCTAGGCAGGAAACACAAGAAAAGGAAAAGATCTACAAAAATAAACACAAAAAATTAAGAAAATTTAATAGGAGCATACATATCAATAATTACCTTAAATGTGAATGGTTTAATTCTCCAACCAAAGACACAGACTGGCTGAATGTATACAAAAACAAGACCCCTATATATGCTGTCTACAAGAGACCCACTTCAGACCTAGGGATGCATACAGACTGAAAGAGAGGGAATGGAAAAAGAAATTCCATGCAAATGGAAATCAAAAGAAAGCTGGAGTAGCAATACTCTTATCAGACAAAATAGACTTTAAAATAAATACTATGATAAGAGACAAGGAAGGACACTACAGAGTCATCAAGGGAACAATACAAGAAGAAGACATACCAAGTGTAAATATCTATGCACCCAACAGAGGAGCACCTCAACACATAAGGCAAATGCTAGCAGCCATAAAAGGAGAAATAGACAGTAACACAATAATAGAAGGGGACTTTAACACCTGACTTTCACCAATGGATAGATCATCCAAAATGAAAACAAATAAGGAAACAGAAGGTTTAAATGATACATTAGACCAGATGGACTTAATTGATATTATAGGACATTCCATCAAAAAACAACAGAATACACTTTCTTCTCAACTGCACATGGAACATTCTTCAGGATAGCTCATATTTTGGGTCACAAATCAAGCCTCAGTAAATTTAAGAAAACTGAAATTGTATCAAGCATCTTTGCTGACCACAATGCTATGAGACTAGATATCAATTACAGGGGGGAAAAAAAACTAAAAAATACAAACACATGGAGGCTAAACAATATGCTAGTAAACAACCAAGAGATCACTGAAGAAATCAAAGAGGAAATCAAAAAATACCTAGAAACAAATGACAATGAACATATGATGATCCAAAACCTATGGGATACAGCAAAAGCAGTTCTAAGAGGGAAGTTTATAGCAGTACAATCATACCTCAAGAAACAATAAAAATCTCAAATAAACAACCTAACCTTTCACCTAAAGCAATTAGAGAAAGAAGAACAACAAAAAAAGAAAGAAAAAACAAAGTTAGCAGAAGGAAAGAAATTATAAAGATTAGATCAGAAATAAATGAAAAAGAAATGAAGGAAACAACAGCAAAGATCAATAAAACTAAAAGCTGGTTCTTTGAGAAGATAAACAAAATTGATAAACCATTAGCCAGGCTCATCAGGAAAAAAGGAAGAAGACTCAAATCAACAGAATGAGAAATGAAAAAGAAGTAACAGCTGACACTGCAGAAATACAATGGATCATGAGAGACTACTATAAGCAATTATCTGCCAATAAAATGTACAACCTGGAAGAAATGAACAAATTCTTAGAAAAGTACAACCTTCCAACACTGAACCAGCAAGAAATAGAAAATATGAACAGACCAATCACAAGCACTGAAACTGAAACTGTGATTAAAAATCTTACAACAAACAAAAGCCCAGGGCCAGAGAGCTTCACAGGCGAAATCTATTAGGCATTTAGAGAAGAGCTAACACCTATCCTTCTCAAAGTCTTCCAAAATACAGCAGAAAGAGGAACACTCCCAAACTAATTCTATGAGTCCACCGTCACACTGATACCGAAACCAGAGAAAGATGTCACAAAAAAAGAAAATTGCAGGCCAATACCACTGATGAACATGGATGCAAAAATCCTCAGCAAAATACTACCAAACAGAATCCAGCAGAAAAGTAATAGGATTTTACACCATAATCAAGTGGGGTTTATCCCAGGAATGCAAGGATTCTTCAATATATGCAAATCAATCAGTGTGATACACCACATTAACAAACTGAAGAATAAAAACCATACGATAATCTGAATAGATGCAGAAGAAGATTTTGACAAAATTCAACACCCATTTATGATAAAAACTCTCCAGAACGTGGGCATAGAGGGAACCTACCTTATCATAACAAAGGCCATGTATGACAAACCCACAGCCAACATCGTTCTCAATGGTGAAAAACTGAAATCATTTCCACTAAGATCAGGAACAAGACAAGGTTGCCCACTCTCACCACTATTATTCAACATAGTTTTGGAAGTCCTAGCCACAGGAATCAGAGAATAAAAAGAAATAAAAGGAATCCAAATTGGAAAAGAAGAATTAAACTGACACTGTTTGCAGACGACATGGTACTATACATAGAAAATCCTAAAGATGCCACCAGAAAACTACTAGAGCTAATCAATGAATTTGGTAATGTAGCATGATACAAAATTAATGTACAGAAATCTCTTGCATTCCCATACACTAACAACAAAAAATCAGAAAGAGCAATTAAGGAACACTCTCATTTACCATTGCAAGAAAAAGAATAGGTGAAAGACTTATACTCAGAAAACTATAAGACACTGATGAAAGAAATCAAAGATGATACAAACAGATGGAGAGATATACCAAGTTCTTGGATTGGAAGAATCAACATTGTGAAAATGACTATACTACCCAAAGCAATCTACAGATTCAATGCAATCCCTATCAAATTACCAATGGCATTTTCCTCAGAAATAGAACAAGAAATTTTACAATTTGTATGGAAACACAAAAAACCCCAAATAGCCAAAGCAATTTTGAAAAAGTAAAACAGAGCTGTAGGAATCAGGCTCCCTGACTTCACACCATACTACAAAGCTACAGAAATCATGACAGTATGGTACCAGCACAAAAACAGAAATATAGATCAAGCAATGGAACATGATAGGAAGCCCAGAGATAAACCCACGCACATATGGTCACCTTACCTTTGGCAAAGGAGGTAAGAATATACAATGGAGAAAAGACAGCCTCTTCAATAAGTAGTGCTGGGAAAACTGGACAGCTACATGTAAAAGAATGAAATTAGAACACTTCCTAACACAGTACCTGAAAATAAACTCAAACTGGATTAAAGATCTAAATGTAAGGCCAGACACTATAAAACTCTTAGAGGAAAACATAGGCAGAACACTCCATGACATAAGTCACAGCAACACCCTTTTTGAACCACCTCGTAAAGTAATGGAAATAAAAACAAATATAAACAAATGGGACCTAATGAAACTTAAAAGCTTTTGCACAGAAAAGGAAACCATAAACGAGATGAAAAGACAACTCTCAGAATGGGAGAAAATATTTGCAAATGAAGCAACTGACAAAGGATTGATCTCCAAAATATACAGGCAGCTCATGCAGCTCAATATCAAGAAAACAAACAACCCAATCAAAAAATGGGCAGAAGACTTAAATACACATTTCTCCAAAGAATACATACATATTGTCAACAAACACATGAAAGGATGCTCAACATCACTAACAATTAGAGAAATATAAATCAAAATCACCATGAAGAATCACCTCACACTGGTCAGAATGGGCATCATCAAAATATCTACAAACTATAAATGCTGGAGAGGGTGTTGGGAAAAGGACACCCTCCTCCATTGTTGGTGGGAATGTAAGTTGATACAGCTGCTATGGAGAACAGTAAGAAGGTTCGTTAAAAAACTACAAATAGAACTACCATACGACCCAGCAATCCCACTACTGGGCATATACCCTGAGAAACCATAATTCAAAAAGAGACGTGTACCAAAATGTTCATTGCAGCTCTATTTACAATAGCCAGGACATGGAAGCAACCTAAGTGTCCATCATCGGATGAATGGATAAAGAAGGTGTGGCACATATATACAATGGAATATTACTCAGCCATCAAAAATAATGAAGTTGAGTTATTTGTAGTGAGGTGGATGGACCTTGAGTCTGTCATACCGAGTGAAGTAAATCAGAAAGAGAAAAACAAATACAGTATGCTAACACATATATGTGGAATCTATAAAAACGGTACTGGAGAACCTAGTGGCAGGGCAGGAATAAAGATGCAGACGAAGAGAATGGACTTGAGGTCACGAGTGGGGAAAGGGAAGCTGGGACGAAGCGAGAGAGTAGCATTGAGACGTATACACTACCAAATGTGAAATGAATGGCTAGTGAGAAGCTGCTGCATAGCACAGGGAGATCAGCTCGATGCTTTGTGACCACCTAGAGGGTTGGGATAGGTAGGCCCAAGAGGCAGGGAATATGGGGGGAGATATATATATATATATATATATATATGGCTGATTCACTTTGTTGTACAGCAGAAACTAATGCAACATTGTAAAACAATTATATTCCAATAAAGATGTAAAAAATAATAAAAGCAAACAAGGTAGTCCTTCAAAATTAGATAGATGAGTACATTGCTTCCTGAAGGAATGGTAAAGGATCATGCTTCCTTTTTATCCCCACTGCACTTAGCAAAGAACAAGACATATAGTAATTCTGAAAATTAATGCCATGCTATATTTTATATTACCATACAGTTTAAAAATGCATCAAAAACACTCTCTAATTTGATCCAGGTGTTATCATTATGTATTCATAACTCTCATTATTTTACAAATGAGGACTGTCCCACTCATAAGGCTGTGACTTGCCAAAATTCAAATGACTGTCATGACTGGATCATTAGACAGCCTGAACTAATGTCATGATTGTCTGACTTCTAATTCAGTGCTCCCTTTAGAATGGAACTTCTTCAGCATTTTAAACAACTAAAGATTCTTGCATTCATGTATAAAATAAATATTTATTGGGCACCTTCCATGCATGAGACTGTGAAAAAGATACAAGGCAGGTGTGAATATGTGATGTTTGAATATTATATATTCTTCAGACAGAGGCAACTTTAGAAGAGAGAAGGATGATACTGGATCCATGGCAGTTCTCTGAGGAAATCACTGCATTTATTGACCATGGAATCAACAGGCAAAATTTTCATGAGGTTTGTCATTCACTCTCAGGACACTGTCCTGAGAACCTGAGAAAAGTCTTTCATATAACCCAAGATTCTACTCCAGCTCTTTCAGCTCATCTTCACCACTCAGCTACTAGAACAGCAAGCAAACCATGCATATTTGTTTGAATATTGACTAACAGCTTTACCGTAAAATTCCAGGTAACCCAAAAGTTTCATGAGGACAATTTTTTTTTTAACTGAGGGTGAATAGGGAACAAAGGGAAGCTGTGAGCATGCATACATACATAGCCAGCTTATGCAGTGGCATAAGAAAGCCCACAGAGAGATTCAAATGTTCTCAATTTTGAGGCCATGAAAAAATTTTTAGCTAAGTTATTTTTTTATTGTGGTAAAAAACACATAACATAAAATTTACCTTCTTAATCATTTTTAAGCAGTTCAGTAGCGTTAAGTATATTCACATTGTTGTGAAACAGATCTCCTAAATTTTTCATCTTGCCAACCTGAAAATACATTCCCAATAAACAACAACTCTCAATTTCCCTCTCCCCCAGCCCATGGAAATCCACCATTCTACCTTTTGTTTCCATAAATTTCACTACTTTTCGTACCTCATATAAGTGGAATCATATAGTATTTGTCTTTTCATAACTGGCTTATTTCACTTGGCATAATGACCTCAAGGTTCATGCATGTTTTAGCATGTGATGGGATTTCCTTCCTTTTTAAGTCTGATCAATATCTCATTCTATATACCTCACAATTTGTTTATCCATTCATCCAAATGAATGGAAATATGTGTTGCTTGGCTGTTGTAAATACTGTTGCTATGAACAGGAATGTGTAAATATCTCTTTAAGCCACAGCTTTCAATTCTTTGGGGTATATATCCAGAAATAGGACTGCTGAATGATATGGAATCCATATATGAATATATGGAATCCATGATATGGAAAGTTCTTTGAGGAAACTCCATACTGTTTTCCATAGTGGTTGAACTATTTTACAATCCCATCCACAGTGCACATGTGTTCCCATTTCTCCACATCCCTGTCAACACTTGCTATTTTCTGTTTTTTCTTTTATAGTACTCAACCTAGTGAGTATAAGATGATATCTTATTATAGTTTTGATTTCTATTTCTCAGATTAGTGATGTTGAGTATCTTTTTATATGCTTGTTGGCCATTTGTGTATCATCTATGGAAAAATGTCTTTTCAAGGTCTTTCCACACTTTAAAATCAGATCATTTGATATTTTGTTGTTGAGTTATAGGAGTTCTTTATATATTCTGAACATTAACTCCTTATCAAATATATAATTTGCAAATATTTTTCTTCCATTCCATAGATCGCCATTTTTTTCCTTCCTCTTTTTTTTTTTTTTTTTTTGATGAGGACTTCTAAGATCTACTATCTTAGCAATTTTCAAATGTGCAATACAGTATTATTAACTATAGTCACCATGCTGTACATTTCCATGACTTGTTTATTTTATAACTGGTAGTTTGTACCTTCACCAATTTTGCCAACCCCCACCCCCCATCCCCTGTCTACCCATCATTGTTTGCCTTTTCACTCTGTTAATTGTGTTCTTTGATATGCAAATTATCCATCTTATTCTTTTGCTGCCTGTGCTTTTGCTGTCATACCCATGAAATCATTGCCAAGTCCAATGTCATGAAGCTTTTCCCCTGTTTTTCTTCTCAAAGTTGTATAGTTGCAGGTCTCATGTTTAGCTCTTTAATTCATTTTCAGTTAATTTCTGTATATGCTGTAGGATATGGATCCAACTTTATTCTTTTGCACGTGCATATCAATTCTTCCAACACCTTTTGTTAAAGAGACTGTCTTTTCCACATTGAATGGACTTGGCACTCTTGTGGAAGATCATTTGACCATATGTGAGAGGGTTTATTTCTGGGTTCTCTATTCTATTCCGTTCATCTACTTATCTGTCATTATGCCAGTACTACACTGCTTTGATTACTGCATCTTTGTAATGTATTTTGAAATCAGGGAGTTTGTTTTCCAACTTTTTTCTTTTTTCAAAATTATTTTGACTACTGGGAGTCCCTTAAAATTACCATAATAATTCTTCTCTGCCAAGAAACCATGAGAATAAAGTAACGGTGGGAATGTAAATTGATACAGCCACTATGGAGAACAGTATGGAGGTTTCTTAAAAAACTAAAAATAGAACTGCCATATGACCCAGCAATCCCACTACTGGGCATAAACCCTGAGAAAACCATAATTCAAAAAGATACATGCACCTCAATATTTATTGTGGCAGTATTTACAATAACCAGGACATGGAAGCAACCTAAATGTCCATCAACAGATGAATGGATAAAGAAGATGTGGTACATATATACAATGGAATGTTACTCAGCCATAAGAAATAATGAAATTGAGTTACTTGTAGTGAGGTGGATGGACCTAGAGTCTGTCACACAGAGTGAAGTAAGTCAGAAAGAGAAAAACAAATATCATATATTAATGCATATATATGGAATCTAGAAAAATGGTACAGATGAACCTATTTCCAGGGCAGGGATAAAGATGCAGACGTAGAGAATGGACGTGTGGACACGGGGGATGAGGTGGGGAGGGTGGGATGAACTGGGAGATTAGGATTGACGTACGTGAACTGCCATGTGTAAAACAGATAGCTGATGGGAACCTGCTGTATAGCGCAGGGGCTTCAGCTTTGTGCTCTGTGGTGACCTAGATAGTGGGATGGTGGGGAAAGAGGGAGGCCCAAGAGGGAGGGGATATAGGTATACATATAGCTGATTCGCTTCATTGTACGGAAGAAACTAACACAACATTGTAAAGCAACTATACCCCAATAAAAATTATTTTTTCTTTTAATTAACCTATTTCTGTTTAATTTATCTAGGGTCTGTAAGAAAGTAAAGCTCACTACATATCCATTTATAAGGTATCTTGTATATGAAGTACTCTAGATACTATAATGTGCAGAATGCCTGGTTTTAGAGAAGAGCAATAGAAGAGCTTCAGCGGTGCTCCATCAGTGAGGCCTGTGAAAATTGAGGTTTTTGCACATTGTTGTTCTCCCAACATTTAGGACAGTGCCTGATATGTTGTAAATTCTCAAAAATACTTGTTGAAAGAATGAATATAGGCTGAGGACAGCAATGTGATATGAATGAAGCCAGTTCACCTACAGGTTTCCAGGAACCACCAGTGCACTATCCCATGTGTTTTTTAATTCCATTAATTGATCAATTATTAGTATTATCCATGCACATAGTTTAAAAATTATTTACATGAGACATAATAAAAAATATTCCCTATGCCATTCCGCTCCACTTTGCATTTCTGCTACCAGAGGAAATAACAGTCTATTCTTTTAGCTGTGTATTCCGGCATGTATCACTGTACCTCTAAGTAGCATAATTACACTACTATTTCTATGCTTTTTAAAAAATTATATATTGACTTTCTACTATGGAAGAAAAGATTTAAGTCCTTCACACTCTCTAACCATGCGTGCAGACATAAGTACATGTGTGCACATACATGCACACATACACAAGCACATGTGCACTCTTGCCCTTCCCTATTCTCCCAAGTTATATCACACTTCTTAGTAAACATAAACATTAATTGTTTATACGACTCTTAGCAAGTAGATAGTAACCAAAAAGTGCATTTTCCTTCCACGTATGGCAGTTGTTATCCCCATAGTTAATACTTGCATTTATTTATTGCAGTTTTTCTACATACTATTTTTTTTTTTACTTTATACTCAAATTCTCTACCAGAGATGTAAGTCTCTCAATTTGTTCAGTTTATCAAAAATCTGTAAATTTAATTTATTTTCTTCAAGGCATTTTTTCAAGAACCTTTCTTCCCCCTGTTCCACATCGGGCTGATGGCTCACTGAGTCCATTGCATAGCTGTGCTCTTTTTTGTCTCCCTTCAACATCACCCTAGGAATTCCCATTCCAATTTTCTATGTAGGCTTCCTTGTTTCTTGTTATCCTATGTTTCACTCTTTCTTAGACTGTTCTTTCATTTTGGAGGAGCAGCACAACCTCTAGTAGATTCCTGAAAAGAGCACCTGGGTGGTAGAACTTTGAGATCTTCCATACCTGAACATACCTTTATTCTATCCTAACGTTTGACTAATAGGCTGATTGGGTATAGAATTCAAATATTTTTAAAGGATCTCTCAAAATTCTAAAGGTATTGCTCTATTATTATATTCTAGCTTGCAGTGTTTCTGTAGAAAATTCTAAACTTTACCTTCCAATCCTTATATTAAATTATTAATTTCTGCTATCACATTTTTTGTACTTCAGGAAATCCTTTGAGTTATCTGAATGCTTCTTTTTCATAGCCTCCTGTTCTTTTTTCTTATTTCTGTAAGGATAGCAATTATGCTTTTTAAAAATTCTTTCTGCTCCCTGCATTGTCTCTGTTTTCTATAAAGTTGCTTTGATGTTTAGACTTATTTTGTTCCCTGTCTTTCTTGTTATAGGGTTTCCTCAAATATATGGCAATTAAATTTAAGAGTAAACCACATAAAACACTAACTGGAAACTCTGAGCATGAATGAGGCTTGATGAACCAATATATGGTTGTTTTCATGTGTGACAATATGTTTGGGCTGTTTCTTGGGGGAACTCCCAAGAGTCAGCATCTCTAGATCTCTTCTCCTTGGTTACTAAGTTTCCCAGAGAAGAATCTTTTAATACTTTATTTGAGAGGAATATGTCTGGTTTCCATAATTCTGGAGTCTTACTGGGGGGAAAAATACTTGGGTTCTCATCATTTTAACTTAATTTCTCTGTAATGAGTATCCTTATATTCTGCTGTACTTGGAACCCTCCAGTGCTGAGTCTCTCTATTCAACATCTTAAGAGACCAAACTTTCAGTCTTCTTTAACTGTAGGAGACGCAGTTCCTCAAATACATAGAATCAGGAGGGGACTTGGGGATCTTACTCCCACATTTAGAGGTTCTTGTTCCAATGCCTGAGCACTTCTGAAATTCTGGGTCACACATTAGCTTTCTCCTGGGTTGCTTCCATGCCACCCTATCACTTCCTGGCTTAGGATTCAGCTTTCCCTTGTTTGCTAAATCATATGACTTCCAGTTTCAAAAATTTTGCTGTTGCCATATTCTTTCCTGTTTTCTTT
Source organism: Eschrichtius robustus (assembly GCF_028021215.1). Lineage (NCBI taxonomy): Eukaryota > Metazoa > Chordata > Mammalia > Artiodactyla > Eschrichtiidae > Eschrichtius > Eschrichtius robustus. The sequence goes on from NC_090845.1 coordinate 88,522,435, forward strand.
CCTCATGGGTTTATGTCTCATTTAGCTTTTTCTCATTCCCATTTTTAGTGAGGTGTTAGGAGAAAACAGAGGTAAATTGTTGACTACAATTTAGAAATTTTTACACTAATCTCCAACTTTTAAGTTACTTTTTGCAAATTACAGTATTTCATAGAAAACAATTTTTATAATGCTGCCTAAAAATCAGCATTTCCAAACTTGATAGAAGTTGGCCATATATCACTGACAGAAAGATTACTTTCTTTTGAACTTAATTTCTAAGCTTATTTAGTCCTTGAAAATTGTCTATTTTAGCATAATAAAGTATTCCATCTCTATATCTATTAAGGGAACATGAAGGGGGGGGGGCAAATTAGTTTTTTTTTTAAATACAGTTACTATCAAGCCTGTCAAAACAATTAAAATCTGTTTGCCTTTTTGTTACTTGAAAATATTACATATCTTATTTCAAAAAATGAGAAAAGAAATTTACATGGCAAATAATGTTTTAATCACAGTTTGAGTATAAATACCCATTCAATAGTTTACTATTTTATGCAAAGTTATTAGCTAAAAATTACAAATGTAGTAGTATATTATTCTGCAACTGAAGACAGAAACTGGACTACAGGTATACTCTATCTTCTTTATATTAATATAATATAATGTAATATGATATAATATAATATAATAATATTTTTCTTCCTTATATGTAAAAATGAATTGCTATACAAAGACCCTAGCACACTGGAAGAATCCAGTAATTATTAGCACCCTCCTGCTCTTCCTTTTCCATTATTTCTATTTGCTTATCACCAACACTGCATGTTACATTGCACATGTAGTGAAGGAAAGACAACAGTTTATGTTATTTTACTCATTCATGTCATCTATGTTGTGTTCAAAATCACTTGAGCTTCATTATTTCATCAGAAATGTTTTAAAGATGTAAATTCTTATGAAATACCTTAAGACAAATTTAGTAACAATTCTACTAAGTCAAACCACAGATTTTTGCATGAAATCTGTTTTGTAAGGTCAGCATTGATTTAAAAACAGATGTGCAACTTAGATTTCATGTTATTGCTGCATTCAGGCAAGAGAGGAGGGCTATAGTAGATATGCATGCAGCAGAAGCAAAATCATGTATAAATTTATATTATCAAAATCTCCACTTTGCATTGTGATATTCCATTAAGGTTTGAATAAAATTATTCAAAATTTGAAATTTGTTCCCACTACTTTTTTTTTAAGATTATTTATTTATTTATTTATTTATTTATTTATTTATTTATTTATTTTTGGCTGCATTGGGTCTTAGTTCTGGCACACGGGATCTTCATTGAGGAATGCAGGATCTTTCATTGCAGCGCGGGGGCTCTCCGTTGTGGATTGCGGGATTCTCTCTAGTTGTGGCGTGCAGGATTTTTTCTCTTCTCTAGTTGTGGTTCACAGGCTCCAGGGCACGTGGGCTCTATAGTTGTGGCATGTGGGCTCTGGAGTGCATGGGCTCTGTAGTTTGCGGCATGTAGGCTCTCTAGTTGAGGTGTGTGAGCTCAGTAGTTGTGGTGCGTGGGCTTAGTTGCCCCACGGCATGTGGGATCTTAGTTCCTGGCCAGGGATCGAACCCACGTCCCCTGCATTGTAAGGCGAATTCTTTACCACTGGACCACCAGGGAAGTCCCCTCACTACTTTTTAAAATAATAAATAATTTAGAAACAACTATTTAATAGAGTTCATTAGAAAATTCTATTGTTTCATGTTGTAGATATAAAATATTCGCACACACACAACATATACACTCAAAACACATCACAAACATATTAAGCCTTCTAATGTTGTAGGATAGTCTTTCAACTCAATTACACTCTTTAGTCCAAACAAATAAATGGCCATGCCAATTTTAGATGATGTTGTCCGATTCACATTAATCCACCTTCCCATTTAAATGCCTACAAAAGCACAGAGCAAGGTGTAGAACCTAAATAGCCATGGGAAGAGTTGCTTTTAGTAGAGAAGCAGGTCTATGAGGCAAAGACCAACTTGTGCTTAGCATGTGTAAAAGTGATATGGACAAGCAAAATATGCATAAGGGAAGACTTGTATTGTTCTCATTTTATATTGCCATATTAGTGTCTCAAGGATGGGGATATAAACTAAAAGTTTATTGGTCACTCATCTACCATTTGGAAAACTTTTAAAGTCACAGATAGCTACCTCTTCAGTATTTATTGCTAAATTTCTTAAGGAAATTATAGTTCTCAGTGATGCATCATTGCAAGAGGTGAAATGGAATGATCAGTAACCAAAAGTTTTTAAAAATTTCTAATGTATTAGAGCTCAGATATTTTTAAAAAAATACTCAAAAACTGAAAATAAGAACTCAAGAATAGGTTTATGATGGTAATTTACAGCAATTAAACATATGGAGACATATTTATAGTTACTGTAAAGAAATTAATCACAAGAGATAAAATGATATATAAAAGAAAGTTATAATATGAAATAATTATATAATAATAATAACACAGGTCTATAATTCTAAATTGTATTGGCACACATTGGGAATTGATGAAAAGATGTAGTAAAAGATGCTAAATATTTCAACTTACATAAGGAGAAATCAAATATATTGTTCTCAAATTTTATAATTATAGAAAATAATAGTTACAAATATAAGTGTAAATTTTATAAAATAGGCAAAAGTAAAAATAAAAGTAATAGGTATTAAACTGGCAATTTTCTTAAGACAATACCAGTATTTTATTTTTTTTAAAGGATGCAGTGTCAAAAGTAGTCTCATGGACTGTTTCTGAAAACATAAATTGATATAGCCTTCTTAGAAAGAAGTTTGGTGATATACTTATGTAGGCAGTAATAACTGTACTTGTTGATCCATTAAATCTAAGTCCTATAAAATATGCAATGAGGTTAAAATTCAACTATGATGTATGTGCAATAATGTTCAATGCAGCATTATTTATAATTAGCTATAAATTTGAGTGAACAAATAAAAACAAGTTATATGTCTAACAACAAAAAACAGATGCATAAATCATAGTATACATCTTTAATATGATGTTCACATTAAAATTATTTTTCAAGGAGTATGTAATGTCATGCCATGGAAATCCTTATGTTATAATTTCAAATAAAAGGTAGAATATATATGGTATGACGATGATTTTTGTTAAAGAAAAATATGCATATCAAGATAAAAAAAGAATAAGTGTTATATGAAAATATTGTTAAATATTATTAATAGGTGGTAGAATTATAGGTAGTTTTTACTTACTAGCTCAAAGCATTTCGTTTTTTGTTAATTATCTGTAAATGAGTATACATTGCTTCTAAAATTGAAAGAAATAAAGCTAAGTGATAACATAAAAATTGTAACCCCAAATTTTATTAAACGTAAATAAGCATGACATTTTATTGTGCTTTGCTTTATTACATTTTTCAGATACTACATTTTTCACAAATTGAAGTTTTGTGGCAACCCTGCATCAAGCAAGTCAATTGGTCCCATTTTTTTTCTGACAGCACTTGCTCAATCCATGTCTCTGTATCACATTTTGGTAATTCTAAAAATATTTCAAACTTTTTCATTATTATTATGTTTGTTATGGTGATCTGGTATCACTAATGTTTGATGTTACCATTGTAATTGTTTTTGAGCACCAGAAACCATGCCCATAAAACATGGCAAACTTAGTCAATAAATGTGTGTGTTCTGACTCCTCCACGGACTGGACTTTTCCCCATCTCTATCCCTCTCCTTGGACTTCCCTATTCCCTGAGACCCAACAATATTGAAATTAAGCCAGTTAATAGCTGTACAGTGGCCTCTAAGTGTCCAAGTGAAAGGAAGAGTCCCTCCTCTCTCACTTTAAATCGAAAGCTTGAACTGATTAAGCTTAGTGAGGAAGGCATGTGAAAAACTGAGACAGGCCAGTCTAGGCCTCTTGCGCCAAACAACAGCCAAGTTGTGTATGCAAAGGAAAAGTTACTGAAGGAAATTAAAAGTGCTACTCCAGTGAACACATGAATGATAAGAAAGTGAAACAACCTCGCTGATATGGAGAAAGATATAGTAATCTGTTTTTTTTGTTTTGTTTTGTTTGTTTTTATTTTTTAAAAAGATTTAGTGGTCTGGGTAGAAGATCAAACCAGCCACAACATTCCCACAACATTCCCTTCAGCCAAAGCCTTAATCCAAAGCAAGGCCCAAACTCTTTTCAATTCTATGAAGACTGAGAGGCATGAGGAAGCATAAGAAGAAAAGTTTGCCTCTATAAGCTGTCTCTACAACATAAGAGTGCAAGATGAGGCAGCAAGTGCTGATGTAGAAGCTGCAGCAAATTATCCAGAAGATCTAGCTAAGATAATTAATGAAAGTGGCTACACTAAACAACAGATTTTCAATATAGACAAAGCAGCCTTATAGTGACAGAAGATACCATCCAGGACTTTCATAGCTAGAGAGGAGAAGTCCATGCCTGGCTTCAAGCCTTCAAAGGATTGGCTGACTCTCTTGTTAGGAACTAATGTAGCTGGTGACTTTAAGTTGAAACCAATGCTCATGTACTATTCCAAAAAGCTTAGGGTCCTTAAGAATTATGTTAAATCTACCCTGCCTGTGCTCTACAAACGGAACAACAAAGCCTAGATAACAGCACATCTGTTTACAACATGGTTTACTGAATAGTTTAAGCCACTGTTGAGACTAATTGTTCAGAAAAAATATTCCTTTCAAAATATTACTGCTCCTTGATAATGCACCACGTCACTCAAGGCTCAAATGGAGATGGATAATGAGATTAATGTTGTTTTTATGCCTGCTAACACAACATCCATTAGGCAGTCCATGGATCAAGAGTAATTTTTCCTTTCAAGTCTTGTTATTTAAGAAATACATTTTATAAGGCTATACCTATTGTAGATAGTGGTTCCTCTGATGGATCTCCACAAAGTAAATTGAAAACTGTCTGGAAAAGATTCATCATCCTAGATACCATTAAGAACAGTAGTGATCTATGGGAAGAGGTAAAAATATCAACATTCATAGGCATTTGGAAGAAGTTGATTCCAACCCTCATGGATGACTTTGAGGGGTTTAAGACTTCAGTGGAGGAAGTGACTGCAGATGTGGGGAAAACAGCACGAGAACTAGAATTAGAAGTGGAGCCTGAAGATTTGACTAAATTGCTGCAATCTCATGATTGCAGATCATCAAAACTGACAGATGAGGAATTGCTTCTTATGGATGAACAAAAAAAGTGGTTTCTTGATATGGAATCTACTTCTAAGGAAGATGCTGTGAAGATTGCTGAAAAGCCAACTAAACTTTGTTGGTACAGAAGCAGCACTGCTTGAGAGGATTGACTCCAATTTTGAATTTTCTATTGTTGATAAAATACTATCAAACAGCATTGTATGCTACAGAGAAATCATTAGTAAAAGGAAGAGCCAATCAGTGCAGCAAACTTCATTGTTGTCTTATTTTAAGAAATTGCCGTAGCCACCTCAGCCTTCAGCAATCACCAGTCTGATCATTCAGCAGCCATCAACATCAAAGCAAGACCCTCCACCAGCAAAAAGATTATGACTTGCTGAAGACCAAAATGATGGTTAGCTTTTTTAACAATAAAGTATTTTTTTACTTGAAGTATGTACATTGTTTCTTTTAGACATAATGTTACTGCACACTTAATAGACTACAGTATAGTTACACGTAACTTTTAAATGCACTGGAAAACCAAAATAATTGTCTGACTCTCTTTATTGCTCTATTTGTTTTATTGTGGTGGTCTGGAATCTCTGAGGTATGCCTTTATTACATGTATTCCAATGTTTCTTATACCTAATCCAAAGTAAAAAATTATAAAATCCACAAATAATTTCTTCTACATATTATTGTGTTACAAATGGTGGCAAACTATTACTCATCTCTATTGAATATCTCTTCTTTTCTCATTTAAAAAAGAGAATTTCTGGGTGTCCTTCTACTGCTCCCATCTTGTTCTGGCCCATCTTCTACTATAAGTCAGAAGCTGGAGGCTGGACTTTGTCATCCATAAATCACTAAGTTCTAGGACTATGGGCAGAGGAAGGCCCATAAATTAGAGTCTTTCAATCATTTTAGTGGGTTATATCACATTTTACTTTTGAAATGAAACAGACTAGACTAGACTAGAATAGAATAAAATGTAGAATAGAGTAGAGCAGAAGAGAACAAAACATATAGGTAAGGGAATTATTGTTCCCCCTAATTCCTATTCTTCATTTTTTTCCCGTTATATATGTATGTGTGTACTGAGTCATGAGTTAAATTCATTCCTTAATATGGGTCATGATTTAAAGGTTTGAAAAACCACTATACTAAAGGGTAACTTAAAAGCATGACTATTTTGGCCAGGCAAACTAAATGTTCTTGCTGCCTCTGCTATAAAAATTTAAAAACTGCTGCTACTAAAGATATGGCATTTCATCTGGAGGTAGTTCTCTTCCCTGTAGCTCACATTTTCAAACAAAAACAAACATGACTGAGGACTCCTGCAGTAGATCTTCAAAGGAAGTGCACTGCACACCACTTTTCATCAATCCCTAATTTCATACTCCTCCATCAGCCAATGCTTCAGTCTGTAAGCCAACTATAGTTACAGACTTTGATCCAGCAAACTAGTAAATTTGCACATACACACTGTTTGGAAACATATACATGGCAAACTTAGACTTCAGCACACAGCCTGCTATCTAGTAGACTATAAATGCAAACATTCCCAACAGAAACTTTCAAACGTATAGACTACAAATTGAAAACATCAAGAAAGAAAACTTACAGACTTCACGTTGCAAATCACAACAGCGATTCACTAGAAGTAAGCAGTCCTCTTTTCTTTTATGTAGCATGCTAAGGAGCTTTAATTTTCAAAAGCATTGAGAACTTAATTATGTTAATAGAATCTTAGAAAAGGCTTTTTTATAGCTCTGAAATAGAAAAATAAAATACTTATGACTCTTCCTATTTCCAGGAGTGTGGGTAAGTTTGCATTCAGCTACCTACAGTCTCCCAGCTGTTCTCTTTATTCCCTTCTCTTTCACTGTTGGTGGGAATGTAAATTGATACAGCCTTCCCTGACTCTTGATGATATGCACATGATATTGAAAATTGTCTCTCTAGCTCAGTGTTACTACCTGTGGCAATGCAAGAGAAAAGAAAAATAATGGTAACTGGCCTATTACGTAGCTGTGGCAGTTGGAGGCTTGAGTGGAAAAGGCTAAAGCTTTGGAGTCAGGCTACGAAACTTTCGGTATGTTTCCTAATCTAGTTGAATATTAGCTTTCTTGTTTTTAAAGTGGGGATAATAGCAACAGTATACCTATCTTGCAGGATTTGCATGAAGATTAAATAAGATTATGCATTAACTATCCTCAATAAATATTTGTTACCATTATTGTTTTTATTAATGATCAACCGAAGTTGTCTAGCTGGGCTATGGAAGAACATGGAAGAAACTATACAATTACCACAAGATCATGCCTCAACCAACTCTCACTATTCCAAACCTCTAATTAATAAATAAATAAAATACTTTACTTAGCCTACTGTTTTAATGTGTCATTTCCAATCTTTATCCAAGTATTGCTTCCAAATAATTTTGTAGTTCAAACCTTTTCTTTACTTGTCACATTTTTTTTTTCTCCTGTAATATAACATGTATAACACCAGTCATGTCCTGCAACAATACCCCCATTCCTTTGCACTTCTGATTAAGACATTTCCTCACTTGTTCGGTTTTCCTTTAAGATAATAAGTATGTGACTATGAACTTACTTTTTATCATTGTCAAAGAGACAAAAGGAAAGTGGTCAAAGTGACAGAGAGAAAGAAAAAGCATTCCAGGAAGATAGAATTGTCTATGTAAACAGCCTGCTCCAGTGATCTATTGCTATGTAACTAACTACGCCAAAATTAGGTGGCTTAAACTGCAACAATTTTATTACATCTCACAGATATTCTAAGTCAGGAATTTTGGCAAGGCCCAGTTGAACAATTTTTCTTCTCTTTTTTGGCCTCAACCATAGTTATTCATTTGTACTCAGAGGGCAGATGGGCTGGCCTGGAGGATTCAAGATGGCTTCACTCACATGTTCGGTGCCTTGGCAGAAATGGCTGAAAGGCTGGGCTCTGCAGTAGCTTTCAGCCAAACTGCCTACATACAAGTTCTGCATAAGCCATACAACATGGTATCTGAGAGTAGTCAGATCCCTCACATGGCAGCTCAGGGCTCTAAGCGCAAGTGTTCCAGCAAATAAAACTAAAACCTCATTATCTTTTGTGACCCATGATCAGAAGGTAGATGGTACCACTTCCAGCACATTCTATTGGTTGCTTAGAACTGTGGGAAATTCAACCATGATTGCTAATACTCAAATAAAAGTATAAGACAAACCTCACAGGGCAGCTGGCTTTAACCATACAATATAGTATAAAAAAAGTAAATCACATTAAATGAAATAATTCCAATGTTTCATTGACTATATTCTGAATTGTAGAAATGCTATACAGGGAGGGTGGTATAGTGTAAAGCTTTGGATTTAAATTACGAATACGATTTCAAGTCCTGGTTGAATATTAGGCCCTGAGAGCCTCCTATGTTTCATCTGTAGATGGAGATTAAATAAAATTCGCTCTATTTACAGAGCAGTGTATCTCAACTCCTCGGAATCAGCTTCCATAACCATATATGATCATAAGTTCCTCATAACAACTGTGCTAGCTAGATTTTTAATTATCATTCCCATTTTACAAAATACAAGAAACTAATGTTCAAAGAGATTAAGTAACTTGCTCAAACTTAAAGCAAGTAAGTAGCAGAGCCAATATTCAATTCTAGATCTATGATTGCAAAAGTCTTTTAACACCACTTGACTATACTATGCCTACTTCTGTTCCTTTTGTGAAGATTCTGGGTACAATCGTTGTAAGAAACTGTTCTGTATACTGTAAAGCACAACATGAATGTAAGGCATCATTATTGCTATTGATTCCAACATCTTAGAGAGCTATAATTTTCTATAATAAGGTTTATCATGCTCATGATACACCAAATAAACTAGTAAAACTCAAACTCTAAGCCCCAAATGTTCATACGAAGCATGGCTGAAAATAAACAAAATCATATTGATCAGCCCTAAATGTAACAGAATCTAATTGTAATATTTGCCTGTGAAAGCTGCTTTTATCTCCCTATGTCTTATTACATATCACATAGGAAACGTCAGTTTGTCTCATATCTGTCATCATTTATCCCTAAGGAAAAAATACCTCTGTCTTCTTCCCTGCCCCTAAATTTTCAAAGATAAAGTATAATGGAGAAGTCTGAAGGGCAGAGAGCTAGTGATTCTAATCTTTTTCCTTCCTTTTGAAGACATTGAATTGGTTCAATATAATCCCACAGACATTAAATGCATGCCCAATGAAATGAGAATATTCATTTTGGTAAGGTTCTGTCAATAGAAAATGGATAATCTCATCGAGGGAAAAATCCAAATTTAATTTTCCTGTACTATTCAAAACCCAAACTGTAGAACTAACATCTTTGAACCATTGCTGTATAGGATATCTAAAACATTGAAACTCCCTTTTTTCAGGCACAGCCATTTCTCCTATGAGGGAAATCTTGAAATATGAAGAATGAAAATATGTTTTATTGCCATTATAAAGTACAGATTGTATAATTCTATAAATTCAAAATAGAAAATGATCAATTGAACTTGAGTGTTTCCTCTGATTAAACCTAGTGACCTTTGCTCAATAAGATTTTACTAATATCTAGTCACTTCAGAAAATAACATCTTTACCACTTTATTATTTTCATAATGATGTCTCTTTTCATGCTAGTCTACAGAAATCAGTACTGGTAGTTACAAGTCAAGGTGTTTATCCATTTGCTCTCTCATTATTTATCTTTGATCTTGTTGAATGCTATTTCCAATAATATAACTCATAAATTTATAGGACTTAATATATAAAATGTCAAGCATTTACATAGCACTTTATAGTTTACTAAACACTTTCATATGCATTATTATAATTCTAATGAAACATAATATATTTTAAATGTTCATTTTTAAATAGTCATCATTAAAACATAAAATACTTAATTGGGAATTTCAAAAAGAAGTAGATTTTAGATTACACTTACTTTTAACACATCTTTAGTGACTAAAATTAATGTTTATCTAATTATTATCTGCAAAAATTTGTTGAGGATAAAAATTAGAAAAATATTTGTTGAAAATTGCCCTAGTCACTATAATCTATTATTCATAGCTCTGCAAGTTTCTTATCAATCTGACTTATTTTTCTTTCTTTGTCCAAATATTATCTTTAAAATGTCATTCAATACAACAAAATCTCATAAAAACCAACATTTTACCCCTTACATGTTTTCCATATATCATTTCCTGGTGATAAGAACAGATTTCTTAGCTCTTTGTTTGACTTCACACTGTGTGAGTCAGCTCATCTCTCCCAATCAGCTCTGCCAACTAGAAAACCCAGGAACATAACATGTAATCTTTAGCTTTTTTAGAGTTTATTTTCCTGTATCTAACTATATCTAACCTTTGACCAAAGGATTTGAAATGGGCTCAGCACAACAGTTTATTGGTTTACAAATAAAAGCATGTGGTCAATTTTTAGCATGTTATGGGTTGATTTTGCTGAGCACTAAATATGTACTTTGGCAAAATAACTTATTCAGATTTGAATTTTCCCCCATTCTATTGTGCCTAGTACAATGACTGCAATATAACAAGCACTCAATAAATGCCTGCTAAATTTTAATTCCCTAAATCATGAAATAATTTAAAATCAAGGACTGGATTTATGTTTTAAAAGTTAAATTGAATCCCTGAAGTAGACAAAGCTTGGTGCTTAGCCTGGAAATAAAGACCCCAGGATTGTTTTGGCAGCTCTTCCATTGAGTAATAGTGCCCATATGGCCGTAATAAACCTTACCTATTTCATCAGTGCTGGGCATTTAACATTTAATTCTCTATCATAATTTGAGATCTTTGGTCAAGAGCTACTACCTAACTAAAATCTATTTTTATTATAAGAGCAGGCTTAGCGGCAAACTGTCATTCATACTTTAAAGTAAACACCATTAAAATGGCAAAAACAAGTGATTCATGTGTTCAGTTTCTAACACAGAACAAGTTACCCAATGGCTCCAGAGTGCCTGATTATGGAAGGAAAGGAAGAAAAGAGCATAAATACATCCAATAAAACCTTACTCCTGCCAAACTACAAAAAAAAGGACACATGGGAAAACTTGATATTAAAACAACAACAACAACAATAATGGATAGGCTATAAAAAGAGTAATAAAGAAGAAAGAGATTAAAATAAGGCATTCAGGCAATTCAATGTAAAAAAAATAGAAGAAGGAAAGTTAAAATTACTTTTAGATGTTTTGAAAAATAAGCTGGTACAAATGAGGGAAATCATTTGTACTGAAATATAATAGAGCTAACATGACTGTCAACTACTTTGAGAATTTATGTCACTTTTAAACAGATTGACGTTTGAGTTGGATCATCATTCTGCAATTACAAATTATAATTATCTTAAAATACTTCTGCAGTACATATACTGTTTCAAATTTAAGAGGACCTAATGTTAAATAAAACTGAAATAGCAGCATCACAGGAACCTTAAACATTAAATCTTATCAAAAGTGAGGGTCCACTAATAAATTAACATGATCAGAAAAAATTTACCTGGAATTTTTGTTTCTTTGAATATGCATCTCAGGGAGAGCAAAGGAAATGGGAATTTTATCAGAAAATCAGCTAAAAAATATGAATACAGCTAAAGTCTTTTATAAACACCATCTAAACCATCATTTCTCAAACTACCTGTGGTGAAAGAACAGATAATTTTCCAAATCTTCAATTTGTTCCAGACGGTTTTGTTAAGTACAATAAAAATAAAACTAGGAAAATGGAAGAGAAATAGTAAAGATATTCAAAAGACATGCCCATATTATAGATTCAATGGACATAAAATTACTCTGTCAAAGGGCTACAAAACCTTCTAAAACTTCCTTCAACTTCTATACTTGGCTTGTTTTACACTAGTAACAGTTAGTAGACTGGCACCTGTCTGCGACCTCACTATGGATATCACTTATTTAAAATAAAAATAAAGAGAAAATTTTGTTTGTTTTATTTTTTAATTGAAGTATAGTTGATTTACAATGTTTCTGGTGTACAGCATGGTATATATATATATATATATATGTATATATATATATGTATATATATATATATGTATATATATATGTATATATATATGTGTATATATATATATATATATACATATATATATACACACATACACACACACACATATATATATATTCTTTTTCAGATTATTTTCCCTTATAGGTTATTATAAAATATTGAGTATAGTTCCCTGTGCTATACAGTATGACAGTAGGTCCTTGTTGGTTATCTTATTTTACTAAAAATATACTAATGAAACAGAAAGCCAAAAAAATCAATAGAAAATGAACTTAATCTACTGAAAGTATTACATATTGTAAAGAAAGTGACTACTCTTTCTTGACATTTTTTGCTTGGTGAGTAAAACACTTCCTATAATACAAAACTTATAAGTATACAAAACAAAATATTTTCAAAATCTCTGACCCTTAAACACTACAACATTAACCATATTTGCAGTCAATCAACAATCTGGATTAAAACTATAATTTTATGTGGAATTTTATAAAATTGAAATTATAAAACTGCCATTTTAAAAAAAGCTTCAAAGTTCATTTATGCAGTAAATATTTACTGATGGGCTACTATATAACAGGCGCTATGTTAAACAATAAAGCTGTGTATGTCAAACTTGACCTTAAGTAATATTCATGGAATACTATACTGTTATGCTTACAAACTCTTTTCTGCCAAAGGTCTAGTAAATGAGGCAATCTCCAGTTTCATTACAGTAATGTGTGGATTATTACGAGTATTAGACTGGTTTAAATTTTTTCTTGAAAGAACACAATACATCAAAACAATAATTATATATCACCCCCCCTTATCAGACTCCTATTCATCAATAGAAGATTGCTTTTAAAATACACACACACACACACACACACATTTATAATGACATAGTAAGCAGCCAGTAAAAAAACTGAGGTTGCTCTGTATTGTCATAGGAATATTTCTGATATGGTTAAGTGAAAATTTTGATTTACAGATCAACACATACAGGATAGTTGCAGGTATACATGGGATATTTCTGGAAAGATATCCAAGAAATTGTTGGGGGAATACCAGAAGTTGTCTAGGATGGGAAGAAGACTCCCTTTTTGTCATATGCCCTTTCATCTTATTTAAATTTTTTCACCATGTCCATGTGTCATTGAATAATATTTTTTAAAAATAGATGAAAAATCGAAAGACTCAGTTCCATGACTAATATTCCCCACCACTTGCAATTTATGAGAAGATATGTAACCCTCATTTAAGAATGATAAAAGTGATAGTTTCTTCAGCCACTAAATTTTTGTGCTTGCTAAATATTGCTTTTTGTTTCTTGTCTATGAGAGTACTTATTTTCTCTTGGAAATGGGAAGGGCTGGAAATTGAAGGCAAGGATAATACAAGAAAATATTAGAACTGACCATCCAGTCTCCTACCTCAAAATATAATCTTGTGTAAAATTATAAATCTACATTTTTTTTTAATAAGGGTAAACTTAGAATTTCATTTTGTAATAAATGTTTATTGATGGTTCATTATATGTGAACCACTATGCTAGGCACTAAAGTTGGATGTGTCAAACCTGACCTTAAATAACGTTAGTGAAGGTAAGCTCCAGAGACCTTGGCCAAGATGGCAGAGTAGAAAGACGCTGAATTTACTTCTTCTCATAGGCACACCAAAATTACAACTATTTACAAAGAAACTGTTTATGAGAAAGACAGGAATCTTGCAGAAAAGATCTTCTACACCTAAAGATATAAAGAAGGAACCACAGGGAATTCCCTGGCAGTCCAGTTGTTAGAACTCTGTGCTCTCACTGCCAAAGGTGCAGGTTCAGTCTCTGGTCAGGGAACTAAGATCCTCCTGTGGCAAAGAAAGAAAGAAAGAAGGAAAGAAAGAAAAAGAAGAAAGAAAGAAAAGAAAGAAAGAAAGGAAGGAAGAAAGAAAGAAAGAAAGAAAGAAAGAAAGAAAGAAAGAAAGAAAGAAAGAAAGAAAGAAAAGAAAGAAAGAAAGGAAGGAAGGAAGAAAGAAAAGAGGGAAGGAACTACAACCAGAAGTACTGGAGGGGTGGAGTTGAGATGTTGTCAAGACCCTTATCCCTAAGTGTGCAACTCACAAATGGGAGAAAAATTACAATTGCAGATTTCCTCCTTAAGGAGCAATGGGTCTGAGCCTGACATTGGGCTCCCCAGCCTGGTGGCCCTACACCAGAAAGGTGAGTCCCCAGAATGTTTGGTGCTGAAGGCCAACAGAGCTTACTTTTGGGAGAGCCAGAAGGCTGTGGGAAATAGAGACTCCATTCTTAATGGGCACACACAAAATCTCATGTGCTCTGTCTGGGAGCCAGTATAGAAGTAATTTGAAAGGAGCCTGGGTCAGACCCACCTGCTGATCTTGGAGAGTCTCCCAAAGAGTCAAGAGGAAACTGGAGCTCACCCTGGGAACAAAGACACTAGTGACAGCTATTTTTGGAATCTCGTTCTACTATTTGGACACTGGTGTTGGCAAGCATCATTTTGAAACCCTCCTTCTAGATTATTGGCACCGGAACCCGGCCACTCCCACCAGCCTGTTAATACGAGTCCTGGGACAGACACCTCAGGCTAAGCAACTAGCCAGGTGGAGACACAGCCCCACCCACCAGCAGGCAAGCTGCCTTAAGATGCCCTAAGTGCACAGCCACACATGGACATGGCAATGTCCACCAGAGGGCCTAGGACCTGGCCCCACACACTAGTGTGCAGATGCTAGCACCAGGATCCCTAGGGTCATGCACTCAGAAACCTGAGGGCCCAGCTCTACCCACTAGTAGGCAGGAACAAACCCCAGGACCCCATGCACTCTAGCCCTGCCCACCAGTGAGCCAGTGCTAACTTCGGGACCAGCCTCACCAATGCATGAGGAGGCACCAGCCCCAGAATGATCTGAGCCCAAGCCCCACCAACCAGCAGGCTGACACACCAACACCAAGACTCTGGGACCCAACTCTGCCCACCAGTGACCTAGCAGTAACCCCAGGACCACCTGAGCTATACCCCACCCCCTAGATGACCAACATCAGATCCCGAAACCCTGGGCCCTGGAACCAGAGACCCCAGGACCTGACTCCACCCAGCAGAGGGCTAACAAAACCCCCAGGACCAGTCTAACACACCGGTGGGCAGACACCATCTCCAGGATCACTGCAGCCCTGAAGCCAGCTAGAGAAGGACACAGCCCACACACCAGAAGTCCATCACCAGCCCTGGGACCACCTGGGCTCCAGACCTGCCCACTAGCAGACCAACACAAACTCTTAGATCCTTTGTGCCTCGCAGTCAGTTGTCCCAAGATTTAGCCCCACTCACCAGCATGCCAAGACCAGCTTTGGAACACCCTGGAACCCAACCACCAGCAGGCCAACACTAGATCCAAGACCTCTGGGTCCACAACTACCCACACCAGAACACAACTCTGCCTGTTAGTTGGCCAGCACTAGGCCCAGGACACCTGGGGTTCTACAGTCAGCCTCCTGATGACTGAGCTCTGCCAACCACCAGGCAGTAACTGCTGCACAAGGCAGGCCTTGGCAACAAACCAGAGCATGGGCCAACCAGGCCTACCAGACCACCCACAGTAGTCAGGTTGCCACAACAGTAGGACCCATGAGCATAAGTAGGGAACATCACTAGAGCATATATCTCTGGTGACCAGAGGGTAGTACGCTGATGGTATGCATCAGATGTCTCCTACAAAAGGTCACTTCTCCAAGGTCAAGAAATGTAAACAACCTATGAGATACATAGAAATAAAAACAGCAAATTAGGAGACAAATGAATATGTTCCAAATGAAGGAACAAGATAAATTCCCAAAAGAACTAAGTGAAGTGAAGATAGGCAACTATAGAGTAAATGGCTTAAGGTAATGATCATAAAGATGATCAAAGATCTCAGAAGAATGGATGAAAAGAGTAAGAAGTTAGGAGTTTTTAACAAAAATTAGAAAATATAAAGAACCAGAGATGAAGAATACAATAAAATGAAATGAAAAATACACTAGAAGGAATAAACAGGAGATTAAACGATACAGAGGAATAGATCAGTAAGTTGGAAGACAAAGTAATGGAAAACACTGAAGCTGAAGAGAAAAAAAGAAAAATGAATAAAAAGAAATGAGTACACTTTAAGAGACCTCTGGGACAACATTAAGCATTCTAACATAAACATTATAAGGGTCCCATAAAGAGGAGAGAAAGGGGCAGACAACATATTCGAAGACAAAATATCTGAAAATTTTCCTGACTTTGGAAAGGAAACAGAAATCCAGATCCAGGAATCCTAGAGAGTCCCAAACAGGATCAACTCAAAGATAACCACACCTAGACGCCCTGTAATTTAAATGGCAAACAGTAAAAGCACTAAGGGAAAGACAACAGTTACATACAAGGAAACTCCCATAAGGCTATCAACTGACTTTTCAACAGAAACTCTGCAGGCCAGAAGGGAGTGGCATGATATATTTAAAGTGATGAAAGGGGAAAATGTACAGCAAAGAATTTTTGACCCAGTAAAGCTTTCATGCAGATTTGATGGAGAGATCAAAAGTTTTACAGAGAAGAAAAAGCCAAAAGAGTTCAGCACCGCCAAAACTGCTTTATAAGAAATGATAAAGGTATTTTTCTAAGAGAAAAGGCCACTATTAGGAACATGAAAGTTAGTAAAGGAAAAACCTCATTGATAAAGGCAAACATATAGTAAGATGGTAAGTCAACCACATACAAAGCTAGTAAGAAGGTTAAAACACAAAAGTCGTAAAATCATCTGTATCCACAATAAGTAGTTAAGTGATACACAAAACAAAAAACTATGAAATATGATGTCAAAAACAATAATTGTGGGTGGAGGGGAGTAAAAATGCAAGGTAGTTAAAACGCATTTGAAATTAAGAGATCAGCAACTCAAAATAATCAGATAGATAGTTAAATAGATAGAAAGGTAGATAGATGATAGATAGGTAGATATATAGATAGATAGATAGATAGATAGATAGATAGATAGATAGATAGATAGATTGCTATATATAAAGCTTACGGTAACCACAAACCAAAAATCTATAATAGATTCACACTCAAAAGAAAAAGAAAGTAATCCAAAATAACACAACAGATAGTCAACAAATCACAAAGGAAGAGAACAAAAGAATAAAGGAACAAAAAAGAATGGCAAAAACAACCCAAATCCAATTAATAAAATGGCAATAATACACAACTTATTACTTTAAGTAGAAATGGACTAAATGCTGCAATCAAAAGACATAGAGTGACTGAATGGATACACAAACAAGGCCCATCTATATCTGCACACAAGAGAGTCAATTCAGAGCTAAAGACACACACAGACTGAATGTGGGGTGATGGAAAAAGATATTCTATGCAAATAGAAATCAAAAGAATATTGAGGTAGCAATACTTACATCAGACAAAATAGACTTTAAAACAAAGTATAATAGACAAAGACATTATACAGTATAATGATCAAGGGATCAATCCAAAAGAAGATACAATTGTAAATATGCATGTACCCAACATAAGGGCACCTAAATATATAAAGCAAATATTAACAGACATAAAAGGAGAAATTGACAGTAACACAATAATAGTATGAGACTCGAACACCCCACTTATATCAATGGGCAGATCACCTAGACAGAAAATGAAAAAAGGAAACACTGGCCTTGAATGACACATTATACTTACTGAACTTAATAGATATATAGAGAACATTCCATTCACAAGTAGCAGAATCCACATTCTATTAAAGTGCATAGGGAACATTCTCCAGGATAGATTACCTGCTAGGCCACAAAACAAGCTTCAGTAAATTTAAGAAAACTGAAGTCATATCAAGTATCTTTTCCTACCACAACACTATGAGACTAGAAATCAACTACAAGAAAAAAAAACTGCTAAAAACGCAAGCATGTAGAGGCTAATAAATTATGCTACTAAACAACCAATGGATCACTGAAGCAATCAAAGAAGAACTTTTTAAAAATACCTGGAGACAAATGAAAACAAAAACCCAACAATCCAAAATCTATGGGATGCAGGAAAAGCAGTTCTAAGAGGGAAGTTTATAGAGATACAAGCTTACCTCAGGAAACAAGAAAAAATCTCAAATAAACAACCTAACCTTACATCTAAAGGAACTAGAAAGAGACAAAAAAAGAAAAAAACCAAAGTTAATAGAAGAAAAGAAATCATAGAGATAAGAGCAGATATAAATGAAATGGAAACTAAAAAATCAATAGAAAAAATTCAATGAAACTAAGAGTTTGTTCTTTGAAAAAATAAACGCTACTGATCAATGTTTAGCCAGAATCATCAACAAAAACCAAAAAAATTAGAAATGAGAGCCCAAACCAATAAAATTAGAAATGAAAAAGGAGAAGTTACAAAAGACATGACAGAAATACAAAGGATCATAAGAGACTACTATGAACAATTATACACCAATAATGTGGACAATCTAGAAGAAATGGACAATTTCCTAGAGATGTACAATTTCCCAAAAAATGGCCCAAGAAGAAGGAGAAAATATGAACTGACCAACTACCAGTAATGAATTTGAATCAGTTAAAATGACAACAACAGCAACAACAGCACCAAACTCCCTATGAACAAAAGTCTAGGATCAGATAGCTTTACAGGTGAATTCTACCAAACATGTAGAGAAAAATTAAACATTAATCTTTCTCAGACTATTCCAAATAATTGCAGAGGAAGGAATGTATCTGAATTCATTCTACAAGGACAGCATCACACTGATACCAAAATTTGACAGAGATCACAAAAAAGAAAATTACAGGTCAATATCACTAATTAACATAGATAGGAAAGTCCTCAACGAAATATTTTCAAACCAAATCCAATAATATTAATATATAAAAAGAACCAAACACCATTATCAAGTTGGATTTATTTCAGAGACACAAGGGTGGTACTACATTCACCAAAAGTCAATGTGATACACCAGATTAACACAAAGAAGAATAAAAATCACATGATTATCTAAATAGGTGTTGAGAAAGCATTTGACAAAATTCAGCAACGACTCAAGATAAAAACTCTCATGGAAGTGGATATAGAGGGAATATATCTCAACATAATAAAGAACATTTATGACAAAAAGCAGCTAACATCATACTCAATGGTGCAAAACTGAAAGTTTTTCCTCTAAATTCAGGAAAAAGAGAAGGATGTCCACTCTCACCACTTCTATTTAACACAGTATTGGAGGCCCTAGCCACAGCCGTCAGACAAAAAAAAAAAAAAGAAAGAAAGAAAGAAAGAAAGAAAGAAAGAAAGAAAGAAAGAAAGAAAGAAAGAAAGAAAGAAAGAAAGAAAGAAAGAAAAGGCGTTTAAATTATAAGTGAAGAAGTAAAACTGTCACTATATGCAAATAATATGATACTTTTTATATAAAACCCTGAAATCTCCCCAAACTCTTGGAGCTAATAAACGAATTCAGCAAAGTTGCAAGATACAAGATTAATATACAGAAATCTGTTGCTTTTCTATACACTAATAATGAACTAGCAGAAAGAGAATGGTAAAAATAAATCCCACTTAAAATCACATCAAAAAGAATAAAATAGCTAGGAATAAACTTAACCAAAGAGGTGACAGACTTATACTACAAAAAGTATAAAACACTGATGAAGGAAATTGAATATGATACAAAGTAATGGAAAGATATACTATGTTTTTACATTGAAAGAATGAATATTTTTAAAATGTCCATACTACCCAAAGCAATCTATAGATTTAATGCAATATCTATCAAACTACCAATGATATTTTTAAAATAAGTAGAAAAAATATTCCTAAAATTCATATAGAGCCAAAAAAAAATACCCCAAATTGCCAAAGTAATACTGTGAAAAAACAGAACCAACCTAGAGGTATAAAACTCCCAGACTTCAGACTATACTAAAAAGCTACAGTATATACTAGTAAAGTTTAGTTGCTTTGTGACATGAGACGTAAAAAAAGCTTTACAACCTGGGTCATGAACATTGCAAGAATAGGACAGTTAGCAAATATCCTTGCATTTCCAGCTGAAGAACTATTGGTCTCTACATCACATGGCTCTGTAGTTACCTTTAGGATCAAGGGTAATTTTGGGTGAATGAACCAGTTTGGAGAAAATATTTTCAAAATCTTAAATAATTGCAAATTATTATTTCAATATTTTCAAACCTCACTCATATATGCAACTAGGCATGCATATATTTATAATACAGTAGTTGGTATATGCACAGGAATAATTATATATTCAGCTATAAATCCAAGTTTATCTGTAACACACACACACCTATGCACACTTATTTCCATTGTTATATTGCTACGCTTCAGAGATTTATCCATGAGCTGAATCAGAAGTGTCAAAGCATAGTAATAGAAGCTATTCATGAGAAGCCAAGTTACCATCCCTGGCTATGTCCCTAAGCTTAAATCAGATATAACAAAGACTCATTATTTAATCTGATTAGCACTAGCACCCATCCCCAGAACTCCTTGAGTAATAAGGCTCTTTTTTATTCCGACCTGCATCGATCACTGCCAATCAGAATACACTGTTTGCATGTCACTTCAATTCTCTTTATGTAAAATATCACAAACTAGACTAAAACTTTCTCTCAAGACCTTTTCTCCTTACTACTATTTCCGTTCTGGTCAGTGGCTACACAATTACTTCAGTACATGAGTTTCATAAGCTGTAAGTCAACTTGGACTTCCCCCATCTTAACTCTTAGTCTATCCTCAATAAAAAGTCTTTCGTATTCTTCACCCTCAGATTCACTGGGATTTCACAACATTTCTATTGGTTCTCCTCTTTCCTCTCACATTAATTTTTCTCAGTCAGCTTTCTAGATATCTCTCTTTTCATCAGTCTCCTAAATGCTCACATTCTTTATGCCTTTGTACTTTTTTTTTAACATCTTTATTGGAGTATAATTGCTTTACAATGTTGTGTTAGTTTCTGCTGTATAACAAAGGGAATCAGCTATATGTATACATATATCCCCATATTCCCTCCCTCTTACATCTCCCTCCCACCCTCCCTATCCCACCCCTGTAGGGGGTCACAAAGCACCAAGCTGATCTCCCTGTGCAATGCAGATGCTTCCCACTAACTATCTATTTTACATTTGGTGTTATTTATATGTCAATGTTACTCTCTCACTTCCTCCCAGCTTACACTTCCCTCTCCCTGTGTCCTCAAGCCCATTCTCTAAGTCTGTGTCTTTATTCCTGTCCTGACCCTAGGTTCGTCAGAACCATTTTTTTTTTCAGATTCTGTATAATTGTTAGTATATGGTATTTGTTTTTCTCTTTCTGGCTTACTTCACTCTGTATGACAGTCTCTAGGTGCATCCACCTCACTACAAATAACCCAATTTCGTTTCCTTTAATGGCTGAGTAATATTCCATTGTATATATGTGCCACATCTTCTTTATCCATTCATCCGATGATGGACACTTAGGTTGCTTCCATGTCCTGACTATTGTAAATAGTGCTGCAGTGAACATTGTGGTACATGACTCTCTTTGAATTATGGTTTTCTCAGGGTATATGCCCAGTAGAGGGATTGCTGGGTCATATGGTAATTCTATTTTTAGTTTTTTAAGAAACCACCATACTGTTCTCCATAGTGGCTGTATCAATTTACATTCCCTCCAACAGTGCAAGAGGGTTCCCTTTTCTCCACACCCTCTCCAGCATTTATTGTTTGTAGATTTTTTTGGTGATGGCCATTCTGACCTGTGTGAGATGATATCTCATTGTAGTTTTGATTTGCATTTCTCTAGTGATTAGTGATGTTCAGCATCCTTTCATGTGTTTGTTGTATGCCTTTGTTCTTAGTCCTCTTATTTTTTTTAACTCTCTCCCTTAATAAACTTATCCAAGAACACAGACTTCAAAAAAACTTATATTCTGATGATTCCAAATTCTATCTCCAACACAGACCTCTTTGTGACTTATAAATTTCATGTATAGAAGCACCCCAAATCTCCTACCCAAAACTCTTCCTTCTCTTCCTAACTCAATTGATTGACTAATATTCCACCCAGTCTTTAACCCTAACTCATTCCTCCCTCTCATTCCCCTCCACATATAATTCCTATATGATAGGTCACAATACTTTTTAATTTTGCATCAGAAATGTGTCTGATTGTGGCATTTAGTCACTCTCCATCTCCACTGTTACTGACACTATGTCTAATATGAGGACCTAATTTAGCCCTAAGTTGGACAGTTACAACTGCATTTTAATTGGTGTTTTGGCCTCTTTAATTCACCTTCCAAATTTTCCTCAGAATTACATTCCTAAAACAAAAATGTTATTTTATCACCTTCCTGTTCAAATCCCCTCAAATCACCATTGATTTACCTTTATCTCTAAAACCCAAATTGCTTCACAAGGCCGCTAACTTCCTCTCCACCATCATATCTCACCATTACCTGCAATGCAATTCTAATCTAGTAATACTGAATTATTCACTATTCTCCTAACAGAAAACCCTTCTTCTTGTCCATTTTTGCAATACATCTTTTTTTTAACGTTTTTATTGGAGTATAATTGCTTTACAATGGTGTGTTAGTCTCTGCTTTATAACAAAGTGAATCAGTTATACATATACATATATCCCCATATCTCTACCCTCTTGCATCTCCCTCCCTCCCACCCTCCCTATCCCACCCTTCTAGCTGGTCACAAAGCACCGAGCTGATCTCCCTGTGCTATGCGACTGCTTCCCACTAGCTATCTATTTTACATTTGGTAGTGTTTATATGTCCATATATACACTACCACTCTCTCACTTTGTCCCAGCTTACCCTTCCCCCTCCCCGTGTCCTCAAGTCCATTCTCTACTAGGTCTGCATCTTTATTCCCGTCTTGCCGCTAGGTTCTTCATGACCTTTTTTTTTTTTTTTTAGATTCCATATATACGTGTTAGCATATGGTATTTGTTTTTCTCTTTCTGACTTACTTCACTCTGTATGACAGACTCTAGGTCCATCCACCTCACTCTAAATAACTCAATTTCATTTCTTTTTATAGCTGAGTAATATGGCATTGTATATACGTGCCACAACTTCTTTATCCATTCATCTGTCAATGGGCACTTAGGTTGCTTCCATGTCCTGGCTAGAAATAGAGCTGCAATGAACATCCAATACATCTTAAAACACCCTTGTCATTATTCAAGTTTCAGCAAAAATTTCACTTCCTCTGTGAGCATTTCTGTTACTGCCCTAAGCAGAATAATCACTCCATCTTTTGTAATTCCATAGGAAATCACATCAGACTGTACTGAAATTACATGTTTTTATATGTATCCCTCCCTCCATAAAATGTGAAATTCTCAAAAGAGAAGACTGTGTCTTATTCTTAGTTGTATATCCAGAATTTAGGGATTAGTAGGCATAAAATAAGGGTTGGAAGGAAGGAAGGAAGGAAGGATGGAAGGAAGGAAGGAACAGAGGAAGGAAGAAATGTTTTCTCAGATATGCTGTTTATTTCTAATTTCCATACCTAAGAATTTAAAATACATTTATGCTTACATAACTTATACTTCACTGTTATATCTTACATCATACTTGTGAAATCTTATATAAAATTTAAACCAATATCTAGAAAGAAATAACATTGCCCCTTGAGTATAAGGCTTAGTGTATAATGGCAGAAAACAACACTTGCTTTAATTAAAACTATTATTTGAAGAAAATGTTGAAGTTAGGAAATTTCTTTTACAAACACTTTCAGGAAATGGAAAGGTCAATCAGAGATAACTCAAGCAGAAAGACATATCAGTCTGAATCCTCTAGCGCTTTGTAATGATCTGAGATGTTTCATTGCTCATGTGTAAGTTAAGGAAGAAGAAGAAGGAAAAAGAAAACATTATTAATGCAAATAATGCAGATATTAATAAAGATGTATCTACCTACTTATTCATTCCTTCAGAAAATATTTATTTAATGCCAACTATTGTGCTAGATGCTTGTATATACAAAAGTAAATAAGACCATTGTAATTCCTTCAAGAGACTTGAAAGAGCAAATATATATTAAAAAGTATATACCTGGGACCTAGTGGATTTGCCCTCCTGCCTTAACCAACAGTAAAATATGAAAAAAAGTATGAACAATTGTTTTAATAGAAAACAAGCAGCATAGGAAAGTGATCCCTGAAAGAAATGAAATACATAAGGTGAGCCTTATGGTTACCGGAAGGAATTTTACATACAGTAGCACAGGAGTGGGAAAGTGTACATAACACAGCAATCTAAGTGAGTTGAAGAGATGGAACTTAGAGTTTGGGGGGTCCAAGATGACTAAAATTTTGGAGACAAAGTACTAGAGAAAAGGGAACTGCAAAGAGAGAGAACACTGAAAATCTCCAAAGGGTTTCTGTGAGTCTTTGGCTGAGTAGTGTTCTGTGCATGCATGAGAACGAAATTACTTCAAGCCAGGACATGGAAGCAACCTAAGTGTCCATCGACAGATGAATGGGTAAAGAAGATGTGGCACATATATACAATGGAATATTACTCAGTCATAAAAAGAAACCAATTGAGTTACTTGTAGTGAGGTGGATGGACCTAGAGTCTGTCATACAGAGTGAAGTAAGTCAGAAAGGGAAAAACAAATACCATATGCTAACACATATATATGGAATCTAAAAAAAAAAAAAAGGTTCTAATGAACCTAGGGGCAGGACAGGAATAAATACAATGACGTAGAGAATGGACTTAAGGACACGGGAGTTGTGGAAGGGGAAGCTGGGACGAAGTGAGAGAGTAGCATTGACATATATACACTACCAAATGTAAAATAAATAGCTAGTTGGAAGCAGCTGCATAGGACAGGGAGAACAGCTTGGCACTTTGTGACCACTTCGAGGGATGGGAAAGGGAGGGTGGGAGGGAGGCTCAAGATGGAGGGAATATCGGGATATATGTATACATATAGCTGATTCACTTTGTTATACAGCAGAAACTAACAAAAACATTTTAAAGCAATTATACTCCAATAAAGGTGTAAAATAAACAAACAAACTAACTAATAAATAAGAAGCTGAACCCATAAAAACAGAGAATAAAGTGTTAGTTACCAGGGGCTAGGGGGTGGAAAGTGGGGAGATGTTGGTCAGAGTACAAGTTTCCAGTTATAAGATGTTTAAGCACTGTGATTATAGTTAATTATACTTATTATATACTTGAAAGTTGCTAAAGAGTTGATCTTAATGGTTTCACCATACACAAAAAATGGTAATTATGTGATGTGATGAAGGTGTTAGCTAACACTATGGTAGTACTTATATAGCAATATATAAATGTATCAAATCAAACACATTGTACACCTTTAACTTAGATAATGTTGTGTCAATTACATCTCAATAAAGCTGTAAAAGGGTAAAGAAGAGTTAACATCAATCCTTCTGAAAATTTTATGGACAAAAAATTTAAATGGATGAAACCTTCCTAACTCATTCTATGAGACCTCTATTACCCTAATACTGATACCACTGTCCAGTGTTATAGACAGAAACTATTACTCTTCCTTGGGGTTCCCAGTCTGCTGAAATGCCTTGCATATTTTGGTCCTGTAAAGCCTCCACAATTGTATGAGCCAACTCATTAAAATCTCTTTCTCTCTCCCTCTCCCTCTCTCTCTCTCCCACACACATATTTATAAATATATATATATACATATATATATTCATAGATAGGTAAATAGATCAATAGATTGATAGATAGATGATAGATAGATAGATGGATAGATAGATAGATAGATATTCTTTATTCTGTTTCTATGGAGTACACAGATTTTTGTGCTGTGAAGTAGTCTTGATGTAAGAAAAAACTGATAATTTGGAAGTGAGTAATGGGCAGAAGATGGAAGAATTTTGAGGATGATGTTTAAAAGGCTAGATTATCGTAAAGACATTATTGGTATAAATATGGATTTTAAAGGTCATCCTGGTGAAGCCTCATATGGAAACAAAGAACTTGTTATTGGACATTGGAGGAAAAGTGATCATTACTATAAAGTGGCAAGGAATTTGGCTTAATTGTATTCTAACATTTTGTAGAAGGTAGAACTTGTGAGTTGTGAACTTGGGTATTTAGCTGAGGGAATTTCTAAACAAAGTCCTGAAGTACAACCTGGTTTCTCCTTGATACTTGTAATAAAATACAAGAGGAAAGAGAAAAATTGAAGGAGGGGCTGTTAAGCAGAAAGGAACCAGAACTTCAGTGTGTAGATAATTCTTAGCCTATCTACATTGCAAAACATAAGAAAGTAAGTTCTAGAGAGAACACAAGTGTTTGGCTGAATAAACACTCAATAACGAGATTATGAGTATGACTCATGGATCTAATCAAACATCTCAGCAGAAGGCAGGAATAGAGATGAAGTTATTCCAGCAAAAACACTGCCAGATTAAACTAAAGAGTAAACAGATGGAAGAAAATTAAGGAAGACTGTTGGATGTCTGGGATTGTACAGGGCAGGATAATATAGTTATCTGGCTGCTAACTTGCTTTACCCTTCAAGAGAAGGAAAGAATATACTCCACAGGTGATTCAGAGATTAACAGGGCTGCTACTCACACCACAGGCTCAGAGGGCACAGGTTAGGAGCGGCAAGGAAATCAATTCCTCAGTTTCAGCAAGCCAGGCATCCACTGCCTGGGATCTCAGGGGTGAGGCCATTGCTCAGGGCCTCAGGAACAATGCCACCACACAGGGCCACAAGGGTTGGGCAGCCACCTCAATGGACCTAGCAGGTGAGATCACCACCCACATTGGCGCAGAGGACAGAGCATTGAGACGATGGATAATTCTAGAATCTTAAAATCTAATGAAATTAGATTAGTTTTGGACTTGCTTAGAATCCATGACCCCATTCTTCTTTCTGATTTCTGCCTTTTGGAATGGAGATGTCTATACTACGCCTGTTTCATCATTATATTTTGGTGGCAGAAAACTCATCTGGTTTGATAAATTAACAGTTGGAGAAAAATTTGGTTTCAGGTGAATCATACTTCAAGTCTCACCCGTACTTGACTTAGATGATATTTAGATGAAATTTGGGACTTGGGAGTTGATACTGGAATGGGTTAAGACTTTGGGGCTTTTGAGATGGAAGTGAATATATTTTTAATGTGAGAACATAAATTTGGGGTGTCTAGAAAAAGAAGTGTTATGGACTCAATTGTGTCCCCTGTCAATTCATATGTTGAAGTCCTAATCCCCAGTACCTCAAAATGTGACTATACTTAGAGATATGGCCTTTAAAAAAGCAATTCAGTTAAAAAGAGGTCATTAGGGTGGACCTTAATCCAATCTGACTTGTGTCCTTATAAGGAAATTAGGGCACACAAACAGACATGAGACATATGTATGAACAGAGTAAAGACCATAAGAAGACAGTGGGAGATGACAGCCATCTACAAGAAAAAAAGAGATGTCTCAGGAACAAACTGTTGATACCTTGACCTGAGACTTCTACCCTTCACAACTGTGACAAAATAAATTTGTTTTTTAAGCCACCCAGTTTGCAGTACTATGTTATGGCAGCCCTAGAAAATGAATGCAGCCAGACAAAGACATTACAAGAAAATAAAACTACAGACAATTATGCCTTGTAAATATCGATGTAAAAATTCTCTGCAAAATATTAGCAAATCAAATTTGACAACATATTAAAGGGATTGTATATCATGATCAAGTGGGATTTATCCTGAAATGCTAGCATGGTTCAATAAAAGAAAATCAGTCTATGCAATACAGCACATTAACAGAATGGAGAAGAAAAAAAAAAAAAAAGCTTGATTATCTCAATTAATGCAAAAAATCATTTGACAAAATTTAACAGCTTTTTATGATAAAAACACTCAATACACTGGAAACTGAAAGAAGCCACCTCAACATAATAAAGGTCATATATGAAATCCCCCACAGCTAACACAATACTGAATGGTGAAAGGGTGAAAACTTTTCCTTTAAGACCAGTAACAAGGCATAGATGCTCATTTTTGCCACTTCTCTTCAATATAGTATTGGAATTCTAGCCAGAGTAATTAGTTAAGAAAAGGAACTAAAGATGTAAGATTTCCTCTGATAACAGATGACATGATCCTATATGTATAAAACCCTAAATATTCCATTAAAACTGTTAGAACTAATAAACAAATTCAGCAGAATTTGCTTCTCTAGACATTAACAATGGCCCATCCAAAAGTGAAATAATTTAAAATAGCATCAAAAAGAAAAAAAAAATACTTAGGAATATACTTAATCAAGGAAGAGAAAGACATACACTGTAAACTATAAAACACTACTGAAAGAAATTATAGAAAAAAATAACTGGAAATACATCTCATGTTCATGGATTGAAAGACTTAATATTGTAAATATGTTAAGAACCTCCAAAATAAACTGCAGACTCAATGAAATCCATATCAAAATCCCAATACTTTTTTTTGAAGAAAAAAAGAAAAATCCATCCTAAAATTCATATGGAAACTCAAAAATAATATGGAAAAAGGATAATAAAATTGGAGGACTCACTCTCATTTCAAATCTTACCACAAACTGCAGTAATCAAAAGAGTATGGGAGTAAGTAGCACAAAGACAGAAATATAGACCAATGGAATAGAATGAAGAGTCCAGAAAGAATCCCTCAAATATATGGTCAAATGATTTTCAACAAGGTTTACGAGACAATTCACTGGATAAAGGACAATCTTTTCAACAAATGGTGCTGGGAAAATGGGATGCCCGCATTCAAAACAATAAATTTGAACCCTTATCTTACATCATATACAAAAATTAAAGAAACATGGATCAAAGACCTAATAATAAAAGCTAAATATTAACTCTTGGAAGAAAACAGAGGAAAAGCCTCGTGACATTGGATTTGGAAATTATTTCTTGGATATGACATCAAAAGCAAAGGCAACAAAAGAAAAAAGAGATACTTTGGACCTCATCAAAACTAGAAACTTTTGTGCATTAAAAGATACCAACAGAGTGAGGAGAGAAGATGGCGGAAGAGTAAGACGCGGAGATCACCTTCCTTCCCACAGATACATTAGAAATACATCTACACGTGGAACTGATCCTACAGAACACCCACTGAGCGCTGACAGAAAACGTCCGACCTCTAAACAGGCAAGAAACTCCCCCCGTACTTGGGTAGGGCAAAAGAAAAAAGAAATAACAGAGACAAAAGAATAGGGACGGCACCTGCACCAGTGGGAGGGAGCTGTGAAGGAGGAAAGATTTCCACGCACTAGGAAGCCCCTTCGCGGGCAGAGACTGCGGGTGGCAGAGAGGGGAAGCTTTGGAGCCACGGAAGAGAGCGCAGCCACAGGGGTGCGGAGGGCAAAGCGGAGAGATTCCTGCACAGAGGCTCGGCTCCCAGCAGCGATCACCAGCCCGAGAGGCTGGTCTGCTCCCCCGCCGGGGCGGGCGGGGCTGGGAGCTGAGGCTCAGCTTCGGTCGGATCGCAGGGAGAGGACTGGGGCTGGCGGCCTGAACACAGCCTGAAGGGGTTAGCGCACCACAGCTGGCTGGTAGGGAGTCCGGGAAAAAGTCTGCAGCTGCCAAAGAAGCAAGAGACTTTTTTCTTGCCTCTTTGTTTCACGGCGCGCGGGGAGAGGGGATTCAGAGCGCCGCCTAAACAAGCTCCACAGACGGGCGCGAGCCGCAGCGATCAGCGCGGGCCCCAGAGATGGGCGTGAGACGCTGGGGCCGCTGCTGCCGCCTCCAAAAAGCCTGGGTGTGAGCAAAGGTCACTCTCCACACCGCCCCTCCCGGGAGCCTGTGCAGCCCGCCACCGCCAGGCTCCCGTGATCCGGGGACAAGTTCCCCGGGAGAAAGCACTGCACGCCTCAGGCTGCTGCAACGTCACGCCGGCCGCTGACGCCGCAGGCTCGCCCCGCCTCCTCTGTACCCCTCCCTCCCCCCGGCCTGGGTGAGCCAGAGACCCCGAAGCAGCTGCTCCTTTAACCCCGTCCTGTCTGGGCGGGGAACAGACGCCCTCAGGTGACCTACACGCAGAGGCGGGTCCAAATCCAAAGCTGAAACCAGGGAGCTGTGCGAACAAAGAGAAAGGGAAATTTCTCCCAGCAGCCTCAGGAGCAGTGGATTAAATCTCCACAATCAACTTGATGTACCCTGCATCTGTGGAATACCTGAATAGACAACGAATCATCCCAAATTCAGGAGGTGGACTTTCGGAGCAGGATATATTAATTTTTCCCCTTTTCCTTTTTTTTGTGAGTGTATATGTATATGCTTCTGGGTGAGATTTTGTCTGTATAGCTCTGCTTTATAATAGCTTTATTTTACTTCACTATATTATAGCCTCTTTCTTTCTTTCTTTCTATTTTTTCTCCCTTTTACTCTGAGCCGTGTGAACGAAAGGCTCTTGGTGCTCCAGCCAGGCATCAGGGCTGTGCCTCTGAGGTGGGAGAGCCAACTTCAGGACACTGGTCCACAAGAGACCTCCCAGCTCCACGTAATACTAAACGGCGAAAATCTCTCAGAGATCTCCATCTCAACATCAAGACCCAGCTTCACTCAATGACCAGCAAGCTACAGTGCTGGACACCCTATGCCAAACAACTAGCAAGACAGGAAAACAGCCCCATCCATTAGCAGAGAGGCTGCCTAAAATCATAATAAGGCCACAGACACCCCAAAATACACCACCAGACGTGGACGTGCCCACCAGAAAGACAAGATCCAGCCTCATCCACCAGAACTCAGGCACTAGTTCCCTCCACCAGGAAGCCTACACAACCCACTGAACCAACCTTAGCCACTGGGGACAGATACCAAAAACAACGGGAACTACAAACCTGCAGCCTGTGAAAAGGAGACCCCAAACACAGTAAGATAAGCAAAATGAGACAACAGAAAAACACACAGCAGATGAAGGAGCAGGGTCAAAACACGCCAGATTTAACAAATGAAGAGGAAATAGGTAGTCTACCTGAAAAATAATTCAGAATAATGATAGTAAGGATGATCCAAAATCTTGGAAATAGAATAGACAAAATGCAAGAAACATTTAACAAGGACGTAGAAGAACTAAAGAGGAACGAAGCAATGATGAAAAACACAATAAATGAAATTAAAAATACTCTAGATGGGATCAATAGCAGAATAAATGAGGCAGAAGAAAGGATAAGTGACCTGGAAGATAAAATGGTGGAAATAACTACTGCAGAGCAGGATAAAGAAAAAAGAATGAAAAGAACTGAGGACAGTCTCAGAGACCTCTGGGACAACATTAAATGCACCAACATTCGAATTATAGGGGTCCCAGAAGAAGAAGAGAAAAAGAAAGGGACTGAGAAAATATTTGAAGAGATTATGGTTGAAAACTTCCCTAATATGGGAAAGGAAATAGTTAATCAAGTCCTGGAAGCACAGAGAGTCCCATACAGGATAAACCCAAGGAGAAACACGCCAAGACACATATTAATCAAACTGTCAAAAATTAAATATAAGGAAAACATATTAAAGGCAGCAAGGGAAAAACAACAAATAACACACAAGGGAATCCCCATAAGGTTAACATCTGATCTTTCAGCAGAAACTCTGCAAGACAGAAGGGAGTGGCAGGATATACTTAAAGTGATGAAGGAGAAAAACCTACAACCAAGATTACTCTACCCAGCAAGGATCTCATTCAGATGTGATGGAGAAATTAAAACCTTTACAGACAAGCAAAAGCTGAGAGAGTTCAGCACCACCAAACCAGCTTTACAACAAATGCTAAGGGAACTTCTCTAGGCAAGAAACACAAGAGAAGGAAAACACCTACAATAACAAACCCAAAACATTTAAGAAAATGGGAATAGGAACATACATATTGATAATTACCTTGAAAGTAAATGGATTAAATGCTCCCACCAAAAGACACAGGCTGGCTGAATGGATACAAAAACAAGACCCATATATACGCTGTCTACAAGAGACCCACTTCAGACCTAGAGACACATATAGACTGAAAGTGAGGGGATGGAAAAAGATATTCCATGCAAATGGAAATCAAAAGAAAGCTGAAGTAGCAATTCTCATATCAGACAAAATAGACTTTAAAATAAAGACTATTACAAGAGACAAAGAAGGACACTATATAATGATCAAGGGATCGATCCAAGAGGAAGGTATAACAATTGTAAATATTTATGCACCCAACATAGGAGCACCTCAATACATAAGGCAAATACTAACAGCCATAAAAGGGGAAATCGACAGCAACACAATCATAGTAGGGGACTTTAGCACCCCACTTTCACCAATGGACAGATCATCCAAAATGAAAATAAATAAGGAAACACAAGCTTTAAATGATACATTAAACAACATGGACTTAATTGATATTTATAGGTCATTCCACCCAAAAACAACAGAATACACATTTTTCTCAAGTGCTCATGGAACATTCTCCAGGATAGATCATATCTTGGGTCACAAATCAAGCCTTGGTAAATTTAAGAAAATTCAAATCGTATCAAGTATCTTTTCCGACCACAACGCTATGAGACTAGATATCAATTACAGGAAAAGATCTGTAAAAAATACAAACACATGGAGGCTACACAATACACTGCTTAATAACGAAGTGATCACTGAAGAAATCAAAGGGGAAATCAAAAAATACCTAGAAACAAATGACAATGGAGATACGACGACCCAAAACCTATGGGATGCAGCAAAAGCAGTGCTAAGAGGGAAGTTTATAGCAATACAAGCCTACCTCAAGAAACAGGAAACATCTCGAATAAACAACCTAACCTTGCACCTAAAGCAATTAGAGAAAGAAGAACAAAAAAACCCCAAAGCCAGCAGAAGGAAAGAAATTATAAAGATCAGGTCAGAAATTAATGAAAAAGAAATGAAGGAAACAATAGCAAAAATCAATGAAACTAAAAGCTGGTTCTTCGAGAAGATAAACAAAATTGATAAACCATTAGCCAGACTCATCAAGAGAAAAAGGGAGAAGTCTCAGATCAATAGAATTAGAAATGAAAAAGGAGAAGTAACCACTGATACTGCAGAAATACAAAAGATCATGAGAGATTACTACAAGCAACTCTATGCCAATAAAATGGACAACCTGGAAGAAATGGACAGATTCTTAGAAATGCACAAACTGCCGAGACTGAACCAGGAAGAAATAGGAAATATGAACAGACCAATCACAAGCACTGAAATTGAAACTGTGATTAAAAACCTTCCAACAAACAAAAGCCCAGGACCAGATGGCTTCACAGGCGAATTCTATCAAACATTTAGAGAAGAGCTAACACCTATCCTTCTCAAACTCTTCCAAAATATTGCAGAGGGAGGAACACTCCCCAACTCATTCTACGAGACCACCATCACCCTGTTACCAAAACCAGACAAAGATGTCACAAAGAAAGAAAACTACAGGCCAATATCACTGATGAACATAGATGCAAAAATCCTCAACCAAATACTAGCAAACAGAATCCAACAGCACATTAAAAGGATCATACACCATGATCAAGTGGGGTTTATCCCAGAAATGCAAGGATTCTTCAATATACGCAAATCGATCAATGTGATACACCATATTAACAAATTGAAGGAGAAAAACCATATGATCATCTCAATAGATGCAGAGAAAGCTTTCGACAAAATTCAACACCCATTTATGATAAAAGCCCTGCAGAAAGTAGGCATAGAGGGAACTTTCCTCAACATAATAAAGGCCATATATGACAAACCCACAGCCAACATTGTCCTCAATGGTGAAAAACTGAAACCATTTCCACTAAGATCAGGAACAAGACAAGGTTGCCCACTCTCACCACTATTATTCAACATAGTTTTGGAAGTGTTAGCCACAGCAATCAGAGAAGACAAAGAAATAAAAGGAATCCAAATCGGAAAAGAAGAAGTAAAGCTGTCACTATTTGCAGATGACATGATACTATACATAGAGAATCCTAAAGATGCTACCAGAAAACTCCTAGAGCTAATCAATGAATTTGGTAAAGTAGCAGGATACAAAATTAATGCACAGAAATCTCTTGCATTTCTATACACTAATGACGAAAAATCTGAAAGTGAAATTAAGAAAACACTCCCGTTTACCATTGCAACAAAAAGAATAAAATATCTAGGAATAAACCTACCTAAGGAGACAAAAGACCTGTATGCAGAAAATTATAAGACACTGATGAAAGAAATTAAAGATGATACAAATAGATGGAGAGATATACCATGATCCTGGATTGGAAGAATCAACATTGTGAAAATGACTCTACTACCCAAAGCAATCTACAGATTCAATGCAATCCCTATCAAACTACCACTGGCATTTTTCACAGAACTAGAACAAAAAATTTCACAATTTGTATGGAAACACAAAAGACCCCGAATAGCCAAAGCAATCTTGAGAACGAAAAATGGAGCTGGGGGAATCAGGCTCCCTGACTTCAGACTATATTACAAAGCTTCAGTAATCAAGACAGTTTGGTACTGGCACAAAAACAGAAATATAGATCAATGGAACAGGATAGAAATCCCAGAGATAAACCCACACACATATGGTCACCTTATCTTTGATAAAGGAGGCAAGCATATACAGTGGAGAAAAGACAGCCTCTTCAATAAGTGGTGCTGGGAAAATTGGACAGATACATGTAAAAGTATGAAATTAGAACAATCCCTGACACCATGCACAAAAATAAACTCAAAATGGATTAAAGACCTAAATGTAAGGCCAGACACCATCAAACTCTTAGAGGAAAACATAGGCAGAACACTCTATGACATACATCACAGCAAGATTCTTTTTGACCCAGCTCCCAGAGAAATGGAAATAAGAACACAAATAAACAAATGGGACCTAATGAAACTTAAAAGCTTTTGCACAGCAAAGGAAACCATAAACAAGACCAAAAGACAACCCTCAGAATGGGAGAAAATATTTGCAAATGAAGCAACTGACAAAGGATTAATCTCCAAGATCTACAAGCAGCTCATGCAGCTCAATAACAAAAAAACGAACAACCCAATCCAAAAATGGGCAGAAGACCTAAATAGACATTTCTCCAAAGAAGATATACAGATGGCCAACAGACACATGAAAGAATGCTCAACATCATTAATCATTAGAGAAATGCAAATCAAAACTACAATGAGATATCATCTCACACCGATCAGAATGGCCATCATCAAAAAATCTAGAAACACTAAATGCTGGAGAGGGTGTGGAGGAAAGGGAACACTCTTGCACTGTTGGTGGGAATGTAAATTGATACAGCCACTATGGAGAACAGTATGGAGGTTCCTGAAAAATCTACAAATAGAACTACCATATGACCCAGCAATCCCACTACTGGGCATATACCCTGAGAAAACCATAGTTCAAAAAGAGTCATGTACCAAAATGTTCATTGCAGCTCTATTTACAATAGCCAGGACATGGAAGCAACGTAAATGTCCATCGACAGATGAATGGATAAAGAAGATGTGGCACATATATACAATGGAATATTACTCAGCCATAAAAAGAAATGAAATGGAGGTATTTGTAATGAGGTGGATGGAGTTAGAGTCTGTCATACAGAGTGAAGTAAGTCAGAAAGAGAAAAACAAATACAGTATGCTAACACATATATACGGAATCTAAGGAAAAAAAAAAAAAAGGCCATGAAGAACCTAGTGGCAAGACGGGAATAAAGACACAGACCTACTAGAGAATGGACTTGAGGATATGGGGAGGGGGTGGGGTGAGATGTGACAGGGTAAGAGAGTGTCATGGACATATATACACTACCAAATGTAAAATAGATAGCTAGTGGGAAGCAGCCACATAGCACAGGGAGATCAGCTCGGTGCTTTGTGACCACCTAGAGGGGTGGGATGGGGAGGGTGGGAGGGAGGGAGATGCAAGAGGGAAGAGATATGGGAACATATTGTATGTGTAGAACTGATTCACTTTGTTATAAAGCAGAAGCTAACACACCATTGTAAGGCAATTATACTTCAATAAAGATGTTTAAAAAAAAAAAAAAGATACCAACAGCAAAGTAAAAGGCAACCCTTGCTATGGAGAAAATATTTTCAAATCATATATCTAATAATGGATTAATATCCAGAATATGTAAAGCAGTCTTAAAACACAACAACAAAAAACAACCCAATTTAGTAATGGTAAAAAGGCCTGAACAGACATCTCTCCAAAGAAGATATATAAATGACCAATAAGTACATGAAAAAATGCTTAACATCTCTAATCATTAGGAAATTTAAAATCAAAATCACAATGAGATACAATTTCACACACTAGAATGGCTACTAGTAAAAAATAAAAAAACAGTAGGATGGTACCAAAAATTATATGCATAATTACCATATAGTCTAGCATGATGTTTAATTTTATGTCAACATGACTGGGCTAAGGGATGCCCAGACATCTGGTAAAACATTATTTCTGGGTGTGTTTGTGAGGGTGTTTCTGGAAGAGATTAGCTTTTCAATCAGTACATTGAGTAAAGAAGATTGCCTTCACTAATGTGGGTAGCCATGATCCAATCCACTGAGGGCCTACAGAGACCAAAAAGGCAGAGGAAAGGAAAATTTACTTTTTTCTTAAGCTGAGACACCCAGCTTCTTCTGACCTCAGACATCAGCTCTCCTGGTTCTCAGGCTATTAGACTCAGATCTGACTTAACACCATTGGTCCCTGATTCTCGGGCCTTTGGACTCAGACTGGAACTTACAGCATTGGCTTCCCTGGTTCTCAGGACTTTGGACTCAGACTGAATTAGACTATTAGCTTTCCTCGTTCTCCAGATTGTAGACAGCAGATTGTGGGACATCTTGGTCTCCATGATCTTATATAAATATAAATATATATATATATATAAATATATATATATATTTATATATATCTTATTGTTTCTGTTTATCTGGAGAACTCTAATACAGATTTGGATACCAAGAGTGGTTCTAAATGAACAAAATTTTAATGATGTATTTTCTGAAATAGTTCTGGGGTTTCCGGGATGATTCTCTAATCTGATTATGCTTAAAGATGGTAATGACTCTATTTCCAGTAGTAAAAAGAACACTGATAGTGCATGGTATGAACTGTTTACAGAGATATACAAAATGTAAGCATTGGATAGTCCTAATCAACCACTTATAAGAAGCAAGGAGCTAAGTGACTGTAAATATGATACTTTTGAACATTTTTTGAAAACTAAGGAATATAATAACATTGATTGGTTGCTCCTAAATTTGCTGGACAAAGTGGTGAAATAAAAGGATGCACTCAGGGATTCAAATTCCCGGCTCAAGAACACTATAAATGACCTAAGAGTTTCTGTGTGCACCCTGATGGAAAGCCTCATCTCCCATAGACACAGGGCTGAAATCATACACACAACCTCATCCTATAATTGGCTGAATTACAACGCAAATTGAATTCTCAGCCTCATAGGGTGTCTGCTGTTAAAATGAGGGTATTGATTGGGAAAGAATAGGATCCTGTAAGTCGGCATGGGGAATATGGGAAGGCCCTGATGAAGCTGAGGATAATGAGCCTTGAAATTGTGATGCGTCTTCTTTGCTAGTGGAAGAGGTCTCCCAACCACAGTGGTACCTACCTCTCCACCCACAGTGGTAGCCACCATTCTACCTTGATATGAGGGGATTAACTCTGCACTGTCTGAAGAAATAGTATTGCCACCCCCTGAGGTGGATACCATGCAAGACAATGCTGACTCTCCTCAGGATCCATTGTTGTTACCCTTCTTGGTTTCTAGACCTATAACCAAACTTAAGCCCAGCAGGCCCCTAAAGGTGAGAGGCAAAGTGTGATCCGTGAAGAGGTGTGTTACACTCCAAAAGAACAACTTCAGTTTTCTAATTTATACAAGCAGAAATCTGAGGAACATGTGTGGGAATGGATATTAAAGGTGTAGGATAATGGTGGAAAGAACATAAATTTGGATCATGACGAATTTATTGATATAGACTCACTAAACAGAGATTCCATATTTAACACTTCAGCTTCAGAAGTTAGAAAGGGCTTTAGCTGTTTCTTTGGTTGTTTGGTTGAAACAGGCACCGAAAGATGGCCCACTGTGAGTGAATGGAAATGCGAGACCTCCCTTGGTTTAATGTAGAGGAAGGGACTCAAAGGCTTAGGAACGCTGGAATGTTATAGCGGATTTATTATTCAAGACCTAATCAGCCACACTGGGAGGGTCCAGAAGACATACCTTTCACCAATATTTTGAGAAATAAATTTGTGAAGGAAGCCCCAGCATCCTTGATGAGCTCTGTGATTTTTTATGTAGATCAGACCATAGAGAAGGAATCCCAGACACTCAATTGGAAAACCTAAATGCAATGGGAGTAGTTAGATCCTAAGAAGACAGGGGTCAAATGGCAGGACTCAACCTCCAAAAGCAAGGTGGATGTGGTTACTGTAATGGACAGCAGAGCCAAAGCAGCAGTCAGAATAATCTGACTCTTGCAGACCTATGGCACCGGCTAGTTAACCATTGGGTTCCTAGAAGTGAAATAAATAGGAAGTCTACTAAATTCTTACTTGGTTTATATAAGCAAGAAAGTCCTAGGTCAAGTGAATGAAAGTTTAATTGGAATTATAAAAACAGAAAGTCACAACTTCTAAATCAATTCCCAGATTTGAACCAGTTTACAGATTCAGAACCCCTTGAATGAAGGGGAAGCTGAGTCCCCTAGGGGAAGAATCTTGGTACAATACAGAAAATTTATACTGTTAATCTTTCTCCTAGACTTCCCCAAATGGACCTATGGCCTTTTACCAGTGTGAATGTACACTAGGGAAAATGAAATAATCAGACCTTTTGAGGACTATTGGTCACTGAATCTAAACAGACGCTTGATTCCAAGAGAGCCAAAGTGTCACTGTGGTTATTCAGTCAGAGTAGAGGCTTATGGATGCCATTTGATTAATGGATTTTATAGCTCCAGTGCATCTCACAGTGGGTCTTGGAACTCATCCTGTGGTTATTTCCCCAGTTCCAGATTGAACTACTGGAATAGAAATACTTAGCATCTGGCACCTTAAGAATAAAAATGTTAGAGTAAATCAAACCCGAAGCAAGAAGAAGAAAGTCAATAATGAAGAGCATAAATCAATAAAACAGAGAAAACAATAGACAAAGCCACAGAAACAAAACTTCTTTGTAAATAATAAAATTGATAAATCATTTTCATGAAAAAAAAGTGGACAACACTACAGATCTTACAGACATTAAAAAGAGATTAAGGGAATGTTATGATAATTTTATAGCAATAACTTCAACAATGAACCCAACTTTTGAAAGGCACAGTATGGAATCTTAATCAAGAAGAAAAATAACATCAATAAACCAAACAGTCCTTTAATTTATTAAAAGTAATTTTATAGTTAAAAATCTTCACACAAAGAAAACTTCAGGCCCAGGTGACTTCATTGGTAAATTGTACCAAATATTTGAGGAAGAAATAATACCAATTCTACAGAAACATTTCTAAAATGTAGAAGAGTTAGGAATACTTCTGAACTCATTATTCTGACATGAACAACAGAAAAAAAAAAAGATATTATGCATGTATAAAGAAAACTACAGACAAATGTCTCTCAAGAAAAGACACATAATCCATAATAAAGGCTTAGCAAATTGAGTCATGATACATTTAATAAGGATAAAACATCATGAACAAATGATGTTCATAGGAATACAAATTTGTCTCAATATACAAAAATCAATTGATGCAACTTATATTAAGATTCTAAAAAAGAAAAACTTTATGATCATCTCAATTAATGCAAAAGATCATTTGACAAGACATACTCCCATTAACAATAAAAGAAAAAATTATCAACAAACTAGAAATAGAGGGAAATTCCTTACCCTGTTAAAGGATATTGATGAAAAGCTTACAGCTAATATATTAGTGCTGAAAGAATGCCCGTTTTTCCCCTAATATTGAAAACAAGGCAAGAAGGTCCACTTTCATCACTTCTACTTAACTTTATAACAGAAGTCCTAATTAATCAATTATAAGAAGGTAAACAACCCAATAATGAAATGGACATAGTTGAACCGACTGGCAAATATATGACTGGCAAATAAGCACATGAAATATGCTCAGCATCATCAGTTATTAAGGAAAGGCAAAACAAAACCACAAGGAGATACCTCTCTGCATGTACTCTAAAACCTTAAAATTTAAAGGATTAATAATACCAAGTTTGTAGATGATGCGGAGGAACTGGACAGTTTTACAGTTTCTTATACAGTTAAGCATACAGTTATCAATAATCCTATTCCCCTAACTTACTCAAGATAAATGAAGACATATGTCCACAAAAAGGACTTTTAAGCTAATGTTTAAAACAGTTTTAGTCATAGGAGGCAAAGGCTGTGAATAACCAAAATGACCATCAATGGGTAAACAGACAAATGAATCATGGTATATCTCTATAGTGAAATAGTATTCAGCAACTAAAAGAGATTGACTACTGACACATACAACATGGATTAATCCCAGTAGCATTATGGTGTGAAGTAAGACATAAAAGCCTGTATACAATGTAAATTCTCTTAAATGAAATTCTAGGAAAATTAAAGACATAGTGACAAAAAGAAAGTCTATAGTTGGCAAGGCATGAGTTTTGAGTGAAGGTATTGACAGCAAAGGAGCGAGCACAAGAGAAACTTTTGGCTTGATGGAAATGTGATGCTACATGACTTGTTACACGACTGTATAAAATAATAAAATTTCATGAAACTGTATACTTAAAATTAGTTAATTTCATTGTATGTAAATTATACCTCAATAAAGTTGGAATATTAAAAAATGAGAAAAAAATGAATTGGGATGGAAAGAGTCATATAATATATAACATTTTTTAACATCTAGTGTATTTTAGGCATAATGTTGGGTATTCTATACGTATTATTCTGTTATATCCCCACAATAGCCCTGCCAGATAGATATAATATTATACTCCTATTTTATAGATAAAAAAGGAGGACTTATGGATATTAAATAACTACCCAAAGCCACACAGTCCATAAGCAATAGAGCCAGAATTTGAACACATATTTGTCTGTTACCAAAGCTTATGCTCTTAATATTTTGTTATCACATCTCTAAGTATATATTAAGAACAATAATAAAAGTGTATTGTATTAGTTAACATTAAACAAGAAAAGAGAAAGGAATCTAGTCAAACAAAGGAGCTTTAAAAGGTGTAATAAAGTGAATTGTATAAAATTATCAGAAAGCACACTTGTGGACCATTTCATCCACCTCAGTTAAGTCTTAAAGCAACTTACATAATACCAATTTTCTCTACTATCCTATCAAATGTTTCATAAGAGGAAATGTCCACAAAAGCAAGGACTTGTCTTTATATGTGTTTGTATTGTACACAGTGTAGTAGCGATCCTTAATAAATGTTGAAGAAGAACAGTACTACAACAATGAAAACTAAAGATATATATTAGAAGAAAATTCTGCCAGTAAATGAAGACATTTGAAATAAATGATGAATAAAACTGGCAAACAACTTAATTCATTTTCTTATTAAGTATTTAGATGGGAAAATGAATAAAAGAAATTTAGGTAATTGAGCAGAAATTAAATCTCTTACATAAACAGCTATTAGCAAAGAGGTAAAGTCCTTGGAATATGGGAACTTGCATAAATGAACTAATCCTGGATGCATACTTATTGGGTGTTAGGAAAATAGATTAACATATTTGCTCAACAATTTGTACTCATTTAATAAGATTCCAGAAGAGTGGAAAATTAAAATATGGTAGTCTCAAATGAATCTCAGTAAAAATAATAATGGAAAATTGACAAATGTCTTTCTGCTTCTCCTGCCATTCTAAACTTCCTCTGGATTCCAGTTTCACAGATGGTGGGGGAAGAGAGAAGAATTTGTAGGATAGTAAAACTGTGATAACAGTGAGCTGGACTAGGGAGGACTACAAAGTACAGAGGTAGGGCTACAAGACGTTAACCACAGATATCCACAACAACTGAAGAAACTACATAGACAGCCATACTACAAGGAGGATTTGCCTGGATAATGTGCCCATATATAAAGAGATAGGTATTGCTTCTCAAAAGTAAGAAGTACCCAATTACTTTTTAAGCTTTTTGAATCACAGATTGCACATTATCTCCCATGTATTAGTACCATATCCTGTGACAAACCAAGCTCTGATATATTTCGTCTAAGGTCTTTTCAATCTTTGGTGTTTTTTTTTTGTTCTTTGTGTTTCCTCCCCAACATATAAACCCTAGGGAAACAAATTGGGTTGTGAGTGTATGTTTCTGAGCAAGAGCTTTACAACAAAGAAAGGTCTATTAACATTTCATCAGAACCCATGTCTATGAAACGTACCCCAGTTGCTAGCAGGATGATTTGAATTAGAATATTGATGTAATATCAAATTTATAAGCAACATTTTGTTTAAAATATATAACCAAGGAGCACACATTCGCGTTCAACCAAAATCCGACATAAGTCCTCCTTTAAAAATACGAATCTAGAAATAATGAATTTAGAAAAATAAAATAAAAGATAAGTCTTTGTGTTCTGTGGCTGGAAGACAAAAGACAGTAAATTGGGACCATAGTTATAAAGCACAGTCAGTTCTGCAACACATATCAGAACCCTAAGCCTCAGTGGATCTAGTTGAAGTTCTCTGGATGTTTACCGTGATACAAATATGTCTGATGTACCTGTGTCCTAGTAAATTCTAAATCTAACTAGATTTATCTGGAATTAGATATAAAGATAGTTTAAAATAATTTTCACTGGGAGAATAAGACAGCATTTTTCCTCATGTATTTTTATAAGTTGGTTAAGATGTCCCAGGTTTACATCTCAGGAAAGGAGCAGTAGATGATTTTCCACAGAGTAGTCACATTATGCCTCCTGGGCTAATGTGACATTTTACTAATTTCATAGCACAGTACAAGATGTGTTTTAATTTTAAACCATCTATTCCTTGATGGGATGACAAGATAAAACATTTTTTGAGTTTACATTTAGATAAAGAAGCAAAAATAGGATAAAGTGCTTCATAAACTGTAAAACACATTTTAGTCACTGTTGATATTTTTTATATGTTTGAGTTATAATCAATATATAACATTGTATTAGTTTTAGGTGTACAACCTAATAATTTTATACATCTAGAAATTATTACCATAATAAGATTAGTTAACATTCATCACTACACATAGTCACAAATTGTATTTTCCTTGTGAGGAGAACTTTTAAGATCTACTCTCTTAGCAACTTTCACATGCACAGTACAGTATTGTTCACTGTAGTCACC
Source organism: Eschrichtius robustus (assembly GCF_028021215.1). Classification (NCBI taxonomy): domain Eukaryota; kingdom Metazoa; phylum Chordata; class Mammalia; order Artiodactyla; family Eschrichtiidae; genus Eschrichtius; species Eschrichtius robustus. The sequence goes on from NC_090845.1 coordinate 88,566,169, forward strand.
ATGCTGTACACTACATCCCCAGGGCTTATTTATCTTAACTGGAAGTTTGTACCTTTTGACCACCTTCATCCAATTCCTCTACCCTCCTACTTCTAATTCTGGTAACCACAAGTCTAATCTATTTTTCTATGAGTTTGTTCTTTTCTTCTCCTTCCCCTCTTCCTCCTCCTCCTCCCATTCCCCCCTCTTTTTCTTTTTCTTTCTTTAGATTCCACATATAAGTGAGATTATACAGTATTTGTCTTTATATGTCTGACTTATTTCACTTAGCATAGTGCCCTCAAGGTCCATCCATGCCATTGCAAAATTTATATATATATATAACATTTCTTTACTCATTCATCCAACAACACAATTTATTTCCACGTCTTGGTTATTGTACATAATGCTGCAATAAAGATTGATGTGCAGATATATGTTTGTGAGAGTAATTTCATGTCTTTCAGATAAATACTGAGAAGCGGAATTGCTGGATCATGTGGTAGTTCAATTTCTAATTTTTTGAGGAATCTCAATGTGGTTTTCCACAGTGATTGTACGAATGTACAATCTCACTAACTGTGTACGATGGTTTCCTTTTCTTTACATCCTCACCAACTCTTGTTATTTCATGTCTTTTTGATAATAAGCATTCTACCAAGTGTGAGGTGATATCTCACTGTTATTTGGATTTGCATTTTGCTGATGATTAGTGATGTTGAACACATTTTCATACACTTCTTGTCCATTAATATGCCTTCTTTGGAAAAAGGTCTATTCAAAAACATGTCTTATGCAATCTTTTTGCCCTACTTCACTGCTGAGAACAACATGGTTTGCATATGGTATTACAATACATACCTACAGATTTCAGTAGGTTTTTATCGGTTTGGCTGGGTTTAACGATGTTGAGTTCTCTGTTTATACCCTGAGGCAAAAGTGCCTAACTAATTTTTAAAATTACTTAAGTAATAGGTCTGTGGGCACAATTATAAAAATCAAATAAGTACATTAATAAATAATAAATTAATAGAATTTAAATTAAGCTATATGGTTATTTATCCAAAAATAAAAAGCCTTTCTTCTTTCATGTGATTAATTATTAGACTCTATTCTTGTGTTCTGCATAGTGTGACTAAGTTCTGTTAATAGCCAGCTGTTCTAGTATAGGAGAAACCCCTGTTAGTGACTGATTATTGCATTGTCCCCTGGAGGAATTGGTTTAGCGTTTCAGACACTTGGGAAAAAAGCTTGCTTTTTATAGCACTCTCAAAGACTGCAGGATTTCTTTTTGTTCAGCCACATCTTCAAGTAGTTTAAAATTATAATCTTTACAGAAGAATAATCTGTTTCTGGGGTCACAGATAGTCAGACAATCATGTTTCAGTAATAGTCTCTTGGCAAGTTTTTCATTAACAGAGAAAGTTTGTTTTACAAGACTTTTTTTTTTAACGTTTTTATTGGAGTATAATTGCTTTACAATGGTGTGTTAGTCTCTGCTTTATAACAAAGTGAATCAGTTATACATATACATATATCCCCATATCTCTACCCTCTTGCATCTCCCTCCCTCCCACCCTCCCTATCCCACCCTTCTAGCTGGTCACAAAGCACCGAGCTGATCTCCCTGTGCTATGCGACTGCTTCCCACTAGCTATCTATTTTACATTTGGTAGTGTTTATATGTCCATATACACACTATCACTCTCTCACTTTGTCCCAGCTTACCCTTTCCCCTCCCCATATCCTCAAGTCCATTCTCTAGTAGGTCTGCATCTTTATTCTCATCTTGCCCTTAGGTTCTTCATTACCATTTTTTTTTCTTGGTTCCATATATATGTGTTAGCATATGGGATCTGTTTTTCTCCTTCTGACTTACTTCACTCTGTATGACAGACTCTAGGTCCATCCACCTCACAACAAATAACTCAATTTCATTACTTTTTGTGGCTGAGTAATATTGCATTGTATATATGTGCCACATCTTCTTTATCCATTCATCTGTCGATGGACACTTAGGTTGCTTCCATGTCCCGGCTATTGTAAATAGAGCTGCAATGAACATTGTGGTACATGACTCTTTTTGAATTATGGTTTTCTCAGGGTATATGCCCAGTAGTGGGATTGCTGGGTCGTATGATAGTTCTATTTTTAGTTTTTTAAGGAACCTCCATACTGTTCTCCATAGTGGCTGTATCAATTTACATTCCCACCAACAGTATATGAGGGTTCCCTTTTCTCCACACCCTCTCCAGCATTTATTGCTTGTAGATATTTTGATGATGACCATTTTGACCAGTGTGAGATGATATCACATTGTAGTTTTGATTTGCATTTCTCTAATGATTAATGATGTTGAACATTCTTACATGTGTTTGTTGGCAATCTGTATATCTTCTTGGAGAAATGTCTATTTAGGTCTTCTGCCCATTCCTGGACTGGGTTGTTTGTTTTTTTGATATTGAGCTGCAAGAGCTGCTTGTAAATTTTGGAGATTAATCCTTTGTCAGTTGCTTCATTTGCAAATATTTTCACCCATTCTGAGGGTTGTCTTTTCGTCTTGTTTATGGTTTCCTTTGCTGTGCAAAAGCTTTTACATTTCATTAGGTCCCATTTGTTTATTTTTGTTTCCATTTCCATTTCTCTAGGAGGTGGGTCAAAAAGGATCTTGCTGTGATTTATGACATAGAGTGTTCTGCCTATGATTTCCTCTAAGAGTTTGACAGGGTCTGGCCTTACATTTAGGTCTTTAATCCATTTTGAGTTTATTTCTGTGTATGGTGATAGGGAGTGTTCTAATTTCATTCTTTTACTTGTAGCTGTCCACTTATCCCAGCACCACTTATTGAAGAGGCTGTCTTAACTCCATTGTATATTCTTGCATCCGTTATCAAAGATAAGGTGACAGTATGTGCATGGGTTTATCTCTGGGCTTTCTATCCTGTTCCATTGATCTATATTTCTGTTTTTGTGCCAGTACCATACTGTTATGATTACTGTAGCTTTGTAGTATAGTCTGAAGTCAGGGAGCCTGATTCCTCCAGCTCCATTTTTCTTTCTCAAGATTGCTTTGGCTATTCAGGGTCTTTTTTGTTTCCATACAAATTGTGACATTTTTTGTTCTAGTTCTGTAAAAAATGCCAGTGGTAATTTGATAGGGATTGCATTGAATCTGTAGATTGCTTTGGGTAGTATAGTCATTTTCACAATGTTGATTCTTCCAATCCAATACCATGGGTATCTCTCCATCTATTTGTATCATCTTTAATTTCTTTCATCAGTGTCTTATAATTTTTGGCACACAGGTCTTTGGTAGGTTTATTCCTAGGTATTTTATTCTTTTTGTTGCAGTGGTAAATGGGAGTGTTTTCTTAATTTCACTTTCAGATTCTTCATCATTAGTGTATAGGAATGCAAGAGATTTTGGTGCATTAATTTTGTATCCTGGTACTTTACCAAATTCATTGACTAGCTCTAGTAGCTTTCTGGTAGCATCTTTAGGATTCTCTATGTATAGTATCATGTCATCTGCATAGAGTGACAGCTTTACTTCTTCTTTTCTGATTTGGATTCCTTTTATTTCTTTTTCTTCTGTTTGCTGTGGCTGAAACTTCCAAAACTATGTTGAATAATAGTGGTGAGAGTGGGCAACCTTGACTTGTTCCTGATTTTAGTGGAAGTGGTTTCAGTTTTTCACCTTTGAGGATGATGCTGGCTGCGGGTTTGTCATATATGGCCTTTATTATGTTGAGGTAAGTTCCCTCTATGTCTACTTTCTGGAGGGTTTTTATCATAAATGGGTGTTGAATTTTGTCGAAAGTTTTCTATGCATCTGTTGAGATGATCATATGGTTTTTCTCTTTCAATTTGTTAATATGTTGTGTCACATTGATTGATTTGCGTATATTGAAGAATCCTTGCATTCCTGGGATAAACCCCAATTGATCATGGTGTATGATCCTTTTAATGTGCTGTTGGATTCTGTTTGCTAGGATTTTGTTGAGGATTTTTGCATCTATGTTCATCAGTGATATTGGTCTGTAATTTTCTTTTTGTGACATCTTTTTCTGGTTTTCATATCAGGGTGATGTTGGCCTTGCAGAATGAGTTTGGGAATGTTCCTCCCTCTGCTATATTTTGGAAGAGTTTGAGAAGGATAGGTGTTAGCTCTTCACTAAATGTTTCATAGAATTCGGCTGTGATGCCATCTGGTCCTGGGCTTTTGTTTGTTGGAAGAATTTTAGTCACGGTTTCAATTTTAGTGCTTGTGATTGGTCTGTTCATATTTTCTATTTCTTCCTCGTTCAGTCTCAGAATGCTGTGCATTTCTAAGAATTTGTCCATTTCTTCCAGGTTGTCAAGTTTATTGGCATATATTTGCTTTTAGTAATCTCTCATGATCCTTTGTATTTCTGTGGTGTCAGTTGTTACTTCTGCTTTTTCATTTCTCATTCTATTGATTTGAGTAGTGTCCCTTTTTTCCTTGATGAGGCTGGCTAATGGTTTATCAATTTTGCTTGTCCTCTCAAAGAAGCAGCTTTTAGTTTTATTGATGTTTGGTATCGTTTCTTTCATTTCTTTTTCATTTATTTCTGATCTGATCCTTATGATTTCTTTCCTTCTGCTAACTTTGGGTTTTTTTTTTTTTTTGTTCTTCATTCTCTAATTGCTTTAGGTGTAAGGTTAGGTGGTTTATTTGAGATGTTTCCTGTTTCTTAAGGTAGGATGGTATTGCTATAAACTTCCCTCTTACAACTGCTTTTGCTGCCTCCAATAGGTTTTAGGTCGTCCTGTTTTCATTGTCATTTGTTTCTAGGTATTTTTTGATTTCCTCTTTGATTTCTTCATGATCTCTTGGTTATTAAGTAGTGTATTGTGTAGCCTCCATGTGTTTGTATTTTTTACAGATTTTTTCCTGTAATTGATATCTAGTCTCATAACGTTGTGGTCAGAAAATATACTTGATACGATTTCAATTTTCTTAAGTTTACCAAGGTTTCACTTGTGACCCAAGATATGATCTATCCTGGAGAATGTTCCATGAGCCCTTGAGAAGAAAGTGTATTTTGTTGTTTTTGGATGGAATGTCCTATAAATATCAATTGTTCATCTTGTTTAATGTATCATTTAAAGCTTGTGTTTCCTTATTTATTTTCATTTAGGATGATCTGTCCATTGTTGAAAGTGGTGTGTTAAAGTCCCCTACTATGATTGTGTTGCTGTCGATTTCCCCTTTTATGGCTGTTAGTATTTGCCTTATGTGTTGAGGTGCTCCTATGTTGGGTACATAAATATTTACAATTGTTATATCTTCTTGCATTGATCCCTTGATCATTATGTATTGCCCTTCTTTGTCTCTTGTAATACTCTTTGTTTTAAAGTCTATTTTGTCCGATATGAGAACTGCTACTCCAGCTTTCTTTTGATTTCCATTTGTATGGAATATCTTTTTCCATCCTCTCACTTTCACTCTCTACATGTCCCTAGGTCTGAAGTGGGTCTCTTGTACACAGCATGTATATGCGTCTTGTTTTTGTATCCATTCAGCCAGCCTATATCTTTTGTTTGGAGCATTTAATCCATTTACATTTAAGTTAATTATCAATATGCATTTTCCTATTACCCTTTTTTTTAATTGTTTTGGGTTTGTTACTGTAGGTCTTTTCCTTCTCTTGTTTCCTGCCTAGAGATGTTCCTTTAGCATTTGTTGTAAAGCTGGTTTGGTTGTGCTGAATTCTCTTAGCTTTTGCTTGTCTGTAAAGCTTTTAATTTCTCCATCAAATCTGAATGAGATTCTTGCTGGGTAGAGTAATCTTGGTTGTAGGTTTTTCCTTTTCATCACTTTAAATATGTCCTGCCACTCCCTTCTGGCTTGCAGAGTTTCTCCTGAAAGATCACCTGTTAACCTTATGGGGCTTCCCTTGTATGTTATTTGTTGTTTTTCCCTTGCTGCTTTTAATATTTTTTCTTTTGTACTTAATTTTTGATAGTTTGATTAATATGTGTCTTGACATGTTTCTCCTTGGATTTATCCTGTATGGGACTCTCTGTGCTTCCTGGACTTGATTAACTATTTCCTTACCCATATTAGGGACGTTTTCAACTACAATTTCTTCAAATATTTTCTCAGTCCCTTTCTTTTTCTCTTCTTCTTCTGCGACCCCTATAATTCGAATGTTCGTGCATTTAATATTGTCCCAGAGGCCTCTGAGAGTGTCTTCAATTCTTTTCATTCTTTTTTCTTTATTCTGCTCTGTAGTAGTTATTTCCACTATTTTATCTTCCAGATCACTTATCTGTTCTTCTGCCTCAGTTATTCTGCTATTGATCCCTTCTAGAGAAATTTTAATTTCATTTATTGTGTTGTTCATGATTGTTTGCTTGCTCTTTAGTTCTTCTAGGTCCTTGTTAAACGTTTCTTGTATTTTCTCCATTCTATTTCCAACCTTTGGGATCATCTTTACTATCATTATTCTGAATTCTTTTTCCAGTAGACTGCATATTTCCTCTTCATTTGTTAGATCTGGTGGGATTTTACCTTGCTCCTTCATCTGCTATGTGTTTCTTTGTCTTCTGATTTTCCTTAACTTACTGTGTTTGGGGCTTCCTTTTCACTGGCTGCACGTTTGTAGTTCCTGTTGTTTTTGGTGTCTGCCCCCAGTGTCTATGTTTGGTTCACTGTGTTGTGTAGGCTTCCTGGTGGAGGGGACTAGTGCCTGTGTTCTGGTGGATGAGGCTGGATCTTGTCTTTCTGTTGGTCAGGTCCACATCTTGTGGTGTGTTTTGGTGTGTCTGTGACCTTATTGTGATTTTAGGCAGCCTCTCTGCTAATGGGTGTGGTTGTGTTCCTGTCTTGCTAGTTGTTTGGCATAGGGTGTCCAGCACTGTGGCTTGCTGGTCATTGAGTGGAGCTGGGTCTTGGCGTTGAGATGGAGATCTCTGGGAGATTTTCACCGTTTGATATTATGTGGATCTGGGAGGTCTCTGGTGGTCCAATGTCCTGAACTTGGCTCTCCCACCTCAGAAGCACAGGCCTGATGTCCGGCTGGAGCACCAAGAGCCTGTCATCCACATGGCTCAGAATAAGGGGTGAAAAAAAGAAAGAAAGAAAAAGGTAAAATAAAATAAAATTAAATTAAAAAGTTGTTAAAACAAAAACCAAAAAGTAATTATTAAGAAAAAATTTTAAAGTAGTTAAAAAAATAGAAAGAAAGAAAGAAGAGAACAACCAAACCAAAAAACAAATCCACCAATGATAACAAGTGCTGAGAACTATACTAAGAAAACAAACAAACAAAAAACGGACAGACAGAACCATAGGACAAATAGTAAAAGCAAAGCTATACAGATAAAATCACACACAGAAGCATATGCATACACACTCACAAAAAGAGAAAAAGGTAAAAAAATATATATATACCGTTGCTCCCAAAGTCCACCTCCTCAATTTGGGATGATTCATTGTCTATTCAGATATTCCGCAGAGGCAGGGTACATCAAGTTGATTGTGGAGATTAAACCCGCTGATCCTGAGGCTGCTGGAAGAAATTTCCCTTTCTCTTCTTTGTTCGCACAGCTCCTGGGATTCAGCTTTGGATTTGGCCCTGCCTCTGCGTGTAGGTCACCTGAGGGTGTCTGTTCTTTGCTCAGACAGGACGGGGTTAAAGGATCAGCTGATTTGGGGGCTCTGGCTCACTCAGACCGGGGGTAGGGAGGGGTACGGTGTGCAGGGTGAGCCTGCAGCAGTAGAGGCCAGCGTGACGTTGCAACAGCCTGAGGTGTGCTGTGTGTTCTCCCAGGGAAGCTGTCCCTGGATCACGGGACCCTGGCAGTGGCGGGCTGCACAGGCTCCCGGGAGGGGAGGTGGGGATAGTGTTCTGTGCTTGCACACAGGCTTCTTGGTGGCTGCAGCAGCAGCTTTAGCATCTCATGCCCATCTCTGAGGTCCACGCTGATAGCTGCACTCGCACCTGTCTCTGGAGCTCCTTTAAGGAGCGCTCTTAATCCCCTCTCCTCATGCACCAGGAAACAAAGGGGCAAGAAAATGTCTCTTGCCTCTTCGGCAGTTCTAGACCTTTTCCCGGACTCTCTCCCAGCTAGCCGTGGCGCACTAGCCCCCTTCAGGCTGTGTTCACGCAGCCAATTCCAATAGTCTCCCTGGGATCCGACCGAAGCTGGAGCCTCAGGTCCCAGCCCACACCCATCCTGGCGGGTGAGCAGACAAGCCTTTTGGGCTGATGAGTACTGGTCGTCACCAATCCTCTGTGCGGGAATCTCTCCACTTTGCCCTCCGCACCCCCGTTGCTGTGCTCTTCTCCGTGCCTCCGAAGCTTCCCCCCTCTGCTACCCACAGTCTCCGCCCGCGAAGGGGCTTCCTAGTGTGTGAAACCTTTCCTCCTTCACAGCTCCCTCCCACTTGTGCAGGTCCCGTCCCTATTCTTTTGTCTCTGTTTTTTTTTCTTTTGCCTTACCCAGGTACGTGGGAAGTTTCTTGCCTTTTGGGAGGTCTGAGGTCTTCTGTCAGCGTTCAGTAGGTGTTCTGTAGGAGTTGTTCCACATGTAGATGCATTTCTGATGTATTTGTGCGGAGGAAGCTGATCTCCACGTCTTATTCTTCTGCCATCTTGAAGATCCTCCTACAAGATTTTAAATGAAGGAAAACACCTAGGAGGTCTGGAGTGTGGGTTCCTTCCAATAATGCATCATGGGATACTAATCCTATTCATGTTAAAGGAAGTTGGTGGCAATACCTACCAGGAACCATTAGGAGCAAGTGCTGTAAGACAAACTCATCTGTGCATTAGTGTCACAGTTTGCCAAAGATCCATATGCTCATAATCCAGAGAGGTAAACTGGAAACTGCTGGTGGAAAAGGCAAAAGGAACATAAATGTTTTTGAATATAGACTAATAACAGGCAAAGTAATAAGATGACACATTGATGGCTTTGACTCTTTAGCTCACTTACAACAACCCCTTACACACATCTAAAGCAATGTCAGAAGAAAAACATCAGGAATTGTACTACAGCCACGAAGGAAGTAAAGGACATAATTTCCTTTACTCACAAGGCTTTTGAGGGGCACTGTATCCCCAGGCCTCCCCTTTTTTGCAAGGCTGAGCAAGTTTTTCCTAACAGCAGCAGGTTTTTTGATGAACCACTAGAGGCTAAATTGTGGACAGCTTCTTATAACTACCCAGGTCGTACAGGGCTGGCTGTGTGCTGGTTCAACAAGCAAGGTCATGTTCAGCTCAGTGAGTGGTGGGATGAGATTGTCATAAATCAGGAGTTCTGGGGCCTTCTGCCAGCACTAATATGATCTCTTCTGAGGTCTATTCCCATTCAGGTACAGACTAAACTGAGACAAGTTGCAGATCCCCCAAATACCAGGGGACTCTTACAAACAGTTTTTCATTTCTAACCTCATTTTCCTAGTGGCTGGCAGAATCTTCTTTGAACTCTTTTCTCCTTACTAAAATAACCCAACTTTTAAACTGGGAAATGAAGAGTTGGTACTTTGGATCCTGAGGGTGTACTTGGGAGGTTGAGAGAGATTGTGATACGTATTTAAAATTTTTTCTGAACTACTTCTCCCCAAAAGCCTTTACTTAAAAGAAGATAATCCCTCCAAAAATAGGTTACATACTCACAATGTCCTTCAGATTATTCAAATGGTGTAATTTTAAAATATTCAACAAAGTTCTGGCTACTATTTTTGGGTATACTGTCACAGCTGGCTAGGATTCTATCATCAACAAATCCCAGTCTCATATCTTTCCCTGATTTTCCAAATATTAATCTTTGGAAATACAGTCAGAATTAATAGAGGGCTAGAGAGGGACAAATTTCACTTGACATATGTCTATAGGAACACCTTAAGACGTTTTTAGTCTTGGGAAATTCTGACACTTAGGAAGCATTCAGTAAGGGAAAGGTGGTGGAAATGTATTTCATTTCGTGCATGCACTATTTATTCTCACTATGCCACTGTTGGATATAGTCTTTGAAAATACAATCTTTTGAAAATACAAAACTCACCCCTCATATAGATTAGCAAGTACTATAGTTTTGGTTGGGTGGGTTTTGTATTTCAGTAGAAAAAGACCATAACAAAATTTCGTCTCTCTCACAACACTGAGGAAACTTACAACGATGACACACAAATATCACAGAAAATCTGTCTTAACACCTTGTGACCTGAATACGTATACATCTTCTTTTTTCTATAAAGAATGTTAGCCTTACTTATACACTGCTCCAAATATGTTTTTATAACTCCCTCATACACATTACAAAATTTCTTGCCATCTATTGGGCCTAGAGGACACATAAAAAACTGGAAATATATGGGTATACTCATAAAATTACATAAAAATATATGAATAAAAAAGTTCATTGAAGCGTTGTGTATAATGGTATAAGAATGGAAGTCACCTAAAGATTCATCAGTAGTAGAACCATTAAGCAAATTATGGTATCATTTAATCATAAAGTAAAATGATAAGTTTCTACTAAATAAAAGTATCTGTATATACTGATATGGAGCAATTTCCAAGATTCTTATGATATTTTGTGTAATGTGGAAAACAGTTCATAAAATGATATACAGTTTTGTAAAATGTTAAAAAATATTAAACACACAAACCTGATGGAATTTTGTAATCATGTTTGTATTGCTTTTAGGGAATATTAACATGAGTTTTACAGGCAATTAAATTATAAACTATTTTTCTTTATAGAAAAGAATATAAAGAATTAGATTGGTCTATCTTCTTTTTCATACTGTTTTTCGTTTTTATCTATAGGTTATAAATAGTCACTCAAAAGTCCTATTAGGCCAAAATCCAGTGTACCAGATTATAAGGACTTCCTTTTAGGAAACTTGAATGAAACTGCAGGCCATAAATAGTTAAATAAATTTCCTTGGATTTCCTGAACAACCCCCAGAAACACGTCCCTCAGCAGTCTCTGAAGGCTAGCTGCTAGGTGAGTAGAAAAGATAGAGCCGATTTTAGCCTGACTCAGCCTATGCTAAGAGCTAAACTATCTGCCAAAAAGAATTCTCTAGAGAATAGGGTTTCAAAGCTGAGATTTAAAGTGTACACTAATGACCTGGTAATTGTCTTAATGTCTTTTCAATGAAGTGTGAAATTCTCTGTTAACATGTCAACAAAGTGTAAAATATTTTACAAACATATTTTTACTATAAAACTGTGTATCTATTATTTACTCTACTAGTAATCCTTGTTGCCCCTTTACTAAATATTTCTAGTTACATTCTGAGCATTCGGTCGTTTAACATTTATATTGGCTGGTAATCTTTTTTCACTTGTTTATTTGACTGAACTGCTTGTTCATCTGTTTGTTAAACCTGGAGACCAGAGAAAATTCCCCTTGTTTTTGTTTGTTTGTTTGTTTGATAAGCTTCTAACTTGATTGATGCAAAAAGGATCAACTGGTTTCAGGTACAGAAAGATTAAAACACTTAACTAAGATTAAAGAGTAACACTGCTGAGGTAATAAATCAGCCTTCCTGACCTCCATTCTTGTACTCACTTCATGACACATTTTAGCAATCCTAGGACAAAGCAAAATCCATAAATAAAAAAATACGTTTTTAAAAGTTATGTAATGATTAAAACATAGAGAAAAGTACATAAAATTATATACATATTCTTGCCTGCTCTATTTCAAGCTTGACCATGTTACTTTCTTTGGCCAATGGGATTTACACAGAGTGACAGTGTGCCAGTAGCCAGCAGATCTTTTATATGCTATCACATTGCTTGTTTTTCTCTCTTTGCCCTGTCCTCCACCATGAAACTAGCATGTCCAAGATGGGAGCTATTTTTTCAACTGGTGTTCTAGAACAAGAAGACACATGTAGCATAGCTGCAAACAATTCATAGACTGGTAAAAGAGAAAAAACATATTTTGTGCTATAAGCCACTGAGATTTGGGGGTTGTATTTAACTCCAGAAAATGCTTATGAATACATTTGTTTACAATTGTTTTATATGGTAAACTTTAATTTTATCCTCATGTTTAGTAATCTCTTACAATCGTTTCTTGTATCCCTGACCTTCTTTTTGGGATTATTTTTCTTCTTCCTGAAGAACAAACTTCAGAAGTTCCCTTAGTAAGAAACTGTTGGTAGTTTATGATTGTATAAATATATGTTTATTCTGCTATAATTTTTGAAATATTGTTTTGCTTAGATATGCAATTCTAAGTGAAAGTTACATACTTTCTTGGCTCTCTAAATAAGAATCTTCCATAGCTGCTGTTGAGAAGTCAGCTGACAATCTAATTGTCCTTCTTTTATAGCTAATCTTTCTTTTCTCCTTGGCTGCTTTATTGTTATCTTTGGTGTTCTGAATTTTTGCTGTAGAATGTCAAATCATGGATTTCTTTCTATTTATCCTTCTTGAAATCCATTAGCCTTCTTGAAACTTTGAAACTGATGATTCATGTCTCTCATCAATTCTGAGAAATTGTCAGTTATCTTCCAAAGATTGCCTTTTCTTAATTTCTCTATTATTTTCAACTGCTTCTCAAATTAGATTTGTGTTGGACCTTTTCACTCTATCTTTTGTGTCCATTAGTCTCTTTTTCATAATTTCCATAACTTTTTCTTTCTACTGCATTCCCTCATAATGCTCATATCTATCTGGTAGCTCTTTTACTCTTTCTGTGCTTAATCAGTTGTTGAACTTCTTTAACACGTTTATATTTCTGGAGTTCTAGTTTGTTCTTCAAATTTGCCTGGTCATTTTATATACTCCGTTATTTATTTGTTATACTTTTAATACCCTCTTATATTTCTTTAAAAATAGTGTATTATTTATTCTACATATGTTAATTTCAATAGATGCAGTGTTTCTGAAGCCACATAGAATGGTTCATTTTAACCTAAATTTTATGTTTCAGAAAACAAAAGACAAATGCCTGCTCCAGTGCTTCTTTTCCTCTCCAAATTTATATTTTCTCACTGTTTCTAGTTTCCACAGATTCATTTTCCTTTCCTACCAGTCCAGTCACGTACCCACAAAAGAATTTTATATATCTCTTCCAGAAATTGTAGATGTTCTACACCAGGAGTGTCCTCTGTCCGCCCAGTGTGCCATATTGAAATTGGAAGACTTACAATAACATTTATTTTAATATTCAAAAATTCCTATACTTCTGAGTTAAACCCAATTTAGTCAAGATATATTTTTAAATATATTAATGGAGCTGGATTATTCATATTTTATTAGGATTTTTGCATTCATTGTCATGAATTAGATCGGTCTATCTTCTTTTTCATACTGTTTTTTGTTTTTATCTATAGGTTATAATAGATTCATAAATGAGTTGCAAAGTGTTCCTTCTCTTTTATGTTCTTTAGAAATATGTATAGAAGACAGGAATTATATGTTATTGAAAATTTGATGGACCTTGAGGTTTTTGTTCAGGAAGATTCTGATGATTCCTTTATAGGTTCATTTAGTTCCTATTTTTTCTTGATTATTTTAAAATATATATTATTTTATTAATTTATATACTTCAGGTATATTTTTTAAATATATTGGCAAATATTTCTCATAGTATCCTCTAATTGTTTTTAAACATGCAATTTTTCTGTATCTGTGTCTTTTATATATTTTTACATTATTCTTTAGTGAACTCTTTTTCCTCGATACATTTTTTTTAATTTGTCTATTTTATTACTACTTTCAAATATTTACAGTTTTTCATTATTGATACTCTATTATTTCCCTTTTTTAAGTTTTATTAATCACTTTATGAATGTCTGGTTTTTTTATCCCTTTGTTTCTTTTTCTTTCTTTCAGTTTATCTTGATGTTATTTTTCTAAATTCTCAAACTGAGTGATTAACACTTTAATCTTAAAACTTTCTTTTGCATGCATTTAAGGTTTTCCATTTTCTTCTAAGAAAAATTTTAGTTTCTACACATTTTTATATGAATTATTTTACTGTTCTAAAACTATAATTTTTTTCTAATTTCTCTTATTATACCTCCTTTGACCCATCAATTATTTAGAAGTATTTTCTTTTCAAATGGATAGCAGTAACTTGGTTATATATTTTTTTTGATTTTGAATATGAATGCATTATGGTCAGTGAATATAAGATATTTGTTATTTGTTGAGACTTATTTTGTGGCCTAATATGTGGTCAATATTTACAAAAGTTCCATATATGTTTGAAAATAACATATATTTCCTAGTTATAGGATACAGTAATCTATGAATAATTATTAGATAAAATTCTTTAAAACTGTCGTTAAAAGTTGGTTGATACTTGCAATATTTTTAAGTTACTTGATCATTTCATTACTGAGAGAAGAGTGTTTTAGAATATTTTATTACAATAGTGGATGTGTCTATTTCTCCTTATAGCTTTGTCAAATTTTGTGCATTTATTTTGAAACTATGGCATGAGATACATATAAGTTTAAAACTATTATATCTTTGAAGAAAGTGTATCCATTTATCATTGCATAATAATCCTCTTTATCTCTAATAATGATTTTGCCATTAAGCTTATTTTATCTGATATTAACATAGCTACATCAGATTTATTTTTTTAGTATATGCCTGATACATCTTTTTCTATCCATTTGTTTTCAACCTTTCCCTATCCGTAAGGTTCAAAGTGTCTTTTACAAACAACATATAGCTGGATATTGTTTCTTTATCCATCTGATAATCTTTGTCTCTTATCTGCCTGTATAAATCCATTTATGTGCATTTATTAATGATATATTTTGATTTATTTTTACAATCTGATTTTGTCTTTTTTATTTTCCATGCTATTATTTTTATTGTATTTTTCCTATTCCATGAATCCTATTAGATTGATCAAGTTTCATTCAGGCCCTTTTCTCTCCTATCTTGGTATAAGTGATTAATAAATTTCTGAAACTTTTTGTGATTAACTACAATTTTTTAACATTTGTGTTTTATCTTAAAAATTAAAGATAAACCATACTTTTAAGTTCACCCCAAAAAATATATTCCTTTTAGGACTAACTCTGATATGCATCCTCCTATCTTTCACCCATTGTAGCTTATCTATCCTAGAACTTTTAGTTATAACATAGTTTCCCAATCTACCCTTCATGTCTCTAAAACCTCTATTATATTTTCAATATTTTCATTAAACTATGACACATTCTGGGTAGCTTCTTTTTATCTACCTTCTGGTTCAGTAATTCTCTATTCAGCTTTGACTTGTTTGCTACTTAGCCTGCCCAGTGAGTTTCATAGTTAAACATGCTATGTAGTGTTTTCTTCAAACCTTCCAGTTTTCTGTTCATAATTGATTTCCTCTGTAATTTCTATTATTTAAAAATTTATTTAATTATTAAAAATATTAGTAGTTTCTTTCAGATTGTCCTATATCTCATGTTCTTGTGTTTATACTATTTTTTGTGACTGCTGACTCTCCTGAAGATATATCATTGTTGTGTGTGTTTTGTAATTTTTTGTTTGTTTTGAGCTCATCTTTAGCAGGGATATTTTTCTTATAGAAATCTCATGGGAATTGAGTGTTGCTTCTTCCACATGGCCTAGGGGTAACTTTGGCCAGGCATTTAGCTCTATGTTTTTTGTTTTGTTTTGTTTTTAATTTTGGTGATTCCCTAACCTTGTTTAAAGTGTAAATTCGGTCTCTAATACTGTGTTTAGTTCATTCTGCGGTTTTAGTTTCTCAGAGCATCGCACAATTTCCCACCCGGAATATTAGGTAAAGCAAGTATTTTTGCCTTCTCTCTTGGTCAGTGGGAAGAATTTTCTAAGTCTCCATTTCACTGAGTTTACAATCCTCCAAGATTTATAGTTTTGTGCTGTGGAATCAGATCCAACCTCTCAGCTCTCAGAGTTAATGCTTAATTTTCTGACCATACATGATGTAAAACCCAAGAACTTAATGTTAGAGCCTCTGAGTTTGATTACTCAGATCAATGGCTATCCTCATTCCACTAGAGCAAGTTCATGAGATTACCATTTTGGTTTTAATTTTTCTCTTTGCTTCTAGCACCTGATGATTTTCCTTAACTCCTTTTGGCTTCAGCTACATATTTCAGTAGATACATTCTATTATTTTGCTATATCAAGACTATCTAGGTATTTTTACCTGATAAATTTTCCAATTAGCTGACTCTACTATGCTAGAATCATAAGAAATAAAATTTTAAAACAAAGGTTTTATGGCCAGTAAATATATTTTAAAAGTGTTCAAGTCAACATCACATTAAAATACCATTGCATGCCACCTGAATAACTAAAATAAAAAGAAATACCAAATGTTGTCAAGGATACTAATAACTGATATCCTGATATATTATTGCTGGTAAGAGAATATATTGGTATAGTCAAGTACTTAAAAAAGTTTTGACAACATCTACTAAGATGGATATATGCATACACTCTGAGTCATCAATTTCACTCCAAGATATATAGCCAACAGAAATGCATCCTTACATTCACCAAAAGGCATGTACCAATATTTATTTATCCATTCTACTGTTAATGGACATTTGTGTAAGTCCTAGTTTTAGGCTATTATGAGTTATCTGCTATGGATAAATCATGGGAATAATTTAACCTAAAACCCTCATTTTAAAGTTGTAGAAGTTTAAGGAACCTGCATACTGTTCCCCTGGGCATATAACCAGAGAAAACCATAATTCAAAAAGATACATGCACCCCAATGTTCATTGCCGCACTATTTACAATAGTCAGGACATGGAAGCAATCCAAATGTCCATCAATATAGGAATGAATAAAGAAGATGTGGTACATATATACAATGGAATACTACTCAACCATAAAAGGGAACAAATAGTGCCATTTGCAGGAACATGGATGGACCTAGAGACTGTCATACGGAGTGAAGTAAGTCAGAAAGAGAAAAACAAATATCATATGATATCACTTATATGTGGAATCTAGAAAAATGGTACAGGTGAACTTATTTGCAAGGCAGAAATAGAGACACAGATGTAGAGAACAAACTTATGGATACCAAGGGGGGAAGGGAGGGTGGGATGAACTGGGAGAGTGGGATTGACATATACACTACTATGTATAAAATAGGTAACAAATGAGAGCCTACTGTATAGCATAGGGAATCCTACTCAATGTTTTGTGGTAACCTAATTGGGATTGACATATATACACTACTATGTATAAAATAGGTAACTAATGAGAACCTACTGTATACCACAGGGAACCCTACTCAGTGCTGTGTGGTGACCTAAATGGGAAGTAAACCTAAAAAATAGGGGATATATGTATACATATAACTGATTCACTTTGCTGTACAGTAGCAACTAACACAACTTTATAAAGCAGCTATACTCCAATAAAAATTAAAAAGAAATAAAGTTGTAGAAATTCAAGTCTATAGAGGTTAGCTGATTTACATAAGTCAGTTAGTTACAGCTGTGGGAATAAAAGCCAGGCTCTTTGACTTCTAATTCAGTACCATTTCAAATAAGCATATTTTAATATTGCCTAATACAAAAAGAGTATGTGTATGTATTTTTTGAATTAATGAAATGAGGGAATGTTTTATCCTCTTTGAGTTAACTGATATTTTAATATCAAATGTTGACAAAATTTACCTATTGTTGTGGTTTAAGAGGGTCCTATATGTAACAGTCATCTCCCTGCCCAAACTGTAAACTCAATTAAGAGATAGCCAAGGAGTGAAAATGAGGGAAATCAAAATATAGTCCCTATTACTGATTAAGCTGATAGTGCAGACTGTGGCTTATATAAATTTGCTTTTCCTTCAGGAGTAGGCCTTTTAACACTTAAAGCATGGGGTAGTAGGGCAGAAAGCTTGCTCTTTGAGAGTAGATTTTTTTCACAAGGAAGTAAACCCAGAATGGGGTTCTGGAATTCCCTAAATGAGATGAATGTAGGTCCTTCAACACCTCAGAATTTGTATTACCAACTTTATAATGTACTACGTTTCATTAAGAATACAGATTCTCCATAGCTGAGGCTCTGTGGTATCAGAGGGGAGAGAGCAATGACCAAGAAAAAATAATTTTGGTTTAAACTCTTCCAGGATGCCAGCAAGTCAGAATGCCTGGATGCCAGTTTATCAGAGTCCATGACCAGTGAAGCTCAAAACACTGAGGAGAAATTTCCCACAGAGGTAAGTTTGGACTTTACCAGGAAGAGAATATTCATATCAGTATATTGTTTACTCTCTGAATGTAAACAATATAATTTACTCTCTGAATGTAAACAAGGTATTTGTGACCTCTGGTAAAGTTTATATATTTGAAATGGTGACAGCTCCAGTTACCAAGCCTAATTTTAACTCCGTATTCCCTTTTGTAGATTTCAGACTTCTTTATTTCCATTTTTGCTCTGGTCCCACATCTCTGGTACTCCAGTGCTACACTGAGGGTGGTCTTAGCCTAGTGACATAGCCTTCACTATCTCCTCAGAACCAGCATTTTCAGTCCTATGCCACAGTAGTTTCTCTCACTGTATCATGTTAAGGAAGTACCTAGTCTGGTGAAATATTTATCTTAGAAAAGTTCATGCTTATCCCAATATTTATTGCTGTTGGAGTATCAGCATCTGCAGATTTCTAAAGTGGAGCTGATTTTGACACTTCTGAAGTTTATCCCCTAAGGGAACTAGTATTGAATAATAACCCTCTCATGTACTCCTTAAGTCAATGTTTTTCCTCTGCCTTTGAACCTTCCAAGATACAAGTAGTGTTTATATCTGCTATTTCCTTTTTTTTTTTTCCTTTCAGGGTTAGAATATGCCTCTAAAGTTTTATTCCCCTCTGTTGTTTCTTTATGCCTTTCAAGAAGACTCAGTTTAACATGCTTCTTTAGTTTAGTGCCTTTTCATCTCTGTAGGGTTGGTACTGTTTACTGGATTTGGATGCTTTCTTTCTTTTTGCTTTCCATTTGATTTCTGACTCAGACATTGTTTTTGCTAACATATTCTAGATTTCATCTTGTGGGGTCTCACATAGTGAGAGATATGAAATCAATAAAATTTAGGCCTGTCAAAACTATCATCTCTTCAAACAAATCACATTCACCTTCACCTTCTAGAGTTGAATAATAGTACTCAAGAGATATTCTCCCATTAGACCAATGTCTAACCCGAGTCTGAACTTGACCTATCATCCTGTCTCACTCCCCTTTAACATGTCTCATTTTTGATGTACATTTCTTTTAAGTCCTAATTCATTAAATTTCTCAGACTTGTTCCCTTAGGGCACAGGTTATAACTAAATTCCCACCTGAAATAAATGTGCTACCTTGCAACTCCTTTATACTATATTACACTCTTCTTTCTACCTTTCTCCCATCAAATCTGTCCAGATTTTCTGTAATCATTTAATATAGCTGTCCTTAATTATAAATTATGTTCCCCAATTGTTCTTTTTTCCCCCTGGATTCTTTATCTGCAATTGTCCAATAATCCCCTGGATCCTGGCCCCTATTGGGGAATTATATCTGGTTGTTGTGTGAGAGCTTTCATCTTCTTCTCCGTTAGATTTCATTGGACTAAAATTTCCTCCCAATCTGTACAACTCCTTTACATTTTGTAACTGAAGATAGCTAATGAGAAATCGTCTTCATCAAATAAGCACTGCATTAGATAATCACTAAGATATAGAACAATAGATTGAAAGTCAAGAAACACATGCTCTACTCCTACACCTTCTACTTGACCATACACAAGTTAACTTAGATTTTTAAAGTTTCAATATCCTCAGTATAAAGGTAAGGATGGACTTACTTATAATGATACAAGTAATATGCACTAGGTCAGTGATTCTCAATGGGGAAGAGAAAGCACAACTCCTTAGTTAGGGAAATGCTTTGTATTTTCTAATAACAGGATAGATTAAATAGACTAAAAATCCCACCCTGTGCAAATAAGTAGAAAATTGGAATAGCCTTGGAGTCAGTTACAAAAAATAAAAGTTAAAGGTCTTCCCACAATAAAAACCCCAGGGCCAGATATCTTCATGAGCAAGTTCTATCAAACATTAAACAAATAATTATAATATTAGATAAGCTCTTCCAAAATGGAATAAGAGGGAATATTCCACAAGAAATTTTATAATCTAGAAGAAACTTTATATCAAAGAAAAGATAGTATGAAAAGCCCATTTAATCATTAACATAGATGGAAAAACCTTAGAATATTAGCCAAACAAAACCAACAATGTAATAAAGATAGTATATAATGACCATGTTAGATTTATTCACAGAATAAAAAGTTGGTTTAATGTTAGAAAAATCTATTAATCAAGATATAAAGATATTAATACACTCTAATACATTACAAGATTAAAGGAGAAAATAACATGAATATGTCAATAAATGAGGAAAAAAATGATAAAATTCAACAACTGATCATGAGAAAATATTTTCAGGGTAGGGATAGAAGGGAATATCTTTAGCTGATAAAAATATCTATAACAAGCAAAACTAGAACAAAAAATGGTGAAACATTATTCCCTTTATTATCAAGATCAAAACAAGAAGTTCTAATATTAACATTTCTACTCAATATTTTACTGCAAGTCCTAGCCAGTGCACAAAATGTTAAACAAACAAAAAGCCCGCTAAAGTATATAGATCAGAAAGGAAAAAACAAATTATCATCATTTGCAATATATTTGATTGCTTACATGAAAAGTAGCAAAATCTACAAATTGTCAATATTAATAAAATTATCAGTTATTATACATAAATATGAATAATTACATTTATATATATTATCAACTGCTATAAAATGTTATCTTTAAAGCTATCTATCACTGTAATAATAAAATTAATAAAATAACAATAATAATGGAGTATTTAGAAATAAATATAATAAAATTATACTCTAAAAATTCATGTGGTAGTGATTCTTTATTAAAAATTGTTTAAAATATTAATTAATAGAGACATACATCATATTCATACATAGGAAAGCTCGACTTAATAAAGATGTAAATTCTTTCAAAACTGATCTGTGGCTTCAATGTGGTTTATTAATGAAACTTCATAGTGATCCTATAATTTATATGGAAGAACACAGAACCCAGGATAGCTAAGTCAACTTTAAAGAAGAAATAAGTTGGATGACAATGACCTATCATTAATCATTATAAATCTACTGTAATGTACAGGGTGCAGTTACAGTCCAATACATAATTGGAAAGGGTACACTGTTCAAAAACATATACATGCATGGATATATGGAAGCTTTATATGACAAATCTGGCTCTACATATTAGGGGAAAAAGCATTTTTCAAAATTGAGTCACCACTCAATTACATTAAACAAATTTTGAGGGTCATAAACAAATAAAAAAATATGGAAAAAGTTACCATTGGAGGAAATTGAGTAAAGTGTACATGAAATCTATCCATATTAAATTTTAAAACTACATGTGAATCTGTCATCTTGACAAAATATTTATCAAAAATAGAAGATAAAATAGTAGAGTTCATTACATGTATGTTAAGTAATGTTTAATAAAAAATATTAGTGCCTCTGTTTGTATAAATGTGGATTACTGCTGGACCACAATACAAAATTCACTACTCACTATGAGCCCTTGTCAAAAAATAAACTGCTGTATTTTAAGTAAGTTTTCTGGGACAAGTGATAAATCATATTGGAAACATAAATAAAATAGAAATATATTTCACATCATATACAAAATTAATTCCAGATACATTAAGAACTTAAATATAAAGCCAAAACTATTGAACTTTAAAAAGAAGTATAGGAGAATTTAAAAACAAGAACAAAAAAACCCCACAAAATCTGTAAAGAAAATGACTGATAACTTCAATTAAAAATAAAACTTTCATTCACTAAAAAATTAACAAAAAGGAAAAGATAAAGGAACCACAAACTGGAAGATTTATTTGTAAATCATATGATTAGTAATTATTAGAATCATATATATATAATATAATAAATATATATTAGAATCATATATAAGTTATACAGTAATAATATATATTATGTACATATAATCATAATTTATATGTATTTATATATATTATCATATGATTTATATGTATTACTATAGTAATCCTTCAAATCAATAAGAACAGGCAAACAACAAAACAGAAAATTGGGAAACAGATGAACAGAATTTTCAGAGAAGAAAAAACAATAACAGCATGGATGAATGTTATAAGATAAAGTTTAGCAAAAGAAGCTAACCATAAAATAATATAAACTGCACATTTTCATTGTATAAAGTTCAAATACAGACAAACTACATAACATTTTATTAGGGACAGAGACACATGTAAATGTGTCAAAACTATATAGAAAAGAAGAAAACTATAAGCATAAAATTCAGGATAGTGATTTCCTTGAACTCAAAAGAAAGAGATGTGATTAAGCATGAATGTATAGGAGGCTTCAATCGTTTTTAATTTTCTTTATCTGACTGAGTGGTTTTTACCTTACAATATTTTTTAATTAATTAATTTTTAAAATTTTTATTGAAACATAGTTGATTTACAATGTTGTGTTAGTTTCAGGCATATTGTAAAGTGATTCAGTTATATATATATATATATATATATATATATATATATATATATATATATATTTATATGTGTACATACACATATATACATACATATATATATTTCTTTTTTTACATTATTTTTCTTTATAGGTTATTACAAGATATTGAGTATAGTTCCCTGTGCTATACAGTAGATGCTTGTTGGTTATATATTCTATATATAGAGATGTGTATATTTTAATCCCAAACTCCTAATTTACTCATTTCCACCCCTCTCTTTTGGTAACCATAAATTTGTTTTCTATGTCTGTGAGTCTATTTCTGTTTTGTAAATAAGTTCATTTGTATTCTTTTTTTAGATTCCACATATAAGAGATATCATATGATATTTGTCTTTCTCTGCCTGACTTACTTCACTTATTATGATAATATCTATGTCCATCCATGTTGCTGCAAATAACATTATTCCATTCTGTATTTTGGCTGAGTAATATTCCATTGTGTGTATATATACATACATATAAAAATATAAATATAAATATAAATATAAATATAAATATATATATATATACACACACACACACACACACACACACACACACGCACACATATATACCTTATCTTCTTTATCCATTCCTCTGTTGATGGACACTTAGGTTGTTTCCACGTCTTGGCTATTGTAAATAGTGCTGCTATGAACACTGGGATGCGTGTATCTTTCCTTTTGTTTTTCTTTTTTATGTTGTTGCTACCTATTTATTGTCTGACTCTCCCACTTGACTATAAGCTCCTTAAGTGCAGTGTTTATGCCTGTTTCATTCACCACTATATACTTAACACTTGGCATATGGTAGGTACTCAATAAACATGTGCTGAATTAATGAATTTTATTTTTTCTTTTTTATTTAATTTTATTTGGAGTACAGTTGCTTTACAATGTTGTGTTCTTTTCTGCAGTACAGCAAAGTGAGTTAGGCATATGTATATATACATCCCCTCTTCTTCTGACTTCTTTTCCATTTAGGTCACCACAGAGCACTGAATAAGGTTCCCAGTGCTATACAGTAGGCTCTCATTAGTTATCTATTTTATACATAGTAGTGTATAGATGTCAACCCCAATCTCCCAATTCATCACACCCTGCCTTCCCACCTTGGTATACATACACACGTTCTCTACGTCTGTGTCTCCATTTCTGCTTTGCAAATAAGTTCATCTCTATCATTTTTCTAGACTCCACAAATAAGTGATATTACACAATATTTGTTTTTCTCTTTCTGACTTACTTCACTCTGTATGACAGTCTCTAGGTCCATCCATGTCTCTGCAAATGGCACAATATCATTCCTTTTTATGGCTGAGTAATATTTTGTTGTATATATACCACATCTTCTTTATCCATTCCTCTGCTGATGGACATTTAGGTTGCTTCCATGTCCTGGCTATTGTAAATAGTGCTGCTATGAACATTGCGGAGCATGTATCTTTTCAAATTATGTTTTTCTCCAGATATATGCCCAGGAGTGGGATTGTAGGATCATATGGTAGTTCTATGGTTTTTAAGGAACCTCCATACTGTTCTCCATAGTGGCTGTACTAACTTACATTGCCACCAAAAGTATAGATGGATTCCTTTTTCTCCACACCCTCTTCAGCATTTATTATTTGTAAACTTTTTGATGACTGCCATTCTGACCTGTTTGAGGTGATACCTCATTATAGTATTGATTTGCATTTCTCTAATAATTAGCAATGTTGAGCATCTTTTCATGTGTCTTTTGGCCATCTGTATGTTTTCTTTGGAGAAAAATCTTTTTAGATCCCCTGCCCATTTTTTAATTGGGTTTTTTATTTTTATTTTTATATTGAGCTGTATGAGCTGTTTGTATATTTTGAAGATTAATCCCTATGAGTCTCATCATTTGCAAATATTTTCTTCCATTCTATAGGTTGTCTGTTTGTTTTGTTTATGTTTTCCTTTGCAGTGCAAAAGCATTTAAGTTTAATTAGGTCCCATTTGTTAATTTTCATTTTTATTTCCATTACTCTAGTAGATGGATCCAAATGATGTTGCTGCTATTTATGTCAAAAAGTGTTCTGACTATGTTTTCTTCAAGGAGTTTTGTAGTGTCTGGTCTTACATTAAGGTCTTTAACCCATTTTGAGTTTATTTTTGTGTATGCTGTTAGAGAATGTTCTAAATTTATTCTTTTATATGTAGCTGTCCAGTTTTCCTAGCACCACTTAGACTATCTCTTCTCCATTATATAGTCTTGCCTCCTTTGTCGTAGATTAATTGACCATAGGTGCATGGGGTTATTTCTGGGTGTTCTATCCTGTTACATTGATCTATATTTCTGTATTTGTTCCAGTACCATACTGCTTTGATGACTGTAGCTTTGTAGTATAGTCTGAAGTCAGGAAGCCTGATTCCTCCAGCTCTGTTTTTCTTTCTCTAGATTGCTTTGGCTATTTGGGGTCTTTTGTGTCTCCATGCAAATTCTAAGATTTTTTGTTCTAGTTCTGTGAAAAATGACATTGGTAGTTTCATAGGGATTGTATTGAATCTGTGTATTGCCTTGGGTAGTATAGTCATTTTCACAATATTGATACTTCCAATCCAAGAACATGGTAAATCTTTCCATTTGTTTGTGTCATTTTTGATTTCTTTCATCAGTGTCATAGTTTTCAGAGGACAGGTCTTTTGCCTCCTTAGGTAGGTTTATTCCTAGGTATTTTATTTTTTTGATGCAATGGTAACTGTGATTATTTCCTTAATTTCTCTTTCTGATCTTTTGTTGTGAGTGTATAGGAATGCAAAAGATTTCTGTGTATTAATTTTGTATCCTGCAACTTCACTGAATTCATTGATGAGCTCTAGTAATTTTGTGGTAGCATCTTTAGGATTTTCTATGTATAGTATCATGTCATCTGCAGACAGTGGCAGTTTATCTTCTTCTTCTCCAATTTAAATTCATTTTATTTCTCTTTCTTCTCTGATTGCTGTGGCTAAGACTTCCAAAACTATGTTGAATAATAGTGGTGAGAGTGGGCAACCTTGTCTTGTTCATGATCTTAGAGGAAATGGTTTCAGGTTTCCACCATTGAGAACGATGTTGGCTGTGGGTTTGTCATATATGGCTTTTGTTATGTTGAGGTAGGTTCCCTGTATGCCTACTTTCTGGAGAGTTTTTATCATAAATGGGTGTTGAATTTTGTCAAAAACTTTTTCTGTGTCTATTGATATACACTGATTGATTTGCAGATATTGAAAAATCCTTGCATCCCTTGGATAAATCCCACATGATCATGGTGTATGATCTTTTTAATGTATTGTTGTATCCAGTTTGCTAGTATTTTGTTAAGGATTTTTGTGTGTATGTTCCTCAGTGACTTTGGCCTGTAATTTTCTTTTTTTGTGGTATCATTGTCTGGTTTGGTAACAGGATGATGGTGGCCTCGTAGAATGAGGTTGGAAATGTTCCTTCCCCTGCGATTTTTTGGAATAATTTCAGAAGGGTAGGTCTTAACTCTCCTCTAAATGATAGAATTCACCTGTGTAGACCTCTGGTCTTGGAGTTTTGTTGTTGTTGTTGGAAGATTTTAATCACAGATTCAGTACTTGTGATTGGTCTAATCATATTTTCTATTTCTTCCTTGTTCAGTCTTGGGAGATTGTACCTTTCTAAGAATTTGTCCATTTCTTCTAGGTTGTCCATTTTGTTGATGTATATTTGCTTGTAGTAATCTCTTATGATCCTTTGTATTTCTGGGTTGTTGGTTGTAATTGCTCCTTTTTCATTTCTAATTTTATTGATTTGGGGCCTCTCCCTTTTTTTTTCTTGATGAGTCTGGCTAAAGGTTTATCAATTTTGTTTATCTTTTCCAAGAACCAGCCTTTAGTTTTGTTGATCTTTTTTTATTTCTTTAGTCTCTATTTCATTTATTTTTGTCCGGATCTTTATGATTTCTTTCCTTCTACTAACTTTGGGTTTTGTTTGTTCTTCTTTCTTTAGTTGCTTTAGGTGTAATGTTAGGTTGTTTAATTGATATTTTTCTTGTTTCCTGATGGAAGTTTTTATTGCCATAAACTTTCTTCATAGAACTGCTTTCATGGCATCCCATAGGTTGTGGATCATCGTTTTTTTCATTTTCGTTTGTCTCTAGGTAGTTTTTCATACCTTCTTTGACTTCTTCAGTGATCCATTGGTTGCTTAGTAGTTTATTGTTTAGCCTCCACGTGTTTGTGTTTTTTTGGCAGTTTTATTCTTGTAGTTGATTTCTAATCTCATAGCGGTTTTTTTTTGTCAGAAAAGATGATTGATACAGTTTCAATTTTCTTAAATTTACCAAAGCTTGCTTTGTGGCCCATCATGTAATGTATCCTGGAGGATGTTCCATGTGAACTTTAAAAGAATGTTTACTTTGTTGCTTTAGGATGGAATTCTCTATAAATATAGATTAAGTCCTTTGGGTTTAATGTGTCATTTAAGGCCTGTGTTTCCTTATTAATTTTCTATCTGGATGATCTGTCCATTGATGTAAGCGGGGTGTTAAAGTTTCCCACTATTATTGTGTTACTGTCAATTTCTCATTTTAGGTCTGTTAGTATTTGCCTTATACTCAGGTGATCCTATGTTGGGTGCATGTGTATTCACAATTGTTATGTCTTCTTCTCAGATTGATCCCTTGATCGTTATGTAGTATCCTTCTTTGTCTCTTGTAGCAGTCTTTATTTTAAAGTCTATTTGTCTGATATCAGTATTGCTACTCCAGCTTTCTTTTGATTTCCATTTGTATGGAATATCTTTTCCCATTCCCGTACTTTCAGTCTTTAAGTGATTCTAGATCTGAAGTGTGTCTCTTGTAGATAGCATATAA
Organism: Eschrichtius robustus; assembly: GCF_028021215.1. Classification (NCBI taxonomy): domain Eukaryota; kingdom Metazoa; phylum Chordata; class Mammalia; order Artiodactyla; family Eschrichtiidae; genus Eschrichtius; species Eschrichtius robustus. The sequence goes on from NC_090845.1 coordinate 88,593,580, forward strand.
ATGGGTCCTGTTCTTGTATCCATTTAGCCAGCCTATGTCTTTTGGTTGAAGAATTTAATCCATTTACATTTAAGGTAATTATCAATATGTACATTCTCACTGCCATTTTCTTAATTGTTTTGGATTTGTTTTTGTAGGTCTTTTTTTCTTCCTTTTCTCCTTTGTTCTCTTCTCTTCTGATTTGATTACTTTCTTTAGTGTTTTGTATGGATTCTTTTTTCCCATTTCTGTGTATATCTATTACAGATTTTTGGTTTGTGGTTACCATGAGGCTTGATATAACGTCTATGTATATGCATGACTTTTTTAAGTTGCTGATCTCTTAATTTCAAATACATTTCAAACATCCTGCATTTGTACTCTCCTCCTCTTATGATTATTGGTTTAAATATTGTACTTGTGTGTGGATAGTTTTCTACCTTTACTGTATGTTTGCCTTTATGTGTGAGCTTTCCCAGTTCATAATTTCCTTGTTTGCAACTGTGGGCTTTTCTTTTCTACCTAGAGAATTTCCTTAAGCAGTTGTTATAAAAATGGTTTGGTGGTGCTGAATTGTTTTTGCTTTTGTTTGTCTGTAAAGCTTTTGATTTCTCCATCAAATCTGAACAAGAGCCTTGCTGGGTAGAGTATTCTTGCTTGTAGGTTTTTCCCTTTCATCACTTTAAATATATTGTGCCACTACCTTCTGGCCTGCAGAGTTTCTGCTAAAAAGTCAGCTGATAACTTTATGGGCGTTCCCAATGTTTTATTTATTGCTTTTCTCTCACTGCTTTTAATATTTTGTCTTTATCTTTAATTTTTGGCTATTTGATTACTATGTGTCTCAGCATGTTGCTCCTTGGGTTGAGCCTGTATGGTACTCTTTGTACTTCCTGGATTTGGGTGAGTGCTTCTTTTCCCATGTTAGGGAAATTTTTGGCTATTATCTCTTCAAATACCTTCTCATGCTCTTTCTCTCTCTCTTCTCCTTCTGGGACCCCTATAATGTGAATCTTGGTGCATTTGACGTTGTCACAGAGGTCTCTTAAACTGTCCTTATTTCTTTTCATTTTTTTCTTTATTCTGTGCTAAAGCAGTGTTTTCTACCACTCTGTCTTCTAGCTCACCTATCCATTCTTCAACTAATTATTTGTTAAAAACTTTTTGTAACGTCTCACTCTGTGTCTCCATTCTTTTCCTGAGTTCTTGATTCATGCTTATGATCATTACTCAGAACTCTTTCTCAGGTCGATTGCCTATCTCCACTTCAGTTAATTGTTCTTCTGGAGTTTTATCTTGTTCCTTCATCTGGAACATATTCCTTTGCTATCCCATTTTGTTTAAATTTCTATTTGTATTTTTATGTATGTAATAGTTTAGTTACAATTCTTGAACTTGGAGAAGTGATCTTCTGTTGGTGACGTCCTATAAGTCCCAGCAGTACACTCCCTGTCATCACCAAAGTTCCAGGGACCTATTGGTCCCAGGGTAGGTTCTGATGTGTTTGCAGACTCAGTTCTGCAGACTGCAGGATCATAGTTTCCTTCCTTCTGGTGTCTGCCCCCTGCTGCATAAGCCTGGTCTAGATGCTTGTGCAGGCTTCCTGGTGGGAGGGGTTTGTGCCTACCCATTGGTGGGTGAAGTTGGATCTTGGCTCTCTGGTGGGCAGGGCGGTTGGTGGCTGTGGGCTCAGAAAGACTTTAGGCAGCCTGTCTGTTGATAAGTGGGATTATAGTCCCACCCTGTTCGTTGTTTGGCCTGAGGCATCCCAGCACTGGAGCTTACAGGCTGTTGGGTGGGGCCAGGTCTTGGTGCTAATGTCCCAAGCAAGATGCCAGTCTTCAGATGAGTACTCCTGGATATTTTCACCACCAGCTTTTATGTCCCAAGAGAGAGCCACCACCACCCCCCACTTCCCCAGGAGACCCTTTAAGACCAGCAGGTATGTCTGCCCCAGGCTCCTATGGAGTCACTACTTTTGTTCTGAGACCTGGTGTGTGTGGGACCTTGCATGTGCCCTCCAAGGGTGGAGTCTTTGTTTCTCCTAGTCCTGAAGATTTCCTGTATTGAAGATCCACTGGCCTTCAAAGCCAAATGCTCTGGGGTTTCCTCCTCCTAATGCCAGACCCCCAGACTGGAGACTCTTATATCAGGTTCAGAATTCTCACTCCCATGGGAGAATTTCTGTGATATAATTATTCTTCAGTTTGCAGGTTGCCTACCAGGGGTTATGGGATTTGATTATATCTCAGGTGCACCCCTCCTACCATCTAGTTGTGATTTCTTCCTTGTCTTTGGATGTAGAATGTATTTTTTGGTAGGTTCCAGTATTTTTTATTGATGGTTGTTCAGCAGTTAGTTGTGATTTTGTTGTTCTCATGGGAGGAGGTGAGCTGAAGGTTTTCTACTCCATCTTCTTCTCTTCTGATTCTATCAGTATTCTTTTTTTTTAACATTTTATTATTTTATTTTATTTTTTTAACATCTTTATTGGAGTATAATTGCTTTACAATGGTGTGCTAGTTTCTGCTTTATAATAAAGTGAATCAGCTATACATATACATATATCCCCATATCTCCTCCCTTTTGCATCTCCCTCCCTCCCACCCTCCTTATCCCACCCCTCTAGGTGGTCACAAAGCACTGAGCTTATCTCCATGTGCTATGCGACTGCTTCCCACTAGCTATCTATTTTATATTTGGTAGTGTATATATGTCCATACCACTCTCTCACTTTGTCCCAGCTTACCCTTCCCCTTCCCTGTGTCCTCAAGTCCATTCTCTAGTAGGTCTGTGTCTCTATTCCCAGCCTGCCCCTAGGTTCTTCATGACCATTTTTTTTTCTTTTTAGATTCCATATACATGTGTTAGCATACGGTATTTGTTTTTCTCTTTCTGACTTACTTCACTCTGTATGACAGACTCTAGGTCCATCCACCTCACTACAAATAACTCAGTTTCATTTCTTTTTATGGCTAATATTCCATTGTATATATGTGCCACATCTTCTTTATCTGTTCATGTGTCAATGGACACTTAGGTTGCTTTCTATCAATATTCTTTAAATTGTATATAAATGGATAACATGATATGTACATATGTTATCATATGATATATTTTATTAAAATATTTAAATATATAAATAAAATAGTACATGATAGAAATGCATAGACTAGATAACCTCCCTCACCTGTCCCCAAATCATTAGACTAGATAAAAATTCCATTTTTAATGAAAAGTGGATGTAGCCTCACATAATGTATGTGAAAAGGCTAAAATAAAGCACTTTGTTGCTAGAACCAGGGAGTTCTTAAATAGTTTACAGCACAAGTAAGAAAGTGCCTATGACCCTGTATAATGTGGGAGATGTTTTCTAAAACATCTAAACATCAGGCTCTTTCTGAAACTGCTCTCTCTATCAAAAATAAGAGTAGGGTAAAATTCTTCCCATATTTATAGGGCAGCTGAGATATACATTGGGCAGAAAAGAAGATATGCAGCATCAAAGATAGTGACCGTATCAGATAGATAGCCATAAAATGAAAGCAAAGAAGCAGAAAAACTATTTTTCCAGCAGCTGCATCTAAAATCTTAGTGTGCCTTGTAGGAAAGCAACCTCCTTAGAAATAGAATTAATGAATGCATGTCATTTAAGAAGAGCGCTTATTCAATTAAAGACAGAGGTACAAAATTATCTGTGTTTCATAGTAAACATCTAGTTATAAGGAAGAGGCCATGCCAAGAAACCTGAAAAGAAACACAAACTGAGAAGGACTGCAGTAAAATAATCAAGGATTTTGAAATAAAATGTCTAAAATTTGTCTAGGGCATAAACATTTCTTTTGGCCTCACATGGCTAAGAATTGCTCGAATTCTTAAGGAGGAGAAATTGTTATTTCATACCAAAATAAAATTCTGTAATACTTGTTTAGGTTTTTGAATATATGTGGTGGTTTATGCATATGCACATTCATGTTTAACTTTAATTCAGTAAATTATGTACTGTTCTAATGGTATACTGTGAATTTAATAATTTTCAAATTATTTTTTTCCACTTTCTTCATAAAGTATTGGGTTAAAAGTCATTCTTGGTAGGCTGGTAGAATAGACAGACATGCCAGTTATTATCTTACCACCTTCTTAGACAAACTGCAGCACCAAGAATTCCTGGAAGTAATAGCCTTATATCATGAGACACCAAAATATCCCTCAAGAGATGTCTCTAATCAATAATTTTATTTTTCACCCTAAGAACCTAAAAAAAGAAGGACAAAGTAAACCCAAAGAAAGAGCAATAAAGGTTAGAATGGAAATAAACAAAATAGAGAATAGAAAAACAATAGATAGAATCAATGAAAACCAAACTGACAAATTTGCAGCTACACTGATGAAGAAAAAAAGAGAGAAAGTTCAAATCACTAGAATCAGAAATAAAAGAGAGGACATTACTGCCAACATTATGAAATGAAATGCATTATGAAGGAACCCCATAAGCAATTTTATGCCAATAAATTATATAACTTAGGTGAAATGGACAAATTCTTAGAAATACACAAACTACCAAAATTGACTGAAGAAAAAATAGAAAACCCAAATAGACCTATAATAAATAAAGAAATTGAATTAATATTAATAATAATAATAATAATAACTACCAACAAAGAAAGCCTAGTCTCAGATGAATTCACTGGTACATTTCCCAAACATTTAAAGAAGAATTAGCACCCATCCTTCTCAAACATTTAAAAATGTGAAGTGGAAGGAACACTTCCCAACTAATTCTATGAGGCCAGTATTAGCCTGATACCAAAACACACAAAGACATTACAAGAAAACTAGAGACCAATATCGCTTATGAATATACACACAAAAATCCTCAACAAAATACTAGCAAACCAAACCCAGCAACATATAAAAAGTATTATACAAGACTATACAGCATGATCAACTGGTATTTATCCCAGGAAAACAAGGTTGATATAGCATTTGAAAATCAATGTAATACACCATATTAATAGAATAAAAGTAAAAAAAAAAACACATGATCATCTTGCCAGATGAAAAAAGGCACTGGACATAACCTAACATGTTTTCTTGATAAAAACATTCAGCAAAATAGGAATAGTAGGAAACGTCCTCAACCTGATAAAGGAAATCTATGAAAAACACACATCTAACATCTTAATGATGAAAGACTGAAAGCTTTCCCCCAAGACCAAGAACAAGACAAAGATGTCCACTTTTACCACTACTACTCAGCAATGTACTGCAGGTTCTACCCAAGACTATGAGGCAATAAAGTAAATAAAAGGCATTGGGATTGGAAAAGAAGAAGTAAACCTATATTCACAGATGACACAATTTCATATGTAGAAAATCCTAAGGAATCCATAAAAAATTTAGAGCTAATGAACAAGTTCAGCAAGGTTGCAGAATACAAGATGAATATAAAAAATCAATTGTATTTCTATACAATAATAATGAAAAGTATGAAAATGAAATTAAGCAAATACTTACATTCATAATAGGATCAAAATAATAAAATACTTAGGAATAAGTTTAACAAAAAAAGTAGAATATGTATACTGAAAGCTACAAAATATTGACTGGGTTATGGAAATATTATCGAGAGAGAGCAGAGAAAAGTAGAATACAGAGCCCAATTAAATATAGGGAAGTTCCTTTAGTTCCCTACATTCCAGAGTCAGTTCTCACCAAGCCCTGCTCTCTTCTATTTCCTATCCTTTCAGTCATTCATTCTTCTATCCATTCATTCTTTCATTCATATAACAAACATTACTTGAATAACTGCTATATGCCAAACATTATTCTAAGTGTCAGTAATGTATTGGTGAATAAAACAAAGGCATTTCCTCTCATGAAGATCACATTCTAGTTGGAGATAGACAACAAACAATGCATTTTAAAAGTAAATTACTCAAATGGCAGAAGGTAAAAATTACTATGGAAAAAAGAAGAAAAAGTAAGTATAAAGGAGACTGACAATGTGGGCTACAGGCGAAGTAGATGGGTTGGTGAGTAAGGTGAGATTTAAATAAAGACCTGAAGGAGGGACTTCCCTGGTGGTGCAGTGGTTAAGTCTCTGTGCTCCCAATGCAGGAAGCCCATGTTCAATACCTGGTCAGGGAACTAGATCTCACATTCATACCACAGCTAAGAGTTCACATGCCGCAGCTAAAGAGCCTGCGAGCCACAACTGGGGAGCTCACCTGCCACGACTAAGACCCAGCACAACCAAATAAATAAATATATATTAAAAAAAAAAAAAAAAGACTTGAAGGAAGTGAAAGATTTGGCCCTGTACATTTGTGGAGGTGGTGAGGTGGTAGAGGCTATTATACAGATATAACAGCTGGGACAAATGCCTTAATGCAGGATTGTGCCTAGAATATTCAAGTAATAATAGTGAGGATGCAAATGTGGTTGGAATCGAATGGGCTGAAATAAAGAGAATAGTAGGAGATGAAGTTAGAGACATGACATGGGGGTGATGGAGATTATATAGGGCCTTGTAGTTAGATCATTTTGATAGAACTTTAGCTTACACCCTAAGGGAAATGCAGAACTATTAGAGAATGTTGATCAAAGGAGTGATTTAATCTAAGATTTTAAAGAATTACAATAGTTGCTGTGTTGAGAATAGACTGTAAGGACAAGGATGAAGCACAGAAACAAGTTAGAGGCTACAGCAAAAATACAAATGAAAAATGATAGTGGCTTGGATTAGAGTTATAGCACTGGATATGGTGAGAAGTGATCAAATGTAAATCAATGCTATTGGCTCACAGATCAGATGTAGGGTTTGAGAAAAAGGGCGGAACCAAAGATTACCCCACTATTTCTGACCTGATAAGCTGGAAGGGTGAATGTTCATCAAATTACCTATGATATCATTTCAACAAACCCCCTTTACATCTTAAATAATGTAAGTACATGGATGTTTGTTTCTTTCAACCAAATGATCACTAAGAAAGTGATATCCAGTCAGTTGGATACCAATCGACAAGTATAGTCAGGATATTTGTGCCCAGAGTAGAGTAAACAGGAAAGCAAATTCATATACAAAATAATGCATTGAAAAGCCTTACTCCTCTCTGACTATGCCACATGCTACAAGGTACATTATTTTAAGTCCAATCAATCTGGAAACTGAATGAGAAAGTGAAATTCTTCAGTCTAATAATTTCTTTACCAACAGATCCCACACTTTTCCAACCTCCTGAATGGAATTTGGTTGACGTCATCAATTGGAACAATCAGAGATATTCAGTATACTAATTAAGAAACGGGTTTGAACAAGTTGGAGGCTCAGTTCCACCAAACTGAAGAGAATGACATAACTGCTTACATCGTGAAAGTCTCCTGTTGCTGACCCTTCTTGAGACTTTTCCATTAGAGACCGTGGAGCAAGACAAGCAGTGGATTACAAGCAGAGTTTGGAATGCCATGCCCCCACAGGCACTTGCCAGTCTGAGTTGAATAGAAACAGTGGAAGAAAGATGCTTCTACTTTTCAGAAAATTGTATTCCATTCTAGAGAAAGAGCATAGTCCCGCCTATTGCTGTATTTCATAAGATCTATTTGATAAGACAGGACTGGCTTTATAATGTTTAGAGAATATCTGTGTTTCAAGTATAAACATAATAATGAACTCTCTCCAAAATGCAAAGCTTATGGAATTTTAACTTCTTTGAAAGAAGAATTAAGATAATTCAAGACATTAAATTATCAGTTCCTTCATAGTAGGGAAAGAGAAATGGAAATGAAAATGAAGGCAGGACTTATTAAACTTTCAGGAAAAAAAATAGTACAAATCATGCAGCGAGTTCTTGAAGTAATGAAAATAAAGTTGCTCTTTATTTAATATAATGTATTGCTGTTTTAAAGCATATTCATGGTTGTGCTATTATCTGAAAAAGAGGAAACTGAGTCTCTGAGAAGTTACGTGATTCTCCTGCTTAAGATCTTCTTTTTCCCCCTTAATGGTATCAGAGGGAAATTAATGTAGGCTTCAAGTTCTTGCATGAGTAGGTATAGCACTACTCCTTTACCTGTGGAGTGATTTTATAATTGACAACCAATGCACCAATCAACGAAAACACAGGAAATAGCCTAGCAAAAGAAAATAGTTTCTAGGAAAATCAATAGGTAACTGTAGCATCTTAGACTGGGGATAGAGGTGAGGAAATATGTAAACTGCAAACGCTTTGGAAAACAGCACAATGTTCACAGGCCTACAATGGGTAAGGTAGTTTAAACTATCAGAAGCAATCTGATCTGATGGCTGCTGCTAGTGATTGATAGCCACTATAACTCTTCTCCCAAAGTACCAGTTTTGGAGGAATGTACAACACAAGGCCTGGAATTGATTTGGCAGAAAAATATGCCTTCCTTTTGCTGAGTATGGCTAGCTTAGGTATACTGCTGACACAAATAGCAATTGCAAAGTCATCATGGGAATTAGCATGAGTGTCTATCTTTAGAGATATTTTTAGAACATCAGTGAATGGAAAGTGACTTCATTGACCCTATATGATAATTAACAGAAAAGGGACTTTTTGGTATACATGATATTATTATAAAAATTGTGTAGATACAAGGGACACATACCAAATAAATATATGCATTACAATAGACCTCTTGCACTGCTGCATGGGGCTGTCCTTAATAAGGACATTAAACAGCTGAAACTATTAGTACTACAGATGTTTCTCAAGTAAGAGAGGCAATGTACTGATCCATCCACACTGCCTCCCAGATACCCCTGAAAATTATAATACATATTTTAATAGAGTTGATTGAGATTAAAGGTAAAGTCTACGGTTAGGGAACAAAATAAAGCCAACTGTACTATGAAGAGAGTAAACCTGTGGCATCAGCTGAATTAGCAATGTTTCAATAGAGCTAACTGTCCACAGTTAAGATAAAGCATAAACTGAAATGGAACAAGGATATCATTTGGTCACGAAGAGAATACATTACTACCAGATATCTGTATTTTCTCTTTCAAACATCTGAAATTATTTCCTGCAGGTTTATTGCTAAGCTCTTGTGGCTGCCTCCTCCAAAAAATAAAATGATGATCGATGGAATTAAGTCTCCAAGTTAACAAATGCTAGGTCTTTCTGGTCCTTTAAAACTACAGGAAGGGGTTTACCTGGTGACACAGTGGTTAAGAATCCACCTGCCAATGCAGGGGACATGGGTCTGAGCCCTAGTCTGGTAAGATCCCACATGCCACGGAGAAACTAAGCCCGTGCACCACAACTACTGAGCCTGCGCTCTAGAACCCGTGAGCCACAACTACTGAGCCTGCGTGCTACAACTACTGAAGCTGCACTCCTAGAGCCAGTGCTCCACAACAAAGACAAGCCACCGCAGTGAGAAGCTCGCACACTGAAACGAAGAGTAGCCTTCGCTCGCCACAACTAGAGAAAGCCTCTGTGCGGCAACGAAGAGCCAACGCAGCCAAAAAAAATAATAATAATTAATTAATCAATTAAAAAAAAACTATTGCCTTTTAAAAAAATAAAACTATAGGAAGAAACTTTTAGGGTTTAGAAGCTTAGAATACTTTACTGAAAAATATTCTGGATTCTATTTCTATGTCTGAGATAATGTGAGCATGATTTGGTTGAAGACAATGATTTGGACAAAATTTCCTTTCCAGATACATTCCAGTTCTATGAATCTATGTCTATCATTCTGCCTGATGTAATATAGACATGCTATACATTGGGTTTGTGATTGAGTCTGCCCACTCAAGTCAAAGTGATTAGAAGCATGGCTTTTGAAAGATACAAAATTTAAAAGACAGAATATTTGAGTTGGACAGAGTAAATTGTAATTGGATTCATTCCATATTGGCTAATGTGTTTCACATACAGAAAAATCCTATTCCTCACCCATTGGCAAGTCTTTCCAGAACAAGAATAACTTGAAGAAATCAAAAAGTCATGAAACTATAAGAAATCTAACGAAATCCACTTGTAGGTCACAAATAGCCTTGGGACTTACTGATCAAAACAGGTAACTGTGCCTAGAAACATGTGAGGTTATACTGACATGAGGAAAATCAAAGCTGTCAAATGGACATTAGGATTAAAAAATGAAAATAAAGGAAGTAGAATTGCCCACCATTATTTAATGCAAAATAGGAAACAATGATTTTTTCTTAGATGGTATTACCGCTGAAAGTCTTTGAAGTCCCTTCCAAGTTAAGCCTCTGATGGAACTGTGAGGTCTATTGTGTCCTTCATCTAAGAGAACTTTGCCACTGATCAATTAGAATAACTGATTATTCCTTCCTCTTTCCTTCACAGTTTTAGAGATAAATAAAATGGGCAACAGTACTCAGGAATGGAATAGGTATCTCCCCCAAACTAATTTCTATCTTCATATTTGTTGTTTTAATTACCAATAGGTAAAGTTCAGCATTGTTTCAGAAGCCACTATCTGCTGATGGGTTCATAATTCATAAAAGCTAATAGGAGTGGCATCAATCCAGTGTTCATCAAGAGGCAAGGTTTTTCTGTTGTCAGTTTCAGAAATGCATTGTCTGTTCAAAGGCACAGTAAGAAAGGGAGACAGCACAAAATCTCTTTTCCTTTTAAAATATGTAAATTGAGAACAGTGTTTTAAAGCAATTGTTTGTGCTGCTTTTGGGTAGTGAATAATTTTCTTACAACTGCTGAGCCATCTGTTAAACAGAGAGGTTTTGCCTATTCAAAAAGCTGAACTTAATATTTTTTAAATTTCAATAAACAGCTTTTGTTTGAATCTTCTAAACAACAAATACTCTAATAAATAACAGTTCATGGTATTCATGGGTCAAATTAAGTAGGAAGGGAAATAATCTATCCTTTGAAAATTGTTTTAAACTCTGTTTTCCATAGAGAAAGGATAATACACTCACACCTCTGAGGTCTTTCAGCTGCACCATCTGTGGCCAAGTAAAAAATTGCCAGGTTTGGCATTTCTCATGACCTTGAAAAACTACCCCTTAAATGAAAGAATGTGAAGGACTGTGCAACCAATAACATAATTGCTAGATAGGCAGCATTCTGCCCACAGGTTCTTTCATAAGATCTCATCCCGGAGTAATGTTTCCAAGCTGCTAAGTATAGTGCTCATATTTGTGTTAAATCAATTCTCATAAGTATAGTGATCACAATTTTTTCAACACAACACACAACTTATTACTATCTCAATATGCATTGGTATAAGACTTTTTCATGGATTTTTAAGTGATTTGCTTTTAAATCTCCAACTTTCTTCATTTTCTTTCTTTCTTTTCTGTAGAAATAGTGCATGACTCTTGTATAGTTATGTTCAAAACTGTAAGATGTTTAGCGACTTAATTCTATGCAGTTACATAGTGTATTACAACATAAAATATCACTTAAGTTCATACAATAGTATTTGCTGAACAACTATAATTTCCTAGCTAACCACATGCCCTATTCTTAAATAAAGTAACAGATACTCTACTTAATTCAGAGTCCATCTTTTATAGTTCCCTGTGTTTCAAATTAATGTGATTTAACTATACTTATCTATTAACAGCCAATATGGTGGTCAGCACTTTGTTAAAAAGGAGACAACGCTATAAGCAAGGCTTTCCATCTAAATGAGAACAAGTTTGTTATTTAATAGCAAGTAAAATACATCAGCTGCCCTCCTTAGATTAGAAACAGAGATGGTCAGGGCTGAAAGTAATATAAGGAAATAAACTATATTCTCATTCAAATACATATATTTTCAACACCGATTTTATTTCCTACCATGATCACAGTGCCCTCCTAAGCTGCTCAGGCTTTTAGGTAACGAGAGGGGGGAAAGAGCATCAGATATCTAGGGACTAGAGAAGAGAAGGGAGAGACAAAGCCATAGAAAGCAACCTGTACAATTTCCAAGAAAGCACTTTTATAGAAAAATAATAGCTTTACAAAAAAAAAAAACAGTGCAAAATGACCTTTTTATATACTTAAGTTGGCAAACATTTGAGACTAAAATTTTGAATTTATTAGCAAGTTGGACACACATAATTAGCATATTTGTTAATGAATGAATGAGATAGTGGCATGATGCAGAGAACCACTTTAGGGCAGATTTTTTGTTTTATTTTGTCTTCTTTTCTTTTCAGAATCCCTAACCCCAGCTTGGTGACAGAGTCACAGTAGGTGCCAAGAAACAGGTTGTTGAGTGAATGGATGACAAGAATGAAAAAGGAAATCAATGACGAAAAGAGGTGTGGAAAGGGGAAGAGAAGCAAAGATAGAAGCCCAGTTGAGTTTGGCCCACATAGAAGCCATTCAAAGAATGAAAGAGCCACTTGGACTTTCACACTTCCAGGAGAGTGTCACAGTATTTCGACTATCCTAGGTCCCCAAACTATATTTTTAAACTAGAAAGTTGATAATTTCCTTTATCTTAATGTGTATAAACAGTTCCTGGAATATTCATGGGATATTCTGATTTGTCCATAAAATATTCATTTTTATAAATTATAATAAATGTTTATTTTTGAATTTACTCTGATTAATCCATTAAAATCTCTAATCTTCCTTCATGTGTTAGTATTAAAGATCAACTTCAATGTCAGAATGATAAAAAGTTTCCATTTCCAAATTCACTTTTTCAATTGAAATTAGAATTCAGACTTTTGGCAGAAAACAAAGCTCACTGATGGCTATCACAGTTCTAACAGAGAGTAGCTATCTGTCATGAACCAGTGTCTCAACTAGCCTGCCATAGCCTCTGTAAAAAGCCCATTATGCCTTTGGTAAATATTGTATAAATTGGAAAACATAAAACTTCAATCAGCAAATCTGGCCTAGGCCTCCCCAGAAGCAAAAGAAAAATAAAATGTGAATGTGTCTATGTGTTCACATTTGGAATTAAATATACCTCCCTTTAAATTATGCCTACTGAAACAATAGCTTGCCATTTTTTCTAAGTATATTAAGCATATTTAAGACTACTTTAATAATTATATATATATATATATATATATATATATATAGTACCATAGTAAGAGAACCATGCAGACACTACAAATAGAGGAGAAAACATAATCTGTGAATTTGTTGTAATCCATATTTTCAAAACTCAGCATTTGACCACAGCAAGACACCTGGTGGAATTTTTAGCCTCAACATTTGTTTTTTTGCAAGTAGTTTTTAGACCACTATTCTAAAACAAACAACAAAGTTGTAGGAAGAGGAGCGGAAGTGACAAAGTAAATAAGGAAAGTGAAAGGAGACATTCAATGGCCTCAAGGCAGAGTGATTAGAAGCATTCCTTGAATGAAGATAAACAGTCTGGGGCTGGAATCTCAGATCTGACATTCACTAGGTTTAAAACTTTTACCATCACATCAAAGAGAATAAAATACCTAGGAATAAACCTACCTAAGGAGGTAAAAGACCTGCACTCTGAAAACTATAAGACATTAACGAAAAAAATTGAAGACAACACAAACAGATGGAAAGATATACTGTGTTCATGGATTGAAAGAATTAATATTGTTAAAATGACCATACTGTCTAAGGCAATCTACAGATTCAATGCAATTCCTATCAAAATATTCATGGCATTTTTCACAGAACTAGAATAAAAAATTTAAAAATATGCATGGAAACACAAAAGACCCTGAATAGCCGAAACAATATTTAGGAAGAAGAACAGAGCTGGAGGAATCACTCTCCCTGACCTCGGACTATACTACAAAGCTACAGTAATCAAAACAGTATGGTCCTGGCACAAAAACAGAAACATAGATCAATGGAACAGCATAGAAAGCTCAGAGATAAACCCACACACTTATGGTCAATTAATATATGACAAAAGAGGAAAGAATATACAATGGAGAAAAGATAGCCTCTTCAATAAGTGAGGAAAACTGGACAGCTACTTGTAAAAGAATGAAATTAGGACATTCTCTAACACCATATACAAAAATAAACTCAAAATGGATTAAAGACCTAAATGTAAGACTGGAAACCATAAAACTGGAAGAAAACATAGGCAGAACACTCTTTGACATAAATCATAGCACTATTTTTTTGATCTGTCTCCTAAACAAAGGAAATAAAAGCAAAAATAAACAAATGGGACCTAATTAAACTTAAAAGCTTTGTCACAGCAAAAGAAACCATCAACAAAAGGCAAAGACAACGTGCTGAATGGGAGAAGATATTTTCAAATGGTATGACTCATAAGGAATTAGCATCCAAAATATATAGACTCAGTATCAAAAAAGCAAACAAACCAATTAAAAAGTGAGATGAAAACCTGAATAGACATTTTTCCAAAGAAGACATACAGATGGCCAATAGACACATGAAAATATGCTCAACTTCATTAATCATTAGAGAAATGTAAATTAAAACCACAATGAGCTATCACCTCACACCTGTCAGAATGGCTATCATCAAAAAGAACGCAAATAACAAATATTGGCAAGGATGTGGAGAAAGAGAACCACTGTACACTGTTAGTGGGAATGTAAATTGGTGCAGCAACTGTGGAAAACAGTACGGAGGCTTCTCAAAAAACTAAAAGTGAAACTACCGTATGACCTAGCAATTCCAGTCCTGGGTATATATCTGAAAAATAAAATGAAAACACTAATTCAGTAAAATACATGCACCCCAGTGTTCATAGCAACATTATTTACAATTGCCAAGATATGGAAGTAACGTTAGTGTCCATCAACAGGTAAATGGATAAAGAAGATGTGGCACGCACACACATACACACACACACACACACACACACACTCAATGAATACTACTTAGCCATAAAAAGAAGAACGGAATTTTGCCGTTTGCAACAACATGAATAGACTTGGAGGGTATTATGCTGTGAAATAAGTCATACAGAGAAAGATAAATACTGTATGTTATCACTTATATGTGGAACCTAAAAAATATAACAAACTAAACAATGTAACAGAAAAGAAACAGGCTCATAGATATAGAGAACAAACTAGTGGTTACCAGTGGGGAGAGTAAAGGGGGGAAGGGTGATAAAGGGGTAGGGAATTATGAGGTACAAACTATTTTGTATAAAATAAACAAGCTACAAGCTTATATTGTACAACACAGGGAATAAAGCCAATATTTTATAATGAGTATACATGCAGTATAAACTTTAAAACTCATGAATCACTGTGTTGTGCATCTGTAACTTATATAATATTGTATATCAACAACAAAAAACATTAAATAAAAAAAAATTTAAGCAGAGTGTCTACCTGTATGCCCTTGTGTTTCCTCTCCATCAGTAAGTTGGGAACTGTGATATCTACCTCACAATTTAAGACATATATGTATACATAGACAGACAGATATAGCTGTATAGATACATATCACACACTGTTTGGCACCTAGGTGACATTCAATTAATAGTAGGTATTACTACTACTACGACTACTACTACTACTATGAATCGCTATTGCCATTATTACCCCAGCCTGTTATACCTGGTAGAGAGTAAGTAGTATAGAAAGCAAATGCTGGTATATCCAAAAGAGGCAGTTAAATTTGGTCTTGGGCACATTCTTTTTTTTTAGAGAAAAATTTTTATTTTTGTTTGTTTGGTTCTTTATTTTATTGAAGTATAGTTGATTCACAATATTATATTAATTTCAGATATATAGCACAGTGATTCAGTATTTTTACATATTATACTACATTAAAAGTTATTACAAGATAATGGCTATAATTTCCTGTGCTATGCAATATATCCTTCTTGCTTATATATTTTATACATAGTTGTTTGTATCCCTTAAGGTCTTGGGCACAGTCAAGCCTTATGTTTAATCTCTTTATTTCTCAAATTAAACTGATTAAATTTTAATATCTTATGCTTATATACTCCTTTATCATTTTCAGAGAGCTTTCAAAAAACATCTATTGCTATTTGAATAGTTTTCAACAATTTTTGTGTATTTTTTCATCCTGACCATGTATTATTCTGAGGCAATTGCAGTATTAGAATTGTCAAATTGTGAAATGATAGAGATGGAAAATTATTTAGTCTGCTCCTCAGTGACATAGGAAGAAAGTGAGGCCTCAGAAGGTTGAAATAACCTGCCCCAAAACACATAGAAAATAAGTAGCTATTCTGAAACATTTGCAATAAATATAAATAAATATCAACAAACAATATCATAAGAAGATATAGTTCCAAGTCCAATCAATAGACCAATCATTCTAAGTGATATTTAATAAAAAACAAATTCAAAACAACAAAAAGTGTCAACAGTTTCTCAGATCACGTTTGTAATGCAATGTGAACCTGAGATTAGGTATATCAATGTCCATTGTGGAAGCATATTATTGACCTAGCACAACCATGAGTACATTTTGTGTCTATGCCACAAGTATTTCCAAAGTCATATTTAGAGTAATGTTTAATTTTGATATAATTCCATTTTGAGAATTGCTTTATTCCTATAGTATAGCACCAGGAATAGAAATGCAAACCTGTAAGTCTTTTTTGTGGTATGATCTTTTAATATAGTACTCCTCAACTTTTTTTCAGTTGGCTGATCCTTTTGGCAAAACAAAATCTTCATGATCTTTTGATCTCATCCTCTTGAGTTTTCTCCCAGGAAATAAATCACTATATTCAATTTTATAAAATATTATAAGTAATATATTCACAGCAGAAATTCACAGCAGAAACAAAAGTGAAGACAACATTCCCTTATTACATATATAAACATTTTAGTGATTAATTCACAGACTACTTAAGATTATTAAATATTAAAATTCATGTAGGAGAACTAATATTTACTTAGTTTTCACTATTTTCCATGCACTATGTTTAGAATTGTATATTGTCATAATGATGAACCTTAATGATCACTCTGTTAGGTAGGTGTTATTCTTGATTATATCTTGACCTTTTTCAGATAAAGAACCTGATGCTAAGCAAGTTTAAGTAATTTGTTCATGGTTACATAACCTGAATTTGAACAAAGGCTTTACTGACTGTAGAGCCTGTTCTCTTTCCACTATGTCATGCTGCCCCCAAAAACACTCAAATATTGTTTACAAAAATCTAAGAAAAGGAAATGCTTCTCAGGTCTGGCCCAGATCTGGTATCAAATAAAAATAGAATTTTGCCCTGGGCACAAGCTCCCATAATGGTCAGAACACTCCTCCATCCTGTTCTCCCTATTGATGCCACAGAGTATTTGATGGTTACAATAGATATCAGAGGCAGTAGACACAGAAGCGATACCTGGGAGAATGTCTATGTCTAACAGGGGATAAACAATTAATTATCAGGAAAAGAAAAGGGAAGTCCTGGTGGAACCTGCACTGCATGACAGTCTTACACTTCTCTTACTCAGCCTTTCCTACTTCTCCCATAGCTTACTTCCTTATTCTTTATTCGTTTTTCCTTTCCTCATCTGCCTGCTCCGACCCAGCACATTTAGCAGTAACCCCTCCCCAAATAAATGTGGAAAGTATTGAAAAAAATATAAAACTATAGTAATATATCCACAACACTCTACTTTCATTTTCTACTGATATTTCACCATTCAGTAGCGCTTGGTCTATGTGTTTCTGATTCAGTTCCTAATGTACATGAATCCCTAATTTGCATGAAGAAATATATATCTTGAGTAATTGCTGCATATGTTCTCCAACCATTATATTCTAGTATAATGTCAGGCACACAGTGGGTGCTCAATATACATATATGTTCATGATGATAGTGATAATGAAGATGATAATGATGATAGACCTGGTACATTTTTTAAAAGCTATAGTTTGTGACACTAGATTACCATTTAAGTTATCTCAGTGACTACTGATTAGTGTCTCCTATTAAAGCATAGAGTTTATGATAAAGTTAATGTAAGGACCTTAAACACTACTTTGCACATTTATATGTTCTTGGTGTTTAAAACTCTAGTTTTACCTCGAAGGAGTCTAACACGTGTGATGACAGCTGGCACAGGATTTTAGAAAAAACTGATCAGACAAAATGAGAATATTCACAGCATGTTGGACTCTTCACAGAAAATAATGTCAGCAATAGACCAAAATTGTGAAATATATCAGAACACACACCTGATGGTTTGCAGGGAAAATAGCACCACACAAGATTTCCTCTAAGAGAGCCACTATCCTTGTTACCCAGCCTATACCCACTGGCCTGTACTGTGATATTCTGGAGAAGCACTTATGATCCCTGGGGCCTCTCCATCATCATGTAAAAAGAGACTGGCACAGGCTTCGGTGAGTTAATCTCCAAGAATATATGTAGGTTACTTAATCCCTAGAGTTCTCTACTTCCAACATACATTTAAGATATCTAAAATTCTATAAAATTCCACACTAAAGCAATTTTGTAATTTACCTTTAAAGAAAAACATTTAAAATAATTTAAATCAATGTGGAAATGGAATATATGATCTGTCCAGAAAGTGAGAAAATCATTATTGGCAATAGTTTTTGGCTAGGCTTAGGAAGGGAATATGTTGACATTTGCACGTGCATAAATGCATAATATTAAATTGTTATGATTCAGATTCACTGATCAGGAAAGACTATGGGTAAAAAAGAACTTCTGAAGAGTCAATGTCAGCTCCATTTAGTCTGGGACTCTGGAGAATAGGTGTTCACTAAGAATATAAAACTTCTCCAAACTAAAGAGCTCTTTCATGACTCAAAAGTAAGCTGGAATCCTTTCAAGATTAAACGTTCTCCTAAAATTTTCACAACTTCCTGAACCTAAAAATGCCATGAGAAACTTTCTTTTTATTTCTCTTCCTTTCAAAGCTCCTGAAATTTCAGAAAAAATGTTAAATAATAATAAAAACCTCAAATATGTAAGAATATTTTATTCCAATTTTGAGGCTGAGGTTAAAAAAGAAGTGGAAATAGTTCTTATATCACTAACGAATAAACAGCACAGCTATAATTGCAATTGACACATGAATTAAAATATTTGCTATTTTAATGGGTAAAAGCAATCTGTTAGTTAAATGAATTTAGACACTCATGCATAGTATTAAGTGATGTTATAATATTTGAAAAGCCTTCAATTGGAGAATTTTTTGGTCTACATTTAAATGCCCTTGCATTACAGCTTTTCACAGAAACCTTGTTATTTATGAGCATCTGGTTATCTTCTCCCATTTCTATACTCTGCCTAGACTCGGCGTGATTGTGATATGAACATAGATGGCAGATGCCTTGACTTTTGATGTAGTTCATCGTGACTGGAGGCATTCCAAGACATTGGTCCTGAAGAAACGTAGCAGTGTGTGGGATGTGTGTGTGTGTGTGTGTGTGTTTGTGTGTGTGTACTGGTAAATAAAGCAATGAAGTTCCTGTACAGTTTCGCTTCTCATTAAAGTTTTTGAGCTTCATCTTCTCTGCCTTTGAATAATTTCTATTAAGTAGAACTGTTTGACAATACTGAGAGAGAAAAAAAAAGCTGTTTTCTGCATACTCTGTTTAACTTTGCTCAATACTTAATCATAGGAAAAGTCAATTGCCTGTTTTCTATATCTGATTGTAGAAATTAATTTGGTGGACTGCTTTTGCATGTGAAACGTTGGTAAACCATCAAAATTACATATATGTGTCACATCTTCTTTATCCATTCATCTGTCGATGGACACTTAGGTTGCTTCCATGTCCTGGCTATTGTAAATAGAGCTGCAATGAATATTGTGGTACATGACTCTTTTTAAATTATGGTTTTCTCAGGGTATATGCCCAGTAGTGGGATTGCTGGGTCGTATGGTAGTTCTATTTTTAGTTTTTTTAAGGAACCTCCATACCGTTCTCCATAGTGGCTGTATCAATTTACAATGGAATATTACTCAGCCATAAAAAGAAATGAAATTGAGTTATTTGTAGTGAGGTGGATGGACCTAGAGTCTGTCATACAGAGTGAAATAAGTCAGAAAGAGAAAAACAAATACCGTATGTGAACACATATATATGGAATCTAAAAAAAAAAAAAAAAGAAATGGTTATGAAGAACCTAGGGGCAGGACAGGAATAAAGACGCAGACCTACTAGAGAATGGACTTGAGGACACGGGGAGGGGGAAGGGTAAGCTGGGACGAAGTGAGAGATTGGCATGGACTTATATATACTACCAAATGTAAAATGGATAGCTAGTGGGAAGCAGCCGCATAACACAGGGAGATCAGCTCTGTGCTTTGTGAACACCTACAGGGGTGGGATAGGGAAGGTGGTAGGGAGGGAGACGCAAGAGGGAAGAGATATGGGGATATATGTATATGTATAGCTGATTCACTTTGTTATAAAGCAGAAACTAACACACCATTGTAAAGCAATTATACTCCAATAAAGATGTTTAAAAAGAACCAACAAGTATCTATTCTCTTGTCCTTGGTGGTGAGAGAAGAACTTTATAATAAGTCAGAAAATAGAGGAAAATATAGTGAATGTTCTTCCTGAAATTAAAACGAGACTGACAATCAACTTCAGACTACTCTCATCTATGTAAACTCTCATTTTTCTTTCAATAATTGTCTTTAAGCAGCTAAAATATTCATCCATTCTCCCAATACAATCGCTCTTCCCACAAATTGGCAGACCATAGTCCCATTAAGGCTACCGAAAAGCTGGGCTTCCGCTGAATTTCAGGCTTTTTGTGAAAGTTAGCAACATTCAGCATCTAACTGGTAACTGAATAGAAGGGAACAAAAGATAACACCAAAACCAGAGACAAAATTCCTAGTGGAATGAATTCAAAACGCAAATGTGTACTGAACAAAGTGGAGACACTCCTGCTAAATCAGTGGCATTAATAGGCATTATTTCAAGCTTAGCCTTTTTATACGGCAATCATCCTGAAAGTTGCCTTTTGGAGCATTCGCTATCTCATAAAAAGCTGTGTGATTTCAAAGACTGAAACAATAAAAAGGCCAGAATAACTAATGTAAAATAGGAGATCAGTGTTCAGAGATGCCACTTTAGTATGGAAACATCTTAAAAAGAAGTGTCAGAAGCCCAGAAATGAATAAAAAATATTGTTCAATGAATATAGCCATGACTTGTCAATTTCAAGAAGTTTTGTATCCTTCAAAAATAAGGTTAATTTGTCCTGATATTAAGCTGCTATTGATTTGAAAATTTCCATTCCTCCAGGTCACACCTCTTTCTTCATCTGATGTACAGCTCTTGGTGTATTTATTTTATTTTTTTCATTTTTAATAAAGGCTCTGATACAGAAACAAAACAAAAAGCTTATTGTTTCCATTGATCTTTTCTGCACTCGCTTAACATTTCTTTCTATTCTTTTAATATTGAACTTTCTTAGAGCTCTCTTCCTGCTTATGACTTTGCTTCCTGCTAGGGCAGCCCTTTGCCTCTGCCATCTTCTCCAGTTGCTTGTTCAACATTGGCTAACATTTTCCTCTTTGAAAGATATAGCCATCTTCAGGATTCAAATTAAAGGCAGTGTCATTTTAAGAACAGCCTATCTTGAAGGCTATGACCTACACATTTCATATGGAATACATTCTGGAGTATTAATTTAATATATCTAGAAATTCACTTAGTAGTTGCTATAGCCTTGTGTTCTGAAATATGACTTATCCATTGCTAGGAATTTAGGACAGAGTTTGTAGAGGTGGCTGCAGTACAGAATTGACATGCTCAGCAGAGCAATAGGTGACACGAATTTACTACAGACAACACTATAGCACTGGATAGGTGGTCTCTTTTCACTTCTCAAACAAATTAATTCTCAAACCTTCCTAATTGCCTTTAAAGACCCAAATGATTATAAAATCATGTCATTTGCTTAATGTTCTCATAATAAAATATATTATCTAATCAGAAATATTTTTCCTAAATCTATTTCCTGGAAATTTGTACAGCTTTCACATTATGCTCTTGTAAGAAAGAGAAACAATTCATAGGGAAGACCTATGAATTCTAACATATTATTATGTACTCTATAATTCTTTGTCCATCAGTTGCCCTGGAATCTGGCTCAGAACCAAGAACTAATGTCTTCCCACCACTGAGAGGGAATGGAGCAAAAGTTTCAATTCTCTTCAGTATAACCTATTCAGTACCCCCACAAAGTGGTAATCCAAATGTATTCCCCCATCCTGCTCTTCCCCCAACACATATATTAAGCACAGATAGATCTTTTCCTGCCCTCCATAATATTATACTTAAGTTTAATTACGTCTGCCACACATTGAGGGAAAGACTGTTTTGTTTTCAAATTGGACTTGCCTTTACCAAATGTCAGTAGTCCATCTTGGTTTCTGAAATTGGATTTGCATATTTCCCCCTTTGTTACCTCTAAATTAAACTGCTAAGGCATAACACATATTGAATTCTGTTCAGAGACATTCTCTCATTACTAAAGTGTGATCCTCTCTTTAAAAGTTAAAAGAAATCATATGCATGAGTGTGTACGCGCAAACAAAATGTATGTGGGAGTAAAATGTGCACTGCAGAGGTTGCCTGCCAGCAGCCCATTAATTGAAGCTTCCTTGTTTTTCCAAATTCTGAATAATTCCCATCTGCCTTGGCTCTCTCTCGGCATAAAATCCAAATCCCTTAATGTGGGAGCGGGGAAAGCTGCAGACTAGAGCACTGAGACAGTTTAAGAATGTTAGTTTTGCCTCATGGGTATTACAGAGCAAAGGTTTCAAAGGACTTTTCAAAATGTTGTTTATCCTCTAAACAATGTGCAACTGCTAAGATAAAATGATAATATGCTGATTACCAACTATGCATTTGCACACGTGGGTCCTTTGCTCCTTAATTCATCTTTCTCTCTTGCCCCAATTTCCTCCTTACCTTTATATGTGCTGTTTTCTGATATTGATATATTCTATACTAGTAGTATTGCAGTGGCTCACACTCAAGGAGCTTGGAGAGGAGAGATGTCATGCAAGAATAAGAGACTCTCTTAGTTGAAGACATAAGTAGCTGTCAGATATGGTACTTCCAAACAATGTTCTCGTAGGCTTGCCTTAACAGGCTAGAGACTCAAAATCTTTTCAAGGGTACTAAGGAGTGCCATGGAGGAAAAAAAGGCTAGTGACATTCTTCTATTTGCCTCAAACACAACAATTAATTTTTTAAGCACAAAGTGGGTTTTATGCTCTATAAAGTCACCAAGTGGGTTCTATGTCCTATATAATTTCAATGTAAGAAATATTGTTTCAAATTAGTATATTGTCTCAAATGTGGATGGGGAAGACTTACATTGATCTCCCGAGAAGTGCTTTTTGCAAGGACATGCTGACAAAATCATCTTCTATCCCCTTCTCATTTCCTCTTTCAAGGAATAAAATTTAGAGCAAGGAAATCTTCCAAATGAGAAAAATTGGAATTGCATAATTAAAGGCCTAGCAATATTAAGGTCAAATAAGCCCTACTGTGATGGAGAAAAAGTCATGATCCTTAGGAAGTTCTTCAGACTGGACTTCACCAACAGTGCTGGGAAAACATTGTTTTGCCTTCTGTGCTCATTCAATCCAGAACAAGACATAAACTACAAGAATTTAGCTGAGGAAAATTAGCTACCAAAGTGATGTCTATTGGAGTAAACCAATTACTTATGAATGAACACTCTGAATTATTTCTGAAATTATATCTGTCTTTTGTGTTCTTCATTACCATCCAGGTAGTTGTTATTTCATTTCTAATCACTTGAGAGAAA
Source organism: Eschrichtius robustus (assembly GCF_028021215.1). Classification (NCBI taxonomy): domain Eukaryota; kingdom Metazoa; phylum Chordata; class Mammalia; order Artiodactyla; family Eschrichtiidae; genus Eschrichtius; species Eschrichtius robustus. Next base: position 88,617,280 of record NC_090845.1, read on the forward strand.
AAGGAAGTAACAAAACTTTAATAAAAGCTATGGAAGACTTCCTTGTATGCAGTTGAGGACTCATATTGGCCTGCATTATCCCTGCGCATAACCCTGTTTGACCTATCCATTTCTATTGGGGCTGGTGTCATAACAGATCAAATAAAATTCCTTTCTGAGGGGAGCAAAGGGAAGTAATCCAGATCTTTTGCCAAGGATGGCTAATCTTGAAAACCACCTGCATCCAGGAACTGCCTCCAAACTATTTCTTCTTTTAAGCTAATTTATATATTCTTCATTCTCTAGCCATGATCAACAGGTTCTACCTAAATATTTGGCCTTATGCTTTGAGAAAGGCTCAGAAATTTCTTTTAATTGCTGTATCTCAGAAAGTATTATCTTAGGAGGGGAAAGTCCATTAGTAAGATGCTCAAAAATTATCAGAAGTCATGCACAATTGGCATTCTGTTTATTTGAGCCAATTTGAAGCTGGGGGACATCCACAGAACTAGGAAAGGAAGTTGCCCACAAATTATAGTCAATGGTTAATTGAAAGAAAGACAGATTGGTAAACCATCTGTGGCCTGACTATCACTGGGAAGAAACTAGATCAGCTGGCTATCTGTCATTGCTCTAATTTATAATTCCAAGCAAATAACCACACTGCCATTTCCAGGCCTGTTCTCATGGCTCTGACACATAATAACTGCAACCATAAGCAAGTCACATAACCCCAATATTCTTTGTGCCTCAGTTTTATTACCTGTAAGATTCTTATAATGGTCATGCCTACTTTACAAAGTTGTCTGAGGATTTCCTGAAATAAAGTGTGGCATGATTCTAAAAAAAATAAATAATCTACCTGACAAAATGCTTAGTAGAGTGTTAAATAAATATTAGGTGCTGATGTTGTTTTGGTTACTCTTATTATCTAATATCTAATCTGAAGTAGTAAATTAATCATTCTGTATTTGTCTCTGCTTTACTAGACATACATTTTTGTTAATAGTTTTTTCTCCAACTAAAATCAAAGTATGTGTCTTCCTAAATCACACATCCCAGTAGGTTTCACTTTTCATTTCATAAACCCTATGTATAGGTGTTTCTACAAAATATCAGTGTTTTATGTCCAAGTTATCCAACATTATGCCTATCTATCACCAAGATATGAGGTGAAGCATTCAGTCAATAATTAAAACAACCTATTTATCCTTTGTGTGTGTATTTGTAAGTGGAGGGGGGAGAAGATAGTCTTTATCTGAATAATCTAAATCAGTCTCCTTAGTTATGCAAACCACTCTTTTCACCTGTGAATATCAACCAGGCCATACAGATTTTCATTTGGAGAAAGAACTACTAAATCTGCTTTAGCATATAGGATTCTTTTGTTTTTAGTCCATTTCTGTAGTCCATTCCACTGATGATCAGATTCAGTTGTTTCATATTTGACCAGCCAGACGTTGAAAGTAACACAGTTGCTTGCCTCACATAGCTGGAGACCAAACACAATCCAGGCATGTCCAGGCTGATTATTTAACATGGAAATAATGGGAAAAGGCACCTAAGCTGACAAATAGCTGGCATCACTGTGCACAGCAAACAATGAATATTTGCTACTTATTTACTATCCAGTTCCATAAACAATATTAGGCTTGCAAAGCATATTACAATGAGACCCTTTAAATGTAGAAAAAAAGGTACCTATTATCTCCCTTCAAACACTACCATGCTAACCACATCATGAAATCCAGCTGCTGTTTTCTTTTCATGAGTTCTTTAAAAAGAAAACTCCAGTGTAATATAAAACATGTTCTAATCACTACATCTAATTATCAAGAAAAGTAAATAACTCTCACATTAATTGCTTTAAACATAGCAAAATGAATAATTAAAAATTACAGACTGAAATTTCAGAAATATTCTGTCAAACAAGACAAAGTCAAACAAAGTGTGACCTTATCTGTTCACTGATTCTACCCATTTCCCACGGTCATTTTGAAGAAAATGCCTATCAGTAGATATCACCTGAATAAGGTGAGATATTATGGACTTTAAGCTAATGTTTGTAATATATTCTGAATTAACTGGATGAATGGTATTAAATATTACTAAGATACCAGTATTTTAATTGTCTTAATAATCTTATTAACCATCCTTTACTTTAGCTAATTCTATCTCTTTACTCCACTCTTGCTCTCATTCTCACTGTATCCCATTCCTTTCTCAAGGATTAGAAAACATGTGTATTTGGAATTCATTGAATTATTTCTTTTTATTTCTCAAATGACAAGCTGTTTCTCTTTGAAATATGTTAACTAATCCAATGAGTTCAATGACTACATTTGGAACCTTGTCCGTGTTTCTGAAAGAACCAATCCAGGAACAAGTTCTAAGCAGATATATCAAGAATTGAAAAGTTGTACTGTTTTGTCAAAATGTGGACATTTATTTTCTATTGTGACATCCTCCTTAGTGAAATGGAATTTTAAAATGTATGCCATCATGAAGCTGTACTTTCATGTTAAAAGTCTTCATTTTTCTCTTACTTGACTTTCATTTCTAGCTGGTTGATGGTCTATACATAAATAGCTAGAAGGAGAAACAGGCTAAGTTGACTCATCTTTACCCTTTGCTCTAACGCAATCATAGTTGAGCTCATTCTAAACCATTTTTCAGTTATAATTTAAACAATGGAGACTAGTATGAAAAGATTTGATAGTCTTCTAATTTTAACCACCACAGCTTTAGGCCTAGAGGCAGTGCCAAGTCTTTAGTCAGTAAACACTTGAAGATATAATGATACCATACTTTATTGTCACCAATTGGACATCTGTATATTTCTCCTATTTTTTAAGGTGTGTTTTTTCCTGGATATAGGCTCAACAAAACACAACAATGGCTTTCTCTCAATCACACTCATTTCAACGAATTGAAGGGGTATGGGGAAGTGAATAATGTTATTTTAGGAAGTCTAAGGCCTAAAAATATATAGAAAAAACTATGCTGGCTTGAGTAATTTATTGTACTACATTAAAATATTTATTGTAAAGAGTGTAGAACCATGATGAGAGAAGCTAACCAACCCAAGCTTCATTGTTGAAAGAGGGAATGGGTGAACTGACAGCATAAATATTAAGAAAACTGATAATCCTATTAGCCTTTCTGGTTGGAGGAACTCATGATGAGGTGATGCCTGATAAATGGCTATTCTAATATTATATAAACTTCTGTTCATTTTTAAACTTCAGCCAACACCATTTATATAAGGGTCTCTGGTAAGGGGAGATAGGGCTAGATAAGGCCACTGCTGAGAGTGGTTAGAGTTAACAATAATAAAAAGTTTCATAACAGAGATTTGATACCAGCAAATTCAGCACCAGAAGCAGGATGACTGTGGGAGCTGTGCAGTCTGCAACTCACGGCTGCATTCAAATACCAAAAAGCTTGATGGCATATTTGGATGCTTTGGGTGGCATCAGGATTAGAAGGTTGCATATAAATATTAAAGCCTAAAGTGCAGCCCCTCCTTTTCAGATGAGGAAACTGAAAGCAACCCTGTGAGGGAAAGTGATCTTCCCAGGTCATTGAATTAGCTACTGGAAAAGCCAAGAACCTTGTTCTGACTCTCAATCTAGTGTTTTCCCTGCATTAATCAATGGATTTTAAAAGTTGAAGTTATTTTCATGTCTTGACTATTTTAAATAATGCTGCAATGAACATATGGGTGCACATGTCTTTTTCAATTAGTGTTTTTGTGTTCTTCAGATAAATGCCTAGAAGTGGAATAGCTGAGTCATATGGTAGTTCTATTCTTACTTTTTTTTAGGAATCTCTATACTGTTTTCCATAGTAGCTGCAATTTATAATCTCACCAATAGTGTTACCTTTTTTCCACATCTTTTCCAACACTTGTTATTTGTTGCCTTTTTGATAATAGCCATTCTGACAGGTGTGCGGTAATATCTCATTATGGTTTTGACTTGCATTTCCCTGATGATGAGTGATTGGAGCATCTTTTCATGTGCCTGTTGGCCATATGTATGTCTTCTTTGGAAAAATGTCTATTCAGATCCTCTATTTTTTAATCTGTTTGTTTGTTTTTGTTGTTGAGTTATGTGAGTTCTTTGTGTATTTTGGTTATTAACCCCTTTCAAATATATGATTTTCAACTATCTTCTCCCACCCAGTAGGTTGCATTTGCATTTTGATGATGGTTTCCTTCACTGTGCAGAAGCTTTTTAGTTTGATGCAGTCCTATTTGTTCATTTTTGCTTTTGTCTCTAAGTGTCCAACAAAGGATGAATGGATAAAGAAGATGTGGTGTATATACACAATGGAATAGTACTCAGCCATAAAAAGAATGAAATTCTACCATTTGTGAAAACATGGATGGACCTTGAAAGTGTTATGCTACATGAAATAACTCAGAGAAAGACAAATACCTTATGATTTCACTTATATGTGGAATCTAAAGCAAAACAAACAAAATAAACAAAACAAACTCTGGTACAGAGATCAGATTAGTGGTTACCAGAAGGGAAAGGGGTTGGGGGGTGGTAAAAATGGGTGAAGAAAGTCAACTGTATTATGATGGATGGTAACTAGACTTGTGGTGATCACTTTGTAGTGTATATAGATGTTGAATTACAATTGACTCGTGAACAAGGGTTTGAACTGCATGGGTCTACTTATATGCAGATATTTTTCAGGAGTAACACTATAGTACTACATGGTACATGGTTGGTTGAATCTGATGTTGCAGAGGAACCTCAGATACAGAGGGTCAACTGTAAGTTATATGTGGATTAAACCCCACATTGTTAAAGGGTCAAATGTATCACGTTATACACCTTAAACTTATATAATAATGAAAAAGAAGTTGAAGTTAGCCAAAAGTCATCCATTTTTTTCAGCTGGTTTCATTTATTTAAATTATACTATGATGTTTCTTTTTAACAGTAATAGGCATAGTTAATCAGTGTTTAATCTACATTGGGATGAAGAAGGGGAGAAGTCAATGTTATATAGTGGAAAAAGCACTGAACTAGAATTGGGGAGACCTAGGTTCTAGTTCCACATATTTGCACATCTAGCACTGTGACCTTAGATTAATTATTTAACCTTACTAGATCTCACTTTCCAAATTGGAAACCAAAAAATGTGAACTAGACAATGTTTTTGATGGTTAATTTTATTTGTCAACTTGACTGGGAGATGGGGTGCATAGATATTTGGTCAAACATGATTGTGTAACTGTTACTTTGGATGACATTAACATTTAAATCAGTAGATTGAATAAAGCAAGTTGCCCTCCCTAATGTGGGTGGGCCACATCCAATTAGTTGAAGACCTGAATAGAACAAAAAGGCTGAGCCTCCCATGAGTAAGAGAGGATTCTTTCTGCCTGACCGTATTTGAGCTGAGGCATCAATTTTTTTTCCCTGACTTTGGACTCAGACTGGAGCTACACCATCAGCTCTCTTGGGTCTCCAGCTTACCAACTGCAGATCCTGGGACTTGTCAGTCTCCATAATCATGTGACATATTCCTTATAAAAAATCTCTCTCTCTCTCTCTCTCTCTCTCTCTCAATAGATATATTGAAGTGGGGAAAGGGAAGGAAAATATACAGACAGAGACAGACACATAAATATATATCCTATTGGTTCTATTTCTCTGGAGAACCCCTGACTAATACAGTGTCTAAGAACCTTTCCAGGGACTTCCCTGGTGGTCCAGTGGTTAAGACTCCACACTCCCAACAGAGGGGGCATGGGTTCGATCCCTGGTTGGGGAACTAAGATCCCACATTCCACACAGCGTGGCCAAAAAAAAAAAAGAATCTTTCCAACATCTTAAGAATTCTTCCTGGATAAATGCTCTTGGAGAAATAACCACTAATGTCCTCTGTCTACTGATATCCTCTGCCCTCTCCAACCAAAGTGAACTTTGAGAGCCAAGAAAGAACATAGTTAAAGCCATCTTCCTGGAGAATCAGTATAGAAAATTATTCACTTTTGAAAACCTAAACCATTGAGACCCAAGAAAAGCAGAATGAAAATTCTGAATTAAATCCACATGAGCAGCTCTGCAAATATGGATAGCCAAATGTTTTTTGATATTTTTACTTGTATCTGTGTCTTCAATTGTTATTTATCTTCTTTCCCTTTAAATTGCAGATTTTTTAATGCCAAGGACTACATCCCTTATTTCTTAGATTTGCCTTCTCCTTCCTTTAATGTTAGTGCCAAGTTCAGGGTCCTGTCCTCATTGTCTCCTCAGTCAATGCCGACAGAAAAAGGATTAAGAGTTATCATAAGAAGTCAAGGGATGCAACTAATCAAGAAATCCACTGAGTCCAAAGGTAGGAAATTTGAGGTCTGAAATAATACATAAAACACTTATAGTCAATGAGTAGAGGAGAAAAGATTAAAGCTTTGGTGAGAAGTGTGTTTTTTCAACACATCTCTGCTGCTGATTCTTTGTCTTCAGCTTTCCTTAAATGTATTGATCAAGAATGTTTGGTTGCAGGTGCCAGGAATCCTACTTTAAAAAGCCTTAGCCAGAAAGGATAGTTTATTTGCTCATTTACCTGAGAAGTCAGGGAATGGAATTCATATCTAATATGACTGTATCAGGGGTTCAAACAACATTAGGACTCTCTTGAGCTCTACTTTCTGCTTCTTGCTGCATGCCAGAATAACGGGTCATTTTTGCAGACCAGGTCTTCCAAGTAGTGGAAGATATGGGCATCAGAATTTCAGGTCTCTCATCCTCACAATTTGCAATCTGAGAGATAAAATGGCCATACCACCAGTACCACTGAGAAAAAATCTCTGGGTAAGACATTGATTGACTCACTTGGAATCACTTTCATTCCTAATCTAGTCATTGTGGCAAATAACCAGGAAGATTGGGTACTATTACTGGCGTGCCCTAGGTAAAGTGAGGAAATTGTCTTGTTTCTTTAGGCCTCCACTTTCTGACTTGTCAAGTGAGAGTCGAATTAGACAAAGGGAATTCTGCCAGTTGTGTCATCAAATGAAGCTCACTTTATCTCAGGGTGTGGCACACTTCAAAATTTTAGCAACACAGAAAGGGTCATACAAAGAAGCGTTATTTTCTAATTATATAATAAACTCCATTAAACCCATCACCCAAACTGAGAACCAGAACATTGACAGTAACTAACATCTAACTTTGTGCTTCTTTGTCAGCTTATTGCCTGTTTCCCTCTACCTAAGATAATCACTACCCTGATTTTTATTTTATCCTTTCCTTGCATTTTAAAATAAGGTTTATCTCATACTTATGTGTGCTAAAGATATATATTGTTTAATTTTAGTTGAATTTGCATTTTATAAAAAGTGTATTATCCTATGCAATCTTCTGGGTCTTGCTTTCTGCACTGAACAAGTATCTATTCTGCTGATGACGGGGGTTTGCTTGTTTCTAAGCTTTTGTTTTTCTTATTGTGATTGTTTTGAAGGTTTTGTTTTACTTTCCTTTTCTGCTTCTCCTCCTCCCCACCCACTGTCTATTACAAACAATGCTGCTATGAATATTTCTGTGCTTGTGCAAGAAAATTGGGGGAAGATATTTTGTCATAGGGTCCTTGAATATTCAACTTTATAAGACAATGCCAAACTGTTTTCCAAGTGGTTATGCCAATTTACACTCTCACTAGCAACATATCAAGATCCTGTAAAACCATACCCAATGGTATTGTCAAAATTCTTAACTTCCTTTTCCATTCAAATGAGTATAATATGATATCTCTTTGAGATTATTATATCATTATTATATTTTATTGCATATTATTTATTATTTTATTATATTATATATTATTAATGAGGAAAAGCCTTTCTGTGTATGTTTATCAGCCATATGTATTCTTTTATCTTCCGTGAAAATACTTATCTTTTTGCCTATTTTTCTGTTCTTGCTTTTTGTCCTTTCCCTATGGATGGATTTATAGGAGTTTAATTTTTATTGTTGGTATCAGCCCTTTGACACTTATATGTGTTGCAAATGCCTTCTCTCAGTTAGGGTGTTACCTCTTCACTATATTTATTTTAATGAAAATAAGTTGTTAATATAGTCAAAACAATAAATATTTTATTTTATGGCTAGCACATTTTATGTTTTGCTTAAGAAATTCTTCACCTACCCTAAGGTGATAGTCACTTGAAGTTTATATAAATAGTGCTAAAGTTTGCTTTTAACATCAAAATACTTAATTCACCTGGAGTTGTTTTTCTGCACAGGCATACCTTGGAGATATTGCAGGTTTGTTTCCACACCATCACAATAAAGTGAGTCATACACTTTTTAGGTCTCCCAGTGCAGATAAAAGTTACATTTACACTATACTCTATTAAGTGTGCAATAGCATTATCTCTTTAAAAACAATGTACATACCTTAATTAAAAATACTTTATTGCTAAAAAAATGCTCACCATCATCTGAGCCTTCAGTGATTCTTAATCTTTATGCTGATAGAGGGTCTTGCCTCGATGTTGATGGCTGCTGACTGATCAAGGTGGTGGTTGCTGAACTCTGGGGTTGCTGTGGCAATTTCTTAACATAAGACAACAATGAACTTTGTCGAATCAATCGGTGCTTCCTTTCATGAACAGTTTCTCTGTAGCAGGCAATGCTGCTTAATAGCATTTTACCCACAGAACTTCTTTCAAAATTGGAGTCAATCCTCTCGAACACTGCTCCTGCTAAACCAACAAGGTTTATGTAATATTTTAAATCCTTTGCTGTCATTTCAACAACCTTCATAGGGTCTTCATCAGGAGTATCGATAGATTCCATCTCAAGGAACCACTTTCTTTGTTCAACGACAAGAAGCAACTCCTCATCCATTAGTTTTATCATGAGATTGCAGCAATTCAGTCACATCTTTAGTATTCACCTTTAATTCTAGTTCTCTTGCTATTTCTACCACATCTGCAGTTATTTCCTCCACTGAAGTCTTGAACCCCTCCAAATCATCCATGAGGGTGGGAATCAACGTCTTCCACACTCCTATTAATGTTGATATTTTGACTTCTTCCCATGAATTACAAATGTTCTTAATGGCATCTAGAGTGACAAATCCTTTCCAGAAGGTTTTCAGTTTACTTTGTGCAGATCCATCAGAGGAATCACTATCAATGGCAACTATAGCCTTCCAAATATATTCCTTAAATAAGAAAACTTGAAAGTCGAAATTACTCCTTGATCCATGGGCTGCAGAATGGATATTGTGTTACCAGGCATGAAAGCAACATTAATCTCATTGTGCATATTCATCTGAACTCTTGGGTGACCAGGTGCATTGTCAATAAGCAGTAATATTTTTGAAAGGAATCTTTTTTTTTCTGAGCAATAGGTCTAAATACTGGGCTTAACAGATGTGGTAAACAGATGTGCTGTCGTTCAGACTCTGTTATTCCATTTATAGAACACAGGCAGAGTAGATATAGCCTTATTCTTAAGGGCCCTAGGATTTTCAGAGTGGTAAATGAACAGCGGCTTCAACTAAAGTAATCAACTGTACTAGCCCCTAAAAAGAGAGTCAGCCTATTGAATATTTGAAGCCAGGCACTGACTTTTCCTCTCTAGCTATGAAAGCCCTAGATGACATCTTCCACTATATAAGGCTGTTTCATCTACCTTGAAGATCTGTTGTTTAGTGTAGCCGCTTTCATTAATTAATTACCTTAGCTAGATCTTCTGGATAACTTGCTTCAGCTTCTACATTATCACTTGCTGCTTCACCTTTCCTTTTTATGTTATGGGGATGGCTTCTTCCCTTAAACCTCATGAACCAAAGTTGACTACCTTCAAACTTTTATTCTGCAGCTTCTTCACTTCTCTCAGCCTTCATAGACTCAAAGAGAGTTAGGGCCTTGCTCTGGATTAGGCTTTGACTTTAGGGAATGTTGTAGCAGGTTTGATCTTCTATCCAGACCAATAAAACTTTATATCAGCGATAAAGCTGTTTTGCTTTCTTATCATTTATATGATCACTGGAGTAGAACTTTAAATTTCATTCAAGAACTTTTCCTTTGCATTTACAACCTAGCTAGCTTTTTGATGCAAGAGGTCTAGACTTCGGCCTATTTTGGCTTTTGGTATGTCTCCTTCACTAAACTTAATCATTTCTAGCTTTTTGATTTAAAGTGAGAGACATGCAACTCTTTAACTTAATCACTTAGAGGTCATTGTAGGGTTATTATGTGATCTAATTTCAATATTTTTGTGTCTTATGGAAGAGGGAAGCTGAGAAGAGGGAGAGAAATGGGGCAATGGCTGATCAGTGGAGCAGTCAGAGCACACACAACATTTATTAAGTTCACAGTGTTATATAGCCATAATTTGTGTAGCCCCAAAACAAAATAGTAACATCAAAGATTACTGATCACAGAAAACAATAACAAGAATAATAATAATAAAAAAGTTTGAAATATTGTGAGAATTACCAAAATGTGACACAGAGACACGAAGTGAGCAAATGCTGCTGGAAAAAAAATGTTGCCAATAGCCTTGCTTGAGGCACGGTTGCCAAAAACTTTCAAGTTTTTAAAAAAATGCAATATCTGCAAAGCAGGATGAAATGATGTATGCCTGTATATAATTTGAGGTAAGGATTCAATTTTATTTTTTCCATGTGGATAACAATTTTTACTAGCTCTGTTTATTGAATAGCTCATCCTTTCATCATAGATCAGTCTTGACATCACCAACAAATATCGAAGTTTCCATGATGCATGGTATACCTAGTGTTTAGCCACCTGCCCAAAAATAATTTGAAAACTTTGTTTTAAACGTATAAAAGCTGGATTCACTTTCTATAGATGAAGCATTTGCAATAACAGAGAACATTTCAACAGTTCATTCAAGTGAAAAAGGAAAGATTTTGTACATAGTTTCAACCCCATCATTTATCAGGCAGGCTTGTGCTTCGTAAGATAAAGTCATGTGAAAGAAGTGATGGAGACTGAATTTTCTTTGTGTTTATGCTGGTAACCATAGTCAGCTTAAGAGATATTTGTAAAAAGCTGAAGAAGATAAGAAGTTTATTTTTTTTAAAACATCTTTACTGGAGTCTAATTGCTTTACAATGGTGTGTTAGTTTCTGCTTTATAACAAAGTGAATCAGTTATACATATACATATATCCCCTTATCTCTTCCCTCTTGTGTCTCCCTCCCTCCCACCCTCCCTACCCCACCCTTCTAGGTGGTCACAAAGCACCCAGCTGATCTCCCTGTGCTATGTGGCTGCTTCCCACTAGCTATCTATTTTACATTTGGTAGTGTATATATGTCCATGCCACTCTCTCACTTTGTCACAGCTTACCCTTCCCCCTCCCCGTATCCTCAAGTCCATTCTCTAGTAGGTCTGCATTTTTAATCCAGTCATGCCCCTGGGTTCTTCATGACCTTCTTTTTTTTTTAGATGCCATATATATGTGTTAGCATACGGTATTTGTTTTTCTCTTTCTGACTTACTTCACTCTGTATGACAGACTCTAGGTCCATCCACCTCACTACAAATAACTCAATTTCGTTTCTTTTTATGGCTGAGTAATATTCCATTGTATATATGTGCCACATCTTCTTTACCCATTCATCTGTCGATGGACATTTAGGTTGCTTCCATGTCCTGGCTATTGTAAATAGAGCTGCAGTGAACATTGTGGTACATGACTCGTTTTGAATTATGGTTTTCTCAGGGTATATGCCCAGTAGTGGGATTCCTGGGTCGTATGGTAGTTCTATTTTTAGTTTTTTGAGGAACGTCCGAACTGTTCTCCATAGTGGCTGTATCAATTTACATTCCTACCAACAGTGCAGGAGGGTTCCCTTTTCTTCACACCATCTCCCGCATTTATTGTTTGTAGATTTTTTGATGAAGGCCATTCTGACCAGTGTGAGATGATATCTCATTGTAGTTTTGATTTGCATTTCTCTAATGATTAATGATGTTGAGCATCCATTCATGTGTTTGTTGGTAATCTGTATATCTTCTTTGAAGAAATGTCTATTTAGGTCTTCTGCCCATTTTTGGATTGGGATATTTGTTTTTTTGATATTGAGCTTCATGAGTTGCTTGCAAATTTTGGAGATTAATCCTTTGTCAGTTGCATCATTTGCAAATATTTTCTCCCATTCTGAGGGCTGTCTTTTCGTCTTGTTTATGGTTTCCTTTGCTGTGCAAAAGCTCTTAAGTTTCATTAGGTCCCAATTGTTTATTTTTGTTTTTATTTCCATTTCTCTAAGAGGTGGGTCAAAAAGGATCTTGCTGTGATTTATGTCATACAGTGTTCTGCCTCTGTTTTCCTCTAAGAGTTTGATGGTGTCTGGCCTAACATTTAGGTCTTGAATCCATTTTGAGTTTATTTTTGTGTATGGTGTTAGGGAGTGTTCTAATTTCATTCTTTTACATGTAGCTGTCCAGTTTTAACATCACCACTTATTGAAGAGGCTGTCTTTTCTCCATTGTATATTCTTGCCTCCTTTATCAAAGATAACGTGACCATATGTGTGTGGGTTTATCTCTGGGCTTTCTATCCTGTTCCATTGATCTATATTTCTGTTTTTGTGCCAGTACCGTACTGTCTTCATTAGTGTAGTTTTGCAGTATAGTCAGAAGTCAGGGAGCCTGATTCCTCCAGCTCCATTCTTCTTTCTCAAGATTGCTTTGGCTATTCGGGGTCTTTTGTGTTTCCATACAAATTGTGAAATTTTTTGTTCTAGTTCTGTGAAAAATGTCAGTGGTAGTTTGATAGGGATTGCATTGAATCTGTAGATTGCTTTGGGTAGTAGAGTCATTTTCACAATGTTGATTCTTCCAACCCAAGAACATGGTATATCTCTCCATCTGTTTATATCCTCTTTAATTTCTTTCATCAGTGTCTTATAATTTTCTGCATACAGGTCTTTTGTCTCCTTAGGTAGGTTTAGTGCTAGATATTTTATTCTTTTTGTTGCAATGATAAATGGGTGTATTTTCTTAATTTCACTTTCAGATTTTTCATCATTAGTGTATAGGAATGCAAGAGATTTCTGTGCATTAACTTTGTATCCTGCTACTGTACCAAATTCATTGATTAGCTATTGCAGTTTTCTGGTAGCATCTTTAGCATTCTCTATGTATACTATCATGTCATCTGCAAACAGTGACAGCTTTACTTCTTCTTTTCCTATTTGGATTCCTTTTATTTCTTTTTCTTCTCTCATTGCTGTGGCTAACACTTCCAAAACTATGTTGAATAATAGTGGTGAGAGTGGGCAATCTTGTCTTGTTTCTGATCTTAGTGGAAATGGTTTCAGTTTTTCATCATTGAGGACGATGTTGGCTGTGGGTTTGTCATATATGGCCTTTATTTTGTTGAGGTAAATTCTCTCTATGCATACTTTCTGCAGGGCTTTTATCATAAATGGGTATTGAATTTTCTCGAAAGCTTTCTCTGCATCTATTGAGATGATCATATGGTTTTTCTCCTTCAGTTTGTTAATACGGTGTATCACATTGATTGATTTGCATATATTGAAGAATCCTTGCATTCCTGGGGTAAACACCACTGGATCATGGTGTATGATCCTTTTAATGTGCTGTTGGGTTCTGTTTGCTAGTATTTTGTTGAAGATTTTGACATCTGTGTTCATCAGTGATATTGGTCTCTAGTTTTCTTTTTTTGTGACATCTTTGTCTGGTTTTCATGTCAGGGTGATGTTGGCTTCGTAGAATGAGTTTGGGAGTGTTCCTTCCTCTGCTATAATTTGGAAGGGTTTGAGAAGGATAGGTATTAGCTCTTCTCTAAATGTTTCATAGAATTCGTCTGTGACACCATCTGGTCGTGGGCTTTTGTTTGTTGTAAGATTTTTAGTTACAGTTTCAATTTCAGTGCTTGTGATTGGTCTGTTCATATTTTCTATTTCTTCCTGGTTCAGTCTCAGAAGGCTGTGCATTTCTAAGAATTTGTCCATTTCTTCCAGGTTGTCAATTTTATTGGCATATATTTGCTTTTAGTAATCTCTCATGATCCTTTGTATTTCTGCAGTGTCAGTTGTTACTTCTCCTTTATCGTTTCTCATTCTATTGATTTGAGTCTTCTCCCTTTTTTTCTTGATGAGTCTGGCTAATGGCTTATCAATTTTGTTTATCTTCTCAAAGAACAAGCTTTTAGCTTTACTGATCTTTGCTATTGTTTCCTTCATTTCTTTTTCATTTATTTATGATCTGATCTTGATGATTTCTTTCCTTCTGCTAACTTTGTGGGGTTTTTTGTTCTTCTTTCTCCAATTGCTTTAGGTGTAAGGTTAGGTTGTTTACTTGAGATATTTGTTGTTTCTTGAGGTAGGATTGTATTGCTATAATCTTCCCTCTTAGAACTGCTCTTGCTGCATCCCATAGGTTTTGGGGTGTCGTGTTTTCATTGTCTTTTTTTTCTAGGTATTTTCTGATTTCCTCTTTGATTTCTTCAGTGATCTCTTGGTTATTAAGTAGCATATTGTTTAGCCTCCATGCGTTTGTATTTTTTACAGATTTTTTTTTCTGTAATTGATATCTAGTCTCATAGTGTTGTGGTTGGAAAAGATGCATGATAGGATTTCAATTTTCTTAAATTTACCAAGGCTTGATTTGTGACCCAAGATATGATCTATCCTGGAGAATGTTCCATGAGCACTAGAGAAGAAAGTGTATTCTGTTGTTCTTGGATGGAATGTCCTATAAATATCAATTAAGTACATCATGTTATAGAGCTCTACAGGGCTAACTTATTTGCACCCCCATGTTTCTTGATATTGTACTTTCTTACTGATGTGACATCTGACCACAATGAGCTTCAGACTTCAGGATAAAAGCTATAGCACTGCTGGCACATTCAAGGAAATATGAGTTTTGAACTCAAAATGACTATGAATTTAGCAGATATTATTTGACGACTGCATGCATTTTATACTGTAGAATGTTACTGAACTCATTTTTTTTAAATGCAGAGCTGTTTTTGGAAAGAAATTTATAATTTCTGAAGAGAGTCAGAAGTGTTTTTTTTTTTTAAGAAAATATCTCTGTAGCTTTCATTGTTTTTAATAGAGCATACAGGTAAGCTTAGAAGCCAAATTTCACTGTCTCATGATGGTCAAGTGACAGCGGACATAAATCAAAATGAACGTCTTTGGTTAATGAATGTCATCTTCTTCCCTCCCTCCCTCTTTCTCTCCCTCTTTCTCTCTCTCTCTCCCTCCCCCTCCCCACCCTCTCTCCTTCCTATTCCTGACACATTTCTTAGCATACAATTCCTCATGGCTGGTTGTAACAACTCTAAGTCACTGGGAGGCATTCAGAAGAGTTAGCTGGGATAGAAGAGGGCGGCAGTTTGAGAAGTGGTTTATTTTGACAGGAGCACTTAGGCATCTGAGGGGGAGAGAGATTGAGGAGGAGGGAGAGGCAGCCCAAACTTCCACCGGAGTCAGAAGGTTTAATGAGCTCAAATTATGCTTCAAATTTCTGTAGCTAAGAAAATAAAGTTGAGACAGAAGAAAGATATACATAGTATATATTTGTAATACATGATATATAATATGTTCATATTTTAATATTCCAAGGCCACCTATAAATCAATAAAAAAATAAAAACATAAATAGAAAAAAAATACACTTAGGATATGATAGGGCAATTCACAAAGAAGAAATACGAGTAGTAGACATAATTATGAAAATAAATTTAATCTCACTAGTAAGAAAAGAAATTTAAAATTTTAGAACACAAAGTGCCATTTTCCCCCGTCATAGTAGCTAAAATTTAAAAGGCTGACAAAATCCAGTGTAGTTGAGGGTGTGGAGAAATAAGAACACTTATGAATTATTGGTAAGAGTAGAAATTAGTATAAACTTTAAGGCAATTTGGGCAATACCTACAATGCACATACATGCTGACCCAATATTCTTATTTGGAGGCCATTATCCAGTCCTTGAACCTGTAGCATTATTAAACATCTTGAGAGTGAGCCACCAAGGACGTTTATATAGTGGAAGATAGAGATGATGTCTCCCTCCAGTGCGAAGGAGCAGGTTTTCTTACAACATTGAAGATATAGTACCTTACTCCAAAGCAAAGGGAAGGCACGATTACTGCCAATTATAAAAGGTACAGGTTCCCTAAGTTCAAGGCTTCAATCCTTTAATGCAACTCTTTTGAGTCACTCTATAAGAATTGGGACTTGGGGTACTGGAACATATACCCCCGAAAAATGCTGATACTCGGACTACTGTTAATGTTCTGAATATTAAACTGTCCCCTATCTCTAACCCAGGAGTCTCACATCTTCTAACAAAATCCATAAAACACTAGCAGGCTAACATGTCTGCTTTGCAAATAAGGTAAAATCTCAGGCCCTTCACCCTTACTGATAGACATTACTTAGGATTTTATCTTATTATGATACTGGTACAAGAATGCAAATATATTTGTACAAATGTGTTCATGGCAGTAATATTGATATTGCTGAATAATTGAAAACAACCTAAATGCTCATGGAAAGAAAGCTCATTAAATCCATTACATATTATCAATGGAATACTATGAAACGATAAAAAAATGAATACATAGCCCTATACTTATTGAATGTGAAAGATATCCATGACATATTTTTAAGTATAAAAGCAGGTTATGGAACACTAGTATATTTACATTTTGATTAATAAATAACACACACACTCTCTCTCTCTCTTTCTCAGTCTCCCTCTCTCTTTTACATACACACACACATTTCTAGATAAATATATATCAATATGTTAGCAATGGTTAACTCTGAATAGTGGGATTTGGAATGACCTTATTTTTTCCTGCTTATCTATATTTTTTGTTTTTCTAAAATAATCATGTGTTATCTGGGTATTTAAAAATAAATGATTCATGCTAAAAAGTTTCTGCAGCTGTATTCAGAATTCATATCTCATGAAGTAATTGAATTATCACACATCTGACCCATTAGTGAAGCTCATTTCAAAAAGGAACTGACTGAGCTGAAAAAAAACCTATCCGCACTACATATACATAATATCCTTCAAATTTTGGAGAGGAGAATATAATTGCACAAATAATTCTAAAATTTCTGGCTATATGGCCAAATTCTGGGCTATGTTTGTGTCCATCTAACTATGAAAGCATATTTTCCTTATGTAACTTCTGAAATCACTATTAAGACCATTGTAGATGGAAAGCTGGAGTTAGTGCTAAAAGTAAATTCACCCTCGGCTCTAGAGTAAGTCTTCTGATCATAACACTATTCTCATTGACTTGTAACTGTGCACTTCGTGTGAATATAGTTTTTTAACATAATTTTAACTGATTTTTTTTTATCATTTCTGCTAGAATTCACATTTAAAAATATACTTTTTTAGGAATCAAATTTTTTTTGACCTTTTTTTTTAAACGTCTTTATTGAAGTATAATTGCTTTACAATGGTGTGTTAGTTTCTGCTTTATAACGAAGTGAATCAGTTATACATATACATATGTTCTCATATCTCTTCCCTCTTGCATCTCCCTCCCTCCCACACTCCCCATCCCAACCCTCTAGGTGGTCACAAAGCACCGAGCTGATCTCCCTGTGCTATGTGGCTGCTTCCCACTAGCTATCTATTTTACATTTGGTAGTGTATATAAGTCCATGACACTCTCTCACCCTGTCACATCTCACCCCTCCCCCTCCCCATATCCTCAAGTCCATTCTCTAGTAGGTCTGTATCTTTATTCCCGTCTTGCCACTAGGTTCTTCATGACCTCTTTTTCTTTTCCTTAGATTCCATATATATGTGTTAGCATACTGTATTTGTTTTTCTCTTTCTGACTTACTTCACTCTGTATGACAGACTCTAACTCCATCCACCTCATTATAAATAACTCCATTTCATTTCTTTTTATGGCTGAGCAATATTCCATTGTATATATGTGCCACATCTTCTTTATCCATTCATCCGATGATGGACACTTAGGTTGCTTCCATGTCCTGGCTATTGTAAATAGAGCTGCAATGAACATTTTGGTACATGACACTTTTGGAATTATGGTTTTCTCAGGGTATATGCCCAGTAGTGGGATTGCTGGGTCGTATGGTAGTTCTATTTGTAGTTTTTTAAGGAAACTCCATACTGTTCTCCATAGTGGCTGTATCAATTTACATTCCCACCAACACTGCAAGAGGATTCCCTTTTCTCCACACCCTCTCCAGCATTTATTGTTTCTAGATTTTTTGATGATGGCCATTCTAACCAGTGTGAGATGATACCTCATTGTAGTTTTGATTTGCATTTCTCTAATGATTAATGATGTTGAGCATTCTTTCGTGTGTCTGTTGGCAATCTGTATATCTTCTATGGAGAAACGTCTATTTAGGTCTTCTGCCCATTTTTGGATTGGGTTGTTTGTTTTTTTGTTATTGAGCTGCATGAGCTGCTTGTAGATCTTGGAGATTAATCCTTTGTCAGTTTCTTCATTTGCAAATATTTTCTCCCATTCTGAGGGTTGTCTTTTGCTCTTCTTTATGGTTACCTTTGCTGTGCAAAAGCTTTTCAGTTTCATTAGGTCCCATTTGTTTATTTGTGTTTTTATTTCCATTTCTCTAGGAGGTGGGTCAAAAAGGATCTTGCTGTGATTTATGTCATAGAGTGTTCTGCCTATGTTTTCCTCTAAGAGTTTGATAGTGTCTGTTCTTACACTTAGGTCTTTAATCCATTTTGAGTTTTTTTTTGTGCATGGTGTCAGGGAGTGTTCTCATTTCATACTTTTACATGTACCTGTCCAATTTTCCCAGCACCACTTATTGAAGAGGCTGTCTTTTCTCCACTGTATATGCTTGCTTCCTTTATCAAAGATAAGGTAACCATATGTGCGTGGGTTTATCTCTGGGCTTTCTATCCTGTTCCATTGATCTATATTTCTGTTTTTGTGCCAGTACCAAACTGTCTTGATTACTGTAGCATTGTAATATAGTCTGAAGTCAGGGAGCCTGATTCCTCCAGCTCCATTTTTTGTTCTCAAGATTGCTTTGGCTATTCGGGGTCTTTTGTGTTTCCATACAAATTGTGAAATTTTTTGTTCTAGTTCTGTGAAAAATGCCAGTGGTAGTTTGATAGGGATTGCATTGAATCTGTAGATAGCTTTGGGTATTAGAGTCATTTTCACAATGTTGCTTCTTCCAATCCAAGAACATGGTATATCTCTCCATCTATTTGTATCATCTTTAATTTCTTTCATCAGTGTCCTATAATTTTCTGCATACAGGTCTTTTGTCTCCTTAGGTAGGTTTATTCCTAGATAGTTTATTCTTTTTGTTGCAATGGTAAAACGGAGTGTTTTCTTAATTTCACTTTCAGATTTTTCATCATTAACATATAGGAATGCAAGAGATTTCTGTGCATTAATTTTGTATCCTGCTACATTACCAAATTCATTGATTAGCTCTAGTAGTTTTCTTGTAGCATCTTTAGCATTCTCTATGTTTACTATCATGTCATCTGCAAACAGTGACAGCTTTACTTCTTCTTTTCCGATTTGGATTCCTTTTATTTCTTTTTCTTCTCTCATTGCTGTGGCTAACACTTCCAAAACTATGTTGAATAATAGTGGTGAGAGTGGGCAACCTTTTCTTGTTCCTGATCTTAGTGGAAATGGTTTCTGTTTTTTACCATTGAGGACAATGTTGGCTGTGGGTTTGTCATATATGGCTTTTGTTATGTTGAGGAAAGTTCCCTCTATGCCTACTTTCTGCAGGGCTTTTATCATAAATGGGTGTTGAATTTTGTCGAAAGCTTTCTCTGCATCTATTGAGATGATCATATGGTTTTTCTCCTTCAATTTGTTAATATGATGTATCACGTTGATTCTTTTGCGAATATTGAAGAATCCTTGCATTCCTGGAATAAACCCCACTTGATCATGGTGTATAATCCTTTTAATGTGCTGTTAGATTCTGTTTGCTAGTATTTGGTTGAGGATTTTTGCATCGATGTTCATCAGTGATTTTGGCCTGTAGTTTTCTTTCTTTGTGACATCTTTGTCTGGTTTTGGTATCAGGGTGATGGGGGCCTCGTAGAATGAGTTGGGGAGTGTTCCTCCCTCTGCAATATTTTGGAAGAGTTTGAGAAGGATAGGTGTTAGCTCTTCTCTAAATGTTTGATAGAATTCGCCTGTGAAGCCATCTGGTCCTGGGCTTTTGTTTGTTGTAAGATTTTTAGTTACAGTTTTAATTTCAGGGCTTGTGATTGGTCTGTTCGTATTTTCTATTTCTTCCTGGTTCAGTCTCGGCAGGTTGTGCATTTCTAAGAATCTGTCCATTTCTTCCAGGTTGTCCATTTTATTGGCATAGAGTTGCTTGTAGTAATCTCTCATGATCGTTTGTATTTCTGCATTGTCAGTGTTTACTTCTCCTTTTTCATTTCTAATTCTATTGATTTGAGTCTTCTCCCTTTTTCTCTTGATGAGTCTGGCTAATGGTTTATCAATTTTGTTTATCTTCTCAAAGAACCAGCTTTTAGTTTTGTTGATTTTTGCTATTGTTTCCTTCATTTCTTTTTCATTTATTTCTGATCTGATCTTTATGATTTCTTTCCTTCTGCTAGCTTTGGGGTTTTTTTGTTCTTCTTTCTCTAATTGCTTTAGGTGCAAGGTTAGGTTGTTTATTCCAGAAGTTTCCTGTTTCTTGATGTAGGCTTGCATTGCTATAAACTTCCCTCTTAAAACTGCTTTTGCTGCATCCCATAGGTTTTGGGTCGTCGTGTCTCCATTGTCATTTGTTTCTAGGTATTTTTTGATTTCCCCTCTAATTTCTTCAGTGATCACTTCGTTATTAAGTAGTGTATTGTGTAGCCTCCATGTGTTTGTATTTTTTACAGATCTTTTCCTGTAATTGATATCTAGTCTCATAGCGTTGTGGTCGGAAAAGATACTTGATACGATTTCCATTTTCTTAAATTTACCAAGGCTTGATTTGTGACCCAAGATATGATCTATCCTGGAGAATGTTCCATGAGCACTTGAGAAAAATGTGTATTCTGTTGTTTGGGGTGGAATGTCCTATAAATATCAATTAAGTCCATCTTGTTTAATGTATCATTTAAAGCTTGTGTTTCCTTATTTATTTTCATTTTGGATGATCTGTCCATTGGTGAAAGTGGGGTGTTAAAGTCTCCTTCTATGATTGTGTTGCTGTCGATTTCCCCTTTTATGGCTGTTAGTATTTGCCTTATGTATTGAGTTGCTCCTCTGTTGGGTGCATAAATATTTACAATTGTTATACCTTCCTCTTGGATCGATCCCTTGATCATTATACAGTGTCCTTCTTTGTCTCTTGTAATAGTCTTTATTGTAAAGTCTATTTTGTCTGATATGAGAATTGCTACTCCAGCTTTCTTTTGATTTCCATTTGCATGGAATATCTTTTTCCATCCCCTCACTTTCAGTCTGTATGTGTCTCTAGGTCTGAAGTGGGTCTCTTGTAGACAGCATATATATGGGTCTTGTTTTTGTATCCATTCAGCCAGTCTGTGTCTTTTGGTGGGAGCATTTAATTCATTTACATTTAAGGTAATTATCGATATGTATGTTCCTATTCCCATTTTCTTAAAAATTTGGGGTTTGTTATTGTAGGTGTTTTCCTTCTCTTGCTTTTCTTGCCTAGAGAAGTTCCTTTAGCATTTGTTGTAAAGCTGGTTTTGTGGTTCTGAACTCTCTCAGCTTTTGCTTGTCTGTAAAGGTTTTAATTTCTCCATCAAATCTGAATGAGATCCTTGCTGGGTAGAGTAACCTTGATTGTAGGTTTTTCTCCATCACTTTAAGTATATCTTGCCACTCCCTTCTGGCTTGCACAATTTCTGCTGAACGATCAGCTGTTAACCTTATGGGGATTCCCTTGTGTGTTATTTGTTGTTTTTCCCTTGCTGCTTTTAATATGTTTTCTTTACATTTAATTTTTGACAGTTTGATTAATATGTGTCTTGGTGTGTTTCTCCTTGGATTTATCCTGTATGGGACTCTCTGTGCTTCCAGGACTTGATTAACTATTTCCTTTCCCATATTAGGGAAGTTTTCAACTATAATCTCTTCAAATATTTTCTCAGTCCCTTTCTTTTTCTCTTCTTCTTCTGGGACCCCTATAATTCGAATGTTGGTGCATTTAATGTTGTCCCAGAGGTCTCTGAGACGCTCCTGAATTCTTTTCATTGTTTTTTCTTTATTTTGCTCTGCAGTAGTTATTTCCACCATTTTATCTTCCAGGTCACTTATCCGTTCTTCTGCCTCAGTTATTCTGCTATTGATCCCGTCTAGAGTATTTTTAATTTCATTTATTGTGTTTTTCATCGTTGCTTGGTTCCTCTTTAGTTCTTCTACATCCTTGTTAAATGTTTCTTGAATTTGTCTATTCTATTTCCAAGATTTTGGATCATCCTTACTATCATTATTCTGAATTCTTTTTCAGGTAGACTGCCTATTTCCTCTTCATTTGTTAGGTCTGGTGTGTTTTGACCCTGCTCCTTCATCTGCTGTGTGTTTTTTTGTCTTGTCATTTTGCTTATCTTACTGTGTTTGGGGTCTCCTTTTCACAGGCTGCAGGTTCGTAGTTCCCGTTGTTTTTGGTATCTTTCCCCAGTGGCTAAGGTTGGTTCAGTGGGTTGTGTAGGCTTCCTGTTGGAGGGGACTAGTGCCTGTGTTCTGGTGGATGAGGTTGGATCTTGTCTTTCTGGTGGGCACGTCCACGTCTGGTGGTGTGTATTGGGGTGTCTGTGGCCTTAGTATGCTTTTAGGCAGCCTCTCTGCTAATGGATGGGGCTGTGTTCCTGTCTTGCTAGTTGTTTGGCATAGGGTGTCCAGCACTGTAGCTTGCTGGTCGTTGAGTGAAGCTGGGTCTTGATGTTGAGATGGATATCTCTGAGAGATTTTCGCCGTTTGGTATTATTTGGAGCTGGGAGGTCTCTTGTGGACCAGTGTCCTGAAGTTGGCTCTCCCACCTCAGAGGCACAGCCCTGATGCCTGGCTGGAGCACCAAGAGCCTTTCATCCACACGGCTCAGAATAAAAGGGAGGAAAAATAGAAAGAAAGAAAGAAAGAGGATAAAATAAAATAAAATAGAGCTATTATAATAAAAAATTAAAAAAATGTATTAAGAATAAATTTATTAAGAAATTTTTTTTTATTTTTAAAAATAAATTTATTAATTTTTTATAAAAAGTAAGAAAAAAGTATTAAGAAAAAAATTTATTAAGAAAAAAATGTTTTTTTTATTTTTTTAAAATAAAAAATATGAAAAAACTTCTTAAAAATTTATTTTAATTTTTAAAAATAGAAAATAAGGAAAAAATTATTAAGAAAACATTTATTAGGAAAAAAAATTTTTTTAAGTAAAAAAAACAAACAAAATAAAAAGAAACAAAAAAAAATGGACAGACCTAACCCTAGGACTAATGGTGAAAGCAAAGCTATACAGACATAATCTCACCCAGAAGCATACACATATACACTCACAAAAAAAGGAAAAGGGGAGAAATTAATATATCCTGCTCCCAAAGTCCACTTCCTAAATTTGGGGTGATTCGTTGTCTATTCATTTATTCAACAGATGCAGGCACCTCAAGTTGTTTGTGGAGCTTTAATCTGCTGCTTCTGAGGCTGCTGGGAGAGATTTCCCTTTCTCTTCTTTGTTTTTACAGCTCCTGGAGTTCAGCTTTGGATTTGGACCCGCTTCTGCATGTAGGTCGCCTGAGGGCGTCTGTTCCCCGCCCAGACAGAACGGGGTTAAAGGAGCAGCTGACTAGGGGGCTCTGGTTCACTCAGGCCGGGGGGGAGGGAGTGGTACGGAGGAGGCGGGGCGAGCCTGCTGTGGCAGAGGTCAGCGTGACGTTGCACCAGCCCGAGGCGTGCCGTACGTTCTCCCGGGGAATTTGTCCCCGGATCATGGGAGCCTGGCCGTGGCAGGCTGCACCGGCTCCTGGGAGTGGCAGTGTGGAGAGTGACCTGTGCTCACACACAGGCTTCTTGTTGGCAGCAGCAGCAGCCTTAGCGTCTAATGCCCATCTCTGGGGTCCGCGCTTATAGCCGCGGCTCGCTCCCGTCTCTGGAGTTTGTTTAGGCGTCGCTCTGAATCCCCTCTCCTTGCGCGCCGCGAAACAAAGAGGCAAGAAAAAGTCTCTTGCCTCTTCGGCAGCTGCAGACTTTTTCCCGGGTTCCCTCCCGGCTAGCTGTGGTGCACTAACCCCTTCAAGCTGTGTTCACGCCGCCAACCCCAGTCCTCTCCCTGCAATCTGACTGAAGCCCGGGCCTCAGCTCCCAGCCCCCGCCCGCCCTGGCGGGTGAGCAGACAAGCCTCTCGGGCTCGTGAGTGCTGCTCGGCGCCGAGCCTCTTTGCGGGAATCTCTCTGCTTTTCCCTCTACGCCCCTGTTGCTGTGGGATCTGCGCTGATAGCCGCGGCTCGCGCCCGTCTCTGGAGCTCGTTTAGGCGGCGCTCTGAATCCCCTCTCTTTGCGCACTGTGAAACAAAGAGGCAAGAAAAAGTCTCTTGCCTCTTCAGCAGCTGCAGACTTTTTCCCGGACTCCCTCCCGGCTAGCTGTTGTGTGCTAACCGCTTCAGGCTGTGTTCATGCTGCCAACCCCAGTCCTCTCCCTGGGATCTGACCTCCAAAGCCCGAGCCTCAGCTCCCTGCCCCCGCCCGCCCTGGCCGGTGAGCAGACAAGCCTCTCGGGCTCGTGAGTGCTACTTGGCACCGATCCTCCGTGCGGGAATCTCTCCGCTTTGCCCTCCGCACCCCTGTGGCTGCGCTCTCCTCCGTGGCTCCGAAGCTTCCCCCCTCTGCCACCCGCAGTCTCTGCCCGCGAAGGGGCTTCCTAGTGTGTGGAAACCTTTCCTCCTTCACAGCTCCCTCCCACTGGTGCAGGTCCCGTCCCTAATCTTTTGTCTCTGTTATTTCTTTTTTATTTTGCCCTACCCAAGTACTTGGGGATTTTCTTGCCTTTTGGGAGGTCTGACGTCTTCTGCCAGCGTTCAGTGGGTGTTCTGTAGGAGCAGTTCCACGTGTAGATGTATTTCTACTGTATCTGTGGGAAGGAAGGTGATCTCTGCGTCTTACTCTTCCACCATCTTGCCCCTCCTTCCAGGAATCAAAATTTTTACTGAAGTATAGTTGATTTACAATTTTGTGTGAGTTTCATGTGTACAGCAAAGTGATTTAGTTATACATATATATTATTTTTCATATTCTTTTCCATTATGGTTTATCACAGGATATTGGATATAGTTTCTTTTTTTAATTGAAGTATAGTTGATTTACAATGTTTTGTTAGTTTCAGGTGTACAGCAAAGTGATTATGTTATATATATATTCTTTTCAGATTCTTTTCCATTATAGGTTATCACAATATATTGAATATAGTTCCCTGTGTGTATCTCTTAACTCCAGACTCCTAATTTATCCCTCCACCCCCCTTTCCCCTTTGCTAACCATAAGTTTGTTTTGTATGTATGTCTGTGAATCTATTTCTGTTTTGTAAATGAGTTCATTTGTATCATTTTCTTTCAGATTTCACATATAAGTGATACATAATATTTTTCTTGGCCTGATTTACTTCACTTAGTATGATAATCTCTAGGTCCATCCATGTTGCTGCAAATGGCATTATTTTACTCTTTTTTATGGCTGGGTAAAATACTATTGTGTATATATACCATGTCTTCTTTATCCATTCATCTTTTAATGGACATTTAGGTTGCTTCCATGTCTTGGTTATTGTGAATAGTGCTGCTTTGAACATTGGGGTGCATGTCACTATGATCAATATATGTTGATTACATAGAAATGCCTTCCATTTTCCCATTAAAAATCCTATAATTCACTAAAATAATAGGCTATATAAATATATTTTACTATTATATTACTAAAATTCTTGTAGTTTTTCATATCCATCATTTTATTTCATGCTTCCATGCCTGTTCTTATGCTATTTTTCTGCCTAGAAGACTTCCACCTAACTAAAATGTTAATGTTTATGATTCAGTACAGTCATCATCTCTTCCAAGAAGCTCTCTCCAAACCACAGGCTGTGATCTTCCCTATTCTCTGATCCCATACTACCCATCATATGCTTCTGTTCATTTATTCAACATTTATTGAGAATTTACCATGTGTAAGACAATGTGGTAGATGATCGAGATATGAGTGAACAAAGTTAGACATGACTCCTGCCTCCACAGAGCTTACAGTTCATCTTGTCAGTTACCACATTAAAATGAAATCCACTATTTTGTCTTTCTAAAGTCTCTAAATTATAATACTAAGGCTTGTAAATATTCCCATTAGTACACTTAGCGCCCAACACTGTCCTGAAATATAATAGGCACAGAAAAATTGTTTGGTGAATTGAATTTTCAGATTATAACAAAGAAAATATGTCCTTTTTCCAAATTGTCAATGCCACGAACTTTTATTTTTCTAATCTATCCCTACTTTCTGCTACTGGTCTTTATATCACAAGGAAAAGAGAACACATTCATTGGATGATTGGGGGTGGGAGATGTTGGAAGGAAAGAATATATAACACACACACATAAAAAGCTTGACCCAAAACTATTTGTAGTACTTTTTCTATTTGATTTGTTTGCATTCTTGCCACATTAACTCCCTACTACCATGTATTCTCAAATCAATGTCTTATGTCACATAATTGAGTTAAAGAAAACTTCGTGTATGTGTCTGTTTGTGTGTATGTGTCTGTGTGTGTGAAAGAGAGAGAGAGAGAGAGAAATTGGACATCTTCCTAAATTCTGATGCAGATGAGCCTCACATACAATCAGCATTAAGGAGCACTCATAACACACCTGAGATGCTGAGAGTGATGCATGCACCCAATCCATTGGATAAAATTGGGTCAATGGTAGAATCAATTTGGCATTTACACTTCACTTTCATTGTCCTCGAAACTCAGTTTCAATCCACCCACCTGTTTTTTTTAGGTTCCAAACCACTGGCTTCCACATTGCCACACATGTGGGTTCTTCAAATGGTACTTTGCCGATTGACTTTTAGAAATTATAGAATAACAATGGCTTAGAAAAAATGGCTTAGTGAAAAATATTTTACTTAGTAGCATTAGATCCAGTAAGAACTAAAAGAGGTATGAAAAGTTTTCACTGTGTTACACTGTTACTAAAACACAAATCCCTGGACTGACCTGCTGCCTTGACAACTGTCTAGATACAGCCATTTAGATGATTTAAGAAAACAATAGCCTGAGTGGATACTTATTATTTAATCCCTCTACCCACCTATGATTTCTTGCTTTCTGCTGGCTTTCTCTTTCAAATGCTCTTCCTCTCCCCCTTCTCTCCTTCTTCTCTCCCTACACACACACACACACACACACACACACACACACACTTTCATAGTCTGAAAAATTTGACCATGCAAGAAGAAATTGTGGCTTGTGCATTTGTCTTCACTAGCTCTTTATTTGCATAATGAGAAAAGATAAACTTTGTTGCTTTAAAAACATACTTCTTGCCCATTTAACTTTAGTACTAACCATGTTTTTCACTTTTCTCTTGTGATATGAAGGGAAAACATAGTACATACTCCAAATAGTAGCGACCTACAAGATTAGTTTTGCCAAGAGAGGTAAATGACTTTAAATTATATGTTTACGGGACTTCCCTGGTGGTCCAGTGGCTAAAACTCGGTGCTCCCAGTGCAGGGGGCCCGGGTTTATATCCCTGGTCAGGGAACTAGATCTCACATGCCACAACTAAGAGTTCACATGCCACAACTAAAAGATCCTGCATGCCGCAACTGAAGATCCTGCACATCACAACGAAGATCTGCATGTGACAACGAAGATCCTGTGTGCTGTAACTAAGACCTGGCACAGCCAAATAAATAAAAATAAATAAATAAATATTTCTAATAAATAAATAAATAAATAAATAAATTCTATGTTTGAAACGATTAGTTTTTATAGTAAATAGAGGTGACTCAGTCTCTATAATGTGAATACAGTAACTTTATTATGCCCTATAGCTATACATTTTTATTTTAAAGGGCTAAATTAAAATAAAATACTGATAGCTAAATTGTACTTCAATCTCATGATTATTAGAACTTTAATCAAATCACTCGGTCATTTTTTTCTCTTTGCCAATATTGTAAAAAGCCATTTTGTAGAGTATATTTCAGCCTATTTTCCAGTAATATAAAGAAAACATGAAATAGGTATTTGTCCTCTGGAAATTCTATGACTACCCATGTATATGCTTTTTCATGCTATGCAAAAATAGCTCATTTTTTCCATGAATGTGCTATTTATATGCAGGTAGATCTGACATTTTAAGATTGTCATCAATTCTGAGGCAAAGAAGCACATGTTACCTTCCTTGTTCTTTTAGAAACTAATTTCATTCAAGGTCCTTTTCCCCCCAGAATTTGGCACTGGAGTTTTAAATGAATGCTATCAAAGGCACTATTAAATAGGATTTTATCCAGTTGACCAAGGTTCATGCTAGCAACCATTTTAGAGATCTTCTAACATTGAAAATGCAATTCTTCAATTATACTTCCCAGATAAAATGAAATTACCTTGAATGCATGGTCTAGTGGGCTTACTCCTTATAATACAATGTTAAATGATCAAATCCATCCTCACAGCAAAGAGGATCTGATCAAAAAATTTAATGCATCATAAAAAAGGAAAAAGCTAAATGAAAAACAAAATACCCAGGAACTAGTAAAATGTGATCTCTCAAGCAGCCATCTAAAGAATCCCTCTAACTCCTTCATTCTGATGGATGTAATTATGGACTGACTTGTTGAATTTATTCTTTTCCTACCTGTAGTTGGTCTTCACAAATATGTTATAAGTAATATTTATTTGGGCTGACTCTTTGTCACTTTGAGGGCTTTCAGATTTCTGAAGTATTATTCTTTTTATGCCTACTAAGTTTCAATGAATTTTGTGTACCTCACTGGTTGTAGGTAAACTCTGAATAGATTTATATTCAGGTGTTATAATAAAATTTCCATGGAGGAAGTAATTTCAGAAATTCAATGTAAACAAACATAAATTTATTATTTTAATAATAACAGAAAGTAGAACATATGCATTGTAGAAAATTTAGAAAACATGGAAAGTCTAAAAAAAATTATAATCCCAACACAGACATACACACTGTTAAAAATTATATATTTAGTATTCTCTATATATCTAGGTATATATAAATACCACAATATCATTCAAATTTTTAAAATATTCTGCATTATTTACCTAAAATTCAATTATATACATTTCCCATGTTGTTAAATACTATGTTAAAACATGCTTCTGAATGGCATCAATATTCCATCCTTTGGATGCATCATAATTCCCAATCTTTGGATATTTAAGCTGATTTTAAATGTTTGCTACTAAATATTATAGTGAGCATCCTTGAAACATGTCTTTATACATGTTTCTGATTACTTTTTTAGAATATTTTTTAATCTGTGGATTTACTAGGTCAAAGGGTGCAAAGTTGTTTAAAACTCTTCGTAGGTATTGCCAAATTTCCCTCAAGATGATTTTTAGCAATTTACACTCCATTATCTATGCATATGAGTGCCAATTTCACATTCTTGTCAGAACTAGCTATATTTTAAAAATATTTTCCTAGTTTGATAGTTTAATTTGAATTTTAGTCATTTGGTTGTTAAACATTTTTCGTAGATTAATTGGCAATATTTATAAATTTTCTGTCTATGCTCTTTGTTCAATTTTCTTCTAAAGTGTTTCATGCTTTCTAATTGACATGCATGTTTTATTCATATATTGAGAACAGATCACATGTCAGGCCACAAAACAAGTCTCAATAAATTTAAGAAGATTGAAATCATGCTAAGCATATTTTCTGGCCACAGATGTATGAAACTAAAAATCATTTACAAGAAGAAAACTGTAAAAAACATAAACACATGGAGGGTAAACATGCTACTAACAATTAATTTGCCAACAAGAAATCAAAGAGGAAATCAAAAAATACCTTGAGACAAATGAAAATGCAAACACCACATTTCAAAATCTATGGGATACCTCACTGTAGTTTTGATTTGCATTTCTCTAATAATTACTGATGTTGAGAATCTTTTCATGTGCTTTTTGGCCAACTGTATGTCTTCTTTGAAGAAATGTCTGTTTAGATCTTCTGCCCATCTTTTGATTGGGTTGTTCGTTTGTTTGATATTGAACTGCATGAGCTGTTTGTATATTTTGGGGATTAATCCCTTGTCAGTCACTTTGTTTGCAAATATTTTCTCCCATTTTGTGGGTTGTCTTTTTGTTTTGTTAATGATTTCCTTTGCTGTGCAAAATCTTTTAAGTTTCATTAGGTCCCATTTGTTTATTCTTGTTTTTATTTTCATTACTCTAGGAGATGGATCAAAAAAGATATTGCTGCGATTTATGTCAGAGAGTGTTCTGTCTATGCTTTCCTCTAAGAGTTTTATAGTAACCGGCCTTACATTTGGGTCTTTAATCCATTTTGAGTTTATCTTTGTGTATGGTGTTAGAGTGGTCAGAATTGCTATCATGAAAAAATCTACAAGCAATAAATGCTGGAGAGGCTGTGGAGAAAAAACACTCCTACATTGTTGGTGGGAATGTAAATTGGTACAACCATTATGGAGAACAGTATGGAGGTTCCTTAAAACCTAAATATAGATCTACCATATGACCCAGCAATCCCACTCCTGGGAATATATCTGGAGAAAACCATGATTCGAAAAGATACATGCACCCCAATGTTCATTGCAGCACTATTTACAATAGCCAGGACATGGAAGAAACCTAAATGTCCATTGACAGAGGAATGGATAAAGAAGATGTGGTACATATATATGATGGAATATTACTCAGCCACAAAAAGAATGAAATAATGCCATTTGCAGCAACATGGAGGGACCTAGAGATTATCATACTAAGTGAAGTAAATCAGAAAGAGAAAGACAAATATCATATGATATCACTTATATGTGGAATCTAATAAAAAATATGATACAAATGAACCCATTATCAAAACAGAAACAGATCTCAAAATCAAATTTATGGTTACCTTTTTATGGCTGAGTAATATTCCATTGTATATATGTGGGGGGACGTAATAAATTAGGAGATTGGGATTAACATATACACGCTACTGTATATGAAATAGATAACTATAGCACAGGGAACTCTACTCAATATGCTGTAATAACAATTATGGGAAAAGAATCTGAAAAAGAATGGATATATAATGGCCAAAATGTTTGTTCAAGCTTTTCCATAAGATGTTATGGAAAAACCCAAACGAACATTTTGGCCAACCCAATATATATAACTGATTCACTTTGCTGTACACCTGAAACTAACACAACATTGTAAATCAACTATACTCCAAAAAAAATGTTTTTTTAAATCTATTGGATGCAACAAAAGCAGTTTTAATAGGACGTTCACAGTGACACAGGCCTACCTCAGGAAACAAGAAATATCTCAATTAAACAGTATAACTTTACATTTAAAAGAAATAGAAAAAGAACAAACAAAGCCCAAAGTTGGTAGAAGGAATAATATAATAAAGATCAGAACAGAAAAAAAATGAAAGAGACTAAAAAAATAGAAAAGATCAATGAAACTAAGAGCTAATAAGTTAAAAAGATAAATAAAATGGACAAACCTTTAGCCAGACCCATCAACAAAAAAGTGATAGAGCCCAAATAAATAAAATCAAAAATGAAAGAGGAGAAATTACAAACAAAACCACAGAAATACAAAGTATCATAAGAGAATACTGTGAAAAAAAATGCCAACAAATTAGACAACCAATAAGAACTGGATAAATTCCTAGAAACACACAATCTTCCAAGACTGAATCATGAAGAAATAGAAAATTTGAATAGAATGATTATTAGTAATGAAATTGAATCAGTAAACAAAAAACTCTCCCCCAAAAGCCCAAGTCTAGTTGGCTTCATAGGTGAATTCTACCAAACATTTGAAGAAGAGATAATTCTTATTCTTCTCAAATTATTTTAAAATATTGAAGAGTAATGAGTATTTCCAAACTCATTTTATGATGACAGCAACCCACTAAATGGGAGAAGATATTTGCAAATGATATATCCAATAAGGGGTTGATATTTAAAATATATTTAAAAACTCATACAACTCAATATCAAACAAACAAACTTCCTGATTAAGAAATGGCCAGAAGACCTGAATAGATATTTTTCCAAAGAAGAAATACAGATGGCCAACAAGCAGATGAAAAGATGCTCAACATCACTCATTGTAAGGGAAATGTAAGTCAAAACCACAATGAGACATCACTTCACACCTGTCAGAATGGCTATTATCAAAAAGAAAAGAAAGCACAAGTGTTCGTGAGGATATGGATGTGCACTGTTAGTGGTAGTGTAAATTGACACAGCCACTGTGGAAAATAGTATGGAGGTTCCTCAAAAAACCAAAAGTAGAATTACCATATGACCTAGCAATTCCACTTCTGGGTATTTATCTGAAGAAAACAAAAATACTTATTTGAAAAGACACATGCACCCTCATGTTCATTGCAGCAGTATTTAAAATAGCCAAGATATGAAAGAAACCTTAGTGTTTATCAATAGAAGAATGGATATAAAAGATGTGGTATAAATATTCAACAGAATATTACTCAGCCATAAAAAAGAATGAAATCTTGCCATTTGTGACAACATGGATAACCCCAGAAAGTATTATGTTAAGTGAAATAAGTCAGATAGAGAAAGACAAATACTGTATGTTATCACTTATATGTGGAATCTAAAAACCAAAACAAATGAACAAACAAAACAAAACAGAAACAGACTTATAGATACAGAGAACAAACTGGTGGTTGCCAGAGTTGAGGGGTGGGGGTAGTGGGTGAAATAGGTGAGGAGGATTAAGAGATACAAACTTCCAGCTTTAAAATCAAAAAGTCATGGGGATGTAATGTACAGCATATGGAATATAGTCAATAATATTGTAATAACTCTGTAGGGTTTCAGAATGTAACTAGATTTATCATGGTGATCATTTCATAATGTGTAAAAATATTGAATCACTATATTGTACACCTGAAACTAATATTATAGTGTATGTCAATCATAATTCAATAAAACTTTCAAATAAAGGATATAACCCCTTATCTCAGATAAGATTCCTTTCTCAGTAATCCTGAACCAATATGCTAATTATTAACCAAACTATGTTCTCTTTTCCCCTACTTTCAGCATTAATGAGAGTGCTTATTAATTTATGATTTAAAAATTGTATTGCATTATTACAAACCTTTGGATCTCTTTGAAATTTAAAAAAAATTTAAAACTACAGCTTTCCAGTTTTGCCAAAAGCTTATCTGTGTCTATCAGAGACCAGACTACTTCCAAAAAATATCAAAGGTATGAAGTTGTTTTCTAGCAGCCCTAAAATTTTTCTCTACCATGGTAAAAATGAAATGAAGAGAGAAAAGGTTATAAATAAATGTGTTTGCTGTTGTCACATTCTTCCATTCAAATGAGTGGAATTTTCTGTTTCTCAGTACTGATTCATTGCCCTTTGAAACAGTATTTTAAATATATTTATACATTTTAAATCAACCTATTGCTTAACAACATAACACAATATTATGAATACATAAAACTTCAGACTATGCTTTGAAAATTTTTGATATTAAAAACCATGTTTTTCGTAGTTTACTTAAAATATCACATTGACACACAACTAAAAAGTTTGAAACCTTGTTAGAACTAAATAGTTTCAATACAGCCTCTAGACAACAGCATGTACAAGGAACTTCATGTCCCTAATAAGGTGTAGCTACATCTTAAGATCCACGTATCTATCCTATTATTATAAATCAAATAAAGCACATTTATTTATCTGTTCACTGTTTTCCAATATGGTGGGAGATACTTTCAGAGTAGAGATAAGCAATATTTCCAATATTTAGCTGTGTCTATGTTTTCATTTGGGAGCAGAAGATGAGAGGGAATTGACCGTGAAAGCAAATATTGTTTCATTAGATTATACAAGATTGCTGAAAGTCACATAAGTGAATGTACTACATTTTAAAGCACCAAATATCTTTTGAACTTTGACCACTGATATTTCCTTTTTGAACAGCGTGCTCTCACAATGTAAAATATGAGTTAATCTTAATCAAAAAGCACTAGCTGAGTACAGAAAAGTTCTATGACACCACAAAGGGAAGTTCTAATAGGTACAGAGGATCAATTTGCAATGGATCTTGTCTTTGATGAAAATAAGATTAACAAAATACAGCAACACGCAACAGAACTGATATGTTCAGCTATTGTAGGGATCTAAACCATCACTGATGCTTTAGTTCCACTATTTATCCCACAGTCCAAAGGAGATATGTTTCCATTTTGGTGTGAGTGAGGCATGGTGACCATGAGGCTATAGCAACTTTGAAATTTTCCCAGAGGATTCTCTGAGTCCTCCAAATCTAGTGTTTGTTTACACTGATTCTGAAGTGCTACAACCTGTTTTTAGGAGTCTAAAACTACAACATCCAGGAAAAGGCCAAGCATTAACAAGAATCTAAAGATTCTATGGAACTTCTCTACTCCAGGCCAAGGATGGTATACAGAAGCCTTTCCACTAAGCAAATATTTGCTAATCACCTGTGATGTGCCAGGCACTGTTCTAGCACTGTAAACAAAAGAAGGAAACAAATCAGACAAGATCCCAGCTCTTGTGAAATTTATATTCTGATTCTACACTTATGTTCTAAAATTTTAAAAAAGAAATAGGAAGAATCACAGCAAATGTTATTGTTTTGTTGTTTTCTGGGAAGATAGTCTTCCTAAAAAAACAATTTACAGATAGGGAGAGATATGATATGATCAACAAAAATTTTAAAAAGGCAGTTTCAAAGATATGAGACAATTTTAACAAGACTCTTTTTGGAAAAATAAGTAAAGGGAGCAAGTGGAAAGGAGGCTTGTTTCATAGGAGAAAGATGAAATAATGTGGAGTACAGTACAAGAAATAAGAAAAGTCTGTGTCACTTTTCTAAAGCTAATTCTTGTTATGAAATTAAACCTAAACATATACATAGATCTGGCTGATTAAACCCTAAACACATCACTGGATAAGTTCATTTAAATAATTATTGAGCACCTTTTCTCTTCCAGGCACTATGCTAGGGATATGACAATAAATAAAACATATTTATTTTATGAAACAGAATGAACTGTGTTAAGCATAATGATGGAGGGTACAGGGGCCTATGAGAGTACATATTAGAGATTTCATCTAGTCTGAAGGGTAAAGAAAACCTCTTTGAGAAAGTAACATTTTATGTGAAACTTGAAGGATGAGTTAGGAAGGGGAGGAGGCTGAGGAAAGATTGTTTCAAGCTGATGGAATAGCATATGTGAAGACCTAAACTAAGAGAAAGGACATGGCACATTCCAGAACAGAAAGAAGAACAAAGTGGCTGGAGGGTGGAAAGCCAGATTGTTCGGAGACTCTAAAAATAAGGTAATGATTTTGGATGTTATCCACTGAAAAGAATTAGTCATGTGAATGTTATCACATTTACATTTTTTAAAAGATCATTCTGTCTAGTGTGAAGAATGGATTGGAAAAGAAAATGATGTGATAGAGGCTCTGAGAAGATCCATTTTTAACATCCATATTCAAGGCCATCATTATCTGAATTTTCCAATATTGGGGAAGAGGAGAGCAGAGGGGTTTTTAATGGAGTTCAGAATTATGGGAGTTACATCAAGGGTTGCTTTAGAAATCTTCTCCCCTGCTGATTGGAATGTACTCAGAACTCCTTCTCTGATATTAGATTTTAGGGCCCTTGCTCCTGGAGCCCAACTCTTGATCACAACGTACATTAATCTTCTGAAATTAGAAACTGGGGGAGGGAGTATAAGTCAATGTCAAAATTTATTAATTTATTCAATAAATTATGAGTGTCTATTCCAACACAGGCACTGTTCTAGGTATGAGATATTGCTGCGAATAAAACAGCAAGGCCCCACTTTTATTGGGCTTATGTTATACTGAGTGGAGACAGACAATACAAACAAGACAATTCCAGATAGAGATAAATGCTATGAAGAAATATTTAATATGAAGAAATAAGTAATAGAAAGTGACTATCAGTGATGAGTGGGATTGAATAAATATGCCATTAGATTGGGTAATCAGGGAAGTCCTCCCTATAGCAACAACATCTGAGTTGTGACCTGAATGAAAATAAGCACATTATCCAAAATCAGAGGGCATAGTGTTCTAGGCAGGGAGAATGAAAAGTGAAGAGGCCTCTGAGAGAGAATGAATTTGGTGTGTCTGAGGGAGAAATGTCAACTTGGCTGGGCCTTAGCAAGCAAAGAGGAAAATAGTAGGAGATGAGGTTGGAGAGGTGTGCAGGGACGAGATCATCTAAGGCTTTGTAGGTCATTGTAAGTAGTGAGGTCTTGTTTTATGTAAGGTGGGAAGCCAAAACAAGGCAATACTAATCATGAACAATCCTAAGATTACAGTTTACATCCACCTAATAGATCATCATCCACCCTCACCTGAAAGGAAGCATAAAGCTGCATATCCACATCTACTCAACAGGTCTCAATGAAAAACAAAGAGACCAACTATAGCCAGTGGTGAGGTCAATTTGCAATAGTGAAGAGTGCATACTCAGGTCTGGACTGAACTTACACTGACTTCATATAAATCAAAGAGCCATCAGAAGGCAGCTGCACATACCTTCACCTACAAATTTGGATTCATGGCTTGAAGACTTAACAGGCTCTGCTTCAAGGAATCCTTGAGAATAATCATTAGTAGTGTCAGCAGGGGCATTTGATTGTCTATCAAATGGTGTAATTTCAAAATGGTAAGGAATCAGCTTTAAATCATTCCCAGAATTTTGGGCACAGAGTTTTGACTACCCAACATTCTGTGTATAAAAAGAAAAGATAGCCTATGTGTTTCCATAGCAAAGGCAAATATTATCAAAAAATAATCCTTTCTTAAAAGCTTGGTTTGCTTCTGAAGCAATAAGAAAAGAACTCTTCCCTTTTGGAGAAAATTATTTTGTGGCAGTGAGCATATGTATTAAATCATTTTCTTTCTTGAGAGTAATAATAGAGCAAGTAAGCCAGAGCAGGAACAAACAAAAAGCAGAAATTCCTGCCATTGGAATTGCCATGGCTCTATTTTATATTCCTCAGAAAGTTCACTTCTGTTTAGTCATTTAAATTCTCCTTTTCTTACTTGTCTGTGACTGTCAAACCTTTGCATTGTGACAGTCTAAATTAGTGTTTTGATAGTTCTCCCTTAAAAGAAGGCAACAGAGAAGAAGAGAATTGCCAAATATATATCAGAAGCTATATAAATTGGGGATACTGTGCCTCAATAAATCCAGAATAAGTTCCATCTTATTACCTGGTTATATGTTAATAAGTGATTTCTAAACAACTCATTTGGTAGGCTTTGGAACTGCTTAAACAAGAAAGTTTTAATTTTGCTAATAATATATGCACATATTGAGTGTTCAACAAATGTTTGAGGATGTAAGCACAAATATGACTAATCAAGTAATTAAACAATGGGAGATTAAGGCAAATGAGGTTCAACAATGTTAACTAACTTGTCCAAATTTTCCCAATCATGATTGTAATCTTCAGAGCTATAATTTGAGCCCAAGTCTAATTCCAGAACACGTGCTACCTCTACCATATAACTGGCTATTAAATAAGTAAATGACAACATAAACAAAAAAAGTCTAGAAAAGATGTCTACCATTAGAAACAAAGCATTTTCTTAGATAGGTAAAATTCAGGTGCTCTATTTGACAAACTTAGCCATTTGATTTATCACAAGTTAAGCATGAAAACTACAAGTACTATCTTAAGTTATAAAAGTTCTTGTTCATAAATAGAATTCTGTCAAAAATTTATTTATATGCTTTTCATTTTTATATCAAGTTAAGAAGAGCAATATAAAGAGTGCCAAACAAATACACTAAGAGATCAGGAAATACTTTAAAAATCTGCCTTCAGCCACTATCTCAAAACATGGGGAAAATAGTATCTTTAATTTTACATTGCAAATTATGCAGACATTTCTACAAATATATATTCATAAAGCTTTGTCATACTCTTCACTTTTTGCACATACTACTTTTAATTCGTGCACATCTTCATATATAATGTATTTAATTAGATTTGCAGCCGAAGTTTTGCAAGTTTAATTGGCTCTGTGTGTCTTTGAATGCATGTTTTTATGTTCTTTCAGGAATTCGAGGCATTTGGGGCTGATAAGGGAAAAGATATGACCACAAGAGATAGTAACATGAAACAGTCTTACTGGGTGGTGTTTGGACAGTTTCCTGAGAGGAGATGTTCCTCGCAGCAGGAGTTTGTCTAAATGCTAAGGTGAAGGGGTCTCTACTCAGAAGGAGAGGAGGACAAAAGAACTTCCTTGGGAAGAAGGGGATCAGAGAAGGGCTTAGTTGTCTAGGTGATGTCACTCAGCAGCATGGCAGGGAGTCTCTGGTCAGAGAACCCCAAAGGGCCATAGCATCTTGGGGTCTTATAACCACAGGGCTCTATCTTATCAGTGGCCAGCAGATGGGGGGTGAGGTTTCACAGAGTATACAAATCAGGCAGGTCCTAAATGGCTAAAAAATTCTTTGGGGGGCTACTGTAAAAATAATTAGATATATACAAATTTGAATTTGGCACCAGCGGGCTTTTGAGCTAATGGGGTTCAGCCTGCAGTGAAGAAATGAACAACCTTTCAGTCAATGCACAAAGGCCATCTTTGGTTCAACCTTTAAAAAAAATGCAGTAACAATCAGAACCAATAAACAAACATTTGAAAATCTTTGTACATACAACATAATTTATACTTATGAGTTTTTATGATTTCAATATCCCTACATATACACATATACATATGTGAATATGTAGAGAGTAGAGACAAATATAATCATGTTCCCAAGGCCTTCATACTAAATAAAAAGCAAGTGAACAATTTAAACTAAAGGATATCTTTAATGTAGTAGACATTTTTGGTAATTTGAAAAGAAAAATAATCTTTTTGATCAGGAGATAAGCAGCCATGCGAATATGCAGTTTTGAACACAATGGTTTTGACATAAACCAGATATCTTCCTTTATATATATATATGCATATATATTCAAAGATACATGTACATATGTATATGTGTGTATGTGTGTCTGTGTATATGGTAACCATCCCGAAATATAAAACAAAATCTCAAATAGAAATAATATCAAGATTGTAATTGCAAATCATAAATATTTCTCCATCACCTAGTCAGATAATGCAAATTTCATTGGGCATATTTTTCTAAGTAGAGCACAATATTTTTTCTTAAAGAAGATACATTTTGTGGCTTCCCTGGTGGTCCAGTGGTTAAGACTCCATGCTTCCACTGCATGGGGAACTCCACTGTAGGGGGAACGGCTTCAATCCTTGACCGGGGGAACTAAGATCCCCTATGCCCTGAGGCGCAGCCAAAAAAAAAAAAAAAAAAAAAAAAACCAGAAGATACTTTTCCACGGAGCAATTTTGAGAGAAATGGAAGAAACAGAGAAGAAGGGAAAAGGGAAGAAGGATGAAGTACCCATCTGGATTGGTTGAAACCTTTTTTATCAGTGAAAAACGTTTTATCTACATACACATGGTCAGGTACATCTCAGTTTTCAGCACTTGTTCTTCACACTAGTGTTGAGTGAAGACAATTTGTTTGCAACTGCTCTCCCATTCTTTAATGTTCACCCTTAACTTTAGGTATTGCTTCTCACGTTCCAGACAACCAGTATTCTTGTATCCCACCACAAAGCATCCTACCTGGGATGCCCAGTATTTCAAATATTATCTCCTGTTACCCATCTCTATCAAAACGTGTCTTTCATAAGTACCATGCCCTTGGGAACCTAAGTGACTAGAGCTTCCCTGGTGAACACATCCAGCTTAAAGTGCTAATGGCATAATGTTTATCCCTCTTTAATAACATTGTGTATTCTTCAAATACTTAAGTCAAAAAGATAGGCAATTAAAAGACACTTAAGGGAGAGGAAATATTGGAGGTCAGGGGAAATTTCAAAGGTTTTTCAAAATACGCCATTTGATCCACAACCTATTTCAACTATGCCTAAATAGATGGCATTTAATCAGTTAACTAGAGGAGTAAAGTCAAGGAGTCTCTGATGTAATTTCCTCTCAATGAGATATCACCTCACACCTGTCAGAATAGCTATCACCAAAAAGTCTACAAATAACAAATGTTGGCAAGGATGTGGAGAAAAGGAAACCCTTGTACACTGTTTGTGGGAATGTAAATTTGTGAAGCCATTGTGGAAAACAGTATGGAGGTTCCTCAAAAAACTAAAAATGAAACTGTCATATGATACAGCAATTCCACTGCTGGGTATATATCTGGATAAAATGAAAACACTAATTCAAAAAGATACATGCACACCAATGTTCATGGAAACACTACTTACAATAGCCAAGATATGGTAGCAACCCAAGTGTCCATCAACAGATAAAGAAGAAGTGATACATATGTAGTGGAATATTACTCAGTCATAAAAAAGAATGAAATTCTCCCATTTGCAGCAATGTGGATGGACCTAGAGAATATTATGCTTAGTGAAATATCAGACAAAGACAAATGCTATATGTTATCAATTATATGTGGAATCTAAAACAATAATACAAATGAATGTATAGAGCAAAACAGAAACAGACTCACAGATATAGAAAACAAACTAGTGGTTACCAGTAGGGAGAGAGAAGGGGGAGAGATACATTAACAGTATTGGATTAAGAGATACAAACTATGTATAAAATAGACAAGCAAGAAGGATATATTGTATAGTACAGGGAATCATAGCCATTAACTTGTAATAACTTTTAATGAAATATAAACTGTAAAAATACTGAATCACTGTGCTGTACACCTGGATCTAATATAATATTGTAAATCAACTATACTTCAATAAAAATTTTCAATGTATTAAAATATTTTTTAGAAACCATACAATCGAAGATGTTTACAGTATTTATTTATGATGCAATAGTGGAAATAACCTAAATGTCCAAATACAGAGTACTGGGAAAATAAATTACCAGTCTTACAGTGAGATACTATGTAGTATTTAGTACATTTAGCATGTGCTAAAATGGTATACAATTACATTTATTGATACAGAAATATGGTCATAAGAAATTATGTGAAAATGTAATTTATAAACCAATGCATAAATCATATTTCTATAAACAAACACACCTCTAAAAACATTGGAAGTGATTTTAATGACATCTCCAGATAGTGGGCTTATGAGCAATATTTTATTATCTTTATCATGGTTGTCTACATTTTCTAGCTTTTTATATGAAAAGAAGGATATGTGTTTCTTTTTATATTTTTAAATGAAAAGCTGATACATTGCTTCGAATAGGTAAACATG
Source organism: Eschrichtius robustus (assembly GCF_028021215.1). Lineage (NCBI taxonomy): Eukaryota > Metazoa > Chordata > Mammalia > Artiodactyla > Eschrichtiidae > Eschrichtius > Eschrichtius robustus. The sequence continues at coordinate 88,658,816 of NC_090845.1, forward strand.
AGTAACTTGCAGACAAGATACTCATCACCATATCCTCAACATCTAGCATAACCCCTAGAACAGATACTTAATTAAGATTTTTAATCAAAGGGAATCATACAAGTTATTGGTTTTCAGATTAATCGATTCTGTAGTATTTTAGTGATTTTTGCAATGTATCCTACTCCTTTTACTCATTCCTTTGGAAAGTTTTAGGTTAGGCATTAAAATTTCATTCAGATACCATCATATGATTATAAAGTAGATTTGATATTATAAGATACAAATTTAATAAAATATAAGTTTGAGAGGCAACTTCATAATGCTCTAATAACTTAATTTCTTAAAAGGTTTCATGTAACAAAATTATTTCCTTATAATGGTATTATAATAATTCTTTCATCTTAAATGATTTCCATCTCTATTCCACCTCAGTCCTCATCTTAGACCTTATCATTGCATGGAATTTCTGTGTTCCTTCTAGTTCCATGATTGTTCCCTATTATCATATTTTAATAACTTGCTCAATGCCTAATTGGCCTTCTTAACTCCCTTGACTTTGCACTATACCTACAGTGCTGAACTCCAACCCTGAATTAATCCAACAAACCATTTTCTTAAATCGCCTTCTTGATTTATGCAAGTTGCTTCAAGAAAGACACAACAACATTCTGATTATGTAAACTAAATATCCATGATATTAAATTTCATCTGGGTCCCCATTTTCTTTCTTTTTATATATAAATATCTCCCTACTGAATCCACTGCAGCAAATATTCCAAAACTTTTCTGTTCTCCTCAATCCATGCAAACCTTTCCAATTATTGTCAAATCTCTTGAATGAGTAGTCTACACTCAAATTTGGCCATGACCTTTGTCAGACTTTATCACACCACTTCCCCATAACCCAACCCTAAGCTCTGAGTCCCAGGCTTACTAAACCTTCACTCATTCATTTAATAACCACTATAATGGACAATTTGGGGAAAAAAGTGATAAAGAGTCCGTATAGACCAATGAACAGGAAGATGAGTAAATCATTGCAATACAATATAGCAAGTGTTACAAGGTAGGTGTGAAAGAATAAAGACACAGTAGAAAGAAAGCCACTTGGATGACCTGAAGATGGCTTCATACATTAGCTAATATTTGAAGAAGGTCACAGAATTGGTCTGTATCTCATCTCTATAAACTTCAAAATCACTTTATTTCTGCGTCTATTATAACACTCATTACAGTCTTCTTTTTACTATTCACTCACCTATTCACTGATTCAACACTCTTTATTCTTTACTGTGTGCCAGATACTTTTCTAAGCACTAACCACGAACAAAACAGACAAAAACCTCCTACCTTCACGGACCTCTAATTCTAGTGTAAAGAGACAAAAATGTAAATTATGTGGGATATAAGAATGCCATAAATGTTACAACAAATAAATGTGGGTAGAGAGCTAAGGAGTACTAGGGTAGGGGAGCACTTTTCAGAGAAGTTACTTATATTTCTAAGATTCTTCTATTGGGTTTTCGCAAGAATTGTGGCTCGTTCAGTTTTGTATTATGGGTGTTTGATAATTGTCAGACTGAATTGGTTGTGAAAACTTTCCTTGAAATTTCTGTATATTTTTTTCTTTTGTACAAATCTGAGAAACAGTCTCCCTAACAAAAACTACACTGTTTACATGGCAATAGGGAAGATGATTGCTGAGATGTTCTAGATCTCTTTCAATTCATGTTCTGGCATAAAGGACCTTCGACTTCCCTTCCCTTACTTAAATTTCCCACCTTAAGTTTCAAATTTCAAGAACGACAACAACAACAATTGTGAGTGTTCATGGAGTGTTTTGTAAAAAGACATGTTCTATGTGTATAGCAACACAAAAGCATAATGAAAAAATAAATATAAGTAGTTTGTGTTTCACAACTAGATCAATTAACTTGAAAATGGTACTTAGAAGGAAAAGTGGCAGAATAACAAAACAGAGTTTCAAAAGTATGAGTTTTAACCTGTGAAAGATGCTGAACTATAATTATGAACTTAAAGTCTACAAAAAGAATTTAACGCTATTGACAATGTTCCTGCATTAGCATTTTTGACATCTACATTCAGTATGGAAAATCATTGATATGATTTTTGTCAAATGAGATTTTTATTAGCTTGTGCCTATCATAACTCAGTAAAGATGATGTTTGAGTCTGGGTAAATCTTTAACCGAGATCTCAGTTTCCACAATGTGTTCAGTTAGCCACCTAACTTTTTTGTTTAAATAGCAGTGAATTCACCTGTTTAATGTCTTCAAACTGAAATCAACTATTTGACTTTGCTTGTGATATGAAAAGTGAAGCCAACCCTAAATAATAACCCCAGTGATTAATTGATGTCAGAGTAATAATCTGCACTGCAATTTTCCCCTGCATTGTTGAAGCATTAAACCACTCAACAGGGAAAAAAAAAAAAAGACACTATGGAGAATTTCAAGGTGAGTTATATAAACTTCACCACTAATAACAGGATCTTGAAGAAGAGCAATATGTGTCATTTCTGGAAACATGAAGGTAAATATCATAGCATTTCCAACCACAATGATACACAAAAAAACCCTCATAATTTTAGAAAGATAGGATATATGCAATACTCCCTATTTCCTGCCCACTATAAATTTGGTTATAATTTGGTAAGTAGAAACTAATAAAGCTTTCAGATTCATCTCCCATATAATTTCCCATTTGTCAAATTTTGTAAAGCAAACTAACTGAAAAATGACGGAGAACTTCCAATATACAAGTTCTTTTTTTTTTTCTTTTCTAGTATTAATCATCTTGATTCCTTCTTTACATTTTCACAGGACATAAAATCATCCCACGATTGACATATACGCACTACTATCTATAAAACAGATAACTAATAAGGACCTATGGTATAGCACAGGGAACTCTTCTCGATACTCTGTAATGACATATATGGGAAAAGAATCTAAAAAAGAGTGGGTATGTGTATATGTATAACTGATTCACTTTGCTGTACATCAGAAACTAACACAACATTTTAAGTAAACTATACTCCAATAAAAATTATATATATATATATATATATATATATATATATATATATATATATATAAAGAACTGCAGAAGAAATCAAATGCTCCCCCTGCAATCCTTCTGGGAAAGGGAAAGTTATTTGTTCCTTTATTTGCTATTTTATCCAGACTACCCACAGGCCCTCATAAACCCACCCAGAAATTTCTCTTTGACAGTTGACAACAAACCAGCCTCTCACCTAGAGGTCAAAGAATAAGATTGAATAAAAAATTTTGTCTGGTAATTAGCATATACTATTAAACATTGATAAAGCTTTCCAGATGGGAGACAGTTTTGAAATTCATTTGAATGACCCAGAATAAGAACAGTCAAAGCACTCGGTCAGTCAGACTGAGCTATGCCTCAGGAGCTATGCATATTAAAATTGCTTTGATGGTCTCAAAGGAAAAGATTTGTGTAGGCAGTTTTCCTTGTTGGAACTCTGTATAGAGCACATGACAGCATTGCTTCCTCCTCTCCTTTTTTTCCCTTCCAGACATGGGATTAAATGTTTCCATCCAGTTCATATGTGCATTAGATAACTGCAAATATAATTAATCCAACTGCAAGCTCTTGAGCACACACTCAACTCTCTTACTTCAGAGGCCCCAGAAACATACCTCCCACTTGGTATTATCCACCTCGGAGGTATGCAAACAGTGTTTGTAACACTGAAAGCAAGCTTAATACAGTCAATGTCTTCCTCCCATTTAGTAGATGTTAGCCAGCAAGGTCATTTATTCTTAGAATGTGTTTACTGGAAAAATGCAGTTGTATTTGAATGATTGTTTGGGGAAAAATAAAGTCTTTGGGTGAGTCATAACTGAAGAAAAAAAGGTCATTTGAGAAGATTTCATCTGAAGAAGGAACTGATGAAGAATATGGAAATGAATTCTAATTAGACAGAAAGGCTCCAAGACTGCACCCTGTAGTGAAAGTAGTGTCTTCAGTAGACATTACTAACAATAGGAATCTAACTTTTATCACACTTTTCTTGGATTTTTCTCTTCATGTTGTAACACTTAAAATATCCATTAATGACCAAATAAATAAATCTATTTGCTGTGGCTATTCTGAGCCCCTTGGATGAGCAAGACATCTAGCCTGAAACTTTGAAAGGAGAACTAGAATAAGCTATGTGGTATATAATCTGGTAACAGATAATGATCTGATGATAAGTGCCACCTTTATAGGAAGCACAAAGAATATTAACAAATGAAGGCCACCACTACTATGCATGTTAAGTCACTTAGCATTTTCCCAACGAAGGCATAATGTTGTTCAGATTGATTTTGTATATCTGAGAGTTAATGTAGTTCAGACTTGATCAGGAATCTCATGACAAGGTCTAGCATGGAAGATCCAAGAGCTGCACTAGAATTATTTATGGAAAGTAAGTATTCCTTTGTTTAATAGCATGCCTTCATCACTCTGGGAAAGCGGGGCTTAAATAATTCCCTTATTTAATCAAAAGGAAAAGAAAGATTTTAATCTAACTCAATGTTGGCTCAACTGGTTGGGGAATTGAAGGTGGGGAGAAAACAAATTGTGGTCTCTGTTGTTTTATTTACTTAAGTCTTAGCAAAATGAACAAGGAGAATTATAAAGGGAAAACATCCAGGTACAATACGAATTATCTCTTGGACCAATGGAATGTTTATCTAATAATGAAGTATCCAATTTCCTAGGTAACAAATGTTTACTGTAATAAGATACCCAAATCCAGGAATAACATTCTGAGGGGAAAAAAATAAAATAAAGATAATCCTGGAAGAAGGAAAAATTAAGCAAGGAAATGTTTTTGCTTTAGTAATTCCTAGTTGTTTTAAACCAATTTATATACTCAATGTAAGGCAACTCATTGAGATATAATGATTTTTAAATTACCTCTTGATAAAATATGAACTAGGCTGCTAGTCCTGCAAAGGCCTCACAGAGAATGAGCCATGTAACTTCTCTTATATGTGGAACTAAATGCCTCCTACCAATCATTCTGGAAGGCTTTGAGGTGAAGGTGGAGAGGGAAGGGCTGTATTTGCTTAATGACATGTTTTGAACTTTAGGGCTGTGCTTGAAGAACTGAGCAAAGACAATTACCATAAAAAAAGTAAGGGGGTAGGCAGGACACAAGCATTCTGTAACTAGAGAAATGAAAAAACTATTTGCTTCTAATGTATTTTTTCTGACAATCAATGAATAAAATGAAACTATTATTAAACTAAATTACTCTTCATCAGGAAATGAATGGAACAATTTTCTCCTAATAAACATTAGGTTGGATAAGAAGCAGGAAGCTATATCAAAGGAAAATATCATCTGTACTTCTTGCTAGGCTTTTCATTGCTGAAACACTATTCCTTATTAATTCTTTACTATTTATTGTATTGCCTGGAAATTTTTCAACCTTACTATTGGAGTCCTAATCTGGGGAGTGGGATATATGTAATATAACAAATAGTACAGGGTTGGAAGCATTAGCAAACTTTGCACCAGTACTAAAAATTAAAATCAACCTTTCTTACTATAGGTCTACCTAAATCATATATTATTAACCATATGCATGTGGACCACAAATTATTTTCTAAGTTACACTGAAGATTTATTATTTTTTTCGTTTTTCTTTAAGATTTATTGATTGATTGATTGATTGCTATGTTGGGTCTTCGTTTCTGTGCTAGGGCTTTCTCTAGTTGCGGCAAGCGGGGGCCACTCTTCATCGCTGTGCGTGGGCCTCTCACTATCGTGGTCTCTCTTGTTGCGGAGCACAGGCTCCAGACGCGCAAGCTCAGTAGTTGTGGCTCACGGGCCTAGTTGCTCCACGGCATGTGGGATCTTCCCAGACCAGGGCTCGAACCCGTGTCCCCTGCATTAGCAGGCAGATTCTCAACCTCTGCGCCACCAGGGAAGCCCCAGATTTATTTATTTTATTCCAATTTTGCAGAATGATCTCGTAACTCAAAAAACAATTGAAATATGACTCTGGCTTTTTCCCAATTGCATGTGTTAGATAACCAAAAGAAATCATCAAAGCAGAAGGAAGAATAGAGAAACAAATCTAGGAATCACAAAAATTATTCCAACAGTACAGAGGTGGTAGTCCATAACAGACCCAGTTGCAGCACTGGATACTTTCAATAGTGTGGTAGTTTGACAATTGCAGGCATCTAAAATTATTAGGGGGAGAGGAAGAGATTTAAGATTTTTGGAGAAAGATCAGGTTAAATATTGTGACCTCCAAACATCTCTAGCTCATTTAACACCTACAACTTGATGACCCCTGATGATCAGTATTTCCAGACTCAAATTTTTCCTTGAGCTGCAGATACACAGATCTAACTAAACAGTGTGAAAATGAAAAAAGCAAAACCTTATTCAAAATGGAGTTGAGAAGTTCCCTGAAGGGGGAACTCTCAAACAGGGATCACTCAACGCATGCATCTTACTTACATACCTCACTCAGCAGGAAGAAGGAAGATTTTCTTCTTGCTCAACAAGAGCCCAGCCAATGAGAAAGCACCACAACCCCAAACTCTCACTCTCCTCCGATGAACTTTGTTCAGAACAACCCCTCTCAACTTCCTCCTTTCCTCTATAAAAGAATGCTCCTCCCCTTTGTTCTCCAACTTGCCTATCTATGGTTTGCCATAGTTTGTATGTTCAGAATTGTAATTCCTCTGCTATTCCTGAATAAACTCAATTTTTGCTGGCTAAATTACTTACCTTTTTTGTTTTAAAGGTTGACAGTAGTAAATATTTATACTTTTGTGTCCCAAAGGGAACAAAACTTCCCAATTTTTATCCTCCTGCTGTGTTCCCTATCATAAGTCAATAGCATCTCCTGCTCAAGCCAGAAGTTTGACATTATTTCCTCTAACTTATCATTTACCAAACCGAGGTAATACAGGTTTCTCCCCTGAAACAAACAGATCAGAAAAACTTCTGCTTCTAAGTCTATATTTTTTTCCATGAAACATTACCACTCTCTACCAGGTGGCAAAAGCAATAAACTTGACAATAATCAAATACTCCTTCTTCTTCCTACCTATGACCCCGTATTCAGAACACACACACACACACACACACACACACACACACACACAGAGTGACTAAAACCTAAGAATTTATCCTCCATAACTTTTCCCAATCTGTCCCCTTCTTATCTCTAGAGCCACTGCTCTAGACCAGACCCTCAATGTCCCTTTCCCTGATCAGTTTCCAAACTTCACCATTAATATCAGAAATATATTTTTGAGACAAAATATGTTATATTTTTCCCTCCAAAATGACATGAAAAGAAGTATTAAGAGGAGAACCATATTAGCTGGAAAGAAACTGTGAAGCACTTTTCAATTGTATTATACCACTTAGAGTGTGACTGGCAACATCAACCCCTTCCTCTCCTCATGCTTTTCTAAATCCTGTTTATTCTAACTCCAGAGTGTCTCTAACATTCACCATTTCCTTCCCATTCCTACTATTACTACCTTAATTCAGGTCCCCATTATTTTTCATAGCCTTTCTTCTTGTCAAAATAAAAATATGTTGTTTCTTTTTCTGCTTATTAAAAGTAACACAAATTCATTACACCAAAAAATTCATAAAAAGCAGAGTTTCCCTGTTAAAAACAATTAATATCATCTGTTTTCTCACTTTTCAGAAATAACCATTGTCAGTATCTTGGTGTAAATCCTTCCAGACTTTCTCTATATGAATTTTCCTCCCTCCCTCTTTCTTCCCTCCCTCTTTCCTTCCTCCATGCCTTCCTCCCTTCAACCTCTTAACTTTTTATGAGACTCATATTACACACCAGGCACTGTGTTAATTGCTAGGGATATACCTGTGCACAGACAAGTTTACTCTCACCAGACTTATCTTCTAGTGGAAGAAATAGGCAACAAAAATAATTACATACTGTGATTAGTGTCATGAGAGATATAAATAGCACATTGTAATGAGGAATGACAGGGATACATAATATAGATGGGATTGTCAGAAAAGGCCTCTCTGAGGAGGTGACATTTAAGCTAAGACATGAAGCGTCTTAAAGAGCCATTTGAAAACAACTCAGTATGAGAGTTGGCCCCCCAACAAAGGTCCATTTTCAAGGTCCATATTCAAGGAGCATGAGGTAAAGGAAAAAAACATGGGGGGGAGGGGCTTATGCATGTTGTTCTGTAAACTGGTTTTCTTCATTTAATAATATATGGTGAATACCAATAAATGTACATCAACATTATTTATATCACCAACTGATAGAGATGTAGATTTCCCCCTATTTTACTTACATCAAACAATCACAGACTTGTACCTGTAACTTTTTACCCCTACCTGAGAATTTTCCTAAGATAATATTCCTAGAAGTGGAATTTCTATTTCAAAATGTACACGCAATGTTAAGGATTCTGATATATACTGCCACTATTCCTTTCAAAATTTTGGTACCAATTACACTCCCAGATATAATTGATGAAAGTTGCCCATGTTCTCGTCAAGACTTTTGTATTATATTTTTTCTTCTGACACTTTGGAGGTAGGGTCTGATATCTTGTCTCAATTTTCATTCCCTTGATAATTATTTAGAGCAAATATTTTTAATATGCCAATTTTCCATATTTCTATTGGGATGTTTTATTTTTCTTATTGATTTAAGAACTCCTTACATATTAATATTATTAACTTGTTGTCATATATGTAAAAGTAGTTTCCTACTTCCTTCTTAAGTTTTTTTACTTTGACGTACTATTAATTTCTATACAGTCAAATCTGTCATTCTTTTTCATTTTGATTTTTGGTGTTTTTTGTTTTTATTTACATACTCAGAAAGGCTTTCCCATAGCAGATATTTTACAAACATTGACCTATATAATATTCCTATAGTATGATTTCATTTTTTGCCTTTAAATATTTTGTCCATTGGCAATATTTGGATAAGGTCTGATATAGAGATCTCTGGCAGATATAATAGTCATCATCAGACACTTCAACTACTCTCCCTCATTTCCCAGACCCTTTATTGTTAGGAAGGATCATATGACTAGTTCTGGTGGGTGGTAGAAAATAATTAAGAGATCAGCTCACTAAACTACAACTAACTCTTCCCCTTTTGCAGTATCTAAGGAAGTAATATACTCCAGAGAGTACAACTACAAGATATTAGTACCTCTGTCAACAGGAGTCCCTGAGTGACTATGTAGAACAGAGATGCCACTACCAATTACCAACTGACATGTAGTTTAAGCAAGAAATAACCCTTACTTTTGTGAAGCCACTGAAATTTAAGGGTTGATTTGTGACTGCAGCATAATATAGCTTAGTGGTTCTCAAACTTTAACTTGCTTCAGAATCGCTTTGATAATTTGTTAAAACACAGATTGCAGGACCCACCCTCAGAAATTCTGTTCTGAGTTTCTAGGGTAGGGCTTGAGAATTCGCATTGCTAACAAATTCCCAGGTAATACTGCTGCTGATGGTCCAGGAACCAAACCTTGGGAAACACTGCTCTACCTCATTAATATGAGTTGATTTTATTTTAGTTTTTCCAAATAGCAGTTAGCTCCAAAAATATTTCTCCATTTTGATACTGCTTTTTTAAATACTACCTTATCTTAAACTAACTTATGTATTTGGGCCAATTTCTATTATTCTATTGATTTTCTCACAATGACTTGCTTGCCTATTCAAACACTATTAGTGTACTTTTAATTATTATAACTGTATATTTTAGTCTGTGGTAGGATAAGTCTAGTATTACTTTTATTCCAAAATGCCCATCTATTATTAAAAGCTATTTTTTTTCCTTTTAGATAAACTTTAGAATTATTTTTTCCTAGATATAAATAAAAAGAAAATTTTATTGAAATTTTACTGAGCTTGTGTTAAATTTAAAGATTAATATTTAGAGAATTATATTTTAAGTCATCCAATACAGAAACATGAGATTTCCCTCTATTCAAATCTGCTTATATGTACCTTAGTAAAATGTGCTTATAATCTCTTGCCCAGACTATTGCAGTAATCTCCTGTAACTCTCCTATCAATTCCAATCTGATATGACAACCCTCCCAGATCAGTCTGCTAGGAGCAGAGCTCCCATCATGAAATTCTACTACTTGAACACTTGATACTATCTCATTGCTAAGCAAATAAGATAAAACTCTTTAGTCCATGCTCTAGTTTTTAGCTAAAATCTCATGGTTAAGGGAAATCTAATGCTATTGGCAATGTATCTAAAAGCAAAGAAGAATTTTTAAACTTTTGGAATTCAGAGCTAGGTGGAAGGGGGTATATATACTAAATTCTGAATTTAATATACCATTTATTAGACAAGATAAATACATTTGTACAGGCAAAAAGGACTACCCTTCTAAATTACTCAGAATATATTTATACTCCAAACACTTGGGGGTTTTTCTCTAGTCTGTTTCACCGTTTCATCCTGTGAGTAAAGAAGTCAACTGTTGAATTCAGCCAGCTTCAAAATAATTTAAAATAATTGAGGAGACTGAAGGGTTATGTAGAAGGTCAGTATTTTCTCCTTTTCTTTTAGACTCATTACTAGGTAAACACGATGGGGGGAACTAATACATTTCCTAATTATGTTGAATAATGGAGGGTACAAATCAGTAAGCGATTAAATCCCAGGTTACTGTGAGATGGCTTGTTTGTGAAAACTCTTTAAAACTTAATGCCTCTGTTATTTAGGGTAATACTAATTGCTTTAACAAAGAAACCCTGAAAGTTTCCAATGGCTTAACAAAATAAAAGTTTGTTTCTCATTAATGTAACATTAAAATGAAGTTGTTCTTGGTCAGCATATAGCTTTTTTGCACATGATGATTCAGAGACCTAGTTTCCTTTCAAGGGTCTTGGAATCCTTTGCATCCAGCTGGCGGGTAGAGGAAATAAGTGCAGCAAAAGCACACCAGCTTCATCAAGAAAAACTATCCCCAAAGTGACCTACATAATTTTTCCCCCTTGGATCAAATTTTTTAAAATTTTTATTGGAATATGGTTGATTTATACCACATGATATCGCTTATATGTGGAATCTCAAAAAAAAAAGTGGTACAAATGAACTTATTAACAAAACAAAAATAGAGTCACAGCTGTAGAAAACAAACTTATGGTTACCAGGAGGGAAAGGAGAGGAGGGATAAATTGGGAGATTGGGACTGACATATACACACTACTATGTATAAAATAGATAACTAATAAGGACCTAATGGATAGCACAGGGAACTCTCCTCAGTACTCTGTAATGACCTATATAGGAAAAGAATCTTAAAAAGAGTGGATATATGTACACGTATAACTGATTCACTTTGCTGTACAGCAGAAACTAACACAACATTTTAAATCAACCTACATCATTTTTTGCCCATATTTCATTAGTGAAAACTAGTCATATGGTCACAACAGAATGCAAAGCTTATGGTAGGGAGATGGACAGCTATATTTAGGTGGCAACTTCACACTATGAAAATATAGGAGCATGGATTCCTGGTGAAAAGTTAGCCATTTCTGTCACAGTGCCATGTTTACAAACCGATGAACTTTATTGGGGGGGGTAGTGTATTATGGTTAAGATCTTATATTGCAATATTCATTATCTGAAATTCATACTTTGACATTTGATCACCTTGTTTTGTGCACTAATTTTTCATGTGCAGATTTCTTGTCTCCCTGAACAGATTATAAATTCACCAAGGACAGATAATATGTAGCACAGAATGGGCACTAAATGTTACTAAGTTCAATTGAATGATGCTGAACTTCTGCGAACTCTGTAAGAGCTTCTCATAATCCTTCACATCACAGTTAAGCTCCGTAGCCTTTGCTGTTATTCTTCCAACCACCCAGTCACCTGCCTCTCCCCTCATACTGCCTAAATCAACTTAATCAACTCTCTGAAAATCATTGAAAATCTAAAGGATTTTCAAAGGCAGCAAGTTAAAATAAGCAAAATTTTTCATATATTGGGTTGGCCAAAAAGTTTGTTTTTCATAACATCTTATGGAAAAACACGAACGAACTTTTTGGCCAACTCAATACTTTGATTTGAGGCCAGATTATAAATTATGTTAAATTTATGTGGAATAAGAACATATAGATATAGATAATTCATGGCTGAAAATGAAGCTGGATGTCTTGGAAAATAAATGAACAAGAGGGAGTAAGAATATGGGATGGTCTTTATTGATTCCTAAGTGCCCATCTTAAAAGTAGATATAGTGACATCACTTGTGTATGCTTTAGCCACTCACATCTTAAGCCACCAAAAACCTGGATAACAGCTATATTGTTATTGATTCAGAGCCTCAATCCAGAAAAGTTATTTGTCATCTAATCTTAGACTATGATATGCCTCAGTTAGCCCAGGAAGTCTTTTAGTTTATGTCTGTTGCCCTGGCATAATTATTAATATCTCTTTCACTCTTAAAAAGTACCTCACTTTAAAGAATAAATTATATGGTCACTCTAACCAAATCTCTCAAGTTCTTTTCCCGTCCTGGGTCATACCGCCCTGGTGGATGCTGAAGTTTTTCTGAAGCTTTTCAACTTGCCTATTATTATTATAACACACTGTGCTCTAGTAGGTGGCTTTTTCTGGAGATACACAGTCTGCCATTGCCAAGGTAGCTAACAAAATGTGAGCAGTACTACTGTTGATGGCATCCTCATCACGTCAGGGCTACAGCTACAGCCATTGACTACACTGTCTCCACTTTCAGTGCAATGAACCCCATTGTTCACCATTAAGGTGAACAACTTTAAGGTGGACCTTAAAGTTGGACAAGGCAGTCTTTCCAAACAGTAAGTACAATTAGGCACCCCAAAGTAGTTTACTCTTATGAATTCTGTGCTCTTGAACAGTTAGGGCAAAGATTATTTGAATGAACTGCTTTTTGTCACATGCAAAAAGAAACTCTCTCTCCCACTCATAGGCCTTTCACAAATAATTCTGTGTTTTTGGATAGTACTCCTAGAAATTGGGGATGGAATTTTTCTTCTCATTTTGTCAAAATTGTAAATCCTAATGATCTGACTAACCTAACTTTTAGTTCTCAAAACTTGCTCCAGTATTTCCCTCAGAAAGCAGGAGGATAAACATTCAGATAAGACCTCTTGATTGGCTCTTTTGATATCTCATTGTCTATAAAATTGGAATGAACATTAGATCCCCATTTGGAAAATTAGATTCCCCAATGTCTTTTTGTAACTACTATATGATGTCATGATATTTTATAGAAATACTTCTTCTTGTTTTTGAATTAGATTACTTTTAGAATTGAGATATCCTCGTGTACTTCTCAAAGTCCTCTTGCCTTTGTTCTGTTGTTGTTTTGTTTAATTTTGTTATTTTTTTGTAATATGGTATTAAAATGGAAATATTTAAGTCTGAATTTGGGCTGAAGTCCTGAAATATCAGATACCATATTCCAACTGTGGAAGTCCACCAAGTAGAAGTTACAAAGGTGGCTGAATACTGGTTTCAAGATCCTGGTTGAATACTCCATTTTCTGCGTATAAAAGAAGTTGGATAGTTTGACAAAAGATTGGAAATTTAGGAGATTTTTGAAAAGAGTTGTTAATGTGTCCTGAGTACTAACTTCTCAAAGTGTAAGTAGAGAGAGATGTTTGCTCCTCATCACAAGTTGAAGCAAAGAGTCTTCAACAGAATCACATTAAGAGTTTGAAATATCTTCCCTGGAGCCTGATGGATAGTGAATTGATGTGTTGCTCATACCACCTAGACAATCTAAAGGGAAAGACTTATTGGTTAGTTGCTCTTAATGCAGGGCAAAGAGAAGTTGCTGTATTTGAAGAATGCCTGTACTCCCAGAGTTTGTTGGGGGAAAGGACATATGAATGTATTCTATAGAGTATGTGTAGTCCACACAGAAGAAAGAGCCAGCATGCAGTTACTTAGAATTTGGCCAAGAGAGGCCATGGGAGAGCAGCCCCCAATAAGGGGATGAATTGTCAGATTCCTATGTTTTGAAGAAGGAACCATAAATAAAAAGCCAGAGGAGATACATTCACAAGCATCAGGAGAACCGTGAGATATTTCCAGTGATGAAGTTGTCTCTGAAGAAGGTAATAAAGCATTCCGTGGAAAAAAGAATTAAGCTTAACCACCTAAAGGGAGTACCTGTTCCCTCTCATGGCAGTATAGTAAATTGACTCCTTTCCTGGCCTTTTCCTCCTCTCTTTCTGTCTTTCTTTTACCACGAAGAAGTCAAAAAGTTAACAAGATAGAGTAGGAGGAAGAAAATGCAAGGTAGAGAAAAGGTGTTCCCTTTCCTATTCAAGTTAGTGAGCCTGGCAGCAGGTCTGAGCTGGGAAAAGAATGACACTTTGAATAAAGTTTATAGTTTTATTATTACACTGCTGAAGATACATACATTAATTACTGAAATGAGACTCTTATTACTTAAAAGTAACCAGAAAAGTTACGAAAATTTCCTTAATTTTTATCCAGGGACAAGAGAATAGCTCACCTCAGAGAATAAATTTGAAGAGGTCATAGGAAATAAAAACAAAGCTGCTTTCTGATTATATCCCACAAGTCGTGTTTGATATGCATCAGTTACATAGTAATCATCTCCAAGTTGACTATTTTTCATCTTACTCATTCTTGAATGAAAATAAATCTACCTAATCTAAAAACTCTAACAGTTAGTGTATGCGGACATCTCTTGACTTTGTTCTCTATCCATTTGTCAGTTGAAAAACATGTTCTCAACTCTTTTACAGGAACTGTTAGATAGTAGCAGTTAAAAGTGACTTTGAAATAAGAAACACTGGTGTTCATACTCTGGCTCCACACCTTGCTGTGTGATTTGGGGAGTTATTTCTATTTCCTAATCTGTAAAACTAGGATTTTATTACATAACTTATAGGATCGTGAGGGTGAAGTGAGGTGACACATGTAGCAGGATGCATGAGATAAATATAGGATTATATACTGAACAAGGGTTGCTATGCTTAATTACTAGCCCAATTCCAAGTGTCTAATGGGCTTTTATTATTTTTTATTTGTTATGTTATATTGGACTGAGAGAAGATCTTCTATTGTTCTCCCAACCTCATACTCTAAGAATCTTATTATATAAATAAGCACACATTGTTAAAAGATGTCACACTCTGTCCATCCATGCTATATCAGTTAAGAAATGCTATCTTCTATAACAAACAAACTCTAAAATTTCAGTGGATTGTGCCCGTTTATTTCTGTTGAAACAATTATTCAATGAATATTCAGTGGATAAATTTCTATTTAAAGATTTAGAAACTCAGTTTCCTCTCATCTGATGGTACTGTCATCCCATAAGGCCTTAGAATCCTTCACCTTCAGCTGGAAGATAGAAAAATCAGAGTGGAGAGGAATGTCTATTTCTTAAACACTTTTGCCTGGAAATGACACACCACTTTTGTTCACCTTCTTTTGGCAAGGAGCAAGGCTATATCTATATATGAGTAAGACAAAGAATATAATTTTTGGATGGACAGATGCTTTCCAAATACAACACTACACTATGGAAAGAGCATGGGTTTTTTGAGATAGCTAGTTATCTGCCATGCTAGCCTATAGTGTTTTACTTCAGGGAACTACAAACCCCAGAACTAATATATCACTGTAAGTCCCTTCCTACATCATGACTGAATCATCATGGGAGTTGTAGTTTCTAACAGGATTTACAAAGTGAGATACTGTTAGAGACTGAACGAATATGGTGGGGTGAAGATTCAAAAAGCAGGACCTGTGCAGTATAAAGATTTGCACCCAGTTTTATGGTTAGTACGGAATTTCAAATTCTGAACCAAAGAATAGATGGAGGAAAGGCCAAAAATGGTCCCTATTTTCTTTCAGACTAGCAAATTTGTTCTATCCCTAGCAACTTAGCATATGTTGGCCACCAATTGTGTTTCTAGGTTCAATTCCAACAGCCTAATAGTGTACATTTTCTCAAACTTTTGGCAACTATTGGTGCCAGGTTTCAGTGTTGTTGTGAGTTTGTGTGTGTGAGTCTCAAAAGATTTTAGAAGGAAGTTGGGAGAAGCTATATCTGGTAAAATTAGATACCATTTAACACTAATAAACTGCCAGTATCTAGTCAGGTGCTTATTCTCACTGTCCTACAGATAAGCCAAACTCATTCCTACCCATGTATTTTACTTCACTTTTTAAATTGAAGTACAGTTGATTTACAGTATTACATTAATTTCAGTGATTCAGTATTATTATAGATTATACTCCATTAAAAGTTATTACAAAAAAAAGTCTATAATTCTCTGTGGTATACAATATATCATTGTTGCTTATCTATTTTACACATAGTAGTTTGTATCTCTTAGTCCCATATCCCTAATTTGCCCCACCTTTCTTCCCTCTCCCCAGTGGGAACCACTAGTTTGTTTTCTATATCTGTGACCATGTTTTTGTATTGCGTGTACATTCACTTGTATAATTTTTTAGATTCCACATATAAGTGATATCAGAGAGTATTTGTCTTTCTGTCTGACTTATTTCACTAAGCATAATATTCTCTAGATCCATCCACTTTCCTGCAAATGGCAGAATTTCATCCTTTTCTTATGGCTGAGCAATATTCCATTGCATATATATACCACATCTTCTTTATACATTCATCTGCTGATGGACACTTGGGTTACTTCCATATCTTGGGTATTATAAATAGTGCTGCTGTGAACATTGGATTGCATGTATCTTTTGGAATTAGTTTTTGTTTTTTTCAATTTTTGTGGATATATACCCTGGAGTGGGATTGCTGGATCATATGGTAGTTCTATTTTTACTTTTTGAGGAACCTCCATACTGCTTTCCATAGTGACTGTACCAATTTACATTCCCACAAACAATGTACAAGGGTTCCTTTTTCTCCACATCATCACCAACATTTGTTATTTGTAGACTTTTTGATGATAGCCATTCTGGTAGGGGTGAGGTGATATCTCACTGTGGCTTTGATTTGCATTTCTCTAATAATTATTGATGCTGAGTATCTTTTCATGTGCCAGTTAGCCATCTGTGTGTCTTTTTTGGAAAAAAGTCTATTCAGGTCTTCTGTCCATTTTTTGATTGGGTTGTTTGTTTGTTTTTTTTTTTTTTGATATTGAGTTGTGTGTGCTGTTTCTATATTTTGGATATTAACCACTTATCAGTTATATCATTTGCAAACTTTTCTCCCATTCTGTAGGTTGTATTTTCATTTTGTCAATGGTATCTTTTGCAAAAGCTTTTAAATTGAATTAGGTCCCATTTGTTTATTTTTCCTTTTATATCTTTTGCCTTAGGAGACAGATCCAAAATAATATGGCTACTCATTGTTGAAGAGTGTTCTGCCTGTGTCCTCTTCTAGGAATTTCATGGTTTCAGGTCTTACATTTAGGTATTTAAACCATTTTGAGTTTATTTTTGCATGTGGTGTGAGGAAATGTTCTACTCTCACTGTTTTACATGTAGCTGTCCAGTTTTCCCAGTACCATTTGTTGAAAAGACTGTCTTTGTTGCATTGTATATTCTTACCTCTTTTGTCATAGATTGACTATAGGTGCATGGGTTTACTTTTGGCTTCTCTATTCTGTTCCATGGATCTATGTGTCTGTTTGTGTGCCAATACCATGCTGTTTTGATTACTGTAGCTTTGTGGTATAGTCGGAAGTCTGGGAGGGTGATACCTCCAGCTTTGTTCTTTTTTCTCAAGATTGCTTTGGCAATTTGGGATCTTTTCTAGCTCCATATGAATTTTAAGATTATTTGTTCTAGTTCTGTGAAAAATGTCATGGGTATTTTGACAGGGATTGCATTAAATCTGTAGATTGCTTGGGTAGAAAACCCATTTTAACAGTATTAATTCTTCCAATCCACGAGCATGATATATCCTTCCATTTCTTTGTATCATCCTCCATTTCCTTCATTAATGTTTTATAGTTTTCAGAGTATATGTCTTTCACTTCCTTGCTTAAGTTTATTCCTAGTTATTTTATTCTTTTTGATACAATTTTAAATGGGATTTTTTTTTACATTTTTTTTCTAATAATCCATTCTTAGTGTATAGAAGTGCAACAGATTTTTGTATATTAATCTTATATCCTGTAACTTTGCTGAATTCGTTTATTAGTTCTAAGAGTTTGGGGTGGAGACTTTAGGGTTTTCTATATAATGTATCATGTCATTTGAAAACAGTGACAGTTTTACTTTTCCTTTCCAATTTGGATGCCTTTTATTTCTTTTTCTTGTCTGACTGCTGGGGTTACAACTTCAAATACTGTGTTAAATAGAAATGGTGAGAGTGGGCATCCTTCTCTTGTTCCTGAATTTAGAGAAAAGGCTTTCATCTTTTCACCATTGAATAAGTTGTTACCTGTCTTTTGGTAACAAATGGCCTTTATTATATTGAGATATGTTCCCACTATATCCACTTTAATTAGAGTTTTTATCATGAATGAGTGTTGAATTTTGTTGAGTTCTTTTTCTACATCTATTGAGATGAACATGTGATTTTTATCCTTCCTTTGTTAATGTGGTGTATCAAATTGATTGATTTCCAAATGTTGAACAATCCTTGTGTCCCTGAAATAAATCCAACTTGATCATGGTATTTGATCCTTTTAAAATATTGTTGGATTCGTTTTGCTAATATTTTATTGAAGATTTTTGCATCTATATTCATCAAAGATACTGGTCTGTAATTTTCTTTTTTTGTAGCGTCCTTGTCTGGTTTTGGTATCAGGGTAATGGTGGCCTCATAGAATGAACTTGGGAGTGTTCCATCCTCTTCAATTTTTCAGAATAGTTTGAAAAGGACAGGTATTATGTCTTCTTCATATATTTGGTAGAATTCCCCTGTGAAGCTATCCAGTCCTGGACTTCTGTTTTCTGGGAGTCTTTTTTTTTTTTATTACAAATTAAAATTCACTACTAGTGATTGTTCTGTTCAAATTGTCTGTTTATTCTTTTTTTTTTTTTTAAATTAATTAATTAATTAATTTTTTATTTTATGGCTGTGTTGGGTCTTCGTTTCTATGCGAGGGCTTTCTCTACTTGTGGCAAGCGGGGGCCACTCTTCATCACGGTGCGCGGGCCTCTCACTATCGCGGCCTCTCTTTGTTGCGGAGCACAGGCTCCAGATACGCAGGCTCAGTAATTGTGGCTCACGGGCCCAGTCGCTCCGTCGATCCTCCCAGACCAGGGCTCGAACCCGTGTCCCCTGCACTGGCAGGCAGACTCTCAACCACTGCGCCACCAGGGAAGCCCCTGTCTGTTTATTCTTGATACAGTCTGTTCAGGTTGTATGTTTGTAGAAATTTGTCCATTTTTTCTAGGTTGCCTTTTGTTGACATATAACTGTTCAAAGTATTGTCTTATTATTTTTTGTATCTCTGTGGTATTGGTTGTTATTTCTCCTGTTTTATTTCTTATTTCGTTTGGGTCATCTCACTTTCCTTCTTGGTGAGCCTGGCTAAAGGTTTATCAAATTTGTTTATCATTTCAAAAACCCAGCTCTTGGTTTCATTGATATTTTCTATTGTTTTTTGTTCTCTATTTTATTTATTTCCTCCCTGATCTTTATTATTTCCTCCTTCTGCTGACTTTGGACTTTGTTATCTCTTCTTTTGTTTATTCCTTTAGGTGGTAAGTTAGGGCCATATATTTGAGCTTTTTCTTTTTTCTTGAGGAAAGCCTGTATTGCTACGAACTTCCCTGTTAGAACTGTTTTTGCTGTAGCCCACAGATTTTGGAAAGTTGTGTTTCCATTTTCATTTGTCTCAAAGTAGTTTCTGATTTCCCCTTTGATTTCATCATTGACCCATTGGTTTTTTAGTAGCATGTTGTTTATTCTTTTCCCATTTTTATTTCTGAAGTAGATTTCTCATTTCATACCATCGTGGTCAGAAAAAAAAAAGCTTGATATAATTTCTAACATTTTAAATTTTTTGAGACTTGTTTTGTGGACTATCATGTGATCTATGCAAGGGAATGATCCATGTGCAATTGAAAAGAATGTGTATTCTGCTGGTTTTGAACGGAATGTTCTGTAGACATCTATTAAGTCCAATTGATCTATTGTGTCATTTAAGACTGCTTTTGCCTTATTGATTTTATGTCTGTATGAACTGTCCACTGATGTAAGTGGATTGTTAAAGTCCCCTACCGTTATTGTATTTTTGTCAATTTCTCCCTTTATTTCTGCTGATATTTGCTTTATATATTTAGGTTCTCCTATATTAGGTACATATATGTTAATGTTATGGAGTATAATATGCTTTTATTGTATTGATTCCTTTATCATTACATAATACCCTTCTGTGTCTTTTGTTATTGCCCTTGTTTTAAAGTCTATTTTGCCTGATATGAGTATTGCTAGCCCTGGCTTTCTTGTCATTTCTATTTGCATGAAATATTTTTTCCATCTATTCACTATCAGTTTGTGTGTGTCTTTAGCCCTGAAATGAGTTTCTTGTAGACAGCATACTGAAGGGTCTTGTTTTTTTTATCCAATCAGCCACCCTATGTCTTTTTTTTTTTTTTTTGTGGGAATATTTATTCACATAATTTTGCTTAATACATTTCTTTCTAAACAAGACTGAATTTAAGTCTCTAACATTTTCAATTACAGTAATAACACATTAATAAATTATAAATTAACAAAATCTTCATGTTTGCTTTAAAAAATCATTTATCAAATGCTAAACCCCAGATTATCTGGAAAATTAAAGATGCAAATTGCTATAAATCTGGCATCCCAATTAAATTCTGATTTTTAAAAGTATATAAAAATGTCCCTCAAATTATTCCAAGTTCCACTCAAGAAAATTTTATTTTACCCTTTTCATAAGTTATTAAGTTTACAACCTGCTAAACATTTTACCCAAATGTAGGGAAACTGCCTGGAGATACAAAGCACAATAAAATAATTACATGAAAAGAACAAACAAAAATACCGGTTAAAACAAAGTTACTGTAGCTGGAAGCACTTAAAATTGGTAATTAGTATTTTTTTAAAGTTGCATAGCTGCAAGATGATTCATTGCTGATTAACTGTTGAGCAGTTTTATTTAAAAAGGAAACAACATATTTAATAAACTGCAATTCTGTAGATAATCCAAATTTAATTAATTAAAATGTAATTATGTAACTTGATTTTTTTTTACTCTTTGGACTGCATTCTGATAATGTTAAACCTTTAAAGTATTAACATACTTCAGCTTTCCTATGTAGAAGTCTATTTTCCACTCTTGGGGAAAAAAAAAGAAAATCAAAGAACTTGAGATCATGGTCTACATTCAGAGAATGTTTTACTGCTTGATTACATTTCTTGGTTTCACATTCAAGACTTTAATTTTTAAGAAGTAAATTACGTGGTCTTCAATTTAAGAATAGATGAATGCAGGAACATCATGTTGGGGAAAATAAAGGGAACCCAAACTAAAACCCAAAACAAATTAAAAACAACTAGTTGCGCAGCTCTAGAGAACTTAATAAAAAATAAATCAACTTTTAAATCAGTTAACTTTGGTGTCTGAATATAAAATGTTCATCAGTATTACCTATGTAGATGACTATTAAGGGATGTGCAGCATTTTCAAAATCCCTGTGCGTCCTTTATATGCATGTTTGGTACACTGAGTTCTGTGACAATTGTCCTCTCCTCAGCAGGATTTTTTTCCCTGTATGATTGTCCATCTCTGCATTACTGAGTCTCACAGAACTTAGATTTCTGGCTGAGTGTGCCTGCATTTTTGTTTTTGCTTTTCCAGAGATAAATCTTCATATCCTCTCAGTTTTTCAAGCATCTTGAAAAGACAAGGAAACCTATAAAACAGGAAGCTGATGCTTAATCTGAAGGGTGCTCAGGGCAAGATCTATTTACTTCAAACCATTCATCTATGCAGCCTTTATGATATATGCATAGACAAGGCAGTCGTGCTATAGTATCTCCCTGCTGCAATTCTTCAAGGCATATTGCACATTCCCCAGCATCTTTACTCAGCACATCCTCATTATAGGTTATTCTTGGCTTTGTTAAACACATCACAAGATGCAAATCCATTTCATCTGAGGGTACAAATTTTGAGCATACAGGACACTTAAATCCTCCAAACATGTGCGGCGAGAGGTGAGCTGGTAAGGAGCCGATCACCAGGCATGGCCCTCCGGGACCCCCACCCGCCGGCCGGTCCCTGCCGCCACCGCCGCCGCTGTCCTCGGGACTGCTGTGAACCGAGTCCTGGGAGCCGTACGGGCCGCTGCTGCTGGTGGGGATGCTGAAGGTAGACTGCGCCGCGCGGGCCCCCGACGCCACGGTCCCCACGGCCCCGCCGAGGGAGCGGCTGCGCGGGGCCGCCGAGGCCGCCGCGGTGCCACCGGAGGCGCTGGGCTGGTGCGTGCCGGGCACCTGAGCCAGAAACCTCCCGGCGGCAGTGGCTCGCGCCCCGCCGCCCACGGTCCCGTTGGCCTCTCCGCTGCTGCTGGAAGGTAAATCCAAGCCCGAGTACGCGCGGGTGCGGCCGTTAACAGCGGCCGGGCCGCTCTGCTTGGCGCCCATGTCCGCCCTGTCCCGGGCCGGGCCCACGCGTAGCGCCCGGAGCGCCGGGAGGGGGGGAGCGAGTGCGTGAGCGAGAGGGCAGGGTCGAGGCGCCGAGGCCAGCGCACACAGAAGCCCGCACGTCCAGGGCCTCAGCCCGGTGCCCCGAGGGGCAGTCTGCGCCCGGCACGCTCTTCTCGGCCCACCCTATGTCTTTTGATCGGAGCATTTAGTCCATTTACATTTAAAGTAATAATTGATTGGTATGTACTTATTGCCATTTTATTACTTGTTTTCCTTTTTTTTTTTTTTTTTTTTTTTTAGTTCTTCTCTGTTTTTCTTTTTGTTTCTTCCCTTGTGGTTTGGTGATTTTCTTTAGTAGTATACTTGTGTTCTTTCATTTTTGGTTTTTGTGTATCTATTATAGGTTTTTGATTTGTGGTTACCATGGGTTCATATATGTTATATATGATAATATATCTACTTATTTTAAACTGGTAGACATTTAAGTTCAAACACATTCTAAGAGATCTACATTTTTTACTCCCCTCCCCCACATTTGTGTTTTTGATGTCATATTTTACATCTTCATGTTTAACCCTTAACTATTTATTATAATTATGGTTGTTTTTACAATTTTTGTCTTTTAATCTATGTACTGGCCTTTTTAATTGTCGATCCTCAATTCTTACTATATATTTGTCTTTCCTAGTGGGATATTCCTTTTCCTATAGATTCTTCTTTATTTTTCCATTTAGAGAAGACCCTTCAATATTTCATTTAGGGTAGATTTAGTATTGATGAGTTCTTTTAGTTTTTGCTTATCTGAGAAGATTTTATCTCTCCTTCTATTCTAAATATTGCTGGGTAGAGAATCCTAGGTTGCAAGTTTTTTGCTTTCAGCACTTTGAATACATCATGCCACTCCCTTCTGGCCTGTAAAGTTTCTGCAGAGAAGTTGGCTGACAACCTTATGGGGATTCCCTTTTATATGACTCTTTTTCTCTTGCTGCCTTTAGAATTCTCTCTTTATCTTTAATATATGCCATTTTAATTATGAAATGTCTTTGTATAGGTCTGTTTGGATTCATCTTATTTGGGACCCTCTGTGCTTCCTCTACCTGGACATCTGTTTCCTTCTACAGGTTTGGGAAGTTTTCAGCCATAATTTCCTCAAATACATTTTCAATGCCCCTCTGTCTCTTCTCCTTCTGGAACCCCTATAATGTAAATGTTTTGAATGCTTAATGTTATATTAGAGATCTCTTAGGTTGTTTTCATTTTTTAAATTTATTCTTCTTTCTGCTGTTCTGATTGGGTGATTTCCACTACTGTATCTTCCAGATAACTTATGTGTTCTTCTGTATCACTTAGTCTGCTCTTCATTCCTTCTAGTGTGTTTTTTTTTATTTCAGATATTGAATTCTTCATTTCTGATTGGGTATTTTTTTCTAGTTCCTTGTTTAAATATTCAGTGATTAGAACAATTATTTTCCCTAATTCACTTAACACTTTTATTACCAATGTTTTGAATTCTTTATCCGGTTAAACCTCTGTTTCATTATTTATTTTTTTCAAGGGTTTTCTCTTGATCTTTCAATTAAGAGTAGTTCCTCTGCCTTTTCATTTTGTTTAATTTTCTCTGCCTCTATGAATTTAGGTGAAACAGTTACCTGTTATGGTCTTGAAGGTGTGTCCTTATGTGGGAGTGTTCCTATACAGATTGTGTGTGCCCAATGTCTTTGGTGGGAAGTCTGGGTTTGACATGGTCCCCAGTCACATCTTTTCTCAGGGTATGCTGGCAGCTATAACCTTGGTATGGGGTGGGCCTGGAGATGGAATTGCTAGAGCTGGTGCCAGGTGTGAGGTGGGATTTCCTTTCTGCTCAATGGCCATCACCAACCTGTCAGGAGCAGAGTCTATCTCAAGTTGCTGAAGCAGAATTCCTGAGGTCAGGCTCTAGCTGTCTCTATGCCCTTTAAGTTTGTGACTTTCCCTCTCCCTGCACCAGGACCTTTGTTCCAGAGAAGGAGAGTGCTGAAGCAAGAGGGGCCCAAGCATAGACAGAGGTCTTATGCACTGCCTGTGTAGGCATCTGTGGTTCTGCTCAATTGCAGCCTCAGGTGGTGAGCCCCTTTTATCTCTCACAGCTGATCACTGCTCACTGCCCCCACCACCCAGTCTTGTGGAACTGCTCCACAGGGCAAGCAGGGACCCATGTGTACTCTCCACTTATGTTGGGGAGGGGGCTAGCTGTGGTATAGCAGCTGCCATCAAAGTTCTGGGGGCTTCTGGAGTGCTGCCTGAGAAAGCTCCAACAAAGACCACTGTTGCCCACCCAGGCTGCACCCTGGGACCGAGTCCCTCTGCATCCCATGGTTGAGTCCTTTCCCTGGTCCTTGCTGCCCCAGATTCAGTGCCGCACCGTGGCATGGAGTGGATCCAGAGTGTTCACTCGGCTCGGGCTGGGGAGGTGGTGAGGTAGTGGCAGGAAACCCAGCAAAAGCTAGGACAGATCTTTCTCCACTCTGCCTTGGGGGGCTAGTCAGCACTCAGGTGCTCCTCATGAGCAGAATAGTGGCTTCTCCAGCTTTTCTATCTGACTCAGTGGTCCTCCAATCAGCCAATGGAGCTTGTCTCCTCTGCTTATGACCCCAAGACTGGGACACCCAGTCTGTGGTTCAACCCACTCACTCTCCAGGGCAAGTGTCAGCTCATGTAATCTCCCTTTTCCTCTGAGTCCCCTCCCAGGGCACAGGTCCCTACCTGATTGCTTTTCTTCCCTTCCTACCCAAGCACGTGTGTATCTTTCTTACAGCCTTGGTTGTACAGGGGTCCTTTGCTAGTTTCCAACTAGTTTTCAGTGAGGATTTTCCACATATAGATGCATGTTTGATGTGTTTGTGGGTGAAGGTGAGCTCCATGTCCTCTTACTTCATCATCTTGATCTCTGTCCCATAATTTTACTTCTATTGTCTTCCCATGACTTAAAATGCCATGCTATAACCTTTCCAGCCATCCAAATATTATTCATTCTTCAAGCCCAACCTAGCCATCATTTCTTCCATAAAATTATTTCCTGTAACTCAACTCTAATTATTAATATAACCTTCTTTTGAACTACACAGTAATTATGGTCCTCAGAGTTTAGCACTGTTAAATGTGATGTTTGATGTATAATATCTTAAGTTTTCTTTGTTCATTCTGTGTTTTACTGTTGTTTACCTAACAAGTTTATAAACTGTTTTAAGGTAAGAACTATATACATTCTGTATACTTCATGGCTTCAAAAAGAGTATTTAATTGTGAAGAAAAAGAATGATAGGCTTTGCCTTCAAGGAACAATTTGTAAACATATAGATTTATGTCTCTATGTAAAATTTATAATTCAGATGTGCCATGGAATTTTCTGCTTACTTAGAGAAGACTTGGGGAAACCTGTTTTTAATTTCTTTTAATTCCTTATTGTGATAAAATACATATAACATTTACCATTTAACCATTTTTAAGTGCACAGCTTTGCTGCATTAAGTACATTCACATTGTTGTGCAACCATCGTCACCACCCATCTCCAGAACTGTTTCATCATCCCAAACTGAAACTCCATACTCTTTAAATAATAACTCCATTTCCCCTTCTCCCTAGCCCCTGGAAACCACCATTATACTTGCTATATCTATGAGTTTGACTACTCTGGGAACCTCATATAAGTGGAATCATACAAAATGTGTCCTCTTGTATCTAGCTTATTTCACTGAGCCTAATGTTAATCCATGTTGTAGCATGTGGCAGAATTTCATTTCTTTTTTAAGGCTGAATAGTAGTCCATTGTATATATACACCACATTTTGTTTATCTACTCATCTGTCAACCAACATTTGAGTTGTTTGTAACTTTTGGCTATTGTGAATAATGTTGCTATGAATATTGATGTATAAATAGCTGTTCAAGTCCCTGATTTCAATTCTTTTTGTATATACTCAGAAGCAAAATTGCTGAATCTTATGGTAATTTTATGTTTAATTTCTTGAGGAACCACCATACTATTTTCCACAGAGCCTGCACCATTTTACATTTCAATGGGAAACATGTTTTTAAGTCCTGTTTATAAGTAAAAGAAGTCTAGAGTTTAGTAAAGGTTCTCAGGCTGTCTCAGGCACATAGAATAGATGGAAAAGGATCAAAGACAAGGCAAGTCATAATGAAAATTTTATTTTCTTACTTTTTTCTCACCAATCTCAGTACATACAGAATATTTTTCACTCCAGTGACCACCCAGCCTTCTATAAAGTCTACTAGGCAGAAGTCATTCAACTTCCTGGAATGGCAGAATCAACAAGCAATATGTGATTATGGATGAGTGCAACAGCACTTACAGCCAGAACAAGTGCTTGGGAGGTTGTGTTGGGGCCTCATTCTCTCTCCCTTAGGATGCAATGCGCGCACACACACACACACACACACACACAATGTTACCCAATACCATCATACCGTCCCTCCTTTGCTGACCCTAGACCTTCTCCAAAGAAGTAGCCCACCCAGTCTTGTCCATGTTATTGTTCAGGTTTGCAGTCAGGTGGCTGGAGTTATCTTAACTCCTCAATTAAATTTCTTGAATACTGAGACTCTTTTCTTTTTTAATTTGTATTTCACCCCACAGCAACAAGCCATGTACTTTATCATATAGTAGATGTTCCAACATTGTATTAATTAATAAAATAAGAAGAAAGTTAATGTCTTATAATACGTTACTCTACCCATATAACATTTGCATTTGAAATACTTCTTCAACACTCAACTCAAAAGAATTGCTAAAGAAAAAAATCATATCAGATATCTTGACAATGAGGACTATTTAGGCAGAGGAGTTTTTAATATCTATAAATCATGTCTGGCATGCAGTTACCTTTACACTGGGTGAGTATTGCTCAGAGTAAGAAATGATAAGGGAGTGAAGACAGGACAGTGAAGCATCATGCTTTTGGCTGAACTAAGAACCAGGTTGAGTTAGACAGTAAGACCCAAGAGTGGATGAAGGAGACCCTCAAAACACAAAATGATTTACTTAGGATTTTTTTCTCATGTTTGGCAAAATGTCTGTAAGAAACAAGAAACAAATTCAGGTTAGTAATATTTCAAATAGCTAGTGGGAAGTAGCCGCATAGCACAGGGAGATCAGCTCAGTGCTTTGTGACCACCTAAAGGGGTGAGATAGGGAGGGTGGAAGGGAGACACAAAAGGGAGGGGATATGGGGATGTAAGTATACGTATAGCTGATTCACTTTGCTATACAGCAGCAACTAACACAACAATGTAAAGAAATTATACTCCAATAAAGATGTTAAAAAAGATATTTAAAAAAAATTAAAATTAAAAAAAAAAAGCAGGTTAGTGATAGAAGAAAACAAACTATGTAGGAAAACATCACCATTTCTTCTGTAATCTCTCACTAGATCAATTTCCATTTTGGCAAGCACAATGCTGTGTTTAACAGTAAATAATGCACCTGAGGTGAATCATTTAACTAAAGACAGCATGGTCATTGACACTTGCTCACTTCTCAGTAGATTACTAAGAGAAAATAAATTTACAAGATTGAAATTTTATCTATTTTACAATAAAATGAACATGCCATGGGTCTGATGCCAAAAGGCATTCTTGGATTAGACTTTCAATTCCC
Source organism: Eschrichtius robustus (assembly GCF_028021215.1). Classification (NCBI taxonomy): domain Eukaryota; kingdom Metazoa; phylum Chordata; class Mammalia; order Artiodactyla; family Eschrichtiidae; genus Eschrichtius; species Eschrichtius robustus. The sequence goes on from NC_090845.1 coordinate 88,687,109, forward strand.
TGTATTTAACCAACTGGAATTTTTCCCCATGGTTATGGATTTTAAACTTTTTTAAAGAATTATTTCCCTGAGAAATACGTACTTCTTCATAAAGATGCAATATAGTTTAGTAATTCTCAAGACAAATAGGAACTTTTTAGTACAATGTGCTTAATAAAGACCCAGGTTTACATTAAATAATTTACATTAAGGATGATAGAATGGAGACATACATAAAAACTGAAGAGACTGAAATACACAATTTTTAATTCAAGTGAAGATAATGACATATGACAAAATTCCTAGAAGTGATACCACAGTTCTTCCCTCCTTTTTTTCCAATTTCACAATCAATAGGCCACAAAAACAGAAGAGGCCCAGAAAAAAAGTTAAGTTTATGAAAAATAAACAGTAGTTTTAACTTTGGTGATAAATGAAAGTTTAGCTTTCAAGGGACAGAGCAGCTAAAAAAATAATAATAACCCAGACTTATAAAGAACATATGTCTTGAATTCTTCAGGACTTTTCTCATTTAAAGTAATCTAAGGAAGAAATTTCACCCAATGAAAGAAAACAGGCTTTGTAAGCAAATATATCTGGGTTTAAATTCTGGCTCTACTGCCTATTAGCCATATGTACTTGGAAAAGTTATAAACCCCTAAAACCTTCAATTTTATTATCTGTAAAATGGGTATAATAATACTTTTCACACAGCCTGCTGTGGGGATTATATGAAGTATTATTAGGAAAGCACCTGTCATATAGTAGGCATCCAATAAATAATCACTATTATAATTTTTCCAAGCTATATCCTTCCTTTTTTGAGTCAGAAATATGGTAACTAACAAAGGAAAAACTCCAATTTATTCTTATTTTACAAAAGTATATTGTATAACTTAGAGTAAACTATAGATGGGAGAAGTGCTCACTGAATTTACAATTATAACTCAATATTGAACTGTTATGGACAGTATTAGTTGATTATTTACAAAGTCTGTTACTGGTATTGTTAAAGACACTGGTACATTTTCAGTTTAGAATGACAGTGAGCAAGACAAGAATCACGAATGTTGGTTCAATAATATTAAGATAATTTATAAAACTTAAGAGAAAGCTTTTTAAAAAACTCAGAAATTTTGATATTGATAAGAAACAATGTCAAGTGTTGGAAAAAATGATTCAGTGTTATAAGTCTTCTTAGATCAAACATGATTTCTCTTGAAAATGTAAAATTTTCAGTTGATTAAGTATCAAACCCTGAGAGAAAGTTTAGTGGGTTTTCTTCCTATTCTGTTTTTAGGAAAAGACAAGAAAACCCTATCTCACCAAATGCGTATGTGATAATCTTCATGAGTTTTTAATTTTTCAGATAGAATGGGAATTATTTTGATATTGGTGTTGTTAAAATTCTGTATTGCCTTTCTAAAACTCCAAAACTTGTAGTTAATTGACATAACTCCTATGGAGACTCCTATACAAACACTCTCAGAAAAATAAGGTGGTGGTCTATTGAGACTACTGCTGATTTTGAACATTTTTACATTTATTCCCTTGCTTTCAAAGAACCTAATGATGTACACTCAAAGAATGGTTTTAAAAATAGGCACAATAATACACATGGAATCAATAAAGCTGTGGGAAGCCCCAAGCATTTATTTTTTCATAAGTAAATTGAAGTATTCATACTAAGGATATTGGTATTCCTCAACGAAGTCTCCTTCCTGTAGCACATATATATCCAGAGAAAAAAGTGATTGTTGAAAATGTGATCACTGAGACATTTGCCTTAAAAAATCAAAATAATTGTCCAAAATATTGTAATGGCAAAGAATTAAAACTCTCATAAGCTGATTTCAAGGGCACTTACATTTTATTGTAGAGAATATCCACCTACATTTGCATGATCCCATTCCACTGCCAGATTAATCCAACTTTGAGAAAACTTTGTGATACAATCAACAAACTGGGAACCAGTGCAGAAATTCAGAATGTCAACGATGAACTGGGAAGTTTCCCCTGAAATGGGACAAACATATAACTTCTGTCATGGACAATTTAAAAATGACTCAAAAGATGGAAAACCCTTCAGTGGTATGTAAGAATCAGAAATTAAAATTGATGGGTATTCCTTTGATCCAACCTCTCATTGTACTACTAGATCTCGTAAGGCTTTAGAGAACTAAAGTAGACAATATGACAATGCTTATCTGATCTACCAACTGAAGCTGTAATGGCAGTACAATACAATAGAAAAGGCATGGGTTTGAATTGAATAGGCATGGATTCAAATACCATATTTGCTGCTTTGTGATCACGGATATATCACTTAACCTCTCTGAGTCTATTTCACATCAGTAAAATAGAATAAGACTGAACTCACAGGAGTGCTGTGAGAATCAAGCAAGAATGCAGTTAAACTGCCTGACTACATACCAGACACATATTATTAAGTAATGGAACAGGGAGGAAACTCTAGGTCTGCCTGACTCCAAAATTCCCCTTTTTCACCACCTTATTATTTACATCAAACTGAATTAAGTTTATATTCTTATGAATGATATTTTTTAGGTTTTATTAACTTTTCATATTTTTTAAAGTGGTTTTTAGATATGTTGTGGAAAAAGGCAAGGAAATCACCACTGAGCATCTACCAGGTAGGATTCTAGAACCTTAATATTAATGCTTATGTTGAATTTCCTCAAAGCTTTAAGATAAGTAGGTGTTAACCCATTTTAATAGCCTAGAAAACTGAGACTCAAACCAACTTGCCTAAATTCTCACAACGGGTAGGTTGTAGGCCTAGGCTCCACCTTCAATCTGCTTCTAAAGCCTTATGCCCCTGTTCAGTACTGCCCATATTTCTTTGTCCATCCATAATAAAATATAGAAAGGTAATGTTTGCCTTAAATAAATAAAAACTTTTGTGTATTTTATAAATAAGACATAAGCATAAAAATTGCAAAATGCATCTCAACAGTATCTGAGGAATTGAGCCAGGTTGAAAGTACAGCAGGTGATAAGACCTGAGTATAGATCTAGTCTTTGGATCACCTTGATATATGACACTTGTTTTCTTTAAGTATAGTTTTCCCATCTTCCTTCTTCTTTTCCTCCTCTGTAAGATTATAATCCATATCATGCCATGACAGTTCTGTGCTCTTTGTAACCTGAACTTTCATATGAGAGAGCAATAACCTATCTCATAAAACCACTGTTACTTGAGTTTTATGCTCCTCATAACTGAACATAACCCTAACTGATAGATATTGTGAATATTTAGTTATGGTAACCACATTAGTTTCTAGGGCTGCCATAAAAACTACCACAGATTGTGTGGCTTAAACAACAAAATTTTACTTTCTCACAGCTCTGGAGTCTGGAAGTATAAGATCAAGTTGTGAGAAAGTTTGGTTTCTTCTGAGGCCTATCTCCTTAGCTTGCAGATGGTGGCCTTCTTGCTTTGTCCTCACATGGTATTTTCTTTGTGCATCCACATCTGCGATGTCTCTCTGTGTTCAAATTTCCTCTTCCTATAAGGACACCAGTCAGATTGGATTAGGGTTCACTCTAATGGCATCATTTTAATGTAGTCACATTTTTGAAGGTCCTACCTCCAAACACAGTCACATTCTGAAGTACTGGGGCCTAGAACTTCACCATATGAAGTGCAAGAAGACATCATTCAATCCATAACACTAACTAATTTGTTGGCAAGATGATGAGCTCTACAAAGACAAGAGCTACATCTTCTTCATTTTTTATTGGCAAGTGGTTAGCCCACTGGCAGGCTGAGGAGAAGCAATCACTGAATGACAATTGCTTTTGAAGACTAAATCCATTTTCCTGAATGTTTAGACTGAAATGACTTGCCAGTTTAGTTAAATGGCCACGATGATAAGTACAAAGACATAGCCTTAAAATTTCATTCCTAAAACAATAGATTTGGATATTTCAGAACATCTAAACCAGGAAAAAATAAGAGAAGGCAACACTGAAAAAAGCCAAACCATAGGAAGATATTAATAATTAAACATTTCCAGAGACTCAACGTTTAGATTGTATTTACTAGAGAGAATATGATGGAAATGTTCAATATAAAGTATTGTTATCATGATGAAATTAGTTGAGTACATCTCAGTTGGGTTTCTTATGAAAGCATCCAACTCTGCCTCAACCATTCCACATAAAATTACATAACCTATACCAGAAATCGTTTGAATTGCAGCCACAGTGAGCACTGTGCCAGGGTTAGCTACCACCAGACCACAAGAGCTTATTGTTATATTTTCAAATGTTTTTCAAGCTGGTAATTAAACCATTGGTAGATTTAAACCAGCTGTGGTGGGTATATTTCTACCATGAAAATCTGGAAGTGCTACAAAGCAGGGCTTTGGGGAGCAACAGTTTTTTTTTGTTTGTTTTGTTTTTGTTTTTTTTAAAAGATTGATTGATTGATTGATTGCTATGTTGGGTCTTCGTTTCTGTGCTAGGGCTTTCCCTAGTTGCGGCAAGCGGGGGCCACTCTTCATCGCGGTGTGCAGACCTCTCACTATCGTGGCCTCTCTTGTTGTGGAGCACAGGCTCCAGACGCGCAGGCTCAGTAGTTGTGGCTCACGGGCCTAGTTGCTCCGCGGCATGTGGGATCTTCCCAGACCAGGCCTCGAACCCGTGTCCCCTGCATTAGCAGGCAGACTCTCAACCACTGCACCACCAGGGAAGCCCGGAGCAGCAGTTTTTAAAGATTTACCAGCACACCATACCGGCCATAATCCAGATGAGCTCATTAAAAGCAAAGCCTCCCCACATAGCTAACAGTTGTAAAGCATAATCATTGAAGGAGAGATATAAATGGCAATGGTAAGAAGAGGGGTGATTCAAAAGAACGTGGTTTCTCTAAACCTTACCCTCTCTCCCCTCCCACAGTGTATAGAGCTAGCTGTCCTAGCTCAGCAGAGGGTGCTTAAGTTGATTTTCATTGAATCTCATTATACTATTTTGAAATTCTTCCCCCTCAAATCTCTATCACCAGATGTTCTATCTGAGAAAATGACCCTGTTACTCTGAAAATTTGCCTGGTCTATTCTCTTTGACTGTAAGTGTGGAAAAGTATACAATTTGTTATGACTACTATTGACCTTTATAGTATTATCTGTCCAACTTTTATTGTTGAACGAGACGAAGTATATTCTTTTTAATTTTCTCATTAAACAGTTCTATAGTATATTTATACTTTCAAAGTGTCCCCAAGCCACTATTTTGATTATATTTTACAACAATTTTGGGAGAGGGGTGGCATTATGGTGCTATTTCAGAGGATCAATCTCCAGAAAGTCCAGAAGTTTTCTCCAACTTATGCACTAATATTGGAGCTTATAGTGGATCATAGAATCTCTAAATTGGCCTTTTTAAAATTTTTTTATTTTATATTGGAGTATAGTTGATTAACAGTTTTGTGTTAGTTTCAGGTGTACAGTAAAGTGATTCAGTTATACATATACATGTATCTATTCTTGTTCAAATTCTTTTCCCATTTAGATTATTACAGAATAAAGAGCAGAGTTCCCTGCTGCTATACAGTAGGTCCTTGTTAGTTATCTATTTTAAATATAGCAGTGTGTACATGTCAATCCGAAACTCCCAATCAGCCCCTCCCCCCACCCATCCCCCCTGGTAACCATTAGTTCCTTCTCTAAGTGTGTGAGTCTGTTTCTGTTTTGTAAATAAGTTCATTTTATCATTTTTTTAAGATTCTGCTTATAAGTGATATCATATGATACTTGTGTTTCTCTGTCTGACTTACTTCACTTAGTATGATAATCTCCAGGTCCATCCATGTTGCTGCAAATGACATTATTTCATTCCTTTTAATGGCTGAATAATATTCCATTATATATATGTACCACATACCCATTCATCTGTCGGTGAACATTTAGGTTGCTTCTATGTCTTGGCTTTTGTAAACAGCACTGTAATGAACATTGGGGTGCATGTATCTTTTCAAACCATGTTTTTCTCTGGATATATGCCCAGGAGTTGGATTGCTGGATCATCTGTTAGCTCTATTTTTAGTTTTTTAAGGAACCTCCATACTGTTCTCCATAGTGGCTGTACCAATTTACATTCCCACCAACAGTGTAAGAGGGTTAAATTGGTCTTTGTAGACTACTAGTGTCCATTTTATACTTTCTGTGTGTCTCTCTGATGCAAGCGCCTATAAAACAAGTTTTTATCCTAATTCCTACAAGCATGCACACATACACACACACTCACACTCACACAGACTTTTAGAGAATTGAGGTTTATCATTAGCCACAACGGCAGCACTTTCAATGTATTAATAACCTACTATGTATTGAGGCACTATTCAAGGTAATGCCACAAGGTAATTTTCCCAGTGATTCAATTAGGTAGATAAAATCATGACCATTTTTCAGAGGAGGAAACTGAGACCCACAAAGTTAAATAATTTACCAAAGTAAGTGGCATTGCCTAATGGGAAAATAATAAAGAAATTAATTTTTCCATTCTCTGAAATTAAATCTTATGGTTAACATAAAATGTAGTTGTCCATGGAGCTGCATATACATGATCTCATTTAATACTCACTATAATACACAAGACTATTACTACACCCTTTTGAAAGTGGTGGAAACAAGATCCAAGAAATTAAGCCATTTGCTTAAGGTTACACAATTAGTATGTAGCAGAGCTAGGATTCAAACGAAGATCATCAGATTTTCAAACCGGGGTCCTTACCACTTTAACTCATAGAGACCAGGTAAATAACCAGCTTTTTATCTGCTTCATTTCTCTCTACTACCCAGACTGCTTAATGACTATATTTCTTTTTGTCCCCTCTCTTTTTTGCTTCACTCTTTCTTGCTCTTCACCAGCATTAGGTATTGCTTTTGCACTATTTCCATTAGCAGTATTGATTTGCTGGTCACATATGGTACTTGGCTCCTCTGAATATTACATGTTGATAAAACATATTGAAAAATGGGCTACATATGTTTTGGGGACTCAGTGGAACAGTGATAGTATATTATTAGAGTTGGCACTCTGGAGAAAGAGATTCAGTCATTGTTTAGACAACAATAAGAAATGAATGTAGGGCTTCCCTGGTGGCGCAGTGGTTGAGAATCTGCCTGCCAATGCAGGGGACACGGGTTCGAGCCCTGGTCTGGGAAGATCCAACATGCCACGGAGCAACTGGGCCCGTGAGCCACAATTACTGAGCCTGCGCGTCTGGAGCCTGTGCTCCACAACAAGAGAGGCCACGACAGTGAGAGGCCCGCGCACCGCGATGAAGAGTGGCCCCCACTTGCCACAACAAGAGAAAGCCCTCGCACAGAAACGAAGACCCAACACAGCCAAAAATAAATAAATAAATAAATAAAAATTAAAAAAAAAAAAAAGAAATGAATGGAGCATCATCTTAACTAGCAAGTTCAGTATTAAAATCACTGCACAGAGGAGATAGCTTTAACTCACTTACGTCATATCCAAAAATCTAATAATCAATAAAAATGTACTGAATACCTACTATGGTACTAAGTACCAGGTTTATTATAAAGAATTATAAGAATCTCCATTCAGTCTGTTGAAATTTATTAGGCTTCAACTATGTGCCAGGCAATGTTTCACGTACTAGGAATACAAAAGTGAACATGTCTGGCACAGGCCCTGCCTCATGAAGCTTACATTCTGGTGAAGGTGAGGGAAAGAACAAATCAAGTAAATAGAAAATAAAGTTATTGAAAATTATAAGTACCATGAAATAAACAAACAAGGATCCCATATAAAGAATGGCAGGAAGGAATGAGACTCACTCTACATTGGATGATTAATGAAGAACTCTCCAAAGCTTATTAAAGCACATATTTTATACTTAAGTGGTTTATATATTAATTGTCGGCAGAGCATACAATAGGAACAAGAATGATATTTCCTTCAGAAGCTTAATGTATTGAAACCTGGAAACTATGTATAACAGACCACAAAAACAACTGAATTTATCAAGAAGTAATACATAATAATAATATTTAATAAGAATGTATATGAAATCCATGTATGTATGTGTATATTTACACACATATATATATATTACTTCTTGAATAAAGAATAGTTAAATTAGAATGATCATTAATTAAGTCATGATATTATATGTTTTGGAAACATCACAATATTATAAATTTGGGGAAAACAATAATGTAATTATAATGCAGTAGGCTTTTTTGTGGTGGTCATCTGGAAACTGTGATATTTCAATTAATTTCAGCAAAGTCCAAGTTAACTCACTTTTCTTCAATATTACCCAGGAGATACTCTTCAAATATAAGAAAATAGAAAGTTGATTCTTATCAATCCAACCAAATTTCAGTTGATTTCTTTTAAATACTAGAAGTTTATTTTGTCTCTACAACCATTTACCAAAAATATTGGAAAAGACCAAAATTATTCCTAGTCTTTTTTTTTTTTTAACATCTTTATTGGAGTATAATTGCTTTACAATGGTGTGTTACTTTCTGCATTATAACAAAGTGAATCAGTTATACATATACATATGTTCCCATATCTCTTCCCTCTTGCATCTCCCTCCCTCCCACCCTCCCTATCCCACCCCTCTAGGTGGTCACAAAGCACCGAGCTGATCTCCCTGTGCTATGCAGCTGCTTCCCACTAGCTGTCCCTTTTACATTTGGTAGTGTATATATGTCCCACTCTCTCACTTTGTTACAGCTTACCCTTCCCTCTCCACATATCCACCCCAAAGTTAGCAGAAGGAAAGAAATCATAAAGATCAGATCAGAAATAAATGAAAAATAAATGAAGGAAAAGATAGCAAAGATCAATAAAACTAAAAGCTGGTTCTTTGAGAAGATAAACAAAATTGATAAGCCATTAGCCAGACTCATCAAGAAAAAAAGGAAGAAGACTCAAATCAATAGAATTAGAAATGAAAAAGGAGAAGTAACAACTGACACTGCAGAAATACAAACGATCATGAGAGATTACTACAAGCAACTCTATGCCAATAAAATGGACAACCTGGAAGAAATGGACAGATTCTTAGAAATGCACAACCTGCCGAGACTGAACCAGGAAGAAATAGAAAATATGAACAGACCAATCACAAGCACTGAAATTGAAACTGTGATTAAAAATCTTCCAACAAACAAAAGCCCAGGACCAGATGGCTTCACAGGCGAATTCTATCAAACATTTAGAGAAGAGCTAACACCTATCCTTCTCAAACTCTTCCAAAATATAGCAGAGGGAGGAACACTCGCAAACTCATTCTACGAGGCCACCATCACCCTGATACCAAAACCAGACAAAGATGTCACAAAGAAAGAAAGAAAATCAGGCCAATATCACTGATGAACATAGATGCAAAAATCCTCAACAAAATACTAGCAAACAGAATCCAACAGCACATTTAAAGGATCATACACCATGATCCAGTGGGGTTTATCCCAGGAATGCAAGGATTCTTCAATATACGCAAATCAATCAATGTGATACACCATATTAACAAATTGAAGGAGAAAACCCATATGATCATCTCAGTAGATGCAGAGAAAGCTTTCAACAAAATTCAACACCCATTTATGATAAAAGCCCTGCAGAAAGTAGGCCTAGAGGGAACTTTCCTCAACATAATAAAAGCCATATATGACAAACCCACAGCCAACATCGTCCACAATGGTGAAAAATTGAAACCATTTCCACTAGTATCAGGAACAAGACAAGGTTGCCCACTCTCACCACTATTATTCAACATAGTTTTGGAAGTGTTAGCCACAGCAATCAGAGAAGACAAAGAAATAAAAGGAATCCAAATCGGAAAAGAAGAAGTAAAGCTGTCACTGTTTGCAGATGACATGATACTGTACATAGAGAATCCTAAAGATGCTACCAGAAAACTACAAGAGCTAATCAATGAATTTGGTAAAGTAGCAGGATACAAAATTAATACACAGAAATCTCTTGCATTCCTATACACTAATGATGAAAAATCTGAAAGTGAAATTAAGAAAACACTCCCACTTACCATTGCAACAAAAAGAATAAAATATCTAGGAATAAACCTACCTAAGGAGACAAAAGATCTGTATGCAGAAAATTATAAGACAGTGATGAAAGAAATTAAAGATGATACAAAATAGATGGAGAGATATACCATGTTCTTGGATTGGAAGAAACAACATTGTGAAAATGACTCTACTACCCAAAGCAATCTACAGATTCAATGCAATCCTTATCAAACTACCACCGGCATTTTTCACAGAACTATTCCTAGTCTTAAAAACACTGTTTTCTCAAATTCGAAGATGATCATTTTCTAGTTGTTTGCTTTTTAGAAGTGAAAATTGAACTATGAATTGCTCAGAATCCTCTTTTATTTTCTCACAGTGAAATGTAGCTGTGGCATTTGCTATTAGAAATATCTTACTGGAATTGGGCTCAGGAGATAGTTTAACTAGGAAGCAGCAGTTAGAAAGACTTTTGTCACTCTCCATTTTTCATCTATTCTGGTTGGTTTTTAGAGATGTTTCAGTGAGCTGACTATGAAGCAGTACCTTCTTGGGTTGGGAGGCTAGGTCTGTCTTACTCTAATGTCTCAAGGTTCTGTGCCATACACATAAAAACAGGAACAGAGTGATAATTGAACAACTAATAAGAACCATGATCAAACAATGTTTTAAAATAAGTACATAATTAAAACCATTGACCCACAAAAAAAGTGCAACTGAACTCAGAAAATATGCATATTCATTCCAGACAGTAACAAAACAATGCCATAAACAACTCCACAAAAATAATAATAAACGTACCAAATAAAAGAAAAATAGATACCCTCTAGGTATCTTAAGACCATAAATGCAGTCTGAGGTCATTTTGTAATATGACAGGAAGAGTTCAGATCCTTTTGGACATTTCTTACCCAAGGAATTTTCTACTGGTCTACTGGTTACTAATATATTTCTGTTGTGATGTCATTCGCTACTGAACTATTCTACCTGGATTATACTCTTTTGATGATTATGGGACCAGACTGGTGGTTCATAGCCAAGGGGGAATATTCATAAGGAAACAGTACCCAGCACTCCTTCTACGACCAATCAGGTGATGTGATTTATTTATGAGGGTAAAGTATGGCAAAGAAAACTCAAGAAGCAGTTGCCAGAGGTCCTCAAGCTTTTGGCTAATGACATAGAATCAAGCACACTTGCCCAATCTGCTCTGTGGAAAGTGAACTCGGTCAATTTTGTAATTTCATGAGATCTCCATGCACCCATTAGGCAATTTCAAAATATCAACTCCTGTGTTCAAATATCCCCAGTAAGGGAAGAAAATATAAGGGTGAGCATCAGGAACTCCCTGACTTAGCTGAAGTTTGACATGTTTCCTGGAAATGAAGAGACTCAGTAGTCAACCTAAAGAGACTACTTAAACCTCGTGTTCCTCTTTGCTGGTACTTTAGCTAAAATCAGAATGGTGTGTGATAGGGCATGCACAGATATTTTCTGAAGGGAGTCTACCCAAAACTAGGTAAAGACTATATTGCCAGACAAGTGTGACTAGTGAAGCAAGCTTTTACTTATTTTTTTTGCATGGATAGCTCCTGCTTTTGAATGGATGACAGAGTGGACATCTCCTATTTACATGGTCTGTGGGCAGTACTTTAACTTAAAGCTGTGTACGTCTTAACTATTGAAAACTGCTTTTCCCACTGAGCAAAGCCCTTCAAGCTTGGTGGTCAACATTTTAAATAATATTAATAACGTCAACATGAACAATAGCTATCTTTATTGAGTACTTACAATGTATCTCTCATTGTGCTGAATGCTCTACATACATTATTTCTTGAGTTAATCTATCTGAAGCTCTAAACCAGTGCTATTCAAAATGTAGTCTTTGAAGCAGTGCCAGTAAGTGAACTGTTTGTTATCAGTCCACAGTGAAATAAGCATAGAAACTGAGTTTAGAAACTTCTATAACAACATTGACATTGTCATAATATCGAAGAAAGTGCTTATCTCCTTGAACAGGAGGGTACTGATAAACTCAGTTGTTGTTGAACTCACGTGAAGAGTTGCATTTGATGCAACCTATGTTGTAGTCATACTCAGTAGGACCACATTGCAACGTGTGAAAATTTAAGATCAGTTTATAAACTAAAACCCAAGCATGTATAAAATATGAAATCCATTTCCTTCATCAAAGATAATTTAATTATAATTTTACAGGTTAAAATTTTGGAACTGGCTATCAATGAACACTTGAAGATAAATTCTGAAGTAACAGCATCATTCATTTCATTTTGAGTAAAAGGTAAAAATGAATAACTTGAACTTTCTGAAATTGCTTTAAAATCTCTTTTATTCTTGTCAACATACTTATGTGAGATGTATTTCTCTATTCTAAGTGTTATTAAAACAAAGCATAGATGGAACCAAGATGGCGGAGTAGAAGGATGTGCTCTCACTCCCTCTTGCGAGAACACCAGAATCACAACTAGCTGCTGGACAATCATCGACATGAAGACACTGGAACTCACCAAAAAAAGATACCCCACATCCAAAGACAAAGGAGAAGCCACAATGAGACGGTAGGAGGGACGCAATCAGAGTAAAATCAAATCCAATAACTGCTGGGTGGGTGACTCACAGACTGGCGAACACTTATACCACAGAAGTCCACCCACTGGAGTGAAGGTTCTGAGTCCCACGTCAGGCTTTCCAACCTGGGGGTCCGGTAACGGGAGGAGGAATTCATAGAGAATCAGACTTTGAAGCCTAGTGGGAATTGATTGCAGGACTTCGACAGGACTGGGGGAAACAGAGACCCCACTCTTGGAGGGTGCACACAAAATAGTGTGCACATCGGGACCCAGGAGAAGGAGCAGTGACCCCGGGGGAGACTGAACCAGACCTACCTGCTAGTGTTGGAAGGTCTCCTGCAGAGGCGGGGGGTGGCTCTGTTTCACCATGGGGAAAAGGACACTGGCAGCAGAAGTTCTGGGAAGTACTCCTTGGCGTGAGCCTTCCCAGAGTCTGTCATTAGCTCCACCAAAGAGCCCAGGTAGGATCCAGTGTTGGGTAGCCTCAGGCCAAACAACCAACAGGGAGGGAGCCCAGCCCCACCTATCAACAGTCAAGTGGATTAAAGTTTTACTGAGCTCTGACCACCACAGCAACAGCCAGCTCTACCCACCACCAGAGCCTCCCATCAAGTCTCTTAGATAGCCTTAACCACCAGGGGGCAGACAACAGAAGCAAGAAAAACTGTAATCCTGCAGCCTGTGGAACAAAAACCACATTCACAGAAAGATAGACAAGATGAAAAGGCAGAGGGCTATTACCAGATGAAGGAACAAGAAAAAACCCCAGAAAAACAACTAAATGAAGTGGAGATAGGCAACCTTCCAGAAAAAGAATTCAGAATAATGATAGTGAAGATGATCCAGGACCTCGGAATAAGAATGGAGGCAAAGATTGAGAAGATGCAAGAAATGATTAACAAAGACCTAGAAGAACTAAAGAACAAACAAACAGAGATGACCAATACAATAACTGAAATGAAAACTACACTAGAAGGAATCAACAGCAGAATAACTGAGGCAGAAGAACGGATAAGTGACCTGGAAGACAGAATGGTGGAATTCACTGCTGCGGAACAGACTAAAGAAAAAAGAATGAAAAGAAATGAAGACAGCCTAAGAGACCTCTGGGACAACATTAAACGCAACAACATTCGCATTATAGGGGTCCCAGAAGGAGAAGAGAGAGAGAAAGGACCAGAGAAAATATTTGAAGAGATTATAGTCGAAAGCTTCCCTAACATGGGAAAGGAAATAGCCACCCAAGTCCAGGAAGCGCAGAGAGTCCCATAGAGGATAAACCCAAGGAGAAACACGCCGAGACACATAGTAATCAAAGTGGCAAAAATTAAAGACAAAGAAAAATTATTGAAAGCAGCAAGGGAAAAACGACAAATAACATACAAGGGAACTCCCATAAGGTTAACAGCTGATTTCTCAACAGAAACTCTGCAAGCCAGAAGGGAGTGGCATGATATACTGAAAGTGATGAAAGGGAAGAACCTACAACCAAGATTACTCTACCCGGCAAGGATCTCATTTAGATTTGATGGAGAAATCAAAAGCTTTACAGACAAGCAAAAGCTAAGAGAATTCAGCACCACCAAACCAGCTCTACAACAAATGCTAAAGGAACTTCTCTAAGTGGGAAACACAAGAGAAGAAAAGGACCTACAAAAACAAACCCAAAACAATTAAGAAAATGGTCATAGGAACATACATATCGATAATTACCTTAAACGTGAATGGATTAAATGCCCCAACCAAAAGACATAGACTGGCTGAATGGATACAAAAACAAGACCCATATATATGCTGTCTACAAGAGACCCACTTCAGACCTAGGGACACATACAGACTGAAAGTGAGGGGATGGAAAAAGATATTCCATGCAAATGGAAATCAAAAGAAAGCTGGAGTAGCTATACTCATATCCGATAAAATAGACTTTAAAATAAAGAATGTTACAAGAGACAAGGAAGGACACTACATAATGATCCAGGGATCAATCCAAGAAGAAGATATAACAATTATAAATATATATGCACCCAACATAGGAGCACCTCAATACATAAGGCAACTGCTAACAGCTCTAAAAGAGGAAATCGACAGTAACACAATAATAGTGGGGGACTTTAACACCTCATTTACACCAATGGACAGATCATCCAAAATGAAAATAAATAAGGAAACAGAAGCTTTAAATGACACAATAGACCAGATAGATTTAATTGACATTTATAGGACATTCCATCCAAAAACAGCAGATTACACTTTCTTCTCAAGTGCGCACGGAACATTCTGCAGGATAGATCACATCTTGGGTCACAAATCAAGCCTCAGTAAATTTAAGAAAATTGAAATCATATCAAGCATCTTTTCTGACCACAATGCTATGAGATTAGAAATGGATTACAGGGAAAAAAACGTAAAAAACACAAACACATGGAGTCTAAACAATACATTACTAAATAACCAAGAGATCACTGAAGAAATCAAAGAGGAAATCAGAAAATACCTAGAGACAAATGACAATGAAAACAAGACGATCCAAAACCTATGGGATGCAGCAAAAGCAGTTCTAAGAGGGAAGTTTATAGCTATACAAGCATACCGCATAAAAAAAGGAACATCTCAAATAAACAATCTAACGTTACAACTAAAGGAACTAGAGAAAAAAGAACAAACAAAACCCAAAGTTAGCTGAAGGAAAGAAATCATAAAGATCACAGCAGAAATAAATGAAATAGAAACAAAGAAAACAATAGCAAAGATCAATAAAACTAAAAGCTGGTTCTTTGTGAAGACAAACAAAATTGATAAGCCATTAGCCAGACTCATCAAGAAAAAGAGGGAGAGGACTCAAATCAGTAAAATTAGAAATGAAAAAAGAGAAGTTACAACAGACAGTGCAGAAATAGAAAGCATCCTAAGAGACTACTACAAGCAACTCTATGGCAATAAAATGGATAACCTGGAAGAAATGGAAAAATTCTTAGAAAAGTATAACCTTCCAAGACTGAACCAGGAAGAAACAGAAAATATGAACAGACCAATCACAGGTAATGAAATTGAAACTGCGATTAAAAATCTTCCAAAATACAAAAGTCCAGGACCAGATGGCTTCACAGGTGAATTCTATCAAACATTTAGGGAAGAGCTAACACCCATCCTTCTCAAACTCTTCCAAAAAATTACAGAGGAAGGAACACTCCCAAACTCATTCTATGAGGCCACCATCACCCTGATACCAATACCAGAAAAAGATACTACAAAAAAAGAAAATTACAGACCAATATCACTGATGAATATAGATGCAAAAATCCTCAACAAAATACTAGCAAACAGAATCCAACAACACATTAAAAGGATCATACACCACGATCAAGTGGGATTTATCCCAGTGATGCAAGGATTCGTCAATATATGCAAATCAATCAATGTGATGCACCATATTAACAAACTGAAGAATAAAAACCATATGATCATCTCAATAGATGCAGAAAAAGCTTTTGACAAAATTCAACACCCATTTATGATAAAAACTCCAGAAAGTGGGCATAGAGGGAACCTACTTCAACATAATAAAGGCCATATATGACAAACCCACAGCAAACATCATTCTCAACGGTGAAAAACTGAAAACATTTCCTCTAAGATCAGGAACAAGACAAGGTTGCCCACTCTCACCACTATTATTCAACATAGTTTTGGAAGTCCTAGCCATGGCAATCAGAGAAGACAAAGAAATAAAAGGAATACAAATCGGAAAAGAAGAAGTAAAATTGTCACTGTTTGCAGATGACATGATACTATACATAGAGAATCCTAAGAATGCCACCAGAAAACTACTAGAGCTAATCAATGAATTTGGTAAAGTTGCAGGATACAAAATTAATGCACAGAAATCTCTTGCATTCCTATACACTAATGATGAAAAATCTGAAAGAGAAATTATGGAAACACTCCCATTTACCATTGCAACAAAAAGAATAAAATACCTAGGAATAAACCTACCTAGGGAGACAAAAGACCTGTATGCAGAAAACTATAAGACACTGATGAAAGAAATTAAAGATGATACCAACAGATGGAGAGATATACCATGTTCTTGTATTGGAAGAATCAATATTGTGAAAATGAGTATACTACCCAAAGCAATCTACAGATTCAATGCAATCCCTATCAAATTACCAATGGCATTTTTTACGGAACTAGAACAAATCATCTTAAAATTTGTATGGAGACACGAAAGACCCCGAATAGCCAAAGCAGTCTTGAGGGAAAAAAACGGAGCTGGAGGAATCAGACTCCCTGACTTCAGACTATACTACAAAGCTACAGTAATCAAGACAATATGGTATTGGCATAAAAACAGAAACATAGATCAATGGAACAAGATAGAAAGTCCAGAGATAAACCCACGCACCTATGGTCAACTAATCTATGACAAAGGAGACAAAGATACACAATGGACAAAAGACAGTCTCTTCAATAAGTGGTGCTGGGAAAATTGGACAGCTACATGAAAAAGAATGAAATTACAACACTCCCTAACACCATACACAAAAATAAACTCAAAATGGATTCGAGACCTAAATGTAAGACCAGACATTATAGAACTCTTAGAGGAAAACATAGGAAGAACACTCTTTGACATAAATCACAGCAAGATCTTTTTTGATCCACCCCCTAGAGTAATGGAAATAAAAACAAAAATAAACAAATGGGACCTAATGAAACTTAAAAGCTTTTGCACAGCAAAGGAAACCATTAACAAGACGAAAAGACAACCCTCAGAATGGGAGAAAATATTTGCAAACGAATCAATGGACAAATGATTAATCTCCAAAATATATAAACAGCTCATTCAGCTCAATATTAAAAAGACAAACAATCCAATCCAAAAATGGTCAGAAGACCTAAATAGACATTTCTCCAAAGAAGACATACAGATGGCCAAGAAGCACATGAAAAGCTGCTCATCATCACTAATTATTAGAGAAATGCAAATCAAAACTACAATGAGGTATCACCTCACTCTTGTTAGAATGGGCATCATCAGAAAATCTACAAACAACAAATGCTGGAGAGGGTGTGGAGAAAAGGGAACCCTCTTGCACTGTTGGTGGGAATGTAAATTGATACAGCCACTATGGAGAACAGTATGGAGGTTCCTTAAAAAACTAAAAATAGAATTACCATATGACCCAGCAATCCCACTACTGGGCGTATACCCAGAGAAAACCATAATTCAAAAAGACACATGCACCCCAATGCTCATTGCAGCACTATTTACAATAGCCAGGTCATGGAAGCAACCTAAATGCCCATCGACAGACGAGTGGATAAAGAAGTTGTGGTACATATATACAATGAAATATTACTCAGCCATAAAAAGGAATGAAATTGAGTCATTTGTTGAGATGTGGATGGATCTAGAGACTGTCATACAGAGTGAAATAAGTCAGAAAGAGAAAAACAAATATCGTATATTAACACATGTATGTGGAACCTAGAAAAATGGTACAGATGAGCCGGTTTGCAGGGCAGAAGTTGAGACACAGATGTAGAGAACAGACATATGGACGCCAAGGGAGGGGAAAATGCGGTGGGGTGGGGATGGTGGTGTGCTGATTTGGGCGATTGGGATTGACATGTATACACTGATGTGTATAAAAGTGATGACTAATAAGAACATGCAGTATAAAAAAACAAACAAACAAAACAACTAATACTAAAGTTTCATTTGGTTATTTGTATGGAAATATGTTAATATAAATGTTTCAGACATTACATGAAATTTCTAAAAATCTTATATGTTCTGGTATAATGTTATAAGTAATAATTCTAGTTATTACTTTAAAATGTGTATCTCAGAAATAACTAAATTTCCTTGTCAATTGCATTATTATGAACTTTCACCAAATCTTTAACTGTGGTCATTTTTAAGTCTTTTGTCATTTACAGACAGTTCTGGGTGTACTCTGATGCTTTTGCAAATATGTTCCTATAAAAGGCTTTCATCTTCAAGAAATTCATGGAAAAGACTCTGACAACTACAGGTTTCTGGTAACTGACTGTACTGCTGAACTGAATGAATAAGCATTTTCAGAACTCTAATGAAAAACTGATGAACTCATAAAAGTGCTAACAAAAGATCAAGATGAAAAAAAAGTTAATTACATGGGACTGAGTGAACTGATGAGGATGATTATAATTTTTGTGACTTTCTGTTTGAATTAAAAAAAAAAAATCCCACAAGGACTCAGAGGCAAAGAATATACAAATCAATTTTCACTGCAAAGTAAAGGAGCTGTTACAGTGGAGGATTACTGGACTGAATGTCTATATTATGACATAGTATGAGTGAGTTTCGTGTTTGGTAATCGCAATCATTGTTGCTTTTGTTGTGGTCATCCATTTACAGTGCTTGGTGTCAGTCTATTTATCTCTTGTAAAAATAAAATACAGTGTGTGTGTGTGAAAAAAAAAAAGAAGATGGATATGGTCATCAGAGGAATTAATGAACTGGATGATTGGATGATGAGGTAAGGGAACAATCCCAAAATAAATGATTTAGAAACTTCTAAAAAAAAAAAAAAACAAGGCATAGAAAGAGTTATATGTACAATCATTCCTTGCAAGTAGCACTGTCATTGATCCAGTCTAGATTATGTAAATTAATTATCAAGAAGCAGACTCATTTGTCACATTAAAAACTTTTGGTGTTGATATACATGGTGTCTTTCAAAGTGTGCATATAGACATCTGATATGGGGACTCCCTATTTCATTCATGTAACCATTAATTGTCTATACTTATACTTTCAATGAATAACATACAGTTTTTATAATTAATTTTTTCTTATTATGTCTGTTATTGTTATATTTACTAAAATGTACTTTCATGTTTGTTGAATCTAATAAAAATGTGGGTTTATATTTTTGTATTGAATTCATTTTTGTTGTATTTTCTAAAAGTATTAGTCACTGATGAATTAAATTAATTTTTTTAAATATCCGATCCTTCATCACAGAGAGTTTGTCAAGTACTGTACTCCACTGAATTCAATGCATATTAGGAAATTCTCAGTAGTAGGAAAAATGGTGATGATGGTCATGATGTCATCTCCTATTTAACTGTAATGTAGGCCCAGTGAGAATGTAATCATCATTATCCTCATATTTCAGATAGGAAAACTTAGATTCAGGGAAGTTAAATAACTGGTTCACTGTGACATAACTATTAAGTGATAAAGCCAAGAATCTGTCTGATTTTCAAAGCCCATTTTCTCAGCCATTATCACTATATTGCCTTCCCTTTACACACAGATAGTAATGCCAAACTTACCGAAAATTTGCAATTATGAAAGTACAGGCCAAAGAAATTTTTTCCTCCTAAACCACTGGAGAGTAAGTTGCCAACATGATGCCCCATCAACCCTGAATATTTAATTGTGTGTTTTCTACCATAAAAGGCATTCTCCTGCATAATCACAACACAACCATCAAAATCAGAAAATTTGCATTGCTACATCACTACCATCTATTTTTCAGACCACCAGTCAAGTCTCCACAATTGTCCCAATAATGTTTTTTATAACAAGGATCCAACTCACAATAGTTTGTTGCCTTTGATTGCCATACCACTTTAATTTCCTTCACTGGAACAGTTCCTCAAACTTTCCTTTGCACTCACCACCTTTATAACTTTCAAGATTATAGGCCAGTTATTTTGTTGGCTATACCTCAGTTTAGGTTTGTCTGATGTGGTCTCATGAAAAATTCAGGTTATACATCTTTGACAGGATTATCACAGAAGTAAAGCTGCATTCTTCTCATTGCACCTTATCAGGTGGTGCACAATTTCAATCTGTCTCATTACAGATGGTGTTCACATTGATCATTCAATTAGTGTGGTGCCTGTGGGGCTTCTCCATTGTAGTTACTCTTTTTTATTTTTGTAATTAATAATTATTTTGTGAGAGACACTTTGAATATATGTAAATAGCAGGGTCTTCATCACACTTTCAATTTATTTATTTCATCAATATTTATTAGTATAGATTCATGGTCCCTTAATTTATTCAATGGATTATAATCCATTATTATCATTATTTATTCTTACGCTGAAATTGTTCCTGACTTAACCAGTGGGAATACTACTGAATCTACCTCCAGTATCCTTTTGACATGTCCCCACCATATCCCATCATTATTTGAGAATTTCCTGGCTTTCCGATGAACAAGGTGTTCCAGCTTTATGTTATACTTTCTTTGCCCCAGTCTTGGAATCAGCCATTTCCCCAAAAAGTTCTGGCTCCTTTTAAGGAAGAATTATATTAAAAGAAGTGATGTTCTGGGCAATGGTTGCACTCATTAATATCAGATTGTCACGGCTCCCAGACCCTTCAGTGGACAGAACATAAACACATGCACACACACATATGCAAGTGCAAAAACATACACAAACACACACATCTACATTTCATATCTCTCTGTGTATATTAAAACCATGAATTCATACTGAGAACTCCAATTCCAATCCAATTACACAGTGTTCATCTTAGCTTTCTCCTTTTCCATATTTGTAACTCCCTTCTCCAAGAGGAAGAACCTGGTTCTCATTATCCTTAATATAATTACTTATTTGGTCATTACCCCTGTATGTGACCAATCCCCCTTAACAATTGCTACACCTTCCCACATTCAGTTGCTCTCATCAACCCAAATGAATTCCAATCTCACCCCATTTGGACTCTGTGCTGGGCTGCCACTGCTGTTTCATATGTGGACAATTTCCTCATTCCAACCATGCTTGGACACCACGCGCTAAGCCAACAATGATGTGTGGACTTCAAATTTACCTCAGTCAGCCGATGCCATCCCACCGTGTTGTCCCTCTGAGTGGATGCTCTTCTCAGCCCGACTTACCTCTGACACTACATTCTACCCACTCCTCCCTGGGGATGCCCTCTTCACCCTGCTCAGGTTCTAACATACCACACATCCCTCCTATGCAGATGTCTTACCCTTCTAGGCTCCCAGGTCTTTCTCTTCAACAATATTGCTGCACCCCACCTAGTGGATTCAGGATTGAATTTTTCAAGAAGAATGAAAGGAAAAAGAAAGAAATGGAAGGGAAATGCAATGTATGGGTAGAGAAAGGGAAAGGAAAAGGAAAAAGAAGGCTGGGATATTTTAATTTTAAAATGATTAAATTTATTTTGATCCAGCATAAGCATATGTGCTTCCATTATCACTTTTTTGCACTTTACAGCCATAATGCTTCATTATGGGAAATTTTCTGAAGAGAGTTTCTTTGAAAACTCCTCTATTCCCTCAACCCTCTAAACACCACACCCCACCCAAAATGCCCCACATGAACATATCTTCATTTTCATTAGAATCATTAATATAAACGTCAAGATTTCCATGTAGATCACCAAAAGTCTGGCAACAG
The DNA here is from genome assembly GCF_028021215.1 of Eschrichtius robustus. Taxonomy (NCBI): domain Eukaryota; kingdom Metazoa; phylum Chordata; class Mammalia; order Artiodactyla; family Eschrichtiidae; genus Eschrichtius; species Eschrichtius robustus. The sequence goes on from NC_090845.1 coordinate 88,709,163, forward strand.
CAGCAATGTGCTGAATGGTCAATTGCTTGTCTCTAAGCCCCTCTTTGGAAAATGGAATGATAAAGTGGTTAAGTTATAAAACTAGGCAGACACGGGAGTGGGAAGGGTAAGCTGGGACGAAGTGAGAGAGTGGCATGGACATATATACACTACCAAATGTATAATAGATAGCTAGTGGGAAGCAGCCACATAACACAGGGAGATCAGCTCCGTTCTTTGTGACCACCTAGAGGGGTGGGATAGGGAGGGAGGGAGGGAGACGCAAGAGGGAGGAGATATGGGGATATAGGTATACATATAGCTGATTCACTTTGTTATACAGTAGAAACTAACACACCATTATAAAGCAATTATACTCCAATAAAGATGTCAAAAAAATAATAAAATAAAAGTAAGCAGAGTACATGTGTCAGAATGCATTCTTCTCTGCAGTTCAAGGTGTTGAAATAGTTTTGATAAGAAATAAATTTCTTTCCCATTGACTTCAAATCCATCGGTGGCAATCACTGCATAGCGGTACACATTGATACACCAGGTCTAGAAACAATTTGATCTTAATTGTCTCTAGTAAGTAGAAATAACCAACTATAGGGGTAGTTACAGCTCAATCATCAGCTGCATTAAGAATAGGATATATTTCAAACATATTCATCTTCACTCTGACCTATAAAATCTAATATTTTATAGAATTTCCACCATTTATTTCTTCTGCCACAGATTTTCTCATAACTAGTTTGCCTGTATCCAAAGCCAGCCTGTCTTTCCAATCCCGAACTCCTCACGTCAATTGGTACAAACTATGAACAGAAGAACCTCCATTTCTGGAGTGAGCCGCCATTGTGTATTGAGGTTGTGGAACCTGGACTCAGTTCTGGTTCTGTCACTTATTAGCTGTCTGAACTGAAAACCATAACCTCTCTGTCTTCTTGTAAAGGGGTGAAAGAGAGACAAGATTTATGACTCTCCAAGGTTTACCTCAGCTTTCCAGTTTTAAGACCTTTGAAATTATAATAGAGTCGCCATGATGAAGAAAGATCACTGGCTCAGAAATCACCGTTTTAAGATCTGATCTTCTGATCATGTCCCCTGACCCTTAATACATTCACCTCCTTTACTCTTCATATCCAATTCACCCCTAAGACTTGGCAGTTTTACTACCTAAATATCTTTCAAAGATGTACACTAACTTTCCTCTAGCCTAGTCCAAACCACCATTATTTTTTGTCTAAACAAATACAACTGCTTCCTCATTATTGTACATTAATCTACCTTCATCCCATATCTTCAATATACAGCCAGGGTAATCATTTCGAAATGCAAATGTAATCATGTTGTCTCAACACATTTGTACTTATAACTCTCCATTGGTTTTCTATTGCCATTAGGATACAAACTAATTCATTAATGTAACCAGTCTATAAACCCTTTATGGGCCAGCCTGGAACAATATACTTCTTCATTCTAAGCCTTCTTATTCTACTTATTCTACTACCTCTTATTCTAAGACCACCTTCTCTCCATCAGTACACCCAGTGTTCCCTTGCAATGCACTGTACTTTAGGCACACTGATCTTATTTGGATTTTTCATACTCACCATTCTTTCTCCCATCTTAATATCTTTGCAGATACTATTGTCTCCATGGACTGTCTGTCTCTTCTCTCATATCCAATTAATGTTGACTCAAAGTATGAATTCATCTTAAGCACTACTTGCTAAGGGAAACCCTCCCTAACCACCTAGAGTAATTCAAATCTCCATATTATGGAATCTTATTGACCATATGCCTCTCCTTTATAACACTTTTCTCATTTGTAATTTTACATCTATTTCCTAGGGCGTTTGATAAATGTATGTCTTCCACACTAGTCAAAAAGAATAGTTCACTACTGCATCCCCACACCTAACATAGTGCCTGCCACATAATGAGTTCTTGAGTCAAGTAGCCTGGATTATAGTCCTAGGTAGTATCTATTTTGCTATGTGATCGTTGATTTTTCAAGGAGTATAACCTCTTTATTCTTCAAACTTCTCATCTTTAAAAGTAATACTATCTATATCAGAGGGTTGTTTCTGACAGCTAAGTAAGATATAGTCATAGAGAAGGTGCAATGATTTATTTTTGAAATTTCAATATATAGCTCATATCTGTGAAGTGAATGAATAAAATTCATGAAACTAGTACACTGTATATGTTGTGGTTACAGTAACACCTCCAAAAATGTGTAGATGGTAGATACTAATGACTTCCTATCTTTGGTTAAATACCCTGTTTCCTAAGAGTTTGTGGCTATACTTTCTAATGGAAAGAAAAATTAGCCTTGTCAATGACCTTAAAACCCTTTTTTATAGCCCATACAACTCTTCCCACAGCCTTCTTCCCTCTTGTGTCTGTGAAATAATTGTCACATTTTAGTAGGAACTTTCAGGGTTGATGAATTAGCCCTGATAATTGATAACTTCAGAGATGGGTCCATAACCAGAGATGGCATTTGATTGGCTCATACTGTTATAGGAGAAAGTAAGAGGCACCTGGACCATATTGTTAGAGTGAGAGGAAGAGAGAAGAGATTTTAAGTTTAAAACTTGCTACATTTTCCTTTTACAAGAGATTTAGCTTTTACCACAAAAAGATATTGACTGTAACTAAGATTTATACCATGAAGCTATTGTGTCAGGAAGAAAGGAGAAGTAAGGCAGTAGCTATATATGTCTTGCTGACCATGAGATTCTTGGTGTCTAACACAATGCCTAGCACACAGTGGGCCCTCAGTAACTATTTGTCGTAGGAATGAATGACATGAATAATGAAAAAATAAATGAATAAATGGAACAACACTGGAAAATGAAACAAGAAGCACTGAAAAAATACTTTACTAGTCATCAGAGACCACTTATTCCAACTCAGATGGTTAGTTCTTTTTTTCAGACTCCACTTAATCTTTTACAATGTGCTCAAGGCATAAACGTACTTTAATATCAGTTACCTCCAGATTTTCCTGTGCATGAGGTCAAAAGTTCTCTTTCACTAATAGATGTAGCTAAGGCCAATGAATGTCAATAAAAATTAGTGCCAAATTTTAGTTAGCCTTCAAATTCCATTTCAAAGTGTATTTGCACTTGCTTCTTGTTTGGCCCCAAGGGTGTCATCCACCCATCTGTGAGCCACTCCTATTTAACATTTCCTCGCCGTTTTGGTGACCTAGCACCTGACAACTGAGGTAGAATATAAATCTGGAAGATTCTCATAGGACCTTTAACTTGTTTTGATGAGTCCAGAAGAGAAGGAATTGAGAAATACACCCATGATCAGTGTAGTTGGAGAGAAGGTCAGAAATTTCATTTTATCCTCATGGGGCTGATTGCAATTGAAACCATTATTGTTCAGTGTTTTTTTCCATTAAACAAAAAACGAAGATCCAAAGTATTTTTACATGTGCTGCTATATATTACAGTATGTACAGCCATCAGATATAATATATATTTTCAAGTAATTTGTACATATATCACATATATGATATATATACATATGTTTATTTACATGATGTACATAAACATATGTATCGTTTCAATGTACGATTTGGGCCACTCTTTTACTTGGAAAGAAATGGAAAGATAATATTAACTAAACAATAATCATAGTTAATGTGCTTGTTTGATGTTTTGTTTTGCTTTTGTTTGGTTTAAAACTCTTGACTAGCTTCCCTTAGAAAAAAACCTGGTTAAATATGCAGTTTGGTTCTTCACACAGAGAGATGAAGTTCTGAAAATCTAACTCCCGTGTGCTTTGAAATTAAAATAATGAAAAGGGGGGAAAGGTTTGTCTAACAGGAGGACAGCCAAACACAACTATACAGTCTGAGCTTCAAACAGTTCCTGCTTCAAGAGTCACAGAGCCGTTGAGAGTAAAGAAAGAAAGAGAATCCATGTTCCTTTTTCATATAGCACCATGAAGTGCAACATTCAGCTCTGTTTTTAATGCCAAGTAGTCACACTATAAAAAGGAACATTATTTTAGAGTGCTTGAAGTGACTTATAAAAAGCCTTTCGAAAGATTAAGATGCTGGTGGTGCTATGCAAATGTCTCACTTGAAATTTTAAAAATAAATGTTTACTTTGCTTTCCATTTAGAGAAAAAATACAATGCCTCCCCCATACCCAGAGTGCTATCTATTTAACCATTTGCTGAATGGTTAAAATGGTTTACCTATCCACCTTTTATCCTAGACTGTATGTATGACATAGATATAACTTTACAATGGAATCATTCTGCTCTTCATTTCATTATTGGTAGTATTCTTAAATTTTTGTCCTCCTCTTATTGCCTCCTTCACTCCATCAACCAAAAACCTAAGGATCTATGTCGCCTTTACTATACATATTATATATCTAGGAACTGATCTATCCTAATATGTTATAATCTTACACTCTATATTTTATGTTTCTGGCAATATGGTGGACTATATGTGCAGAGAAATGCTTCCTGGTACAGAACACTGTACTTACCTAGCATGTTACAAACATAATCTATAAGTTTCTGGCAATAGAGTAGACTAGATGAGCAGAAAATACCTCTTCATACAGAATAACTTAAAGTGCTACATAAAATATCTTTAAATATCCCTTTTAAAACGCTTGTGATAAAATAAGAGAATCAATGGAGGAGATAGACGTGACAAGACAATGTAATAACAGAGGTGGTCTCTGGCAATCATGTTTGCATTATGTGCCATTGCTCTCCCTGCACTGGGTTACTGCTGTTTGGCAAGGAGCAGACACACGAGCCAAGCTGAGCGGATCAATTTTTTTCTTCTGGAAATTTAAATCTAGGATTCAGAAATTGCAAGTCAATCTTTTCATATGGCTCTAAATTTGAGAGTTGTAGGGCAACCATATTTTGCCACATGGGCATAGAAGCAAGGAAAGTTAGTCTTCAGTATAAGTGAAAAATGAAGCAGAGAAAGAGAATCAAGCAATAGACAGTACTCCCTGGGTTTATGGCAGCTTTCTATATCCTGATTCTAGTCCCTTTTTGAGGTCCAGATGTGCTTCTACCTGCATTAGCCTGCTATGGCTACTATAACAAAGTACCACAGTGGCTTTAAAAACAGAAATGTATTTTATTAGAGTTCTGGAGGCTAGAAGTCTGAGATCAAAGTGTCAACAGGTTGGTTTCTTTTGAGGCTCTATCCCTGGCTTGTATATAGTCGTTTTCTCCCTGTGTATTCAGATGATCTCCCCTCTCTGTGTTCAAATTTCATCCTCTTATAAGGAAACCAGTCATATTGTATTAGGGCCAATATTTATTACCTCATTTAACCTCAATTAACTCTTTAAAATCTCTATCTCCAAATGCAGTCACATTCTGATGTACTGAGTATTGTAATTTAAACATATGAATTTTGTGGGGGACATGATTCAGCCCATCCCACTGCCCTTGGATTCTATGAGACAAATTTATATCTTTGCATAACCTATATAAAGCTTACACACCATGTGGACCAATTTCTATTCAGTGTTGCACATAAAGAATTGAAAAATCAACACACAAGAAATAATTCAAAATTATTAAAATACTTACTGAGGTGTCAGGAAATGCCAAGAAGAAGTTCCAAAGTTTACACACTACAAAATTCCTTTAATATCTTCTTCATCCACTTATCTCTTCAAAATCCCAGTCATTATAACATCCCAATATCTTTCACTTCTCTCTTGAAATACAGATGTATGTGTCTGTGTGTGTTTTCTCTTTCTGTTATCACAGTGAAAGAATGCTGACTCTTATGCAATGTAAGGAAAATCTTTGTTCCACTCTATTACCTTCCTAACAAGCATTGTTTCTCTTCTTCCCTGTATTTCCTCTATCTGACCTTAAGCTTACCAGTATTACTCAAATTCTGAAGAAAAGATTTTATATAAACCTTTCTTTTCAAGGGTTGGAATGGTTTGGCAGCTATGGCCACAGCCACCATCCTCCAGAGGACCAAACCAAGATTTCTCTCACTGTTCTATCAGGCTAGTCCAATAATATCTGTGCACATGTTATTTGCATATAGTTAGGGCTGCCCTAACTGTAAATAATATGTAGAGCCACCAGATAACTTCAGGATATTAGGTGACACTTGCTAATAATATCTTCTACCTCTACCTCACCCTACCAAAAAAAAAAAAATCTCCTCTATTGACCCTGGTACAATTTCAACTATCTCTCTCTATTGGCCTTAGTAACTGAAGGGCCCAGATCAAATGTGAATGTAAGCTCTGGAAAGGAAAACAAATTAGTTTACCTAGTAAAGATAATGGCCTTAAGTGAGTATGACAGTGGACAGCTAAGTTTTAATGGGTGTAAAGGGTTGGAGCAGGCAAGAAAGTTTTGGGGTTTGGGGGGCTACCCAAGGATGGTCAAGGTAACTAAAGAATGGAATAAGTGTAGTGAGTGCATGGGAAAGGTATAGGGGGAAACCAAGAATAAAAATGTGTTAAACACAAACTTTACTCACATATCTGCAATTTTTATTTAAACACCATGGCTGAAGGAAATCGTCATTATAAAAGTATCAGTCTTGGGCATGGAGGAAAGACATGTGTTCTGCCCTTTAGCTCAAATTCCAAAAGACTAGTTCATAAATAAAACTTTCAAACGTTCAATGTGACTAAAACCACTTGACCCTCTTTATTTTATCTACTCCATGTCTTTCACATATCATCTACTAATCATCCTAATAGTCAAATAAGAGATCCCTGAAGCTATAGCCCTTAGCCTGTATTTGGCACATTATGCTTAGAAATAATACAAACTTGTATTTCCTTGTGTGTTCAAAATACACCCATTTAAAAAACTCATTTGCCTCCTACTGCACTACAATTCAATTTTTGAGTGTATGTCTCAAGATGGCTGTTTGCCTGGCTATTGGTTGACTCCCCTGACATTTCCCTCTGACTTTGTACATTGCTTTTTAGAACTCTAAGTTTTGTTTGCTCCCCTCCAAAGAGATTTCTTAAATGTGTATATATGATAAACATTGCACTATGCTGGACTGGAAAAACAGAGTCTTGAGGCATTTTTAGAGATCTGTTGCAACTAATTAGCATGATTTATTTATTTCCTGTATATTTTCATTCTCTGTGACATCTTTCATCCAAGGAGCTCAGAGTTTTTCAAATATAAACTAACCCTCACAGCACCCCTGGAAGTGTAAACAGCAAACAAGGGATAGAAGGAAAATCCATCTATACGGTATTCAAAACAAATTCCCCTGTCCAATACAGTAGAGAAAGACCAGTCTTGGAACTATTCCACTTAAAGAAACAACCCTTGAAAATACAACCTGGGAACAATATCCCCCACCAGAATTGGAAACAAGTGTGAGCACTCAGAAGTTATAAATAAATTACTTTGTATTTCTCTTTCATAGAAAATCTCTAGAGAGAGAACTATAGCAGATCACTTCTCAGAGGTGACAAGATTTTAAATGCTCAGATGTGATTGTCAGTGGCAACTTTTCCCTGGACAGGGGAAGATAGAGAAAATGACATTAAAGAGGAATAGGGTTATGGCAATGGATCAATTTCTACAATTGGTAAGTCTCTGCCATAAGGTATATGGCGATAGTGTCAGGAGTGTGGGTATCTGTGTGGGTCAGTGCAGAGCAGCCAAGACTGAAGGAGGTAGGTTTAGGACAAATCAAAAGGATGGGACCTAATTTATCTATTTATAGTAATCACTAAACCAGCTCTTGCTTCCTCTTAAGGATTCAGGCCTAGGGAGAGTGGAGGACAGTGATATAGAAGCCTAGACTACCTCTTTCCAAGCATACTCGAGTTTCTCCTTTTTATCCTATCTTTGAGGAAAGAGAGGAGAGAGAGAGGGGGAAAAAAAAGAGCTGCCTGGTTTACAATAGGGATATTAAAATTATAAGTAATGTAAATACCGTGCTTATAACTAACACTTACTGAGTGACTATAATGTACCAAGCACTGTGAAAAACTTTTACATATATAATCTCATTTAATTCTCACAGTAACTTTACAAGGTAGGTACTATTAATATTCTCACATAACAATGGGGGAAATGCAGATTCTGAAAGCTTAAATAACTTGTCAAGATTACGAAGCTAGTAAGCTGCAGAGCCAAGATGCTAACCTAGGCCTATCTGATTCCAAAACCTTTACTTTCAATCCCTGTACCACTGTGTCTTCCTGTATTAGAGACTAAAAGGGGCTTTGGACATTCTATTATATAACTGTAAATGCATTCCAGTCTGACTGCAGACTTGGGAGTGGATAGCACTGGAGTTGTATGGGAAGTTCTGAGAGGAAGCTGAAAACCAAACAAAACACAGCAGAAGATTAACTAAATAAGCCTTTTCTTTGCCTCCTTGGCCAATTTTGCCAAAGAAAAAAGCGGTTAATGGTAGAAATAAACTAAGCTAGGTGACACTGGACAGTGTCACTGACCTGTGGATATGGTAAATGAGAGTCCCCAAGCAGCCCCAGAAAACATCTGATTACATATAAAATAATTAACCCGGAGGAATTTCTTTCCTTTGATACCTTTCTTTCTGTATCAAAAATTACATACTTCCGTAGCATAACCATGATCTATAAAACTGCTTAAAAAGTGGAAACCTGTTTATTGTGCCTCTCCAATCCCCGTCTATAGTACCTCGCCACCTTTTGGAATCCATAAACAAATGTACAGTCTCTTCTGCTGCCTCTGGTCCTGCACTACCATGTCCCACCTGTTTGCTTTTTCTGTCAATAATACCGTCTCTAAATTCTTCCTGACTTCCTCTTTCTATTGAACCTTATTTACATTTTGTTCCATTTCCTTAGAGACCAGAAATTAAAATGATAAACTAATTTTGTGATAAAGTGTTGATAATTTAAGGGCTTAATGCTTTGAGATCACATTAGCATTTGAACCTCAATAAGTTATCACTGCTAAGATGACAAGTCCCAGGTAGAGCTAGTGAAGTAGATACTCTGGGTAAAGATCATTGACAGCAAGACATTTGAATCACATCATCTAAGAAACTGGAAGCTTTCATGATATGTAAAGCCAGTCTGGTGCTACAGGGAGGCGAAGAGGCTAGTTCACTGTAACAGCTGTCTCATCAGCCCTGGCTGGGACATGGAAGACACTAACCCCAAGGAAACATTGATTATGAAAAATGAGCCATCCAGGTTGGAGAAAGTCTGGCTACAACAGCTCCATTTACATGAGCGATATCTGTCTAAAATCCTTTTTCGTTATTGGAAAAGAAGAGGCTGAATAGACCAGTTGTCTTCCCTTGTTTTGTATCGACTCTAGCTCCTTTGGCAGCAAAAAGTAAAAACAAATGAAAATGAATGAAGGTTAAAAAGACAATGGAGATTTAAACCATAAAAAATTATTCTATATGGATTTTATCCCCTGTATACTAATAATGCAAGCCAGCCCATTTTACTGTTATTTGAGATAAAAGAAAAAATTATAGATAAACATACCTAATCTCTCTTGTTTTCTCTGCAATAAATAAAAATCAATAATTAAATATGTACTTACCTTCCCCTTTTGTGAGAATCTGAACATGATTGGAACTATGGACCTCACCAATTTAGACATGTCAAGTGGAAAAAAACAACTCTGCTAGAAAATTCGGGGGCCACAACAAAGTGATTCTTTAAAATAAAGAACTTTTTGGCACTTCTGTTTCTGTTTTTTCTTACCATCCATTTACTCAACTCATTCCAAATTCTGCTGTCACTTTACACCCCTGCTTAAAATCTTTCAGTGGCTTTGCATGGACCACGGGTTAAATCCAAATTCCTTAAGACGATGTCCTAGTCCATGTGGGTTGCTACTACAAAATGCCATAGACTGGAAGACTTATAAACATAACAGAAATTTATTTCTGACAGTTCTGGAGGCTAGGAAGTCCTATATTAAGGACCTGCAAATTTGGTGTCTGGGGAGGGCCTGCTTCCTTGTTCATAGATGGCTGTCTTTTTGCTATGTCCTCACATGGTGGAAGGAACAAGTGAAGACTCTGGAATCTATTTTATTTTATTATTATTTTTTTAATAAATTTATTTATTTATTCATTCATTCATTCATTCATTCATTCATTTATTTATTTATTTTTGGCTGCATTGGGTCTTCGTTGCTGTACGCGGGCTTTCTCTAGTTGCGGCGAGCAGGGGCTACGCTTTGTTGCAGTGCGCGGGCTTCTCATTGTGATGCTTCTCTTGTTGCAGAGCTCGGGCTCCAGGCGCATGGGCTCAGTAGTTGTGGCTCGTAGGCTCTAGAGCACAGGCTCAGTAGTTGTGGCACACGGGCTTAGTTGCTCTGCGGCATGTGGGATCTTCCCAGACAAGGGCTCGAACCCGTGTCCCCTGCATTGGCAGGTGGATTCTTAACCACTGCACCACCAGGGAAATCCGGGAATCTATTTTATAAGGGCAATGATCCAATTTATATGGGCTCCACACTCATGCCCTAATCACTTCCCAAAAGCCCCACGTCCAGATACAATCACATTAAAATTAACTTTTAACATACAGATTTGGGAATGACACAAATATTGTCGATAGCATAAAATTTGCATAGCCTTGTATGATCTTGTAACTAAGTACTTCTCTGCTCTCTGAACACAACTCACTTGGCACTCAACTATCCAGCTCTACTGGATTTCTTTCAGTTCTCCAAATGGCTATAGTCCTTCTTATCCTGACTTCTCAGATGCCTCTGATTATTTCTAGTAAATAGTTTAAGCCCACCTCATCTCTGCCCTGGATTTGTTCAATGGACCCCCAATTAATCCTTGCCTCTATTTTTCCCATTCCAATTCATTCTCCAGACTGCAGCCATAGTCACTCCCATCCTAACTCGCTTACTGTTACGTCTCTTAAGGCATTCTCCAAAACAACACAAATTTCATTATGTCATATTCTTGACTAAGTTTCTTCAGGAGCTAACCATTTTTTTCAGGGTAAAAATTCAAACTCCTTAGCATTAAATAGGTCATCCATGACAAAAGATCCTACCTGCCATTCCAGCTACATAACTCTCCACCTCTTCATCTGCAATCCATGTTTGAACAAAATAGAAGTGCCTACAGATCCCTCTAAATGCTTCAGGTTCTTCCAAAATGCCTCATTCATAGGAAAACTAGATGTCCACTACTGACCTATGATTTCAGAAGTCCAGAAAGACTCTACCTCAAAATATCTTACACCATGCCCCCCTCATGCATTTTATATAGGTAGCTGAATCTCCACTACTGGAGATTCATTCCTCTCGTTTGGTAATGCATATGCAACTTATATGGTCAATTCAGCTATTATCAGTTATTATGTCTTAGTGTACCTTCATTTATCTGACTGTTTTCCTTTAAAACTAGTTTTAACTAATATATTGACAAAGTGGGGGTTTTAATTAGTATTAATAAGTAATCAATTACATTTTTGTAGAATAAAATAGTATATAATGAACTTTGTATTATCTTATTTAATTCTTGGTTCTATGTGGTAGATATTTCATAAATGGAAGAGCTGAAGCTTTAATAGATTATGTGGAAAGGTAATCATGAGGGAGAGCAGTACAGAAAGAAGAGATGAGAGGTCACCAAAGGATCTCCACTTCAAAGTTTTGTTTAGAACCACTGAGGTTCTTCTTTGTTGACTTCATTGACCCTCTCTCCATTACATTAAACATTTGGATACTGGAAACTTCTTTATGATTGAAATCTTGTAAATGCAATACCTAGCAATTGATTTTTTATTCCTCTGGATATTCTAGTATTCTGAAGATGGTAATAAAGCAAAATTTTCCTTCGGAAAAGCAAAACTATTTACCTGGAATCCAAATGGTTGAAGGGAGACGTCAGGAGTATAATCATACCTACGACATCAAACCTATTATTATGCATTTATTGTGTGCTCAAGTGATAAAAAATTGAGACAAGTGACAAGTCACTAGATTCACCTGCCAAGACTTAGTTCCAAGAATAAAGTGTAAAATGCTTCAATTATTCCCCCTAAATGTAGATCTTTCCCAATTCAACAAATGAAATGTTATTCAGTGAAGGCATAACCACTGCTGAGCTGCATTGAACACAAAGAGGATATGAAATAGATTAATAAAAAGATGGTGGAGAGAAATATAAAGAAAAGGACTCCCAGAGAATGTGCCTTTTATTAAACATTTTGCTTAAAAGTATTATACAAATAAATTATGAATATAAACTTTTTTCAAAGTTTGGTGAAGATAAACAAGGCCAAATTTTCATTAATGCATTCCCAGATTAACCTTTATATATAACTCACCACAAATAAAATTTTAAAACTCAGAGATTTAAAAACTGAGTAGTTGTGCTGTCCTATAAAATATATTAATGTAATATTTAAAATCTAACTGAAACAAAGCACAGAAACAAGACCCATAAATATAAACAATTAGATTGAACACACATAGAAAACAAAAATCTGTAAGAATCTGTTCTGAAAGGATAACATCTATCCCGGCAGAAGTTGATAGTTATGAAGGATTTAAACAAAGGAACACTAAAGGCTTTCAATTCAGTTCACAGATACCTAGTACCAACCTTCCCACTTTTAATTTATTCATTAAAAAAATTTAAGTTCTTATTACTATTACTCCAGTACAGTTCTACATCATAGGTCACAAAGGTGAGTAAAATATAGTCTCTATTTGCAAGAAGCTCACAATTGAATAAGACACATGAAAGTTACACCAATAATTATGTCACAAAGTGGAAAGAGAAATAATACAGTCTATTATAGAGAGAACAGAAGAGAGGCAGCTTTATGGGAGGACTCAAGAAAGACTGAGTCTACTAATAAGAGTTGCAAAGAAAACATACTTGGAAATGTTCCAAACTCATTGCAGTGCTAGGTTCAAATTAGATGATCACATAAATCCTTGCTGCCTTGAAGACTACTAAATTAAAAGGAGTTGCATAGAGTAAATGTTTGGTGGTGAAGTTGGGAAGGGTTAGAGGTTTGGATTACAGGTAATTGTAGATGCAATACTCACCTGCCACCTGCTTCACCTCTTTCAATGTCTTGCAATAATCTTACTACCTGTAGCCAAGAAATGCTAACTAAACTGATAATCTAACAACTTTCAAGAACTATGGATTCTAAGAGAACCAAAATATATTAAAGGAGAGATAGTAAAGTTATATATTTTTTTAAATCCCTCTTAATTTGGTCACTAAATTTGCTTTACCAGTGCTGATAAAACTTCTATAAGGCTTAACAAAGATGAATTGTATATTCAGACTAGATTTATGGCTTCTCCCCAGAGTAATTTCTCTATGGGAGTTTGAACCTGAACCTTTAATCATAAACAAGTAAAGTTGACAATAAAAATTAAAGAAATGAAGAATTTCACAGCTAAATATAATCATTACTGTATTCTTTTAATCCAAATGAAGTTAAGCCAGAAAATGATGTTGAGACATTAAAAACAATTTTTTTGAAAATGCAAGAGAAGAAGAACTCATAACATCGTAGTATTGAACGATGACATATAATAAACATGATTTTCATTAGGTTTTAATCTCAGGTAAAGATTGGTTCTTTCTACCACAGCCCATCCCACAACTTTTGGTGTGCATAGTGACACACACACATCCAGGGGCATTTTCCCCTGTAAGACCTCACTTGATCACTTCATTTCTACCCAGAAGAATATCAGAGGGACCAGAAGACCAGGTTTATAGTGCCAGATCTACATCTTACAAACTGTGTGACTTTATATTAATTATTTACCCTTTCTGAACCCCATTTTTTTAAATTATTCAAAGTCAAGAGTCTTGCCTACATCATAGATTTGTGGACAGCATTAAATGAGATAACCAGTATTAATGCACTTTGAAAACCCAGAGATACTATGCAGAACAGAGGGTAATGGCTTATTTTCATGAAGGCTGTTGGCTGTAGTCTCTGAGAGGTTTGGTTGTGCCCTACAGAGTGAGATGGTGTAAAATAGAATGTGTGGTACATATACAACATACTTAAAGACACAAACAAATAAACAAACACACTCACAAATGCGGTATCACCCTGAATTTATTATAATATGTGATAAACTGCTTTCTCCCTATTGGAGTATTCTCTGCTGGTAATAACTAAAAAATACACTAGCTGTTCAGGGCTGAAAATTTTTAATGTAGTATATGATGGCAATAGTAATGGCACCTGCTAACTCATTAGTGTTCATTTAGTATATGGTAATGACAATGCAGTAAATAATATCTCCATAATGGAAGTGCCTTTAAACTCCCCCCATCCCCAGGTCTGCCAGATCTATTCTCCCAGAGCTAAGAATTCAAAGAACGAAAGATCCAAGCCCCTTAAACAATGATCAGATTGTACATGATACTGTTAAATGACCTCAAGGTGGGTAAGCTTTCGGATGCTAACTCTCACAAGAATATTCACCCAGTGGTAAGACATATCGCTTTCAAATTCATTTTCACAGTGTCCCTACACCATACCATTGCTGCTGAAGCCTGAGAAGTAACTCTAATGTGGTAGAATTCTGGGTTGCAGTATAAACATAGGCAGCTGTTTAACTCCAGGAAACTTCACTTAAGTACCCCTCAGATAACATCATTTGATAATTGTGTACTGTGCATTCACACTTAGACCTGGTCATAAGTTGATTTTATTCACTTTACCAGAGATTACCGATATGTAAAATGGTTATTAGTTCTGCAAATAAAAATTGAGACCGATTACCCAGAATCAAAAATCAGGATCCAGAGTTGGAAAGACAGTGATTTTGACTAGAAACATCTGCTCTTGAAAAATTCACCCTATCTCATCTGGTTTATGCTCTACTTAACCAAGTCGTAACAAAAGCCACTAAAAGATATGAGAATAATATTATGTGGTGCCTAGGGTTGGGGAAGTACTGATGTAATCACTGAGAATTATTTGAGCAATCAGGTAACACAGCCTGTGCTCCATTGTACCATAACAGCAAGTAAAGCTTCAAAGCCCAAAGCCTACAAATTAGCCTACAGTATATATATACCCTCAGAGCTGTGTTCAGGTCATAATTGGATCAGAATCAAGACCTTTAAAAACAACTTCCAAATGTGGATACTAACATATTTGTGTCATCCATTGTGCCTACAGCCTTCAGTATTATCCAACTAAAGTAGCAATTATTGCTGATTTACCTTCTATTTTCTCATCATTAGAGTAGCACAAAGGGACAGAGGTGAGGTTCCCATGGGAACCATATGCTGGTATTTCTTGCCTTTCATAAAGTAAAACGCCATCAGAGTTGCATCATCAGCACTTAGCTATTCATCTGAGCAAGTGTAGGTGGATACCACAATGATGTGAAAATGACAAAACCGACCTACCAGCAATTGGACATAAACTGTGTTGCTTTTTTGTTATGGAAAGGAGATAAATTGAGTCCTCTCTATTGTCTCACTTAGGCTGCTTAGGTACCCAGGAATCTGTCAATTTTATAAGGAGACTGGTCAGGTTAAGGGCAGAAACTGCTTGGGTCCTCCAAACATTGTATTACCTAAATCTTTCCTTGAAAAACACAAAATGAAACTTTCAAATTAGGTAATTCTGTATTTATACTCTCGAACTGAAAAAAGACACATGTCAATGCAATGCAATTAAAGAGGAAACTAAAGTTTAGGGACGGTTGATGCAAACAAAGGGCACATCAAACATAAATTGCTTTATGAAGCAATAATATCAAAAACATTCAGAAAACTTTCAGTTTATGTTAACCCAGATGGTGAGGCTTTTATTTCTGCCACAGATCTCCTGCTTTATAGAGCCAAACTAACTGATGGCCCCAGGTGTTGCCCTGCTGGATCCATTGCCATGTTTACATGGAAGTCGCTCTTCCCATGGGCTGGTCCCAACCAATGAAAGCATGGCAGGGGTACAAATAGAGACCCATTACTGAGAGATGCAGGACCCTTCCATTGGGTAACTTTAACTCCAGGACTCCTTATATGCCTGGCCAAAACTGTTTTGAACTGTGCTGCAGTCTTTCTACCCAATCTCTTTCTTTTCTTCTCTCCTACACAAGTGTCTGATCTGCATCAAGATCTGAAAGCTCTCTCATTTTCTTATCCAGCTCCTTCCCCTTGACCCTTCAAAGCATTTCCCCCAATAAAACTAGTGTACATCTAATCCCATCTTAGTGTCTTCTCAGAGGACCCTAACACAAATGGATCCAGGAGAGTTCCAATAAAATAGGCAGTAATACTGTGTTTAGAGACTGGCTCACTCACCACCCAGTGGGAAAAGAGAATGCTAACTTGAGTGTTATGTAGGGTAAAAATATCCCCTGGCACAAGCTTAATTGATAAATTTCACTGGTAATGACATGGGGAAATGTTCCAGTGGAGGAGAATGTTTCTGCAGGAACAATGATTCAGGTATTTTAAAGACATGCGAAGACTATGTCTATAAGAACAATGTAGTAGACTTGTCATTTGGTAAGTTGTGTGAATGACCTGAAGAGGATTAATGAGAAACTGAAAGCTGCTGACAAAGAGTTAAAGGCTAAGTGTTAAAACCACAGAACCTCTTTGGTAGATTAATAGAGGTGTTTATCTCCTGCAGTGGAAGAGCAAACACTGCTGACAAGCAGACACAGGATGTTATAGTCAGAGTCACAGAGCTCCAGAGACATTTAAAAGCTCAGCAAAGGCAGGTCTTTTATGTTTAGGTTAGGACCCTGGGTAGAAAAACCTGGGACCTTAAAATGCAGGGGGATATCTGTATGAGTTCCCTTGAAAATGTTTACTCTCCAGACCCCCAAATCCCCAGAACTTGCACTGTTTTCTATATATCCCACTCTTTTCTATAAGGGCTAGCACTTCTGCTGTGCTATAAAATGCTGTAGAGGCCTCTCTCCTGTAAGATTACAGCATCTATCCTCCCCCTCTCCCATCCCTCAGATGTTGTTCCCAACTCCTCTTCTGGCTGTGAGGTATATACCTAGGGTTAAATTCCAGGATAAGCTGTCTGGGGACATGCTGGGACTGATAAGGGAGAAGAAAAAATAAAAGATTATACTCTGAAGGAGCTTTAAGAATTAGCTAGCTTATACCATCAGGAGTCAGGGAAGTACTCCTGGGATTGGATTTTGAAGGTGCCTAATCTACCAGAATATAAAACTAGATAAGCAGGAATTCATTGACTTAGTGGTACTTTCTGGGGACATGAGATTTAATACTGTCACAAGAACCCCAAAGGATGGGGCAAACTCACTGCTAGTGTGGTTCTTAGAAGCATGGAGAAAGCAAAGGCCTATGCTGAATGAAGTGGAAATGCCTGTGGTACCGTAGCCTATAATAGAGAAAGAAATACAAAGTCTCAGAGAGGTGGGCAGGCTGGAATTACTATATTATGAGAGGCCAGAATACTCAGCCAAGGATAGTGTTCTATAAGAGGGCCCAGCCATTCCTACACAATTCACTGAGGTCATCAGGAATGCACTGGTAAAAAAGGCACTAGCATCACTAATAATTTCAATGTTGGCTGTCCTCTGAAGACCAGAGATGATGGTAGGAGAGATAGTCACAGAGTTGTGTTCATTAATATCCATGGGGATAACAGGTCCCTGAAATAACAGAGGACAAGGGACAAGACTTAACTGCCAGAAGCCAGGAGGCCACAGTTAAAATAACTACCACTAATATAGAGGGGGAGCCAACAGGGCTTTACCCATAGGAGTTGTGGAGATAGTTGATGGAACATAGTACCCCTAGCAGCAATATAGATGAACAGCCAACAAGGGTGTTGATCAACATCTATAAGCTGAAAAGACAAAAGTAGATGAACAGGAGGCTAAGGGAGGTTGTCCCAGTAAAAAGTTATGATATTTTGCTCAATCTCCAGACATATTTTTAGAACTTTGCTGAAGTGTAAGTCTATTCCTATTTAATTTTCCTTTCTTTCTCCTCTCCTTCATAAGATGTCAGGTCTGCAATGTGGTCTAAAAGTTCACCATGCCATCTCTGGCTCCCTCTCCTTTATCCTCAGGCATTTCCCCCCAGTAAATCTTTGCATATCTTATCCTGTTTTGGTATCTGTTTCTGAAGGACCTGAACTAACTTACTTCTCAAACACTGACTAGAACTGGCTTGTGGCTAAACTGTTGCCACAAAATAACAAAAATGCCACAGTTCTTTGCAGCTCCTCCCATCAACAGACGGAGTCTACTTCCTCACCACTTGAGTCTGAGCTAGCCTTGTGACTTTCTCTGGCCAAATGAGTGTAGCAGAAATAATGTTTTGAGAACTATGAGCCTGAGCTTCAATAAACTTTGCAAGTTTCTTCTTCCATTCTGTTTACCAAACCACTGCCATCACATGAACAAGCCTGAGACCACAGATATCCTTCCCTGTGGAACCACTTGAGGGAGAATGGTCTAAGGAAAAACACTGTGGAAAATATAAAACTCAATCAGATTGCATCACTAGAAAGTGGAGGTATAATGCGTTAACCTAATTGAATGTCTCCAACAGGAGAGATTTCAGGCATCATAGAAATATTATGACACCTCTGTCACAGAGAAACTACATTAAGGCAGTAAAACTTTGGGAATCCTTCAGCTTGTGGCATGAAGGTGGCTACCTGCCCAAA
Source organism: Eschrichtius robustus (assembly GCF_028021215.1). Taxonomy (NCBI): domain Eukaryota; kingdom Metazoa; phylum Chordata; class Mammalia; order Artiodactyla; family Eschrichtiidae; genus Eschrichtius; species Eschrichtius robustus. The sequence goes on from NC_090845.1 coordinate 88,727,810, forward strand.
ATGCAAACAGAATCATCTATTATGCCAGCAAAAATTAAATTTAAACTAATAATAATAATAGTAACAATAATTACAATATGATTCTATTTCCAGCTATGAATTTCAAGAGAAACATTTTGCCAAACAACACGTCTACCAAGAAGAACTACAACTATAAAAAAAGGATAAAATACAAAATCAAAAATTGTTTTATGGCATAGGTTGCTGCTAGTCAACCAGGAACTAAAGGCTTAAAATCCCAGAGAGAAAACTCATCAATATAAGACCAGTTCTCTGTACACGCTTTCCTCATAAAGGCATATGCCACTTTTTCATAAACTAAGAGAGAGTAAGAAGCTGAGCAAATGACAATGGCTAAGAGTTAAAAATGCCAACAGAGACTTTTCATGATCTCATGGGCTGGGGAGAAAAAAATTGGAATCTGGATTTTCCAGAGCAAATTCTATACCATGTTACTGGAGGCTCTGAAGGGAATGAAAGGAAGAATCAGACAGAAGCAATATATGGATGAAATTTTCTAAAGCTTGTAAATAACTCACAGATTCAAGAAGCTCATTGAATTCCAAGTGGTAGAAATACAAAGAAAACCACACCTAGTTATATCATAATAAAACTGATAAGAAGCAATGACAGATTAAAAGAGTAAAAGCAGCCAGAGGTTAGGAGAGGGAGGAAAAACATATTCACAAGAACAAATATTGCTCCTGACAGCTGACTTCTCAACAAACACACTAAATACCTGAATACAAAGCTTGTTCCTAGGACATGAAAAGGCTTGATACATACCAAGTATCGACAGAGGGCTAGTGTCACTGCAACCTAAGAGAGAGTAACTGAAAAGAGAGAAGCAATATGGCTGGAAAAGTAGGCAGGAACTAGATAATGCAAAGGTAGGTTTATACTGTATTGTATTCTATCGTATGGTATTGTACTCTAAGTGAGCTGTGCAGATATTGGATGGAGGGTGTGGCAGGCAGTGGGGAATGTTGGAAGTAAAAGTAGGTAGGAGAGTGGGGCAGAATGCCTTTGCTAAAAATAAAACTGGTTTTCCTGTTCTCTGTCTTCTTTACCTTTAAGGCCACTTAGGCTATAGTGAGATTTTAATCTTAATCTTGATCTTGATCTTTATCTAAATACAAAAAGAAGTTTTAGCCACCGCAATCAGAGAAGAAAAAGAAATAAAAGGAATCCAAATCAGAAAAGAAGAAGTAAAGCTGCCACTGTTTGCAGATGACAAGATACTGTACATAGAGAATCCTAAAGATGCTACCAGAAAACTACTACAGCTAATCAATGAATTTGGTAAAGTTGCAGGATACAAAATTAATGCACAGAAATCTCTTGCATTCCTATACACTAATGAGGAAAAATCTGAAAGTGAAATTGAGAAAACACTCCCATTTACCACTGCAACAAAAAGAATAAAATATCTAGGAATAAACCTACCTAAGGAGACAAAAGACCTATATGCAGAAAATTATAAGACACTGATGAAAGAAATTAAAGATGATACAAATAGATGGAGAGATATACCAAGTTCTTGGACTGCAAGAATCAACATTGTGAAAGTGACTCTACTACCCAAAGCAATCTACAGATTCAGTGCAATCCCTATCAAACTACCACTGACATTTTGCACAGAACTAAAACAAAAAATTTCAGAATTTGTATGGATACACAAAAGACCCTGAATAGCCAAAAGCAATCTTGAGAAAGAAAAACGGAGCTGGAGTAATCAGGCTCCCTGACTTCAGACTATACTACAAAGCTACAGTAATCAAGACGGTACAGTACTGGCACAAAAACAGAAATATAGATCAATGGGACAGGATAGAAAGCCCAGAGATAAACCCACGCACATATGGTCACCTTATCTCTGATAAAGAAGGCAAGAATATACAGTGGAGAAAAGACAATCTCTTCAATAAGTGGTGCTGGGAAAACTGGACAGCTACATGGAAAAGAATGAAATTAGAACACTCCCTAACACCATACAAAAAAAAAAAACAAAACTCAAAATGCATTAAAGACCTAAATGTAAGGCCGGACACTATCAAACTCTTAGAGGAAAACATAGGCAGAACACTCTATGACATAAATCACAGCCAGATCCTTTTTGACCCACCTCCTAGAGAAATGGAAATAACAACAAAAATAAACAAATGGGACCTAATGAAACTTAAAAGCTTTTGCACAGCAAAGGAAACCATAAACAAGACGAAAAGACAACCCTCAGAATCGGAGAAAATATTTGCAAATGAAGCAACTGACAAAGGATTAATCTTCAAAATTTACAAGCAGCTCATGCAGCTCAATATCAAAAAAACAAACAACCCAATCCAAAAATGGGCAGAAGACCTAAATAGACATTTCTCCAAAGAAGATATACAGATTGCCAACAAGCACATGAAAGAATGCTCAACATCATTAATCATTAGAGAAATGCAAATCAAAACTACAATGAGATATCATCTCACACCAGTCAGAATGGCCATCATCAAAAAATCTACAAACAATAAATGCTGGAGAGGGTGTGGAGAAAAGGGAACCCTCTTGCACTGTTGGTGGGAATGTAAATTGATACAGCCACTATGGAGAACAGTATGGAGGTTCCTTAAGAAACTAAAAATAGAACTACCATACGACCCAGCAATCCCACTACTGGTCATATACCCTGAGAAAACCATAATTCAAAAAGAGTCATGTACCAAAATGTTCATTGCAGCTCTATTTATAATAGCCAGGACATGGAAGCAACCTAAGTGTCCATCAACAAATGAATGGATAAAGAAGATGTGGCACATATATACAATGGAATATTACTCAGCCATAAAAAGAAACGAAGTTGAGTTATTTGTAGAGAGGTGGATGGACCTAGAGTCTGTCATACAGTGTGAAGTAAGTCAGAAAGAGGAAAACAAATACCGTATGCTAACACACATATATGGAATTAAAAAAAAAAAAAAAGAAGTTCTGAAGAACCTAGGGGCAAGATGGGAATAAAGACACAGACCTACTAGAGAGTGGACTTGAGGATACGTGGAGGGGGAAGGGTAAGCTGGGACAAAGTGAGAGAGTGGCATGGACATATATACACTACCAAACGTAAAATAGATAGCTAGTGGGAAGCAGCTGCACAGCACAGGGAGATCAGCTCGGTGCTCTGTGACCACCTAGAGTTGTGGGATAGGGAGGGTGGGAGGGAATGAGATGCAAGAGGGAAGAGATATGGAGACATATGTATATGTATAACTGATTCACTCTGTTATAAAGCAGAAACTAACACACCATTGTAAAACAATTATACTCCAATAAAGATGTTAAAAAAAAAAGGAAAAGAAAATTGCCTTCTAGAGGCTAAGAAAAAAAAAAACAGTGAAAAAAGTAAATAAATAAAAGCAATTTGAAATCAAAAAAATAAATAAGTAAATAAATGCAATACGAAGCCTTTTCAGAGTTTTAACAGGGTGAATGCTTCTTGTTATGCCCAACAGTTCTTCTCAGGTGTGCTTTCCAAACCCATCCTCATGCTGGCCCCCTTTGTCTGAATACATCTTTATTGATCAATATTCCACATAAAATGTGATACCCAGGGGGAATGGGGGGGAGGGAAATATTGGGAGATTGGGATTGAGATATACACACTATTATATATAAAATAGATAACTAATAAGGACCTACTGTATAGCACAGGGAACTCTACTCAATACTCTGTAGTGACCTATATTGGAAAAGAATTTTAAAAAGTGTGGATATATGTATATGTATAACTGAATCACTTTGCTATACAGCAGAAACTAACACAACATTGTAAATCAACTATAATCCAATAAAATTATTTCAAAAATGTGATACCCAAAACAGAATACTATGTTAAAACTGTAAGCTGACCAAATATAGAGTAGAGTAAGACAATAGATTTCCTTAAAATAGGCATTTTATGTCTATCAACACACGCTGTTTTTATTTGCTTTATTCAGCGGCCCCTCAAAATATTTTTCTTTAATTTCTAATGGCTTGATCTGAATATTTAGAAAGTACCAAGCAAGATAGAAGAAGCAATAATTTATCAACCCCACATATCATACAGATTTTCCACTAGTTCCCTAAATGTCATCCCTCTGGTGTTCTCTACTCCCACCCTCTACCCAAGCCCCTGCTGTTTCCCTTAGGTTGAGATTTTGAATTTAGACTTTGGTTAGAGAAACTGCAAGAGGCTGACCTTGATTCATATGCAGATTCTGTTCCAAGGTTAGAGCTCTGTAAGCAGGATGGTTGCAGAAGCCTCTTTGGAATAAGATTTTTAGGCATGTTTAATTTAAAACACTAAATATTTCATCTATAAAATGTGGATGGAAGAGCTTATTTCTGAGCTTTTAGCTTCATTTTCTTTTCCTGATATTTAAGAGTTGTGAATTTTAAGACCTCCAAGAAGCTGACAAAGGACATGCATGACATGGGAAACTGCAGTGTTGATCCCTCCCTTGAGACTGAAGACTAGTAAGGAAATGCTCATTCCAAAGATGCCAGTAAGAAGAGCTCTATTGTCCATCCCTCTGCTTAAGATCCTAGACAAAAGTTTGAAACACTGAGTGTATCAAACTTTTTATAAAATTCAGCTTGATACATAATAGCTGACTATGTAGTATAGGCTAAGCACTGTGCTTGGTTCTAGAAGAACAATGAAAAATAATAAATAAGAGACTGTCCTATCCCTTGGAGATCTCTTAGATGATCAATTCTCATTTTTTGATATTTTTTTCATTGAAAATCTCTCTATCTCTCTCTCACACACACACAGATTTATTTTGTTTTTCTCAACAGCTATAGCTTCACTCAAAACCTTGCCAAAAATGCCTTATCACCTTGGTTTGAACAGGAAGTTCCATTTGTGTGTGCTCCCCAAATACTTCAGTCCCAACAGCACCTTAACACACTGGTGTGAACAATCAACCACATTTCTGCTCTAATAATAACATTTTAGGAGTGACAGTTTTAGGGCTGATAGGTAGGGTACCATGATGGATTATAAGAAACTGCTAGCCATCACCACTGCTTGCAGTGTTTTAATGGATTGGTAGAGCCTTTGCTTTCATTTTTCTTTTCTATATTTTTTTCTTTCTGAGCCACGACTTTGCAACCGATAAAACAAAATGCTTCAAGCGTTTGAAATTAACAGTGAGTGAAAAACATTATTGAGTTGATGTGCTCAACCTATAGTCACACAGTCCTATAAAACTCATTTATTTTACACTACGCTGCTTCTGGAATTTTTAACTCTGCTTATCACAGAACAGCCGAGTTTATGGTAGCCAGCTGTTTACTGTAAATTTTAACCAGGTAACTGAGCTCCTCAAAGTGTTTCTGGAGACTGATGTTTTTCAAAGTATCTGAAGTTGGTCTCTGGATTTCTGTGCCTCATTGCTTTGTGTTGGTAGGCCCAGGAGGTGGGTGTCTGTCTTACTAAGAAATGATTGTACCCCTTCTATGATATGCACATTGGTGCAGATTTTTATCAATTCTGCATGTTGAACATCTTAGACTTTTCCAGTTCTCCAGGAAAAAAAATTGCCTGATTTTGTCTTTCATGTGATAGAATTAATACTAAATATTTTGTCTGAGGCCAGGTTGAAGATATAATAATAATAATGCACACTAATTAATGAGTACCTATTATTTCCCAGGCACCATTCTAGGTCCTTTATGTGGAAATTCCCATGTTAATCACCAAAAGAACTCTATGAGGTAGGTAGGCTCAAGTAGATTATATTTCTTTTCCAAGATATTGGTTGCCAGGGTGTGAGGGGTAGGGGAAATAGGGAGAGTTTGATAAAAAGTGTGCAAACTTTCAGCTATAAGATGAATAAGTTCTGAGGATCTAATGTAAAACATGGTGACTATAGTTGATAACACTGTATTATACAGTTGAAATTTGCTAATAGAGTAGAACTTTAATGTTCTCAGACACACACACAAAAGATAAATATGTAAGAAGCAGGAAAAAATATTAAAGCCATCAATTGCAAAGGTGACATTCATGTCTGCAGTCACTACCCACAGCCCCTATGTCGAAACTAACATAGTTTCAGAGAGTCCTGCTGAAATATAGAAAATTATTAACCCAATAACAACTTGAATGTCAACATTTGTTAAAGTGACCTCCTAATGATGCAAAGTTGAGGTTATCAGGAATGGTGAACTAAATAATGAAACACATGAAATGGCACCTGAGATAACTAAGATTTGAGAACTTTTCCCAAGTTAATTAGAGAAGCCAAGAACAGCAGATGATTTTCTCTTAAGTAAGAGCTTGTTTGGCCTTCTTATCTGAAGTTAGAACCAACTGTGCTTAAAGCTTTAAATAGTCCTTGATTTTTCATCATATTAGGATAAGGCCCCTGACTTCATTTGCAGATAAGACATATCTGTCTTCAAGTAGGTCAGTTTCTGAATATAGACAATAACAGGCTTGCATATGTGTTAACTTGTACCTAAAGCCAGCATTACAAGAGTAATTACTTAGACTGAACCAAAGAAATTACACTCAGCATTGTGCTTGAGTGACTGTTGAATCTAATGATAAAATTTTCAGAAAGAAAAAATCTATAATTTTTGTTACCAATGTTACCTTCAGGGAGCTCATTAATACCTTAAGACACCAAGGTCATATATCAACTCTGAGGACGTGTTGATTTTTAGGGAAAACTACCTTCTAATTAACATTCATTCACATAAAACCAGCAACTTCATTTGAAACAACTATTATTTTCCAGTACTGTTAGCCTTCGGTATCTGTGGATGCAGAATCCGCGGATATGGAGGGCTGACTGTACTTCCCTATTTTATATAAGGAACTTGAGCATCCTTGGATTTGGGTATCCACAGGGGCTGGTGTATCCTGGAACCAATCCCACGTGGATACCCCATGGATGACTCCACTTGATTGTGGCTTGTGGGAATACAGGTGATACAGTTTATAAGGAGGGGGAAGATTGCTACCTTTATAATTATGTTGACAACCAAAAGTCATTGCTTCTATATGAAATAATGGTAAATGTCATAGCTCCTCTTAAAATGAACTAATAATAGTCTCCTTTTTTATCCCTAGATATCATGTGTCACAAAAGTATCTGGTTAAAGGAAAATCCTTTTGTGAGTAGGAGGGGAAAGAGAAGAACTGTTTTCAAAGTTCTAGCAGCTCCCATCTTAACAAAACATATTATCCATGTACCTCTCAGGGCTTATAGGGTGCATGTAAGTTGTGCAGTAATGAAAATTAGGTGAATTGGTCAAGCCACCTGATTTTGAAATAGAAATCATGATGAAATTGGCTTCAATATACCAAGAGTAAAAACATAACAAGTACTGAAACTCTAATCAAACCTGAGTGGTTCTGTCATTGAGCTGGATGACATAGCCTTACTTATTTTAAAGTAAACAGAATTTTGTAGTGGTCTTAATGCTCTTGTACATTGTCTGTGACTTTCTTAAAAGTAGAAGAGACAAGAATTCACCATTTTCCAAGTGCGCTCATTTTTTCTTGTCCATATTTCCCACAGACAATAGAGGAGAAGTAAAAAGATTTCCTTTCAAAGTAAAAGAACTAGTATAATCTAATATTGATTGAGTTGTAGTTGTATGCCAGATTTAAATTTAATCTTCACAACAACCCCATAAGGCAGATACTATTATTATCCATGTTTTACAGATATGGAAATGTAGATAATGAAAATAAATAAGAAAATAGGTAAGGTTAAGTGATGTACTCAAGATCACACAGCTGATAAATATCAGAACTGAATTTAAACTCATGTTTGAACTGAATTCAAACATCTCAAAATAAAGAAATGAATAAGTATGTTTAGAATGAGGAGAGCACCTGAGTTTAGCATTCTTAGGTCAATTTAAAATGGTTAAAAAAAATTAAGATTGATTTTTGCATGGAAGTTAAGTTGACCAGGGGGCGTTTATTAACCTGGACTGTTAAGTCAATTTGTACACCTAGTGTCTATCCCAGTGCTTGGAACATAACAGGTGCTCAAAAAACATTTGTTAAAGGAATGCCTGATTGCATGAATAAATTAATAAATGCCGCAGCGATTTTTAAAACCTGATATCTGGGCTCTTACAGGGATATACTTCAAACTCTTGTTCACAGGTTTGAGCAGAATAATCGAAATGGAAACACTAGCAAGGATTTAGAGGAGTCTATAGGTAGGCTATGCAAGTTCTGAAGACCCTTAGTCAAGATGTCAAAGATAAATGCCAAAAACCAACTATTAAACTCTTGCATGTGAGATGCAGATCTGGAGCTGCTAGATGAACCTGCAGCCTTCTTTGCCATATTTCATTTCTGTGGTGGACAGCGGATTCCAGCTTTAGTTTAGAGATGATCTGACCTTCCTAACTTAAACTATTGATTAAGATATTAAGGACAAACCCTTATGTTCAGCTGAGGATAGCATCACTATTTCATAAAGCTTCTTTATTTTTCTTTTTGATGTGAGGGAAAAGCAGCATAAACTGAACATTTACTGCAGGGAGATTTTTTTCCTCATTATTCAAAGATAAAATGTGACTAGGATGACGGAGTCAGCTATTCTCTTGCAACACAAGGCAATTTCTTTAAGTAGATCAAAATAGGCAGAAGGTATCCTGCAGCCTTTGCTAGGCACGTAGTCACACCCCTGGCTGAAGGCAGAGTGTTTATGTGTAGTAATGCCGCAACCCCCATTTCCTTTTGATCAATCCACAGGGGACACAGATAATTCAGCAAGGTAAAATCAGTCTCTTTTCAATCCCAGATAATATCGGTCCTAAATTGATTGCCATGGATACAAATCTAGAGGAAAAAATATTTATTTTCAAACCAACTGTCTCTAAATGCCTGCTTCCTTTATGGAAGTACTGAGTGTCCCTATCCTGGAAAAAAACTTACTCTACTGCTGCCCACAACAGCTGAAATAAAAAGGAGATAAATTTCCTTGGACGTGAATTGTTGGAAAATAATTATCGGAAAGCCTTTGTGAAATTAACACAAGAGCTACAGATTTGAAGGCCAAAGAGAGCAAAGCCATTAAACATGCTGAAGGTATAAGAGGCTTTTATTAAACACATTGCCACACACACATACAGCGACAGTCAAGTCTGACCTCCCTGAGCAAAATCATTTCATGTTCTGCTTGCTTTGTCCAGTTTTGTGGTCTCCTATAAAAGAAAAATCATACAAATCGAGTTTGATTTGGATATTTGGTTTATTGTTAAAGTCCAAAATATCACACTAAAGCTGTTATTGTCTACAGAAATTCACAGGGCTCACCTTCTCAACAACTGAACACTTCCTAACACCTAGGAATGGCATCTAGGCTTCTAGATTCTAAGAAAGGCATTGCATTTCCTAAGTGAATCCATGGAAGTACAGGGTTCAAATTCATCTAGCAGGTTGCACTGCCATTGTCCAATCAGCACAAATAAAACAACTCTCAAAGATTTGTCCCTTTTCACTTTAACTATTTTTCTACCTCGGGTGGACACACTGTCACTGCAGCTCCCTTTATCCCAGTCTGCACCTTGAGCTTGTTACTATTCTAAGTGCCTAAATTCCTCTTCAGATACAGATTTTTCCTAGTGTGGAGAAATAGTCTGATAGAAAAAATTCATTGTTTTCTTCTCGTTAAGGCTGGCCTGTAGATGAATTCCCCAATTATGATTTAGAGTAGAGTTTCCATAAGAACTCTGCTGAAGTGAAGTCATAGAGATCCCATGGATCACTAACCAAATACAAACACACACACACATAAAATATACACATATGAACACAGGTGTGACCACATGCCACAAATCACCATGAAATCTTTGTACATTGAAAGTTCAAACAACCCCTTAGCAGAGCCCAGTCTTCAGATGCACTACAAATATTCTTGCTTCTCCACTTTAATATGACAGCTTTGTTAATATTTATCAAAACAATTTAATTATATTTTCCCCCAAATCATCTCATCTTATCCTTTTATTTGTCCCAGTAACCCAGTCTTGAAATCTCGAAGTCATACTTTATTCCTCCTTTGCTTCCTTCTATAACCATTCTCCAAGTTGCAGCAATTCTTTCATTGTGATATCTCCCTGCCCATGACTTCCTTTCCAATTCAACCACCTCTCTGGAGGTCTTTTACCTCCTGCTTAGACTACAGTAACAATCATTCTGCTTCCAGTTTCTCTCCTCTCCAAACCACATTCTGGATTATTAGGTTAATTGTCCTAAAATTGAACTGTGCAAATGTTATTCCACTCTTCATAAACTTTCAGTGGCTCCCCATGGTCTACAGGATAAAAATCATTAACCTGAGTTAGACCCACCACAACTACCTCTCTCTACTCTCCTACACCTACCTCGACTCCAGCTAAATCAAGTTAGAAAGAAATTGTCATTTAATTAGTGCTTATGAGTACCAGATATTATGTGAGACACTTTACACATAGTTCATGTAATCCTCACACCAACCCTATGAAGTGAAAACTTTTGTCAGTATTTTGATGAAGAAGACATTGAGACTCAGATAGGTGAAAGTCACAGTACCTACATGGTTAATCTAGGATTTTAACCAGCATCTATCTGCTTGATTCTAATTATCAGTTCTCTTTTCACAGTACCTGCCATCTAATCCTTTCACATATTTTTTTCCAAAATAGGCCATGAACATTTCACCTCTGCCCTTTTATCCATACTGATTTCCCTGTCAGGAATGCCCTCTTTACCTCCTCCCAACTCTTGCTCCAAACACACACTCATCCCATGTGTATTTGATCATTCCTTTGAAGTCCAACATATATGAGGTCACACTTGTTCAACTCATGTAGTTTCTAGTATATGCCGCTTGGCATTATTATTTATTTTATCATAAATATGTTAGTCTTCTAAATGGATTATACTTTCCTTATGGTCACAATTTCCCCACTTATTTATGCCCTTGATACATATTAAACACTTAATAAATGTTTGTATTTGCTGGTGATAATGATGGTAATTATTATGCCTAATCTTAAAAGCTCTTTCATCCAGTTTTCCTCATGTGATCTTAAATTGATTCTTGGTGACTTTACCCATACATAGCATCAAAATCAAAAGCTAATCATTATAATGAAAAAGAAGAGCTTCATCAGAGGTTAGCAAGGAACTTTATGTTCCAAGAGGTCACAGTACAATAGTAGGCACATAGAAGATGTGTATCCAAAAGGTGCTGAATGATTTATTCATGTCAAAAATGCCAACCAGGAAAATACCAGAGCTCAGAACAATGGGGATTTAAATTCTAGAGTGTATCTGAAAGCCAAGGCTTTGTTGTGTCTCTTGGTATAACTGAAACAAATAAAAAATAGCTAAAATAATAAAGCTAGTAAGTCACAAAGTTTAAAATTGAGATGTGCTCTAACCATATATCACAACCATTATTCCACTTAAAAGAGTAAATTAGAAGTGATGATGAGATTAATTAGAATTTGCCATCATTCTTTAGAGAAGAGAGAAAGCTTACAGCATGTTGACATGGTTTCCTTATAGAGACAAAGTAAATCTTTCTTGTGTACATATTTTGTACTTTGTATATTCAATTATAAATACATGTGATAAGACATATAGAAAAAAAGCACTTTCAATATTTGAACTCAATATGGTCACTTCATCATAAGTATCTACAATCTAGTAAAAGAGACCTTTCAACAATTTTTTGTAATGGAAAGAGCACTGAACAAAGAGTCAGAGATTTGGATTCTAGTGCAGACTCTGGCTGTGTGTTTGAGGCAAATCATTTCATCATTCCAGAAATTGTTTTTTATCTGCATAACATAAAATGGTCTCTGAGGTCATTCCCAGCACCTATAGTTTAAGATTCTGTTTCTTTGTACCAGGATTCATGGCATTAAGGAAAGAACAAAATAAAAGAACATATGAGACCTCAAGTTGTCAAGGTCATACATACATACATAATATATATAAAGCAATAACTACAGAGAGATAGATACAGGCTTTTCTAGATATACAAATGGTTACATGGCAAACCTTGTCTCCAGGAATGGAGTATGCTATCTGACCATAGTAGGTCCTTCTCTAAACCAAAACTCTGCTCAAGACTCATTTCCTCTATAACACCAACCCAGACTAACACCCCTGACATCACTTGCTCTAATCACTCCAGCAACCTTTCAGCATTTCAGGTAGAAACCTGGTAATATAAAGGTAGTACAATGAATTGCTACATCATTTCCTTTGATGTGCCACATGCACTATGGATGTGAACAACTGTCTTTTCCTTTCCTTGGGAATGCAATGCAGAATAGCTGAGAGAGCAAAGCATTTCAATAACATTACGGAGTTAAGTGTCAAACAATACACAAAAATGCTAAAATAAAATATAAGGAAACAAGTATCAATCTGAGAATGGGGAAGTACTTTCTATGCATAAAAGCAGTTAAAAATAAAAATACAGACTGGATTCTAGAAGGAGGAGAAAAGATGGTGGAGTAGAAGGATGTGATCTTACCCCTTCTTACAGAAACACCAAAATCACAACTGACTGCTGATCAACCACCAACAAAAAGAAATAAAATGCTGTAACCTACAAAAAGGATACCCTATATCCAAAGAAAAAGAAGAAGCCTAACGAGATGGTAAGAGGGGTGAAATCATGATAAAATCAAACCCATACACTCCAGGTGGGCAACCCAAAAATTGGAAAACAATTATACCACAGAAGATCTCCAACAGGAGTGAAACCTCTGAGCCCCATATCAAGCTCCCCAGCCTGGGGGTCTGGCAATGGGAGGAGGAGCCACCATAGAATCTGGCTTTGAAGGTCAGTGAGGTTTGATTGCAGGAATTCCACTGGACAGGGGGAAATAGAAACTCCACTCTTAGAGGGTGCACACAGGGTCTCATGCATACCAGGACCCAGGGAGAAAAGTGGTGACCTCATAAGAGACTGGGTCAGACTTACCTGCTAGTATTAAAGCGTCTCCTGTGGAGGCAGGGGGGCGGCTGTGGCTCACACGAGGGACAAGGACACTGGTGGCCACAGTTCTGGTAAGTACACATTGGTGTGAGCCCTATTGGATGCTGCCATTTTCTCACAAAGACCTGGCCCCACCCAATAGCCTGTAGGTTCCAGTGCTGGGATGCCTCAACATTGGGAACACAGCCCCACCCATCAGGAGACAGGCTGCTTAAAGTCTTCTTGAATAAATAGCTGCCCGATAAACACACCCTCTGACACAGCCCTGCCCACTAGAGGGACAAGAACCAGCTCCACACACCAGTGGGCAGGTACCAGTGCCCCCCAACAGGAAGCCTGAAGAAGGCTCTTAGACTGCCTCACCCACCAGGGGGCAGAGAGCAAAAGCAAGAAGAAGTACAATCCTGCAGCCTGCAGAATGAAAACCACAATCACAGAAAGTTAGACAAAAAGAGACAGCAAAGGAATATGTCCCAAATGAAGAAAAAAAGATAAAACCCCAGAAAAACGACTAAGTGGAGATAGGCAATCTACCCGAAAAAGTATTCAGAGTAATGATAATAAAGATGTTCCAAGATCTCGGAAAAAGAATGGAGACACAGATCTAGAAGATACAAGAAATGTTTAACAAAGACCTAGAAGAACTAAAGAACAAACAAATAGAGATGAACAATACAATAACTGAAAGGAAAAATACACTAGAAGGAATCAATAGCAGAATAACTGAGGCAGAAAAACGGATAAGTGAGCTGGAAGACAGAATGGTGGAAATGACTGTTGCAGAACAGAATAAAGAAAAAGAATGAAAAGAAATGAAGACAGTCTAAGAGACCTCTGGGACAACATTAAATGTAACATTCATATTATAGGGGTTCCAGAAGGAGAAGGGAGAGAGAGAAATGACCTGAGAAAATATTTTAAGAGATAACAGCTGAAAAGTTCCCTAACATGGGAAAGGAAACAGTCACCCAAGTCCAGGAAGTGCAGAGAGTCCAGGCAGGATAAACCCAAGGAGGAACACGCCAAGACACATATTAATCAGACTAACAAAAAATTAAGACAAAGAAAAAATATTAAAAGCAACAAATAACGTACAAGGGAATCCCCATAAGGTTATCAGCTGATTTCTCAGCAGAAACTCTGCAGGCCAGAAGGGAGTGGCACAATATATTTAAAGTGATGATAGGGAAGAAACTACAACCAAGAATACTCTACCCAGCAAGGATCTCATTCAGGGTCGATGGAAAAATCAAAAGTTTACAGACAAGGAAAAGTTAAGAGAATTCAGCACCACAAGACCAGCTTTGCAACAAATGCTAAAGGAAATTCTCTAGGCAGAAGAGAAAAGACCACAACTAGAAACAATAAAATTATGAATAGAAAACCTCACTGATAAAGACAAACATACAAAAAAAGTAGGAAACCATCTGCACACAAATATATCAAAACAACAATTGTGAGAAGAACAGAGCACAAATGCAGAATATTAGAAATGCATTTGAAATTAAAAGACCAGCAACTTAAAACAATCTTGTTTATGTATAGACTGCTATAACAAAACTTCATGGTAACAGAAAACAGAAAATCTACAATAGATACACACATAAAAAAGAAAAAGGAATCCAAACTCAACACTAAAGTTAGTCATCAAATCACAAGAGACGAGAACAAAAGAAGAAAGGAAGAAAAAAGACCAACAAAAATAAATCCAAAACTGGGAGGGGAGTCTGGTGGAGAAGGGATACATGTATAGGTATGGCTGAGTCGCTTTGCTGTGCACCAGAAACTATCATAACATTATTAATAGGCTATACTCCCATATAAAATAAAAAGTTAAAAAAATCCAGAACAATTTTAAAAATGGCAGTAAGAACATACATATCAATAATTACCTTAAACATAAACGGATTAAATGTTCCAACCAAAAAATATAGACTGGCTGAATGGATACAAAAACAAGACCCATATATATGCTGTCTACGAGAGACCCACTTCAGATCTAGGGATACATACAGACTGAAAGTGAGGGGATGGAAAAAGTTATTCCATGCAAAAGGAAATCAAAAGAAAACTGGAGTAGAAATACTCATATCAGACAAAATAGACTTTAAAATAAAAACTGTTACAGAGACAAAGAAGGACACTACATAATGATCAAGGGATCAATCCAAGAAGAAGATATAACAATTGTAAATATATATGCACCAAACACAGGAGCACCTCAATTTATAAGGCAAATACTAACAGCCATAAAAGGAGAAATTACAGTAACACAATAATAGTGGTTGTCTTTAACACCCCAATTTCATCAATGGAAAGATCATCCAGACATAAAATCAATAAGGAAACACAGGCCTTAAAAGACACATTAGATCAGATAGACGTAATTGATATTTATAGAGCATTCCATCCAAAAGCAGCAGAATACACGTTCTTCTCAAGTGCACATGGAACATTCTCCAGGATTGATCACATGCTGGGCTACAAAGCAAGCCTCGGTAAATTTAAGAAAATTGAAATCATATCAAGCATCCTTTCTGACCACAACACTATGAGATTAGAAATCAACTAAAAGGAAAAATGTAAAAAACACAAACACATGGAGACTAAACAATATGCTACTAAGCAAACAATGGATTGCTGAAGAAATCAAAGAGGAAATCAAAAATACATAGAGACAAGTGAAAACGAAAGCACAATGATCCAAAAACCTATGGGATGAGGCAAAACCAGTTCAAAGAGGAAAGTTTATAGCAATACACTCTTGCTTCTGGAAACAGAAAAAAATATCTCAGATAAACAACCTAACCTTACACCTAAAGCAACTAGAGAAAGAAGAAAAAACAAAACCCGAAGTTAGTAGATGGAAAGAAATCATAAGATCACAGAAACAATATATGAAATAGAGATTAAGAAAACAGTAGAAAAGAGCAATGAAACTAGAAGCTGGTTCTTTGAGAAAATAAACAAAATTGATAAACCTTTAGACAGACTCATCAAGAAAAAGAGGTAGAGGTCTCAAATCAATAAAATTAGGAAAAAAAATTGAAGTTACAGTGGACACCACAGCAATACAAAGATCATAAGAAACTCCTACAAGCAATGATATGCCAATAAAATGTAAAACCTGAAGAAATGGATTAATTCTTAGAAAAGTACAATCTCCCAAGACTGAAGCAGAAAGAAATAGAAAATGTGAACAGACCAACCACAAGTACTGAAATTGAAACTGTGATTAAAAATCTCCCAACAAACAAAAGTCCAGGATGAGATGGCTTCACAGGCTAATTCTATCAAACATTTAGAAGAGAGTTAACACCTATTCTTATGAAACTAGTCTAAAAATTCTCAGAGGAAAGAACACTCCCAATCACATTCTATGAGACCACCACCACCCTGATACCAAAATCAGAAAAAGATACCATAAATAAAGAAAATTACTGGCCAGTATCACTGATGAACATAGATACAAAAATCCTCAACAAAAAACTAGCAAACCGAATCCAACGATACATTAAAATAATCATATACCATGATCAAGTGGGATTTATCCCAGGGATGCAAGAATTTTTCAATATCCACAAGCCAATCAGTGTGATACACCACATCAAAAAGCTGAAGAAAAAAAAACACATGATAATCTCAATAGATGCAGAAAAAGCTTTAGACAAAATTCAACACCCATTTATGATAAAAACTTTCCAGAAAGTGGACCATACCTCCACATATTAAAGGCCATATATGACAAATTTACAGCTAACATCATACTGAATAGTGAAAAGCTGAAAGCATTTCCTCTAAGATCAGAAACAAGACAAGGATGTCCACTCTCACCACTTTTATTCAACATAGTTATGGAAGTCTTAGCCACAGCAATCAGAGAAGAAAAAGAAATAAAGGGAATCCAAATTGGAAAAGAAGAAGTAAAATTGTCACTGTTTGCAGATGACATGATACTGTATGTAAAAATTCCTAAAGAAGCTACCAGAAAACTGCTAGAGCTCATCAATGTATTTGGTAAAATAGCAGGATACAAAATTAATACACAGAAATCTCTTGCATTTCTATACACTAACAACAAAAGATGAGAAAGAGAAATGAAAAAACAGTCCTATTTACCATTGCATCAAAAAGCATAAACTACATGGGACTAAACCTCCCTAAGAGGCAAAAGACCTGTACTCTTAAAACTATAAGATGCTGGGGTTTCCCTGGTGGTGCAGTGGTTAAGAATCTGCCTGCCAATGCAGGGGACGCGGGTTCGAGCCCTGGTCTGGGAAGATCCCACATGCCATGGAGTAACTGGGCCCGTGAGCCACAGCTACTGAGCCTGCGCGTCTGGAGCCTGTGCTCTGCAACAAGAGAGGCCGCGATACTGAGAGGCCCGTGCACTGCGATGAAGAGTGGCCCCCGCTTGCCGCAACTAGAGAAAGCCCTCACACAGAAACGAAGACCCAACACAGACAAAAATAAAATAAAATTAATTAATTAATTAAAAAAAAAAAAACTATAAGATGCTGATGAAAGAAATCAAAGATGACACAAACAGATGGAAAGATATACCATGTTCTGGGATTGGAAGGATCAGTATTGTGAAAATAACTATACTACCCAAGGCAATCTACAGATTCAATGCAATCCCTATCAAATTACCAACGGCATTCTTCATAGAACTAGAACAAAAAAAATCTTAAAATTTGTATGGAGAAACAAAAGAACCAGAAAGTGAAAGCAATCTTGAGAAAGAAAACTGAAGTTGGAGCAATCAGGCTCCCTGACTTCAGACTATACTACAAAGCTACAGTCATGAAAATAGTAAAATATTGGCACTAACAAAAATATAGATCAAAGGAACAGGATACAAACCCAGAAATAAACCCATGCACCTATGGTCAGTTAATCTACAACAAATGAGACAAGACTATACAATGGAGGATAGACAGTCTCTTCAATAAATGGTGCAGGGAAAACTGGACAGATACCTGTAAAATAATGAAATTAGAGCATTCTCTAACACCATATACCAAAATTAAATCAAAATGGAGTAAAAACCTAAATGTAAGACCAGATAATATGAAACTCTTAGAGAAAAATATAGGCAGAAAAAATCCCCCAAGTCATAAACCAGGCCCAGATGTAAAACTGGGTTCTGGAAGTAAACCCTCAGATATAAACCCCCCACGTCATAAACTTGGGGCCCAGATGTAAACCTGGGTGGAAGCCATAACCTAGGCCTCAGACGCCAGCCAAACCCTCGGATGCTGAACTCCAGAGCAGAGAAGGCAAGCGCCCAGCACCCCACATGACTCACACCTGATGCCCAGCCCTGAAGCGACTGCACCTGATTGGGAAGTCCCTGACAGGAGGCCGCAACTCAGGCATATCTGGGACCTGAGGAGAGGAGCCCTGACAGGATGCCAGGCCCTCAGGCAACTCCATGATAGGACGGCTGTCTGAGAATTTTAAAAGATTCTTTGGAGGCTAGAAATCCACACACTTTAAGGAGGACCTTAAAAATGGTGGAGGGGTAAGACATGGAGATCACCTTCCTCGCCACAAATACATCAAAAATACATCTATATGTGGAACAACTCCAACAGAGCAACTACTGAACGCTGGCAGAAGACCTCAGATGTCCCAAAAGGGTCTTCGTGTTCCAGCCGGCTATCAGGCCTGAGCCTCTGAGGTGGGAGAGTTGAGTTCAGGACATTGGACCACCAGAGACCTCCTGACCCCACGTAATATCGATCGGCGAGAACTCTCACAGAGATCTCCATCTCAACACTAAGACGCAGCTCCACTCAACGACCAGCAAGCTCCAGTTACGGACACCCCAGACCAAACAACTAGCAAGACAGGAACACAACACCACTCATTAGCAGAGAGGCAGACTAATATCACAATAAGTTCACAGACAACCCAAAACACACAACCAGATGCAGTACTGCCCACGACAAAGACAAGATCCAGATTCATCCACCAGAACACAGGCACTAGTCCCCTCCACCAGGAGCCCTACACAACCCATTGAACCAAACTTACCCACTGGGAGAAGACACCAAAAACAATGGGAACTACAAACCTGCAGCCAGTGAAAAGGAGACCCCAAACACAATAAGTTAAGCAAAATGAGAAGACAGAGAAATATGCAGCAGATGAAGGATAAAGGTAAAAACCCACAACACCAAACAAATGAAGAGGAAATAGGCAGTCTACTTGAAAAACAATTCAGATTAATGATAGTAAAGATGACCCAAAATCTTGGAAACACAATGCAGAAAATACAAGAAACCTTTTACAATGACCTAGAAGAACTAAAGAACAAACAAACAATGATGAACAACACAATAAATGAAATTAAAAATTATCTGGATGGAATCAATAGCAGAATAACAGGCTGAGGAATGGATAAGTGACCTGGAAGATAAAAGAGTGGAAATCACTACAGCAGAGAAGAATAAAGAAAAAGAAAGAAAAGAATTGAGGACAGTCTCAGAGATTTCTGGGACAACATTAAATGCACCAACATTTGAATTATAGGGGTCCTAGAAGAAGAGAAAAAGAAAGGGACTGAGAAAATATTTGAAGAGATTATCATTGAAAACTTCCCTAATACGGGAAATGAAATAGTCAATCAAGTCCAGGAAGTGCAGAGTCCCATACAGGATAAATCCAAGGAGAAATATGCCAAGACACATATTAATCAAACTATCAAAAATTAAATACAAAGAAAAAATATCGAAAGCAGCAAGGGAAAAGCAACAAATAGCATACAAGGGAATCAACATAAGGTTAACCGTTGACCTTTCAGCGGAAACTCTGCAAGTGAGAAGGGAGACACAGGACATATTTAAAGTGATGAAAGGGAAAAGGCTACAACCAGAATTACTCTACTCAGCAAGGATCTCATTCAGATTTGACAGAGAAATTAAAAAATTTACAGAAAAGCAAAAGCTAAAAGAATTCAGCACCACTAATCCAGCTTTACAACAAAGCTAAAGGAACTTCTCTAGGCAGGAAACACAAGAGAAGGAAAAGACCTACAATAACAAACCCAAAACAATTAAGAAAATGGTAATAGGAATATACGTATTGATAATTAACTTAAATGTAAATGAATTAAATGCTCCAAACAAAAGATATAGACTGGCTGAATGGATGCAAAACCAAGACCCATATACATGCTGTCTAAAAGAGACCCACTTCAGATCTAGGGTCACGTAGATAGTGAAAATGAGAGGATGGAAAAAGATATTCCATGCAAATGTAAATCAAAAGAAAGCTGGAGTAGCAATTCTCATATCAGACAAAATAGACTTTAAAATAAAGACTATTACAGGACACAGAGAAGGACCCTACATAATGATCAAGGGATCAATCTAAGAAGAAGATATAGAATTGTAAAAATTTATGCACCCAACATAGGAGCACCTCAATACATAAGGCAAATGCTAACGCCATGAAACGGGAAATCAACAGTAACACAATAGTAGGGGATTTAACACCCCACTTTCACCAATGGACAGGTCATCCATAATGAAAATAAATAAGGAAGCACAAGCTTTAAATGACACATTAAACAACATGGACTTAATTGATATTTATAGGACATTGTATTCAAAAACAATAGAATACACTTTCTTCTCAAGTGCTCATGGAACATTACCCAGGATAGATCATATCTTGGGTCACAAATCAAGCCTTGGTAAATTTAAGAAAATTGAAATCGTATCAAGTATCTTTTCCAACCACAACACTATGAGACTAGATATCAAATACAGGAAAAAAAAAAAACTATAAAAACTACAAACACATGGTGGCTAAACAATATGCTACTAAATAACCAAGAGATCACAGAAAAAATCAAAGAGGAAATCAAAAAATACCTAGAAACAAATGACAATGAAAACACCATGACCACAGACTTATGGGATGCAGCAAAAGCAGTTCTAAGAGTGAAGTTTATAGCAATACAATCCTACATTAAAAAACAAGAAATATCTCAAATAAACAACCTAGCCTTACACCTAAAGCAATTAAAGAAAGAAGAACAAAAAACCCCAAAGTTAGCAGAAGGAAAGAAATCATAAAGATCAGATCAGAAATAAATGAAAAAGAAATGAAGGAAATGATAGCAAAGATCAATAAATCTAAAAGCTGGTTCTTTGAGAAAATAAACAAAATTGATAAACCATTAGCTACACTCATCAAGAAAAAAAGGGTGAAGACTGAAATCAACAGAATTAGAAATGAAAAAGGAGAAGTAACAACTGACGCTGCAGAAATACAAAGGATCATGAGAGATTACTACAAGCAACTATATGCCAATAAAATGGACAACCTGGAAGAAATGTACATATTCTTAGAAAAGCATAACCTTATAAGACTGAACCA
This sequence comes from Eschrichtius robustus, assembly GCF_028021215.1. Taxonomy (NCBI): domain Eukaryota; kingdom Metazoa; phylum Chordata; class Mammalia; order Artiodactyla; family Eschrichtiidae; genus Eschrichtius; species Eschrichtius robustus. Next base: position 88,749,208 of record NC_090845.1, read on the forward strand.
GGAAGAAATAGGAAATATAAACACACCAATCACAAGCACTGAAATTGAAACTGTGATTAAAAATCTTCCAGCAAACAAAAGCCAAGCATCAGATGGCTTCACAGGTGAACTCTATCAAACATTTAGTGAAGAGCTAACACCTATCCTTCTCAAACTCTTCTGAAATACAGCAGAGGGAGGAACAGTCCCAAACTCATTCTATGAGGCCACCATCACCCTGACACCAAAACCACACAAAGGTGTCACCAAAAAAAAAAAATAGTACAGGCCAATAATACCGATGAACATAGATGCAAAAATCCTCAACAAAATACTAGCAAACAAATTCCAACAGCACTTTAAAAGGAGCACACACCATGATCAGGTGGGGTTTATCCCAGGAATGCAAGGATTCTTCAATATATGCTAATCAATCAATGTGATACACCATATTAACAAACTGAGTGATAAAAACCATATGATAATCTCAATAAATGCAGAGAAAGCTTTTGACAAAGTTCAACACCCATTTATGATAAAACCCTCCAGAAAGTAGGCATAGGGGTAATTTACCTCAAATTAATAGAGGCCATATATGACGAACCCACAGCCAACATCGTTCTCAATGGTGAAAAACTGAAACCCTTTCCACTAAGATCAGGAAAAAGTAAAGGTTGCTCACTCTCACCACTATTATTCAACATAGTTTTGGAAGTTTCAGCCACAGAGAACAGAAGAAAAAGAAATAAAAGGAATCCAAATCAGAAAAGAAGAAGTAAAACTGTCACTGTTTGCAGATGACATGATACTATACATAGAGAATCCTAAAGATGCTACCAGAAAACTACTAGAGCTAATCAATGAATTTGGTAAATTAGCAGGATACAAAATTAATGCACAGAAATCTCTGGCATTCCCATACACTAATGATGAAAAATCTGAAAGAGAAATTAAGGAAACACTCACATTTACCATTACAACAAAAAGAATAAAATACCTAGGAATAAACCTACCTAAGTAGACAAAAGACCTGTATGCACAAAACTATAAGACACTGATGAAAGAAATTAAAGATAATACAAATGGAGAGATATACCACGTTCCTGGATTGGAAGAATCAACATTGTGAAAATGACTCTACTACCCAAAGCAATCTACACATTCAATGCAATCCCTATCAAACTACCACTGGCATTTTTCACAGAACTAGAACAAAAAATTTCACAATTTGTATGGAAACACAAAAGACCCTGAAGAGTCCACACAATCTTGAAAAACAAAAACAGAGCTGGAAGAATCAGGCTCCCTGACTTCAGACTATATGGGAAATCTACAGTAATCAGGACAGTATCGTACTGGCACAAAAAGAGAAATATAGATCAATGGAACAGGAGAGAAAGCCCAGAGATAAACCCATGCACATATGTTCACCTTATCTTTGATAAAGGAGACAAGAGTATACAATGGAGAAAAGACAGCCTCTTCAATAAGAGGTGCTGGGAAAACTGGACAGCTAAATGTAAGAGAATGAAATTAGAACACTCACTAACACCATACACAAAAATAAACTCAAAATGGATTAAAGACCTAATGTAAGGCCAGACACTATAAAACTCTTAGAGGAAAGCATAAGCAGAACACTCTATGACATAAATCACAGCCAGATCCTTTTTGACCCACCTCCTAGAGAAATGGAAATAAAAACAAAAATAAACAGGTGGGGCCTAATGAAATGTAAAAGCTTTTACACAGCAAAGGAAAACATAAACAAGACGAAAAGACAACCCTCAGAATGGGAGAATATATTTGCAAACGAAACAACTGACAAAGGATCAATCTCCAAAACATACAAACAGGCATGCAGCTCAATATCATAAAAACAAACAACCCAATCCAAAAATGGGCAGAAGACCCAAATAGACATTTCTCCAAAGAAGTTATACAGATTGCCAACAAACTCATGAATGGATGCTCAACATCACTAATCATTAGAGAAATGCAAATCAAAACTCCAGTGAGGTGTCACCTCACACTGGTCAGAATGGCTATCATCAAAAAATCTACAAACAATAAATGCTGGAGAGGGTGTGGAGAAAGGGGAGCCCTCTTTCACTGTTGGTGCAAATGTAAATTGATACAGCCACTATGGAGAACAGTATGGAGTTTCCTTAAAAAACTAAAAATAGAACTACCATATGACCCAGCAATCCCACTACTGGGCATATACCCTGAGAAAACCATAATTCAAAAAGAGTCATGTACCACAATGTTCATTGCAGCTCTATTTACAATCACCAGGACATGGAAGCATCCTAAGTGTCCTTTGACAGATGAATGGATAAAGAAGATGTGGCACATATATGCAATGGAATATTACTCGGCCATAAAAAGAAACGAAATTGAGTTTTTTGTCGTGAGGTGCATGGACCTAGAGTCTGTCATACAGAGTTAAGTAAGTCAGAAAGAGAAAAACAGATACCGTATGCTAACACACATATATATGGAAACTAAAAAAAAAAAAAAAAAATTGTTCTGAAGAACCTAGCTTCCCAACAGAAATATAGATACAGACGTAGAGAATGGACTTAAGGACACGGGGAGGGAGAAGGGTGAGCTGGGATGAAGTGAGAGAGTGGCATGGACATATATACACTAGCAAATGTAAAATAGCTAGTGGGACAAGCCGCATAGCACAGGGAGATCAGTTCAGTGCTTTGCGACCACCTAGACAGGTGGGACAGGGCGAGTGGTAGGGAGACACAAGAGCAGGGGATATGGGGATATAAGTATATGTATAGCTGATTCACTTTGTTATACAGCAGAAACTAACACAACAATGTAAAGCAATTATACTCCAATAAAGATGTTAAAAAATTATATATTAATAGATAACCAACAAAGATCTACCCTCCAGCACAGGGAACACTGCTCAATATTCTGTAATAATGTAAATGGGAAAAGGATTTGAAAAAGAACCGATACATGTATATATGTATATGTATTATTATATATATATATATATATATATATATATATATATATATATATATATATATATATAATTGAATCACTCTGCTGTACACCTGAAACACAACATTGTTAATCAACTAAAATCCAATACAAAATAAAAATTTTTAAAAAGAAAATAATAATACAGGAAAAGATGTATTGATTTGACATTGTAAGAAATTCAGAAGGGAAAAATGAGGGAAAGATTATCTGCAGAAGAAAAATAATATTATTGTTTATCATCTTTACAAACAATTGTTTTATGATAATATTTGGTTGGTCAAAAAGTTCATTCAGGTTTTTCCAAAGGAACTTTTTGGCCAACACAGTAGTTAAAGCTGGCAAGGAGATAAGAATACAGACGTAATGATAGGAATATAAATTGGTAAAAACTTTTCTGAAAGTTAAGTATATGGTGCTAAGAGCCTTAAAACTGTTTGGATCCTTTGCCCTAGTAATTTTATTCTTAGAAACATATCCTGTAAAATAATTAGAAATTTCAAAATTTTTAACAAAATGTTTTTAAACCATTATTTATAATAGAGAAAAACTGGAAACAAACATCTAATTAAATAAACAATGGTATATCAATTTAAAGGATTATTATCCAGTCATTAATATATTATTTTTAAAGGATTGCAAACAATCTCGATTTCCAGCTTCTTGAAAATCAGAAAATCTAGCAAAAATGGTTGCAAGTTCTCACGTAGGGATCTCTGGAGCTGAACAACAGTGACTCTCTTTAGACAGACATATGTTTTGGAGCTTTCTGCAGTCTCCATCATTCTATTGTTTCCCCAACACCAGGTCCACTGTACTCATGTGCATTATCTACCTGCTCTCTCTTTGTGTTTATAACACCCTAATTTCATTCATTAAGCTGAAAATAACCAAGGAAGAAAAATTATTTCCTCTAAACTCAGATAGTGAAGTGGAATTTTAGGTTTAGGACTACTATTTTTTTATATTAATGTTTTACTTTCTTTCTTAATAATTCAATAGAAATATATTAAAATGTTTAAAATTATTTACAAGCCAATAAAAACACCACTATATTAACCGAATTATCTACCCCATCTAGGAGCAGTAATTTCCTTTTAACAGGTAAAAGAAAATTGTTAAAATTAAACTTCTATAATTTTACTGACAAAAAAGTTGGATTTTCCCTCTTGTATGGGGTCTCTGCATTACTTAATATCAGAATTCAGTATCATCCAGTATCCGTCACTTGGTGTAAGTGAAGAAATAAGCCAGTGTTGGCCATGGTAAGACTGGCTTAGCCCTGAGAGCCCCATCTCACTGAAGAGAGAGAGAGAGAAGGAAGGAAGGGATAAAGGAAAGACAGAAAGAAAGAGGGTGGGAGAGAGGAAGGAAAAATGGGAAGGAGGGAAGGAAGGATGAAAAGAGGGAAAAGGCAAAATCTTAGACATAGGAAGAAGGCAAGAGGGAACAGGACACAGATGATAACAGGGAGTCAATGGCTGACACAGATATGGCTTATCCAACCCTATTTAGTAATTAAAGTGTTGATATACATGTTATTTTTTGACATAGAAATGTATCTACTCTACAACATAATACTGAGTGGAAGAAGAATGTTAAAACAACATGTGTAGCATGATGTCATTTAAGTAAAATTTTCTATTAACATCTATGCATATATTTGCATAGAAGATGTTTGGAAGGGTGTTCACTGACTAATAGTGTTTATATCTGGAGTTGAGATTTGGGGTTATTTGGGCTTCCTTATTTGTACTACATTATTTGAACATTATAGTAAGCTTTTTATAAATCAATCCATTTATTTTTTAAAGGTAGCAGGGCAATTGTCCAGTTGTCTAATTGGTACAAACCCTGGATCACAGTGTCATACAGTAAAGGTGGAGAAAAATGTCTTCCTGATCTTATTTACATGACTAAGACTGTTGGTTCAGGAACTTTCAGGTTGCAAACCAGCTTCATTGTTCTTAAAGTTACTAGAATTTCACTTTAGTTCCAGCAATCATTTTTCAGTCTTAGTTTTCCAAAATTTCTTGAGCTCCTATTAGTTTGTTACATTTTAGTAGATACTAGGAGAGTCATCTTAAGTTCTGCTTAGCCACATGCCATTTTAAACTCAAAGTCTCCATGGCAATTATTAGAATTCTTTTTTCTGTGAGGCAGAGCACAGAATAATTGTGGATATGCTGATAGAAAATATAAGAATATAATTACTTTTTTAAAAAATTAGGCTGATGGGGCAAGGATATGTCAACTGCAATTGCATTGTCATTTACCAAACTAGGAGGCAATTCCCATTATTACCTGCTTGTTTCACTCAAATAGCAGTTCTGTGTCTGAGTGGTAACCTGCTTTGGGAGAAAGGAAGGGCAAAGACAATGCCCCTAACTTCACAGTCAATGTCCCTATCTCCACTGTCTAGGAGGTTGGTCTCTTAGAAGTTTATTACAAACTCAGGTTGATCTTTGTAGATCACTTAGCAAAACACCTAGGCACCAAATAATCTAACGCCAGGATGTGGGGTAATAATTAGAAAAGAATACAGCTTATTGTAGCCCTAGCTTGGAATGTAACAGTCAACTCACTCCAAGCCCTCCAACCTAGCTTATTACAACAGTCTGACATCTTACACCTGAACATAATTAGGCCAGATTGAAATGAAATCAATCAGGACAAGGAAATAGCTATCAAAAAATAAGGGGAAAATCATTCTAAGGAGATTGTCACTCACTTTCAAATCAATGATGAGAAATAGAGATTGAGAGACAGTGTGTGTGTGTGTGTGTGTGTGTGTGTGTAAGAGAGAGAGAGAGAATAAAAGTACTTTGGACAAGCAAAAACTGTCAGGTGAAAAGATTTTCTAAAATGATTTGTAATATTGGTTAATTATATACTTACAGTTTACTAACTCAACTCACTAGAACTCACTAATTTTGTTTTTCATTTAGAATTGAGACCACATTAATGTACTTTTCAAAGATATATGACAGACAGCATGAATTCATCAGTATAAAACAGCCACTCATCACAAATATTAAAGCAATCAGTTTTTACCCTGTACCAGGCACCCTGTATCCTGTATTTCTCAAAGTGAAGCTATTTAGTTGCATGCTGTTTGAGGAAAGGAAGGGAATAAACTCTTTTGGCTTAAACAAAATATCGTATATTAACGCATATATGTGGAATCTAGAAAAATGGTACAGATGAACCTAAATGTAGGGCAGGAATAGAGACATAGACATAGGGAACAGACATGTGGACACGGGGGGGAGGGGAGGGTGGGACGAATTGGGAGATTGGGTTTGACATAAATACACTACCATGTGTGAAATAGATAGCTAGTGGGAACCTGCTGTATAACACAGGGAGCTCATCTCGGTGCTCCGTGACGACCTAGATGGGTGGGATGGGGGCAGTGGTGGGAGGGAGATCCAAGAGGGGGGGGATATATGTGTACATATAGCTGATTCACTTCATTGTACAGCAGAAACTAACACAACATTGTAAAGCAACTTTCCTCCAATAATAAAAATATTTTATGATTACTATATTAAATGTTAGAGACATTTCACAATAATATTAAACTATTATGAAAGACATGGTTCAACTTCTTTGAAAAAAAGGGATCGAAACCAAAATTCAGGAAAACAGCCAAGCCTTTGGAACACAATTACAGCTACCATGATTGTTTTAGAGCAGGATACCCTTTGGGACTGTAACAAAACTTTAAGAGCCTCAATGATATTTCCTGAAGGAATAGGATGCTACAGAGAGCAATAGTAAGGGAACTGGAATCTAACAGAGAGAAAAAAGAAATAGGCCTGGATCTAAGACATCCAGATAAAGATTCTTATCCAGGGCTTTTGTCACAGTAGAAGCCTTGTGGAAAATCTGTTTAGTTTTTGAAAATGAATTTGGTCTGTATTTTCTGAACAATCTTCTGACATATCTCTTTTAAGTGAAATTCACAAAAAAAATCACCCCAGTAGCAGTTTAATGAAATAATTGGCAAAACCCTGGAGCCCCCAACCTATTGCAAATCATGACTTAAGTCAAAGTCAAATTGCCCTCATTCATGGTAACAGGATACAGGAAAAATTAATTTTAAATGCTTCTTCTACTAATCTGCTAAGGAGCCAGTGAATTATCTGAGTTGATTTTAACCCCTCTGGGATAAATATTAACGGTAATCAAAATAACAAAAATGAATAATAAACTCTGATCACACAAACCACACTTTAATGCCCTAGAGGGAAAGTGTGTTTATATGTGTGTGTGTGTGTGTGTGTGTGTGTATAAAACAGTGATATTAAACAAAGAATGTCCCGTAAGTGATCTCAAATGGTGAATTCTCAACAATCAATGTGAGAGACAGTAGGCTAACATTCATTCATACATGCCCCCTCAATACCCTCCATAATACTTATAGTAAACTATAAGTATATAATTAACACAATGGTGTTTAGAGTTTGGTGTACTCTAAACACGAAACTCATTTGGATTTATACTTGTAAACTGAAAGTGTATATTGCGGGATGCCAGAGTTTGAGGGATAAGAAGCAAGGACACTATTATCATTCTTCCTTACAACTTCATCCCCAGTAATATTCATAATTCACTGTACCTTATGTCAGTTTGATGCTCTTAATGACTCACAGCCCATGAAGTACTTTCTTCCTCTTAGCACTGTCTGCCATCAAACATGGAATACAACAAATTTGTTCATGCAAGATACAATTTTCCTTCTAAAAGTTCACACTTCATTAGCACATCCCCCTATCAAGAAATAAATTGATTCTGAGGTTAAAGTTATTTACCATTTAAATCTATGTTTTAGGCAATAGAAGAGAATACACATAGAGTTGTGTTTCTGCTCACCCAAATCTGTACAGGTAAAACATACCTATCTCTTTTGAACTGTAAATGACCTCAGGCATTTTGAGACTGGATCAGAGACCTGAAAATAAATTTTAAAGCAAAACAAAACAAAACAAAAAAACTCACCATGGATAAGTTCTCAGAGTGGCATACCAAAAAAAGAAAAATGAACTGCCCAGCACACACTTCTTCCCTTTCTCCTGATCATCCATTATCCCTCAGGTTTTCCATTCCTGTTTGCTTGCCTACTTTCCCCGTTTTCAATTTTATTTTAGATGTGTAATGTTTGATGGGCCATGTTTTTAAGTTCTCTGTACAGTGCCTTAAGCTTTTAGGGAGGAAAGCACTATATAAATCTAACAATAAATAAATAATAAATAAGAGAAATAACTGCCTATGTGCGAGTGGGGCTAAAAAAGATCGATGGGGCATGGTGACAAATAGAGGCTAAAAATAAGTCAACAATGCAGTATTGCTGTTAGTAAAGCCAACCCGGTGCTGGGAGGCACAATGAAAATGGAGTTTTGCATTGGTAATATAACAACCAAGTCCTAAAGGCACCTTGCAATTGAGTCTGTAGCTAAAAGGTAACAGCTAATGGTGTGGTATCCGCTGGATGAGCATCCTAACACCGTTATTACATATGCTTGTACCAAATATATTGGGCAACTCCAACGTGAGGCATACCAACTTACTGAGGTTGGAATTACTGAGTTTTCAGTTAAGCAAAAAAGCAAATGTCAAATTTAACGTGCACTTAATACTTTCTATATACCAGAAGTTTTGTATCCATTATTTCATTTAATTCTCACAACAATTCTATGATGTAGAAATTATCATCCTCACTGAATAAACAAGAAAATTGAGATTCAAGGAGGATAAGTCACTTGCCTAAGATCACACAACAAGCAGGTAATTGAGCTAGGATTCAAATTACAGTGTGTCTAATTTCAAAGCCTATGATTTTTATACCACCATGACACCTTAAGAATACTTTATTTGAATTCTAGAAACAAAAGGTGCCCTTCCTGAAGAAACTTCTGGGATGGTGAAGTAAAAACTCCTGGAAATATGCCCTTCCATAAAAGCACCTGAACACTGGCAAAATAAAATAAAATAAAATAAAAGTCAAAAATTTTGGAACAATAGATATTAACCAAAGCTTTACAACAATCCAAAGAGTGTTTAGTCAAGAAAAGTGGCTGAATGTCAGTAAGAACAATGAATTTTATGGCATTTCAACTTGCTCAACTCCCATGTTCTCAAGCTCTTCAATAACCTTAAAAACTGACAGCCTCACAGTGACTGAAGCTGTGGAAACCAACAGTGCAGCAGACACTGGAGGGGGAAAAGTTGGTTTGGAGCGCCTAAAAGCCCTATCCCAAAATAATTGTCACAATTTGACCTGTCTGGAGACTGCCTGAAAAACTTCATTTTCAAGGCTTATCTTTACGCGATCAGACTCAGAGCTCACTCTGTGCAAACAGCCCTATCCCTAAGGTGACTGTCAAAAACAATCAGCAGCAATTGTTTAACATTGCAGCTGCTTGAGGTGACAATATAAGTTGGGGATAACAAAAGTATGATCCAAACAAAATAAATAAATAAAGCTAATAAGGAAAAACTGGAAACAAAATGTTATTGGGGGCTTTGATAAACCACCAATATATATTGATGAATCTAGAAAGCCATGTGCATGTTCAGGGCTGTGTGCAATTCCAAGAAAGATATGGAAAGACCCTAATCTCTCTGACATTGATGTTCTTTGCAAGAGGAAGCATGCCCAAAAACACATACAGAGTCCCTTGGCAAAGGCAGGTAGACATATTGGTTCAAGGCACTTAAAGAAATCTCTGTCTAGTCATTAGCTAACAACTAATATAACCAAAGAAAGACTTCAGTGGTCATGCATGACAAAGAATACTGACTTTGAATAATTAATTTAGGAAAGAAACTAAACTAACTAACCACCACCAACAACAAATTAAAACAACAAAAACCATGGAGTGGGGGGTGAATCAGATTCCCGGAGTTACCACATTATATATTTTAAATGCCTAGTTTTCAATAAAATTTTATGAGACATGCAAAGAAACAGGGAATTATGGCACATACACAGACTTAAAAAGCAGTTAATAGAATTGTCCCTGGGATACCAACACATTGGACTTACTAGACAAAGACTTTAAATCAACTGTCTTAAATATTTTCAGAGTTAATGCAAACCATGAACAAAGAATTAAAGACTAATATGAGAGCAATGTCTCACCAAATAAAGAATATCAATAAGAGATATAAATTATAAAAATAACCAAATAGAAATTTTAGAATTGAAAATTACTATAACTAAAATTAAAAAGTTACTTAGAGAGCTCAACATCAGATTTGAAGTCAATAGAACACTCCACCTAACAACAGAAGAGCGCACATTCTTCTCAAGGGTACTTGTAACATTCTCCAGATAAACCATATATAAGGCCATAAAGCAGTTCTCAGTAAACTTAATAGAACTGAAATAATAAAAAGTGTATTCTTAGACTACAATGGAGTAAAATTGTAAATCAACAGAAGAAAATTTGGGAAATTTACAAATATGTGGAAATAAAACATCATACGCCTAACTAGACGCTGGGTCCAAAAAGAAATCACAGGGAATTTAGAAAATGCTTTGAGATAAATAAAAACAAAAACACAACATACCCAAACTTACAGGATGCAGTGAAGCAGTGCTTAGAGGAAATTTATAGCTGTAAATGCCTGTATTTAAAAATACATAATAAAAAATAAATAACATTACCTTTTCACCTTAGTAAACTGGAAAACAAGAGAAAATTAAACCCAAAGCCAACAGAAGGAAGTAAATAATAAACATTAGATAGGAAATAAATGAAATGGAGAATAGTAAAACATTAGAGAAAATTAATGAAATGAAAATTGGTTCTTTACAAAGAACAATAAACTTGAAAAATCTTTAGCTAGACTGACCAAAAAAAAAGAAGAGATTTGAATTATGAAAATCAGGAATATAAAAGGAGATCTCAGTACTGACTTTAAGTGTTATAAGGGATTAATATGAGCAGCTGTGTGCCAATAAGCTAGATAGCTTAAACAAACTAGATAAATTCCTAGAAAGGTACAAGTTACCAAAACTGACTCAAGAATTAATAGAACATTGAGTAAACCTATAATGGGCAAAGTGATTGAATTAATAATAATAATAATAAAAACTTTCCCACAAAGGAAAGCCCAGACCCAAATTGCTTCATTGGTGAATTTCACTAAATATTAGGAATAATTAACACCAGCACTTCACAAACACTGCCAGAAATTAGAAGAGGAGGGGCCAATTCCCAACTCATTCTATAAGACCAATATTACCCTGATACCAAAACCAGCCAAAGACATCACAAGAATAACAACAACAACAACAAAAATCTATATAACAACATGCCACAGGTATATAGACACAAAAAATCCTCAGCAAAATATTAGCAAGCCAAACCCAGCCACATGTAACAAAAATTAAACACAATAACCATGTGGGATTTATCCCAGGAATGCAACATTGGTTTAACATATGAAAATCTATCAATGTAATATGCCATATTAAACAGAATAAGGGACAAAAGCCACATGACCAGCTTAACAGATGTAGAGAAATAAAATAATTTGACAAAATCCAAAATACTTTCATGATAAAAACACTCAAACAAATAGGAATGCAAGATAATGTCCTCAGTCTGATAAAAAAAAACCATGCACAAAAAAGCTCACAACTAACATCATGTTTAATGATGACATACTGAATGCACTCCCCCTAATATTAGGAACAGTACAAAACTATTTACTCTTCCCACTTTTATTCAACATTGTAGTGGAGGTTCTAGCCAGGACAGTTAGGCAAGAAAAGGAATGAAAGATATCCATATTAGAAAGGAAAAGTAAAATAATCTCTATTTGAGGATGACCTAATGTTGTATTTAGAAAATCCTAAGGAATACACACACACACACACACACACACACACACACACCAAAACAAAGCAAAACGAAACAAACAAAAATGCTATTAGAATGAAAAACTAGTTGAACAATGCTGAAGGATAAAACATCAATTTAAAAATAAACTGTATTTATATACACTAAGAAAGAACAATCTAAAAATTAAATTAAATTAAGAAGCAATTCCATGTAAAGTAGCAAAAAAAGAATAAAATATTTAGGCATAAATTTACCAAAAGATATACAAGACTGATATACTGAAAACTACAAAACCTCATTGAAAGAGATTAAATATATAAGTAAATAAAAATGCATCCCATGATCACAGATTGGAAGCCTTAAAAATGCTAAGATGGCAGTATTCCCCAAAATGATTTATAGTCATTAAAATTTCAGGTAGATATTTGCAGAAATTTACAAGCTAATGCTAAAATTAGTATGGAAATGTAAAGGGGACCGAATATTCAAAACAATCTTTAAAACAAAACAAAACAAAGTTGGAAGACTTACAATTTTAAATTTCAAAACTTATTAAATCACAACAGTAATCAAGTCAGTGTGATACTCTATTAGGATAGGAATATAGATAAGTAGAATAGAATTGAGAGTCTAGATATAAACTCTTAAGTTTATTTTTGTCAATTGCTTTGGACAAGGGTAAAAGACAATTTAATGGAAGAAAGAAAAGCTCTTTCAACAAAAAGTGTTTTTCAGCAAAAAATAATCTTTTCAACAAAGAAACAAGATATCCACATTCAAAATAATGAAGATGGACCCCTACCTCACACCATATAAAAATTAACTAAAAATGAATTAAAGACCTAAATGTAAGAACTAAAACTATAATGCTCTTAGAAAAAAACAAAACAAAAACAAAAACATAGGAGTAAGTTTTCATGACCTTGCATTAAGCAATGGTTTCTTAGATATAACAGCACAACACAAGCAACAAAAGAAAAAATAGAGTAAATAATTTTAATCAAAAATTTAAAGTTTTGTTCTTGAAAGGATGCTCTGGTGAAAATGAAAAGACAATTAATAGACTAGGAGAAAATATTTGCAAAATATATACTTGATAACAGACTAGTATCTAGAATATATTAAGAACACTTAAAACTCAATTATAAGAAGAAAAATAACCCAATTGAAAATGTGCAGAGAATATGAATAGATCTTTCTCCAAAAAAGATACACAAATGTCCAACCATATGAAAAGATGTTTAACATTATTAGGCACCAGATAAATGCAAATTGAAACCAAAACAAGACACAACTTCACAACCACTAACATAGCTATAATCAAAGAGACAGACACTAACACGTGTTGGAAAGGATGTTGAAAAATTGGAACCACTATACCCTGCTGCTTGAAATGTAAAAATGTGCATCTAACACAGAAAATAATTTAGCAGTTTCTCAGAAAGTTAAACATATAACTACCATATGACCCAGGAATTTCATCACCAGGTACATACCCAAAGGAATAGAAAACATATGCCCATGCAAAATTGTGTTCGTGAATGTTCATAGCAGCATTATTTATAATAGCCAAAAGATAGAAACAACCGAAATGTCCATCAACTGATGAATGAATAAACAAAATGTGGTGTAGTCAAGTAATGAAATATTATTTGGTTACTAAAATGAACGACTGAAATCTCAGAAGCATAAAGGACCAAAGTGAGGATTTGTTACTCCAAATCCAATTCTACTAACAAGGATCAGTGAAATGGAAAGGAATCTTTGAGGGAAAAAGTGACCCTATCATTTTTAAGGTTTTGTGATGGCCAAAGACGTGGGTATATTTAGCAAATTATGTATGATTCCATGATCAGAGATTCTAAGGGGTAATATGGTCCCGTGTCTGAGAAGATATCTGAAATAAAATCAAAGTACAATCAAGAAAGAACAGGATACACAGAAATGTGTTAAGTGCCTGAGTAATATGGTGTGACTTATTAGATTTTAAAGGAAGAATGCAAAAAGAAAAGGGAAAAGAAGCAACCAAAAACAATTCTTTATGTGTGTAAAGCATTTTATAGCTGGTAGTGTTGCTCATTCATTGATTCATTGATTGACTTATTCATTCAGCAAACATTGGCGTATAAGAAGCATTCGGCCAGAGTTACAAAAATGAATAAAATTTGTCTTAAGGAACTCAAAGCCTAGGCTAGGAGTTGGGGTTTGGAGAGGGATGAGAGACATTGAAACAAACAAATACAACACAGTGAAATAATGTTGTCATTTATAAGTTTTAACTTTATAATTAATCAAAATATGTACCAAGTAATAAGAACAGAGGAAAAGTAATAACTGCTCCTTGAAGGAAGTTAGGGGATGAGACACATGCAAATGATTGGGAAAGTTTCAAAGAGATGATACTTTGTTGAATGATAATTAGGAAACAATGAGACTAACAAAGGGGAGCAGTTCAGCAAAACATTTGCAAATCATTTCATGAAGAGGAAACTGCATGTGCTCTAATACAAGATTTACAAAGCATTTGCACATCTATTGTCCCATTTGATCGTCATCATAAGCCTGAGAAAAAAGTAAGGCAATTATTGTAATCAACATTTTACAGCCAAAGAAAAACAAGGCTCAGGTAAGGAGAGAAAACAACTTCCTTACAAATGGAAAAATCAAGTTTCAGCCCAGGTATTCTTTCTATTTATTTAATAAGAAAAAGAAAACAAAGTTATGTGGACTTATGAGAGAGGAGTCAGGAAAGTAAAGATGAGAGTGAATTTAGGCTGAGGAAAAGGAATTTTTGGTTCTTTTTGTTTTTTGGAACAAGATGAAGAAACTGGATAAACCCTCTACCTGGATCAAATTAGAAAGAACTGCACCATTCCTGTCTTATCTATCAAGGATCTTGACTTTCCAACAGAAACAGATAGAATAAAACTCTTTAAGAGAAAATTGAAGTCCATAATAAATGAGAAGAAAAAACGAAGTTGCTCTAAAGGAATTTAAATCTCCTGGCACAGGAAAGTTACAACTGAGGGACATGAGTGACCATGTAACTTCCATATAATCAAAAATTTTTGTTACTAATTTTGAGAAAGCATAGAGACCCGGATAGATATATCCTGGCAGGTGGAAGATAGGTAACACTCCTCACTTTCAGGATGCTCAAGAGGCACATGTCAAACATGCCAAACTATGAGTCTGATGTTTATTCCTCACAAGACTCTAAAATTGATTATTTAATGAACAGTTTGTAGGTGCTTAGAAAAGGAAGCTGTAATTATTCAAAGCCAACATGGATTCACCAAGAAGAGGTGATGCCAACTCTACACAACCTAATTTCTGTTTTACAAACATTTTCCTGATTATAAAAATATGTTTATTTAGGTCTTCTGTCCATTTTTGGATTGGGTTATTTGCTTTTTTGATATTGAGCGGCATGAGCTGCTTGTAAATTTTGGAGATTAATCCTTTGTCAGTTGCTTCATTTGAAAATATTTTCTCCCATTCTGAGGGTTGTATTTTCATCTTGCTTACAGCTTCCTTTGCTGTGCAAAAGCTTTTAAGTTTCATTATGTCCCATTTGTTTATTTTTGTTTTTATTTCCATTTCTCTAGGAGGGGGGTCAAAAAGGATCTTGCTGTGATTTATGTCATAGAGTGTTCTGCCTATGTTTTCCTCTAAGAGCTTGATAGTGTCTGGGCTTACATTTAGGTCTTGAATTCCTTTTGAGTTTATTTTTGTGTATGGTGTTAGGGAGTGTTCTAATTTCATTATTTTTCATGTAGCTGTCCAGTTTTCCCAGCCCCACTTATTGAAGAGGCTGTCTTTTCTCCACTGTATATTCTTGCCTCCTTTATCAAAGATAAGGTGACCATATGTGCATGGGTTTATCTCTGGGCTTTCTATCCTGTTCCATTGATTTATATTTCTGTTTTTGTGCCAGTACCATGCTGTCTTGATTACTGTAGCTTTGTGGAGTATAGTCTGAAGTCAGGGAGCCTGATTCCTCCAGCTCCTTCTTTCTTTCTCAAGATTGCTTTGGCTATTCAGGGTCTTTTGTGTTTCCATACAAATTGTGAAATTTTTTGTTCTAGCTCTGAGAAAAATGCCAGTGGTAGTTTGATAGGGATTGCATTGAATCTGTAGATTGCTTTGGGTAGTATAGTCATTTTCACAATGTTGATTCTTCCAATCGAAGAACATGGTATATCTCTCCATTTATTTGTATCACCTTTAATTTATTTCATCAGTGTCTTATAATTTTCTGCATACAGATCTTTTGTCTCCATAGGTAGGTTTATTCCTAGATATTTTATTCTTTTTGTTGCAATGGTAAATGGGAGTGTTCCAAAGAAGATATACAGATTGCCAACAAACACATGAAAGAATGCTCAACATCATTAATCATTAGAGAAATGTAAATCAAAACTACAATGAGATATCAATTCACACCGATCAGAATGGCCATCATCAAAATATCTACAAACAATAAATGCTGGAGAGGGTGTAGAGAAAAGGGAACCCTCTTGCACTGTTGGTGGGAATGTAAATTGATAGAGCTACTATGGAGAACAGCATGGAGGTTCCTTAAAAAACTAAAAATAGAACTACCATACTACTCAGCAATCCCACTACTGGGCATATACCCTGAGAAAACCATAATTCAAAAAGAGTCATGTACCAAAATGTTCATTGCAGCTCTATTTACAATAGCCAGGACATGGAAGCAACCTAAATGTCCATCGACAGATGAATGGATAAAGAAGATGTGGCACATATATACAATGGAATATTACTCAGCCATAAAATGAAATGAAATTGAGTTATTTGTAGTGAGGTGGATGGACCTAGAGTCTGTCATACAGTGTGAAGTAAGTCAGAAAGAGAAAAACAAATACCATTTGCTAACACACATATATGGAATAAAAAAGAAAGTTCTGAAGAACCTAGGGGCAAGATGGGAATAAAGACACAGACCTACTAGAGAATGGGCTTGAGGATATGGGGAGGGGGAAAGGTAAGCTGGGATGAAGTGAGAAAGCGGCATGGACATATATACACTACAAAACGTAAAATAGCTAGCTAGTGGGAAGCATGCACATAGCACAGGGAGATCAGCTCGGTGTTGTGTGACCACCTAGAGGGGTGGGATAGGGAGTGTGGGAGGGAGGGAGACACAAGAGGGAAGAGATATGGGGAGGTTTTGAGCTTCAAGATGGCAGAAGAGTAAGATGTGGAGATCACCTTCCTCCCCAAAAATACATCAGAAATACATCTACGTGTGGAACAACTCCTACAGAACACCTACTGAATGCTGGCAGAAGACATCAGACCTCCCAAAAGGCAAGAAACTCCCCAAGTACCTGGGTGGGGCAAGAAAAAAAAGAAAAAAACAGAGACAAAAGAATAGGGACGGGACCTGCACCAGTAGGAGGGAGCTGTGAAGTAGGAAATGTTTCCACACACTAGGAAGCCCCTTCACTGGTGGAGACTGCGGGTGGTGGAGGGGGGAAGCTTCAGAGCCACAGAGGAGAGCTCAGCAACAGGCGTGCAGAGGGCAAAGTGGAGAGGTTCCTGCACAGAGGATTGGTGCCGACCAGCACTGACCAGCCCGAGAGGCTTGTCTGCTCACCGGCCAGGATGGGTGGGGGTTGGGAGATGAAGCTCGGGCTTTGGAGGTCAGATCCCAGGGAGAGAACTGGGGTTGGCGGCGTGAACACAGGCTGAAGGGGGCTATTGTGCCACAGCTAGCTGGGAGGGAGTCAGGGAAAATGTCTGGAGCTGCGGAAGAGAGAAGAGAATTTTTCTTGCCTCTTTGTTTCCTGGTGCGCGAGGAGAGGGGATTAAGAGCGCAGCTTAAAGGAGCTCCAGAGACGGGCGTAAGCCACGGCTATCAGCGCAGACCCCAGAGACGGGCATGAGATGCTAAGGCTGCTGCTGCAGCCAACAAGAAGCCTGTGTGCAGGCACAGGTCACTATCCACACCTCCCCTCCCGGGACCCTGGGTAGCCCGCCACTCCCATTGTCCCGTGATCCAGAGACAACTTCCCCAGGAGAACACATGGCAGGCCTCAGGCTGTTGAAACATCACACCGGCCTCCGCCACTGCTGCAGGCTCACCCCACACTCTGTACCCCTTCCTCCCCACGGCATGAGTGAGCCAGAGCCCCTGAAGCAGCTGCTTTTTTAACCCCCTTCTCTGAGCAAAGAACATACTCCCTCAGGAGACCTACATGCAGAGGCAGGGTCAAATCCAAAGCTGAATCCCAGGAGCTGTGCAAAGAAAGAAGAGAAGGGGAAATCTCTCCCAACAGCCTCAGGAGCAGTGGATTAAATCTCCACAGTCAACTTGATGTACCCTGCATCTATGAAATACAAGAATAGACAATGAATCATCCCAAATTGAGGAGGTGGACTTTGGGAGCAATGATATATTTTTTTTCCCTTTTTCTCTTTTTGTGAGTGTGTATGCACGTGCTTCTGTGTGTGATTTTGTCTGTAAAGCTTTGCTTTTGCCATTTGTCCTAGGGTTCTGTCTATCCGTTTTTTTTTTTATTACTTAAAAAATGTTTTTTTCTTAATAATTATTTTTTATTTTTTATTTTAATAACTTTATTTTATTTTATTTGACTTTCTTTTATTTTATCTTCTTTCTTTCTTTCTTTCTTTTCTCATTGTTATTCTGAGCCATGTGGAGGACAGGCTCTTGGGGCTCCAGCCAGGTGTCAGGGCTGTGTCACTGAGGTGGGAGAGCCAAGTTCAGGACAATGGTCCAAAAGAGACCTCCCAGCTCCACGTAATATCAAATGGTGAAAATCTCCCAGAGATCTCCATCTCAATGCTAAGACCCAGCTCCACTCAACGACCAGCAAGCTACAGTGCAGGACACCCTATGCCAAACAAGTAGCAAGACAGGAACACAACCCCATCCATTAGCACAGAGGCTGCCTAAAATCATAATAAGGCCACAGACACCTCAAAACACATCACCAGACATGGACCTGTCCACCAGAAAGACAAGATCCAGCCTCATCCACCACAACACAGGCACTAGTCCCCTCCACCAGGAAGCCTACACAACCCACTGAATGAACCTTAACCACTGGGGACAGACACCAAAAACAACAGAAACTACGGACCTGCAGCCTGCAAAAAGGAGACCCCAAACACAGTAAATTAAGCAAAATGAGAACACAGAGAGACACACAGCAGATGAAGGAGCAAGGCAAAAACCCACCAGATCTAAGAAATGAAGAGGAAATAGGCAGTCTACCTGAAAAAGAATTCAGAATAATGATCGTAAAGATGATCCAAAATCTTGGAAATAGAATGGAGAAAATATAAGAAATGTTTAACAAGGAATTAGAAGAACTAAAGAGCAAACAAACAGTGAGGAACAACACAATAAATGAAATTTAAAATACTCTAGAAGGGATCAATAGCAGAATAAGTGAGGTAGAAGAATGGATAAGTGACCTGGAAGATAAAATAGTGGAAATAACTACTACAGAGCAGAATAAAGAAAAAAGAATGAAAAGAATTGAGGACAGTCTCAGAGACCTCTGGGACAACACTAAACATGCCAACATACGAATTATAGGGGTCCCACAAGAAGAAGAGAAAATAAAAGGGACTGAGAAAATATTTGAAGAGATTATAGTTGAAAACTACCCTAATATGGGAAAGGAAATAGTTAATCAAGTCCAGGAAGCACAGAGAGTCCCATACAGGTTAAATCCAAAGGGAAACACGCCAAGACACATATTAATCAAACTATCAAAAATTCAATACAAAGAAAAAATATTAAAAGCAGCAAGGGAAAACAACAAATAACACATAAGGGAATCCCCATAACGTTAACAGCTGATCTTTCAGCAGAAACTCTGCAAGCCAGAAGGGAGTGGTGGGACATAATTAAAGTGATGAAGGAGAAAAACCTACAACCAAGTTTACTCTACCAAGCAAGGATCTCATTCAGATTTGATGGAGAAATTAAAAGCTTTACAGACAAGCAAAAGCTAAGAGAATTCAGCACCACCAAACCAGCTTTACAACAAATGCTAAAGGAACTTCTCTAGGCAAGAAACACAAGAGAAGGAAGAAAGCTACAATAATAAACACAAAACAATGAAGAAAATGGTCATAGGAACATACATATCAATAATTACCTTAAATGTAAATGGATTAAATGCTCCAACCAAAAGACATAGACTGGCTGAATGGATACAAAAACAAGACCCGTATATATGCTGTCTACAAGAGACCCACTTCAGACCTAGGAACACATACAGACAGAAATTGAGGGGATGGAAAAAAATATTCCATGCAAATGGAAATCAAAAGAAAGCTGGAGTAGCAATTCTCATATCAGACAAAATAGACTTTAAAACAAAGACTATTACAAGAGAAAAAGGAGGACACTACATAATGATCAAGGGATCAATCCAAGAAGAAGATATAAAAATTGTAAATATTTATGCAACCAACATAGGATCACCTCAATACATAAGGCAAATACTAACAGCCATAAAGGGGGAAATCAAGAGTAACACAATCATAGTAGGAGACTTTAACACCCCACTTTCACCAAGGGACAGATCATCCAAAATGAAAATAAATAAGGAAACACAAGCTTTAAATGATACATTAAACAAGATGGACTTAATTCATATTTATAGGACATTCCATCCAAAAACAACAGAATACACATTCTTCTCAAGTGTTCCTGGAACATTCTCCAGCATAGATCATATCTTGGTTCACAAATCAAGCCTTGGTAAATTTAAGAACATTGAAATACTGTCAAGTATCTTTTCTGACCAGAACGCTATGAGACTAGATATCAATTACAAGAAACAATCTGTAAGAAATACAAACACGTGGAGGCTAAACAACACACAACTTAATAACCAAGAGATCACTGAAGAAATTAAAGAGGATATCAAAAAATACCTAAAAACAAATGACAATGAAAACACAATGACCCACAACCTATGGGATGCAGCAAAAGCAGTTCTAAGAGGGAAGTTTATAGCAATACAATTCTACCTTAAGAAACAAGAAACATCTCAAATAAACTACCTAAATTTACACCTAAAGCAATTGGAGAATAAAGAACAAAAGAACCCCAAAGTTAGCAGAAGGAAAGAAATCAGAATGATCAGATGAGAAGGAAATGAAAAAGAAATGAAGGAAACGATAAGAAAGATCAATAAAACTAAAAGCTGGTTCTTTGAGAAGATAGACAAAACTGAGAAACCATTAGCCAGACGCATCAAGAAAAATACGAAGAAGACTCAAATCAATAGAAGTAGAAATGAAAAGGGAGTAATAACAACAGACACTGCAGAAATATAAACGATCATGAGAGATTACTACAAGCAACTCTTTGCCAATAAAATGGACTCACTGGAAGAAATGGACAAATTCTTAGATATGCACAACTTTCCAAGACTGAAACAGGAAGAAATAGAAAATATGAACAGACCAATTACAAGCACTGAAATTGAAACTGTGATTTAAAATCTTCCAACAAACAAGAGCCCAGGACCAGATGGCTTCACAGGCGAATGCTATCAAATATTTAGAGAAGAGCTAACACCTACCCTTCTCGAAATCTTCCATAATATAGCAGAGGGAGGAACACTCCTAAGCTAATTCTATGAGGCCACCATCACTCTGATATGAAAACCAGACAAAGATGTCAAAAAGAAAGAATTCTATAGGCCAATATCACTAAAGAACATAGATGCAAAAATCCTCAACAAAGTACTAGCAAACAGTATCCAACAGCACATTAAAAGGATCGTACATTATGATCAAGTGGGGTTTATCCCAGGAATGCAAGGATTCTTCAATATATGCAAATCAATCAATGTGATACACCAAATAACAAATTGAAGGAGAAAAACCATATGATCATCTCAATAGATGCAGAGAAAGCTTTTGAGAAAATTCAACACCAATTTATGATAAAAGCCCTGCAGAAAGTAGGAATAGAGGGAACTTTCATCAACATAATAAAGGCCATATATGACAAACCCACTGCCAACATCGTCTTCAATGGTGAAAAACTGAAAACATTTCCAGTAAGATCAGGAACAATACAAGGTTGCCCACTCTCGCCACTATTATTCAACATAGTTTTGGAAGTTTTAGCCACAGCAATCAGAGAAGAAAAATTAATAAAAGAATCCAAATCGGAAAAGAAGAAGTAAAGCTGTCACTGTTTGCAGATGACATGATACTATACATAGAGAATCCTAAAGATGCTACCAGAAAACTACTAGAGCTAATCAATGAATCTGGTAAAGTAGCAGGATACAAAATTAATGCACAGAAATCTCTTGCTTTCCTATACACTAATGATGAAAAAATGAAAGTGAAATTAAGAAAACACTCCCATTTACCATTGCAACAAAAAGAATAAAATATCTAGGAATAAAGCTACTTAAGTAGACAAAAGACCTGTATGCAGAAAATTATAAGATACTGATGAAAGAAATTAAAGATGATAAAAATAGATGGAGAGATATTCCATGTTCTTGGATTGCAAGAATCAACATTGTGAAAATGACTGTACTACCCAAAGCAATCTACAGATTCAATGCAATCCCTATCAAACTGCCACTGGCACTTTTCACACAACTAGAGCAAAAACTCTCACAATTTGTATGGAAGCACAAGAGACCCCAAATAGCCAAAGCAATCTTGAGAAAGAAAAAGGAGTTGGAGGAATCAGGTTCCCTGACTTCAGACTACTACACAAAGCTACAGTAATCAAGACAGCATGGTACTGGCACAAAAACCAAAATATAGATGAATGGAACAGGATAGAAAGCCCAGAGATAAACCCACACACATATGGTCACCTTATCTTTGATAAAGGAGGCAAGAATATACAGTGGAGAAAAGACAGCCTCTTCAATAAGTGGGGCTGGGAAAACTGGACAGCTACATGTAAAGTAATGAAATTAGAACACTCCCTAACACCTTACACAAAAATAAACTCAAAAGGAAATCAAGACCTAAATGTAAAGCCAGACACCATCAAACTCTTAGAGGAAAACATAGGCAGAACACTCTATGTCATAAATCACAGCAAGATCCTTTTTGACTACCTCCTAGAGAAATGGAAATAAAAACAGAAATAAACAAATGGGACCTAATGAAACTTAAAAGCTTTTGCACAGCAAATGAAACCATAAAGAAGACAAAAAGACAACCCTCAGAATCAGAGAAAATATTTGCAAATGAAGCAACTGACAAAAGATTAATCTCCAAAACATACAAGCAACTCATGCAGCTCAATATCAAAAAAACAAACAACCCAATCCAAAATGGACAGAAGACCTAAATAGACATTTCTCCAAAGAAGATATACAGATTGCCAACAAACACATGAAAGAATGCTCAACATCATTAATCATTAGAGAGATGCAAATCAGAACTACAATGAGGTATCATCTCACACTGGTCAGAATGGCCATCATCAAAAAATCTACAAACAATAAATGCTGGAGTTGGTGTGGAGAAAAGGGAAGCCTCTTGCACTGTTGGTGGGAATGTAAATTGATACAGCCACTATGGAGAACAGCATGGAGGTTCCTTAAAAAACTAAAAATAGAACTACCATAGGACCCAGCAATCCCACTACTGGGCATATACCCTGAGAAAACCATAATTCAAAAAGAGTCATGTACCTCAATGTTCATTGCAGCTCTATTTAGAGTAGCCAGGACATGGAAACAACCTAAGTGTCCATCGACAGATGAATGGATAAAGTAAATGTGGCACATATGTACAATGGAATATTTACTCAGCCATAAAAAGGAACGAAACTGAGTTATTTGTAGTGAGGTGGATGGACATAGAGATTGTCATACAGAGTGAAGTAAGTCAGAAAGAGAAAAATAAATACTGTATGCTAACACATATATATGGAATCTAAAAAAAAAAGAAAAGAAAAAAAGAAAAAAAATCGTCAGAAGAACCTAGGGGCAAGACGGGAATAAAGATGCAGACCTACCAGAGAATGGACTTGAGGATATGGGGAGTGAGAAGGGTAAGCTGGGACAGAGTGAGAGAGTGGCATGGACATACATACACTACCAAACGTAAAATAGATAGCTAGTGGGAAGCAGTCGCATAGAACAGGGAGATTAGCTCGGTGCTTTCTGACCACCTAGAGGGTTGGGATAGGGAGGGTGGGAGGGAGGGAGGTTCAAGAGGGAAGAGATATGGGGATATATGTATATGTATAACTGATTCACTTTGTTATAAAGCAGAAACTAATACACCATTGTAAAGCAATTATACTCCAATAAAGATGTTTAAAACTAATGTTTATTTCAGGAAATACTAAACAGTAAATAAGAACAATAAAATAACTCAAATTTACCCTTATCACCAAATAGAAATAACCACTTATTAATATTTTGGTGTACTTAAGACTTTTTAAAATATTTTTTGACATATTTGATATATGATAAATTTACAATTCAATATCTGACTTTTTTATTTTACATTATTTTCCTCAGTGTTCATCTATTAAATATGTATTTAATTCTTATTTTTTGTCAGGTAATATGCTCACTCTAAGCATAAAATGTTCAATTATATGCTATTCCTCTATTTATTAAATTTATCCAAAATCACAAGCTAATAATTGAATAATAGTCTATTATGTTTTTATGTCATAATTCATTCAATCCTTCCCTTATTGAATTACATTTTCTATTTTTTGATATCATAAACAATGTTATAATAAATATCCTGTTAATAAGGCCTTTTCTGAGTTTTAAACATATCCTTTGGATAGTTTCTGAGTGTGATTTTAAAGTCATGAAATCCTCTAAGATGAGGAATAAAACAAGGATGCCTACTCCTGCCACTTCTATTTAACATAGTCCTGAAGTCCTAGCCAGAACAATTAGCTAAGAAAAAGAAATAGAAAACATCCAAATTGGAAAAAAAGTAGTAAAATCGTTTCTCTTTGCAGATGACATGATCCTATATGTAGAAAACACTAAAGACTCCACCAAAAAATAAAGAAAAAAAACCTGTTAGAACTAAAACATGAATTCAGTAAAGTTGCAGGATACAAAATTAACATACAAAAATCCGTCACATTTCTATACACCAAAAATAAAGTATCGATAAAGGAAATTACGAAAACAATTTGCAATAGCATTGAAAAGAACAAAATACTTAGGAATAAACTTAACAAAGGAGGTGAAAGTTCTGTACACTGAAAACCTCAAAACACTGAGAAAAAAAATTAAGGAGACAAAAATAAATGGAAACATTCTGAGTTCATGAAGTGAAAGAATTAATATTGTTAAAATGTTCATACTACCGAAAGCAATCTATAGATTCAGTGCTATCCCCATCAAAATCCCAATGGCATTTTTTAAAGAAATAGAAAAAAAAAATCCTAAAATTCTAATGGAACTAGAATAGCTAAAGTGATCTTCAGAAAAAAGAACAAAGTTGGAGGCATCATACTTCTGGATTTCAAAATGTATTAAAGCTATAGTAATTAAAACAGTATGGTACTGGCATAAAGACAGACATAGAACAATGGAGCAGAATAGAGAGATGAGAAATAAACCCACACATATATGGTCAACTGATCTTTGACAAGGATGCCAAGAATACACAACAGGCAAAGGATAGCCTCTTAAATGAATAGTACTAGGAAACATGGATATCCACATGCAAAAAAAAAGTTAATTTGAATCCTTACCTTACACCCTACACAAAATCAACTCAAAGTGGACTAAAGACATTAGACCTGGGACTCTGAAACTCCTGAATGAAAACATAGGAGAAACACTTCTTGACATTGGCCTTAGCAATAATTTCTATGATATAACACCAAAAGAACAGGCAACAAAGGCAAAAATAGACAAGTGGAACTACAGGCATGCCTCAGAGATATTGTAGGTTCAATTCCAGACAACTGCAATAAAGCGAATTTTGCAAAAAGTGAGTCACACGAATTTTTTGGTTTCTCAATGCATATAAAAGTTATGTTTACACTATACTGTAGTCTACTAAATGTGCAACAGCATTGTCTAAAAATGTGCATATATTAAGTTAAAAATACTTAATTGCTAAAAATAATGCTATCATCTGAGCTTTCAGTGAGTTGTAGTAGTAACATCAAAGATCACTGATCACAGATGACCATAACAAATATAATAATAATGAAAATGTTTGAAATATTACAATAATTACCAAAATACGACACAAAGACACAAAGTGAGAAATGCTGTTGGAAAATGATGCTGATAGACTTGGTCAATGCAGGGTTGCCACTAACCTTCAATTTGTGAAAAACACAATATCTGCAAAGTGCAATGAAGCAAAGCACAATAAAACAAGGTATGCCTGTACGTCAAACTAAAATGTTTCTGCAAAGGAAAGTAAACAGTCAACAGAATGAGAAGGCAAATATTTGCAAACCATATATCAAAAAAAGTTAATATCCAAAATATATAAGCAACTTCTACAACTCAATGGCAAAAAACAAACCCCCCCCCCAAAATACACTAAATGAAAAATGCACTTAAATAGACATTTATTGAAAGAAGACATACAAATGATTAAACGGTCATATAAAAAGATGCTCAATGTCATTACTTATGAGGGAAATGCAAATCAAAACCTCAATGAGGTATCACCTCCCACCTGTTAGGATAGCTATGTTCAAAAACAAACAAAAACAAAAGTGTTAGCAGGAAGTGGAGGGATTGGAACCACGTACATTGTGGGTTTTGGGAGGAGGGTTGTTTTTTTGTTTCCTCTCTTTTATTTTATTTTTTATTTGTTTTTAAATTTTTATTGGAGTATAGTTGATTTATAATGTTGTGTTAGCTTCTGCTGTACAGCAAAGTGAATCAGTTATACATATACATATATCCACTCTTCCTTAGATTCTTTTCCCATATAGGTCATTACAGAGTATTGAGAAGAGCTCCCTGTGCTATACAGTAGGACCTTATTAGTTATCTATTTTATATATAGTAGTGTGTATATGTTGGAACCATGTACATTGTTGATGGGAATGTTAAATTGCTCATCAGCTATGGAAAACAGTATGGAAGTTCCTCAAAAAATTAATATTAAACTACCATATTATCCAGCAATCCCATTTCTGGGTATATATCCAAAATAATTGAAATCAGAATCTTGAAGAGATACCTACCTGCCCTACCATGTTCATTGCAACATTATTCACAACAGCCAAGATATGGAAAACAGCCCACATGTCCTTCAATACATGAATGAATAAAGAAAGTGTGGTATTTTCTTTATAGAATAATGAAATAGTATGTAGCCTTTAAAAAGAAGGAAATCCTTCCACTTAAGACAACACTAATTAACCGTGAACAGATGCTAGGTGAAATAAGACAGTTGCAGAAGGAAAAATAATGCATGATTTCACTTATATGAGATATTTAAATAGTCAAGCTCATAGAAGAAGAGAATACAACCGTGGTTTCCAGGGCCTAGGAGGTGGAGAAAATGGGCAGTTTTTCTTCAGTGAACATAAAGTTCAGTTACGCTAGATGAATAAGTTCTAGAGATCTACTGTTCAATGTGGTGCCTATACTTAACAACATGGTATTGTACACTTCAAAATTTAAGACAGTAGTTCTCATATTAAATGTTCTTACCACAAAAAAGGAAGACCAGAGGAAACTTTAAGAGGTGCTGTTTATGTCAATTATCTTAATTGTGATGATGCTATCACAGGTGTTTGCATATGTCCAAATTTATCAAATTGTACACATTAAATATGTGCAGCCTTTGTATGTCATTAACACCTCAATAATGTTGTTAAAAAATAAAGTCAAAGAATGTGTTTCTTTAATATCCTTTATAAATATTGTCAAATTGCCTCCCATAAAAGTACTACCAATTCCTATTTTGACCAGTGTTAAGTGGGTGTCCAACTCACTGAACCCTTGCCAATACTGAGCGTTTATTTCTTGGACAGATTGATGGGTTAAAACAAATAATGTATCCATTTCAAAATTTTCTATCATTTGAACAATGAGATTGTATATCATTTTTATTTTTAATCATTACCTATAATTATTTCTTTGATCTGTCTGATCATATTTTTGACCATTTTTGTTTGGTCTTGATATCTTCTTATTGATTTGTATAAGCTCAAAACATAAAAATGAGAATAATATTTTTTCAGTCATATTGGTTGTAAATGTTTCCTCAATTAGTCTTTGTATTCTGTTTCTATATTTTTGGCATACAGAAGCTTTACAAATTTGGGGTCAAATCTATCAGTCTTTTCATTCATTATTTTTTCCTTTGCCTTTATGCTTTAAAATTCCTTATTCAGAGATCAAGGGGAAAAAAACCCCTTTATTTTGTCCTTTTGTTATTTTACTTTTTATACTTATTTCCTTTTTAAAGAGTGTTACTAGGTTGGTAGGTCATAGATGTGCTTTAGACACAGTATATCTGGATTTCCAGAAGGCATTTGTGAAAGTCCTCAATATCTGCCACCTCACTGGCTTCTTTCCCTGTGCCTACAATTATGTTCAATTTGTCCCTATTCTGAAAACAAAAGCATTTTTTTAAAAAAAGAACTTTCTTAAAATGCTCTCCTATGCTCTCCCTCTTTGAATTCCATGGCAACATCATCTTCTCTGTATTATCATCTTTCTTCTTTTAACCATTTCTTTTCGGTTAGTATTTGACTTCTCTTTTGGCCCCTTAAATGTGGGTATTCTCCTAAACTCTGTCCTTAGTTGTCCACACGACCTCTCTGGAGGATTCCATCAACTACCATATCTTCAACTAGCATTTACATGTCAGTGATGCCCAAATTGATGCCTACAGTTCAAATTTCTCCCATGAGCTCTACATCTTTTCATACAAGTGTCTTTTGGACATATCCATCTGATTGTCCTACTTGGGAACCTAGATGGATGGCCTTTCACAAACTGCCATCAGCTGTTCTTCCTATAATTATCACTTTTTATTTGTGACTCAGTCCACATTTCAGAACTTGCATACTTTACATCTCTCTCACATTTTATTATCAACATTTGCTGGATATACCTAGTCTGTTCTTAACACCATACTTTGGATGACTATTCTTGCCTGGGACATCCTGCTTTTCATAAACCCCTACTCATATGTTCAAGATCCAACTCAAATGCCAGTTCCTCAATTATGTCTTCTCCACTTCTGTCAGTCATGGTTATTCAAGTCTCTGTATTCCCAGAGTGCTTTGCTCTTATTTGTTACTACAATGTATTTTAATTTATCTGATTAAATCTCTGTCTTCTATGACTGAATGAGGGCTTCTCAAGAATAGGGTACATGTTATCTTCATCCTCACAGTCCTAGTGCTTAGAATCTTACCTATATAATGTGGTTCAATAAATGCTTATTGAATGAATGGTATATTTGTGGACAAAGTAATGAAATGCAAGCTGAATAATATTATTAAGTAAATGATTGGTTCTCAACCTTGGGTACTCAAAATCATGTATGGAAATTTAAAGAGACATTTTGGTATCCCACCCCTCTAGGTGGCCACAAAGCTCGGTGCTTTGTGACCACCTAGAGGGGTGGGATAGGGAGGGTGGGAGGGAGGGAGACGCAACAGGGAAGAGATATGGGAACATATGTATATGTATAACTGATTCACTTTGTTATAAAGCAGAAACTAACATACCATTGTAAAGCAATTATACTCCAATAAAGATATTAAAAAATAAATAAATAAGCAGAGATTCTTATTCAGTAAATTCAGGTTAGAGCCTGGATATTTGTATGTTTTAAAATGTCATATATCATTCTAATGTACCTCCAGGGTTGAATACCTCCAACATAGAGTCATGAATATACTCACAGATTTTCTTTAATAAGTGATGTCAAGCTGGAGGACATTTTTGGGGGGGTAGTGAAGGGATCTCGTCTTGATCCTATCTCATTCAACATTTTCTTCAATGATTTGGATGAGATCATACATTGATATATTCATCCAATTTGTGGATAATCAAAATGGAAGAGGGGTTGATAGTGAACTTTTAACAAGAACTTATTTTATGCAAGGCATTGTGTGAGTTATACAAATTTTCAATTATCTCTCAATCTCACAATCCCTTTTTTACAGATGAGGAGATTGAGACTCAGAAAAATTAAGTTATTTATTTGCTCATGACCCCCATTAAGTAATAGAAGCAAGAGTCAAATCCAGATACCAAAGGCTTACATACCCAAAACAGAGGTCAAAGCCAAGATCAAAGATCACTTCAACAGGCTAGAAGAATCAAGCGATGTGAATGAAAACAAATTCAAAAGAAATATGAAGCAGTCTTAGGTTCATAAAATCAACTACACAAAATTTAAAATAAAATAAAAAATAAAAGATGAAAATCCATACTAGAATAGTAAATATGTTTATATGTTGCTAATGGTATCATCAATTAATAACATCATTTTGGTAGGCAATTTGACCCAGTATATCATAATAAAACTAAAATATTCATATATGTATATTTTAACATTTAGCAATATCCCATTTTTAGTTTAAAAACTAAAACTTGTATATATGTATGTATATGTGTATGTATGTTTGTGTGTATGAATGTGTATGTGTATTGTAAAGGATGTACACTAAACATTTAGTGATTTCCTGTATGTTGTGGGTCCAGAGGTGAGAAAAAAGAATTTTTAAAATTATTATACAATAAAAAAGAAAGAAGGTAGAGGATTACTGGACTGAATGTCAATATTATGACATAGTATGAGTGTGTTTCGTGTTTGGTAATTGCAATCATTTTTGCTTTTGTTGTGGTCATCCATTTACAATGCTTGGTGTCAGTCTATCTCTTGTAAAAATAAAATACAGTGTGTGTGTGTGAAAAAAAAAAGAAAGAAGGATGAATTACAGGGTTTTTTTACTTTTGTGTGTGTGCTTTGTATCTTTCAATTTCTTAAATATTTTACAATGTTTGTACTGTATGACCTAGCAATTCAATCCCTCAGAATGCATCTTAATGAGATAATTCAAAAGGAGAAAAAGCTATATTACAAATTTACACATAATAATGCTATCTTTAAAAGCAAAATTCTATGAACAACTTAACGTCTAATAATGTAATGGTGAGATGAATTAGGGCACATCAACAAGCTAGTTTTCATAAATTAAAACCACAATGTAGCATCATAAAAATTATTCACAAAATAACATTTACTAATAACATAAAAAATAAATTTCACATATGTACCCTGATTAAGAGCACATAGAATACAAACATACTTGGATGAAACTTAGAAGGGATCAATTACAGTATAGTAAAAGTATGAGCTCTTGAGTCAAATGTCCTGGGTTTCAAACTCACTGTTGCTGGTTGTATAACATTAGACAAGTCACTTAACTTCCTTGTGATCATCTTATTCATCTATAAAATGAGGATTATGCTTAGCAAGTGAGATAAATTTAAAAATTTAATGAGAAGGTTCATGTAAAGGATTTAGAACAATATTTAGCACTTAATACTCACAGCATACCTATTGTCAGCTAGGCATGTTCCATGGGTTTTATATATATTAACATGTTCATGCCTTAAAACAACCCTATTTTTATCTTCATCTTACAGATAAGGAAACTAAGGAATAAATACATTAAGCAGCTTGTTGAAGTCACATAACCATTAGTACAGGGAGAAATCAAACCCAGGCAAGCCTGACTCAAGAATCCATACTATTAACCATTATGCTATACTATGAGATATACACAAATGAGTGTTTGAAAATGATATTATTTTTTTTTTATATTGGAGTGTAGTTGTTTAACAATGTTGTGTTAGTTTCAGGTATACAGCAAAGTGATTCAGATATATATATATATATATATATATATATATATATCCATTCTTTTTCAAATTCTTTTCCCGTTTAGGTTATTACAGAATATTGAGCAGAGTACCCCATGCTATACAGTAGATCCTTGTTGGTTATCTATTTTAAATATAGCAGTGTGTACATATCAATCCCAAACTCCCAATCTATCTCTCCCCCACACCCTTCCCCCCTGGTAACCATAAGTTCGTTCTCTAAGTCTGTGACTCAGTTTCTCTTTTGAAAATAAGTTCATTTGTTGAAAATGATACTATTTTTTAAAATAGCAAAATTGATACAGAGAGATTTAAATGTTCTTTCAATATTGTTTAAATAATTTTAAAATTAAAGAAAACAAACTTTAAAAAACAAAGACATAGCTTGAAATTAAAAAGCAAAACTAGATATAAAACTGGAAAAATATAGCTTAATCCTAGCTAGAGTAACAATAAGAAAGAACTAAAATTTGTCTCAATCTTTTAGAAAAAAACCTTCAGCCCTTTTCTGTACCATATTTTCTGGATAATGAGTTTTATCTGTGTGTTGTCCAAACTAAAGAAGCATTCTTTCTTGTCCTTAGTTTTCCTTACTAATGCTTTAAAGGCATCCCAAAAGTTGACAAACAAATTTGGTCTCACTTTTCCACCTTATTTAGATTTGTCATGTCCCTTCTTAGGTTTGGCCATTTCAGGAGAATATTTTACAAACCTTTTGTGACAACTTGCTCGTCTTCTTACACCGTTTGACTTTAGACGCTCAATTTACCAAATGAAACACTCCACGCTATCTTCTTACACTACTGGTTATACAACTTTCAAATTTAGCTTTCTAAGTAAGTACTCTTTAACTAATTGTTTCTTCAACACTCTGTTGTAATATTCTAGGGCTCACTACATAATCATTTTATTCATCCTGAAACACTTTTAGCTTTAACTTTTACCTATAGATCAATCAGCCTATTGGATTCTAGCTAGTAGGAACCATGAGATCACTTCACTATTAAAAATCACATTCCTCAAAGTTGATAGACGATATCCACTCTTTCAATTAAGAAGAAGAGAAAAAGTCATCACAAAATCCACCGCCAAGCAGTACTACTGGTCTTCACACATATGTACTAGTGTTTACTTGCTTCCACTTTCCCTCTAGATTGAAAACCTGAGGTGGGTGATCTTTTTCTTTTTTCTTTCCTCTAATTATTTTTTAATATAAGTAGCAATTTGTCTACATATCTGCTACTTGCTTCCTGGCCCTCCAGTTCTACTGAACCTTCATTACAACATACAACTACCATCCTGGCTCTACCCTTCCATACTTGACCCCGCCTTCTTCCCCAAAACTTTAATGACTATTGTAGGCAGGTACAGTGACATTATGGAGGTTAATGAGAATCTAGTGGAGACCTATGCTCTTCTGTCAGGTCTCAACTCGAACATTCCTTCCTCACTGAAGCTTTCCCTTCCCTCTCTGACAAGTCATGTCCCACTATCACATGCTCTCAGGACACCTAACATTCACAGCATTTTCATTCTTCTGATTTTATGTGCACTTGTGTGATTCTCTGATTAATATCTAACTCCTCCACTAAATTGAAAGTCCTATGATAGAATGTCTCATGTGTGTTTTTGTTTGCCATTGGAAACTATCACCTAACATAGTGCCTGGAACATAGTATATGATTAATGAATATTTGTTGAATAATGACAAATAAATCAATGAATGAATGACACTATACTTCTCATATATAGAGATTCAGAGATACAGAATACTGCCTTTGTATAAATACTCTACATTTCCAGAATGGCATCTGATCACAGCAGCAAGCTTACCTAAAATTTTGCCAAGACTGGAAGCCAAGCTCAAGCAATGAGGTAACCATACAATTTAAGCCGGCATAGGAATACACTGAGCACAGTAACATATACATAGCTTGGAGTTTAAAAATCCTTTTTGAATCACTGACTTGGCAGACAGTAAAGAGTCATTTGAATGTTGTGAAAAATGGGATAAATTAAGAAAATGTGTAGAACAAATTCTTTGCTGAAGCAGTTTTTAAAAGTGAAAATGTGGGAAAAAATGGCTTAAACACGGACTTGGTATTGAGGAGGACTGAAGCAAGGAGTAGTATTGACAGAAACTCCTTTTTTTTTCTCCATATAATTGGATATCAGCAGTTTGGGGTTGTTCCAAGTGGAAGAATATTTTGGGGAATTGAGATTTTGAGGTGGAATTCATTCCTATGCATACATTAATCTCAGGGTACCATGCCCATTGTTGGAGCACACTAGTTAAAGAGATATAAAGAACTTGAGTAGCATCTGGAAAAGAATGAAAAATGTGACTAAAATGTATTCAAATAAGGTCTAAAGAGGAAATGAAATTCTTCAGCCCAGAGAAGAGAGCATTAAGCATAGTTTCATAATTGTTTTCAGGATCGTTGTTTTGTTTTATCCAGAAAAGTCACCATTCCCTATATCTATGATGGCAGATTAAAAGGAGCTACTTTTGCCAGAAACTTGACAAGCCTGTTTAACCTAAAGAAGAATTCCCTGACAGTAAAGATTATTAGTTACAGAAATGAGTGATTTATAGGCGTTATGAGTCTCCTTTAGCAAGGATCTTTAAGAAAGCAGATCAGCTCTGCAGAAGTTGGAAGTACTGTGGTGTTACTTAAAGGCAGGGACAAGGCTCATGTGGCTGTTGTGTGGACTATATGCCCTCTCTAGTCATTTTCAGCCCTGGATATGGGTATCTATAAATAATGAAAAGTTAACAAGAATGTAGCACATTAAAACACTTAACAAATGCAGCCCTCCAGACAAAACCATCATGCTAGTTTTATGAAATGCCAAGATATTACCTCACAGCATCAGTCAATAGAAGCAAATATTTATTGCATCCTGATAAGGGATAGAATTCACACTTAACTATAGATTGCTGTCAAGTGTGGAGGTATTATAGTCAAACATTAAAGAAGATATATTGAACATGAGCTCAACAGGTTGAGCCTAAGCTACGTGGGCTATTTCCACAATCTAGTCATAGTGCAAACATGAAGAGCATATGTAATATTATGTCTGCCAAATATATCACATTCAACAAGATGAGATAACTGGACTGATACTCCTCAGAAGACAAAGTAAATAGCCCATAGGAATGCTGTACAACACTGAGATTCAACAGAAACTTGATGGTTGCTTGCTCAAACCATTGCCAAAGAAAAGAAAAAAATTCCAAATCATTTCCATAATGTAGCATTGATGGGTTTTACATGCAACCCTCAATTCACATGCATAATTTGTTTTAGTATACACAGACTTCCTGCCCATGTGGACTGTATATAACATATAGCATATAGTATTCACAGTAGAGATGTCACATTGTATTAACTACACTGTATAAAAACCTGCAGTTCTGAGTTAAACTGTAGCACAGAAAGAATATGTGTGTATACTCATATGTATGTATGTATGCATTTATATATATACATGTATAGCAAATTCGTTAATAATTTTTTGTAGTTTTACACACAGTAAATGAACCATATGTGTAATCTAGCAAAGAAAAAGATTGAATGAACCAATCCTGAGGGACTCATGGAAGGTTGGCAAACTGAAAGCATCAGCTCTTGGGGAACAATACAGCTAATTAGCTTTAATTTTAGGGTATTTCCCCATTCATACCTTTATTTGGAGAGTCACCATAAAAATCCTTGCAATCCTGGGTTTGGAGACTTTCCATTTGCTTACCTTTGGTATTTGACTCTGAAACATCTCATCTTGATGAGGCCAAACGGATCAGATAGACTAGAAAGTGCAAATGAAAATAAGTTTTTAAACACTCTAAATCTTATTTTAAGCTCTATCAGTGGTACACCAGATGCATCTGTAGTACAAAATTCCCTCCAAAAGACAGCAATCCTCAGGAACATGTAGGTGTATCTTATTGGCTCTTTACTTAGATAGCTGATGTCTAAAAGAGAGTTTTCAATGAGGGTGGTCTGTGCATGAAAATTATATGAGGAGTTTAGAGGTTAAGGGTAAATTTTCTAGGTTTCAGATTTGCTTTTACTCTGAAAGAAACACCCAGTCCTCCATATCCTGACTTCTTTTTTTAATTATTTAATTTATTTTTAAAAATGTTATTGAGGTATAGTTGGTTTACAATGTCATGTTAGTTTCAGGTGTACGGCACAGTGATTCAGTTATATATGTATATTCTTTTTCAGCTTCTTTTCCCTTATAGGTTATTACAAAAAATTGAATATAGTTCCCTGCGCTATGCAGTAGGTCCTTGTTGGTTATCTATTTTATATATAGTAGTGTGAATATGTTAATCCCAACCTCCGAATTTATCCCTTCCCCCAACTTTCCTTTTTGATCTGGTGATTTACCATTTAATAAAGACTTCTGCAACTTCATTAAGAATTTGTATCTGAGGTTCCAACAACCTTGATCACTTCAGCAGCTCTATCTGTAGCCAATTAGGCCCAAGTCAAAGAGCCACTGAACAGTGGGAGTAGACTTGTGACCACCCCTCACTGGAACAATTCTAAGGCAGATCTGTGGCAACCTAGCACTCTGGGGCCTTCTCCAGATATAAGAAGCAGCCCAGTGAAGCTCTTAGTGTATATATTCCTTTGATGATGCAAAATAATTATTACAGTTTCTACCACCATTTATCCTCTACACATAGAGTAATTAATACACTAAGAGAAACCATTAATAATATGAAAGCAAGCAATGTAAATCTATGGAGCTGCCTCTTCTATACTTTTGGATACACTGTTTTAAACCAAGAGAGACACAAAGATTGGTTTAACTTAGATACGGCAATATTCAGTTTTGCTATCCTTTGTTAGCAGGAGAGAAACCCAAATGAAAACCAAAATTTCTCCAAGATTTCCTCCTCCTCATAGAAGAGACACAATTCTTGCAAAGACAAATTTGGCTTACCATATTCTGGAACTGCATATCAGCCTATCAGAGAAAAATTGCTCTAGTAAGCTTAATGTAGAATAAAATATATGAAAGAGAGGGAAACAGTGGGGAGGATACCAGGTTACTAACTTTATAAATGTATAAGTCAGTGAGATTTTCCCAATTCTCACTAGATGTTCTAAGTTAGTATTGAATGGACCTGGAGGCTCTGATTGCCTTTGCACAAATTGCGTTCCAGCTGTCTTCCGATATTGGAACACTCAGGTCTTGGTCCCATGCAATGCAAACAGTCAGCCTTTCACATATTCTGTATACCAGGAGTAATTTATGAATGTATCTATAAAGGCAATCACAATGCATGCAAGAAAGGGTTACGTAAAGCTCTAAGATTGAAAGAAGTAGCTCCAGCAAACTCAGTACAAGTTCCAAACATCACTATTATGCTTGAGCTGATTTACAAATCCCACAGATCTTTGTCTTGTAATCCATATCCTTTGTGAAGCTGGAAGAGGGCACAAAAGCCTTGATGACACAGTCTCTACGTAAATCTCAAGATGCTACAATTCCTTTACCTTGCTGCCTCATATTCATTAAACAGCCTTGCAGTTTGGGAATCTGAGACAAGCAGTAAAGAAAGATGGGCACTGTGAGATTCAGCCAGCATCAACCAGGTGCAGAAGATGAAACATCCAAAATGCCTTTGCAATTTGTTCTCAATTGTACATCTCAAGGATTTCCCTCAAAACTGGCCCTAAACGCCTATTCCAAAAAAAATGGTTGCAATTTTAAGAAGAAGCATTCCTAAAATGGCTCACACTATACTTTGAGGATTGTGACCAGCCTTTCCTTACCTGGACATTTCCTCAGTGCCATCTTCATCGTCCTGCCATCAATGGCAGCTCAGCACTTTCCTCCTATATATGATCCTGCTTTTGACAGGGAAAGATTTCACCTTGAGTTCCTGCAGCTCTTTTCTCTCATTTGCCTCTGTTTTCATCTTTTTCTCTCCTTTTCTCTTCCATTCCTACTTTAAGCTCTTTCAATTATCGCTACTTATGTCTCTTCTTAAAGCATTCCCTTCTTCTGCTCATGTTCTGAATATTCAATACACTCTAGCAAGGTCCCTGTGTTTGCTCTGATTTTACAATTTGCAAAACCAATACTCTGGGCACTATTTCTACATGAGTTGATTGCTATCAATTCAGACATGCTGTCACCAACTGCAGTACCTTGACTGGGAATTTGATCTGAACAGCCTCCACCCATGAGAAAAAGACTATAAATATGCTATGTTACTCAATTATTCTTTTTCAAAAGAAAAAAATAGAACTTTTAATAGAAGCAGCTTAGCACAACATATAAACTGCTTTTAAACTACTCTTTAAAAGATGATAAATGGGGTTCCAAGATGGCAGAGGAGTAAGAGGATGCGGAGTTCATCTCTCTCCATGGGTGCATCAGAAATACATCTACAGATGCAACAATTCTCACAGAACACTGGTTAAACACTAACAGAAGACCTTGGACACTGGAAAGGACTGTAAAGATCCCTGCATAACTGAGTAGAATGAAAGAAAGAAGGGAGAAGGAGAGGAAGGGGAACAGGGCCTGCACCTGGGGGTGGGGGGAGCTGAAGCAGGGGAGAGATTCCTGCATCCAGGGAAGCCCCTTCACCATGGGGAAGTTGGTTGGGAGTGAAGGGAAGCATTTGAGGCTGTTGGAGAAATGTGAAGGGATGGATCTGTGACAGAAGGGACAGAGTGAAAACTACACAGATGGTCCATGCCATGGCCCTATGTGCCCCAGACAGGGACATGTGTCCACTGGTGTGCACAGGGCCTGGGAGATGGAGTGTGAGGATTAGAGAGCAAACCCAGGATGAGGACTGCTGTTAGCTGCTGGTAGATGGCCTGAGGGGACAGGAGGGAAGAAATCCACAACAGGGAAAACCAGACTGCTGTGGAAGCAGGGTGCTACTGCTGAGTCACATGCAGAGGATGGAGGCACCATTGTAACCTCTGTCTCCCCACACACTGGCGCCTGCCACCGGGCAATAGAAAAAGCCCAGCCAGGGCTGGCACTTGTGCACCTGCCACCGGGCACTAGAAAAGGCTCCTGCTAGGGCCATATCTCTTGTGCCCATGGCCACCGGCTTCCCTGCACCCCTGGTGCCACCGGGGATCCCACAACCCAAGCAGCCATGTCACCTCTGCACCCTGTCCTCACCAGGGCAGACCCAAGTGCTCCAGAGCAGCCTTGGGAGCAGACTCCTGTGGGTGGAGCACATGCAGAGGTGGGGTTAAAACCACAGCTGAACCCCAGGGGCGGGGCGACTAACCTTGTCCATCAGCTGTACAACCTGCAGATTTAATAAAGTGCACAAGCTACAGATTAAGTCCCTGTGATCAGTTAAGTAGACCCTGAATCTATGGAATATCTGAATGGACAGTGAATGTTCCCACAAATGAAAATGGTCTAGCTCTGGCAGCTGTGGACTTTGAGAGCAAGCACACATGGGAGTTGGGCCAGATCAGAGTCTTAGCTGTCCCATAGGGCCCACAGAAGGTCCAGAGACCAGCCTAGAGGAATTGGAGGGCCTCCTGGGTAGGTAGAGGTGGGCTGTGGCTCATGGTGGGGGAAAGGACACTGACAGCTAAGACCCCAGGAAAACATTATTATTGCTATTATTTTTAATATATTTTGATTTGTTCTGTTGTTGGTTCTGTTTTTTTTTTTCTTTCTTTTTATTGCTGTTGTTTTTTTAAATTTATTTTTAGTTTTCTTTAATCTTTGGGGATTTTTTAACATATGTTTTATCTTTTTATATTTCTATTTTTACTTTGCTTTCTGTTGTTCTGTGGTTTTCTTCCCCTTTTTTAAAAAAAACAGTTTTGTCTGTTTTGTTTTCTTTGCTTTATTCTTCATGGCACTCTGCTTTGGTTTTGTTATTTGTTTTGTGTTTTTATTCGTTTTATTTTTAATTGATTTCATTTTGGGGTTATTTTGTTTGTCTGTCTGGTTGTTTTCTTGTTTTTTGTTTTCTTTGGTGTGGTTTTTATTTCTTTTGTGTGTGGGGGGGTGTGTGTTTCTTTGTTTTTGTTCTTGTTTGTTTAATTTTGCTTTTACCATTTGTCTGGAGTTCTGTTTGCCTTTTTTTCCCTTTAATCCCCTTTATTGCCTTGACAAGTGGCTAGCAGGGTGTTGGCTCCCCAACCAGAAGTTGGGATTGAGCCTCTGGGGTGGGAACACTGAGTCCATGACACTCGACCTCCAGAGAATTCCTGGCCCTGGGGAATATTAAATGGTGATGGCACTCATGGAGGCCTCCATCTGAATCCAAGATCCAGCTCCACCCAACTGCCTGCAGCCCCCAGCGCTAGATGCCTCATGTCAAACAACAATCAGGACAGGAGGACAAACACACACACATCAGCAGACAGGCTGCCTAAAGTTTTAATAAGCTCACAGACACCCCAAAACACACCAAATGATGTGGCCTTGCCCATCAAAGGGAAAAGACTCAGCTCCACACTCCAGAATGTAGGCACCAGTCCCTCCCACCAGGAAACCTACACAAGGCATGGGACCAACCTAACTCACTGGGGTCAGACACCAGAAGCATGAGGAACGACGACCCTGCAGCCTGGGGAAAGGAGACCTCAAACACAGTAAGTTAGACAAAATGAGAAGACAGAGAAATATCTTGCAGATAAAGGAGCAAGGTAAAAACCCACAACACAAATAACTGAAGAGGAAATAGGCAATCTACCTGAAAAAGAATTCAGAGTAATGATAATAAAGATGATCCAAAATCTCGGAATTAGAATGGAGGCATAGATTGAGAAGATACAAGAAATGTTTAACAAGGACCTAGAAGAACTAAAGAACAAACAAACCATGATGAACAGCACAATAACTGAAATTAAAAACACTCTAGAAGGAATCAATAGCAGAATAATTGAAGCAGAAGAATGGATAAGTGAGCTGGAAGATAGAATGGTGGAAATAACTGCCACAGAGCAGAATAAAGAATGAAAAGAAATGAGGACAGTCTCAGAGACATCTGGGACAACATTAAGCACACCAACATTCAAATTATAGGGGTCCCAGAAGAAGAAGAGAAAGAGAAAGGGTCTGAGGGAATATTTGAAGATATTATAGTCAAAAAAATTAATAACATGTGAAACGAAATAGTAAATCAAGTCCAGGAAGGGCAGAGAGTCTCATACAGGATAAACCCAAGGAGAAACAAGCCAAACACATATTAATCAAACTAACAAAAATCAAACACAAAGAAAAAATATTAAAAGCAGCAAGGGAAAAGCAACAAATGGCATACAAGGGAACCCCCATAATGTTAACAGCAGATCTTTCAGCAGAAACTCTGCAGGCCAGAAGGTAGTGGCAGGATATATTTAAAGGGATGAAAGGGAAAAGGTTACAACCAATATTACTCTACCAAGCAAGGATCACCTTCAGCTACAAAGGAGAAATCAAAAGTTTTACAGCCAAGCAAAGGTTAACGGAATTCAGCACCACAAAACGTGCTTTACAGCAAATGCTAAAGGAGCTTTTCTAGGCGGGAAACACAAGAGATGGAAAAGACCTACAAAAAACACCCAAACAATTAAGAATATGGTAATAGTAACATACACGGTGATAATTACCTTAAATGTAAAAGGACTAAATGCTCCAACCAAAAAACACAAAATGGCTGAATGGATACAAAAACAAGACCCATATATATGCTGTCTACAAGAGACCCACTTCAGACCCAGAGACACATACAGACTGAAAGTGAGGGGATGGAAAAAGATATTCCATGCAAATGGAAATCAAAAGAAAGCTAGAGTAGCAATACTCACATCAGACAAAATAGACTTTAAAATAAAGACTGTTACAAGAGACAAAGAAAGACACTACATAATAAATAAGGATCAATCCAAGAAGAAGATAAAACAATTGTAAATATTTATGCACCCAACATAGGAGCACCTCAATA
This sequence comes from Eschrichtius robustus, assembly GCF_028021215.1. Classification (NCBI taxonomy): domain Eukaryota; kingdom Metazoa; phylum Chordata; class Mammalia; order Artiodactyla; family Eschrichtiidae; genus Eschrichtius; species Eschrichtius robustus. The sequence continues at coordinate 88,790,877 of NC_090845.1, forward strand.
CATAAGGCAAATGCTAACAACAATAAAAGGGGAAATCTACAGTAACACAATAATAGAGGGGACTTTAACATCCCACTTACACCAATGGAAAAATCATCCAGACAGAAATTAATAAGGAAACACAAGCCTTAAATGACACATTAAACCAGATGGACTTAATTGATATCTTCTGGACATTCCATCGAAAATCAGCAGAATATACTTTCTTCTCAAGTGCACATGGAACATTCTCCAGGATAGATCACATCTTGGGTCACAAATCAAGCTTTGGTAAATTTAAGAAAATTGAAAAGGTATCAAGCACTTTTTCCGATGACAACACTATGAGATTAGATATCAATTACAGGGAAAAAAAACCTAAAAAACACAAACACATGGAGGCTAAACAATATGCTACTAAATAACCAAAAGAACACTGAAGAAATCAAAGAGGAAATTAAAAGAATACCTGGAAATAAATGACAATGAAAACACGATGACCCAAAACCTATGGGATGCAACAAAGGCAGTTGTAAGAGGGAAGTTTATAGCAATAAAATACTACCTCAAGAAACAAGAAGGGATTTCCCTGGTGGTGCAGTGGTTAAGAATCCACCTGCCAATGCAGAGGACACAGGTTCGAGCCCTGGTCCGGGAAGATACCACATGCCACAGAGCAACTAAACCCGTGTGTCACAACTACTGAACCTGCGCTATAGAGCCCGCAAGCCAAAACTACTGAGCCCACATTCCACAACTACTGAAGCCCATGTGCCTAGAGCCTGTGCTCCGCAACAAAGAAGCTACCGCAATGAGAAGCCTGCACACCAAAACGAAGAGTAGTTCCCGCTCACCACAACTAGAGAAAGCCCACATGCAGCAATGAAGAACCAGCTCAGCCAAAATAATAATAATAATAATAATTTTTTAAAAAGAAACAAGGAAAACCTCAAATAAACAACCTAAACTTACACCTAAAGCAACTAGAGAAAGAAGAGCAAAAAAACCCAAATTTAGCAGAAGGAAAGAAATCATAAAGATCAGATCAGAAATAAATGAAAAAGAAATGAAGAAAACAATAACAAAGATCAATAAAACTGAAAGTTGGTTCTTCGAGAAGATAAACAAAGATGATAAACCATTAGCCAGACTCATCAGGAAAAAAAAGGAGAAGACTCAAATCAACAGAATTAGAAATGAAAAAAAAGAAGTAACTGACACTGCAGAAATACAAAGGATCATGAGAGATTACTACAAGCAACTATATGCCAATAAAACGTACAACCTGGAAGAAATGGACAAATTTTTAGAAAAGTACAGCCTTCCAAGACTGAACCAGGAAGAAATAGAAAAAATGAACAGACCAATCACAAGCACTGAAATTGAAACTGTGATTAAAAATCTTCCAACAAACAAAAGCCCAGGGCCAGATGGCTTCACAGGCGAATTCTATCAAACATTTAGAGAAGAGATAATACCCATCCTTCTGAAACTCTTCCAAAAAATTTCAGAGAGAGGAACACCCCCAAACTTATTCTATGAGGGCACCATCACCCTGATACCAAAGCCAGGCAAATATATCAAAAAAAGAGAAAATTACAGGCCAATAATACTGATTAACATAGATGCAAAAATCCTCAACAAAATAGTAGCAAACACACATTAAAAGGATCATACACCATGATAATGTGGGATTTATCCCAGGGATGCATGGATTCTTCCACATCCACAAGTCAATCAGTGTGATACACCACATTAACAAATTGAAGAATAAAAACCATATGATCACCTCAATAGATGCAGAAAAACTTTGACAAAATTCAACACCCATTTATGATAAAAACTCCCCAGAAAGTGGGCAGAGAGGGAACCTACCTCAACATAATAAAGACCATATATGACAAACCCACAGCAAACATTATTCTCAATGGTGAATAACTGAGTGCATTTCCTCTAAGATCAGGAACACGACAAGGGTGCCCATTCTTGCCACTATTATTCAACGTAGTTTTGGAAGTCTTAGCCATGGCAATCAGAGAAGAAAAAGAAATAAAAGGAATCCAAATTGGCAAAAAAGAAGTAAAACTATTATTGTTTGCAGATGATATGATACTATACATAGAAAACCCTAAAGATGCCACCAGCAAACTACTAGAGCTCATCAATGAATTTGGTAAAGTTGCAGTATACAAAATTAATACACAGAAATCTCTTGCATTCCTATACACTAACAACAAAAAATCAGAAAGAGAAATTAAGGAAACAATCCCATTTATCACTGCATAAAAAGAATAAAATACCTAGGAATAAACCTACCTAAGGAGGCAAAAGACCTGCATGCAGAAAACTATAAGACACTGATGAAGGAAATCAAACATAATGTAAACAGATGGTGACATATACCATGTTCATGGATTGGAAGAATCAACATTGTGAAAATAAATATACTACCCAAAGCAATCTACAGATTCAATGCAATTCCTATCAAATTACCAATGGCGATTTTAACAGAACTAGAACAAAAAATTTCACAATTTGTATGGAAACAAAAAAGACCCTGAATAGCCAAAGCAATCTTGAGAAAGAAAAACGGAGCTGGAGAAATCATTCTCCAAAGCTACAGTACTGGCACAAAAACAGAAATATACACCAGTGGAACAGGATAGAAAGCCCAGAGATAAACCCATGCACATATGGTCAACTTATCTTTGAAAAATGAGGCAAGAATATACAATGGAGAAAAGACAGCCTCTTCAATAAGTGGTGCTGGGAACACTGGACAGCTATATGTAAAAGAGTGAAATTAGAACACTCCCTAACACCATACACAAAAATAAACTCAAAATGGATTAAAGACCTAAATGTAAGGCCAGACAATATAAAACTCTTAGAAGAAAACATAGGCAGAACACTCTTTGTTATAAATTGCAGCAAGATCTTTTTTGATCCACCTACTAGAGTAATGAAAATACAAACAAAAATAAACAAATGGGACCTAATTAAACTTAAAAGCTTTTGCACAGCAAAGGAAACCATAAACAAGACAAAAAGAAAACCCTCAGAAGGGGAGAAAATATTTGCAAACAAAGCAATGGACAGTGGATTAATCTCCAAAATATACAAACAGCTCATGCAGCTCAATATTAAAAAAAAAAAAAAAAACAACCCAATCAAAAAATGGGTGGAAGACCTAAATAGACGTTTCTCCAAAGAAGACATACAGATGGCCAACAAACATGGGAAAAGATGCTCCACATCACTAATTATTAGAGAAATGCAAATCAAAACCACAATGAGGGGAACTTCCCTGGTGGCGCAGTGGTTAAGAAACTGCCTGCTAATGCAGTGTACTCGGGTTCAAGCCCTGGTCCAGGAACATCCCACACGTCGCCGAGCAACTAACCCATGCCCCAAAACTATTGAGCCTGCACTCTAGAGCCCATGAACCACAACTACTGACCCTGTGCACCACAACTACTGAAGCCTGTGCGCCTAGAGCCCATGCTCTGCAACAAGAGAATCCCTGCAATGAGAAGCCTGGCACCACAACAAAGAGTAGCCCCTCCTCACCGCATGTAGAGAAACCCCACACACAGAAATGAAGACCCAACACCGCCAAATTTAAATAAATAAATAAATAAATTTATTTTAAAAATTTAAAAACACTATGAGGTATCACCTCACACCAATCAGAATGGCCATGATCAAAAATTCTATAAACAATAAATGCTGGAGAGGGTGTGGAGAAAAGGGAACCCTCTTGCACTATTGGTGGGAATGTAAATTGATACAGCCACTGTGGAGAACAGTATGGAGGTTCCATAAAAAACTAAAAATAGAGCTACCATATGACCCAGGTATTTGCCCAACAATCCCACTACTGGGCTTATACCCTTAGAAAACCATAATTCAAAAAGACACATGTACCACAATGTTCATTGCAGCACTATTTACAACAGCCAGGACATGGAAGCAACATAAATGTCCATTGACAGATGAATGGATAAAGAAGATGTGGTACATATATATAATGGAATATTACTCAACCATAAAAAAATCAAAATTGAGTCATTTGTAATGATGTGGATGAACCTAGAGTCTGTCATACAGAGTGAAGTCAGAAAGAGAAAAACAAATATAGTATATTAATGCATATATATGGAATCTAGATAAATGGTACTGATTAACCTATTTGCAGGGTAGGAAAAGAGACTCAGATGTAGAGAACAGACTTGTGGACACAGTGGGGGAAGGAGAGGGTGGGACGAATTGAGAGATTAGCATTAACATAAATACACTACCATGTGTAAAATTGATAGCTAGTGGGAAGCTGCTGTAAAGCATAGGGAGCTCAGCTTGGTGCTCTGTGATGACATAGGGGGTGGGACGTTTAGTGGCGGGAGGGAGGCTCAAGTTGGAGGGGATATATGTATACATACAGCTGATTCATTTTGTTGTACAGCAGAAACTAACACATTGTAAAGAAATTATACTCCAATAAAAAAATAAATAAGTAAATAAAATATGATAGACAATTCAGACTATGTTACTGAACTCACCAATTCACAATTATTCTCCACCATTGCTTAATTTCTGAAAAATATCACAGCAAATGTGTGGACTTGGAGTTTGTTCTACTCTGGAGTTAACCATAGTTCTGGTACCACTAGTCAATGTAACATCAAAAGTTGAGGCCTATTGCTCTCATCTTATTTCAGATGAAATATCGTTGTTTTAGCAGACATTGTTCTGCTACTTTTGTTACAAATTTTTAATGCTATTAGAAAAATTTGTGTTCTTAAGGCTATTTTTTTCTGACAAAATTAATACAACTGTTATCCCCACATTCTGCTGCTATTTCCCATACCTGAAAGCTGGCTATAAGGCATCATTGTTGTTCTTTTGAATCATGCTAAAACATGTAATAGTGTCCATTATTTTCATAAATCCAACTCCCAGGGAAGAAGTCTGGCCTCACCTGACCTCGTTTCTCTTTTACTTTTACTCCTTAATTCAAATGATCTGCCAATATCTTTCAGTACAGTCTCAATCAGAAGCGTTCCTAATGTCACTACTACGCTGTTAAATAAGTCAGTAGATCTATTCAGAGACTTTACCAAAATGATGTTTCAACAATTTTGGTTCTCCCTCTTAAATCATTATAGATCTAAATTTGCCTCAATCTTCTCCAGACTTGGTGTCCAGATGGTATGCATACACCTTGGGATCATTCCCAAGATGACAATCATTTCAACTCTTGGTAAATAAGGAATCATTTGTTTAAATATCTGGTGTAGCAGACAGTCTTTGCCTGATTGGCTTTTCACTGTACCTTAATTAATCATTTCCACCTTGAATCCAAAGGTACTTTCTCTAGATGCTGATTTTGAATAGACAACTCATACATATTATATCCAAATGCAAAGATGTATTCATTGGTAGACACATCACCCATCTGAAGATAACTTGAACGAATCCAAACTAACTCCTTATAATTCTGTAGAATTACTTGTCTATATGAGGTAAGGTTAAGTTTTTTAAAGTCTTTATTTTGACAAAAAATTTAAAAGTGTTTACTTTAAATTGGGGGACACGTGTATAATCAGAGCTTCTCAAATGCTCCATAATGTTTATAAACTTATCTATGTAATGATTATATGTAAACATGTACAGATATTACAGCCAATGTTCAATGATTGATTAATGGCTAATGTTAGTTAAAGAGACTGGATAATATTCAATGTAATCTGAAACTCATAAAATAAATCTTTACCTTTGATGTAAAAATCAGTCCAGTTGGACCAATTATGAACAGTATAACCATAAAAATACACCAGAGAAGATTTTTTCTGTTGGTTCAGTTTCAGTTAATGTAAGAGAATCATCCAGCTATTTTTATTAATAGAATCTAACCTTGACTGAATATTACCTATGATGTTTTCTGTATAAAATAGTGTATTTGTAATATATATCTACCTCACTTGCTACACACACACACACACACACACACACACAAACACACACACAGAAAGTGGGGTGTTATAATAAAAAATATACTCAAAAGGAAAAGTATTTATTTTTCATTTTCTAGCCCCTTGAGGTGTAAGATTGGGTTGTTTATTTGAGATCTTTCTTTTTTATTAATATAGCTCTTTATTGCTATAAAATTCCCTCTTAGAAAGGCTTTTGATGACTCCTATACATTTTGGTATGCTATGTTTCCACTTGCATTTGTCTCAAGATGCTGTTGATTTCCCTTTTGATTTTTTTGGAGCTGTTGGTTGTTCAGGAGAATGTTATTTAATTTCCATACATTTGTGAATTTTCCAATTTTTCTCCTGTTATTGATTCCTAGTTTCATTCCATTGTGGTTGGCAAAGATACTTGATATGATTTTAATCTTGTTTGGTGGCTAACATGTGATCTATCCTGGAGACTACTCCTTATGCACTTGAGATGAATGTGTATTCTGCTGCTATTGGGTAGAATGTTCTGTATATCTTTGTTACGTTTATTCGGTCTACAGTGTTGTTCAAGTTTTTGTTTCCTTATTACTCTTCTGTCTGGATGATTGATAAATGTGGTTTATTGAAGTCCCCAACTATTATTGCATTGCTATTTTCCCTTCAGTTCTGTTAATAATTGCTTTATATATTTAGGTTTTATGACACTGGGTGCATATATTATATATTTATGTGTTATATCCTCTTGACAAATTGACCTCTTTACCATTGTATATGACCTTCTTTGTCTGTTGTGATGACTTTTGATGCAATGCCTATTTTGTCTGATATAAGTATAGCTACCCCTGTTCTATTCTGATTATTATTGCATGGACTGTCTTTTGTCACTATTCATTTTCAGCCTGTGTGCATCCTTAATGCTAATGTGAGTCTCTTGTAGGCATCATTTAGTTGGCTCTTGTATTTTATCCATTCAGCCACTCTGTCTTTTGATTGGAGAATTTAACCCATTTACACTTAAAGTAATTACTGATAGGTAAGGATTTTACCATTGCCATTTTGGCAATTGCTTTCTGGCTGTTTTATACTTCCTTTTTCTTTTCTTCCTCTCTTGCTATCTTAATTTCTGATTTAATGATTTTTTAGCAATAGGCTTTGATTTCTTCCTCTTTTAGCTTTTCTACTACAGGTTTTTTTCTTTGTAATTACCATGAAGCTTACATAAAACTTCTTATAGTTATAACTCTTATTTGTAAAATGGGAGTCTGGACTAGTTGATTTCACTAATATGTTTAATATTTGTTTTTTTCCTAATGCATATGTGATTATTAATAGTTAATTTTCAGTTCATTAGATGAGTTGTTGAATAGAGGACTCCAGGTAACAAACCGATACAGGAAGTTTTGGGATGGTGAGGGAATAATTACCTAAGTCTCAGAGGTACCTTAATGCAACATACCCAAAATGGAATTCACTGTCTTCTCCCTGCCCATGATTACGTCTTTCCGGTTTATTCCTCCACATAATTTTTGGAGTATCTTTGTACAAAACAAAATTAATCATGTCACTCCCCTTGAATGTTTAAATGTAAATGGTTCACCATATCTGTCAGGATAAATTCCAAACAAGTTAGCATAGACTATGAAGTCTTACATTTTCAAGTTCCTACCTACCTCTCCAGCCATAACATAACTCCCATCATTTTCTTACAGCCTCTATCAAAATCCTTTTTAATTAACCTTATAAACATACTCCTCTCTCTCTTTCTCACTCTCATTCTCTCTCTCTGCCTCTTCCATGCTTTTGTGTAACTTGTAGCAGATCCAAAGTGAATTAAGCCTAATTAAGACAGAATCCTATAAGGGAAGCTGCTTATCTGATTTTGTCCAATCCAAGCAACCAAGTCCTTAATAGGTAGGGTCTACCCAGTGTAGACATATTGATTTGAAAGTATCTATAAAGGTATTTCAACATAGAACTTTAACATTTTTAATACTTTTGGGTAATAAAAATACTTACTGAAAATATTAATTCACTATCTATAATGAAAAATAAAAACAATTTACTCTGAATGGACAAATACCAATATCCATAAAGGGTTTGGATATCACCTTCAGTTTTCCTCACTAAGGAAGAGCTAATAATCCTTATAATGGCTTAAAGTGGTTATTGGACTACTTTAGTCTAGTCTGGTTTCTATTTTGTGTGTCTAACTTTAATCTCATCCCATGCAATTTGTTTTCTGGTATACCTCCTTCTTGCTGCAATTTCTAATTACAAAATCAGAAATTTCTTGTCATTTGCTTAAGGTCTTTGAATACTAAATACTTATCCATTAATTTCACCCAAAGTCTTTGACTCCTTCCAATATGACCTGCAAATTTGCAGTTGATTTCAGCAGCTCTCTGGCTCTTTGATCTAAAGGCTGTGTGTCTGCCTTCTCATGAGCATCTAGAGTCTGTCTGACATGTTGACATCTCACATGTATGGTGAGAGGAAGGACATTCTAAACTTCCTTTGCAATCTGAACTGAACCTTGAAGAATAGGTAAGACTAAAAGGAATGAGTAAGAAGAAAAAGGACATTCTAAGAAGGGGAAGTAGTAAAAAAATTCATGGAGGCAGGGGTGTCCCTGACAGATTAATAAGACAATAAGGAGGCAGATCTGAATGAATAGCGGGTGCATATTCAGGAAATGTGGCATGAAAGCTCACCATGCCAAGAAGATTCTATCCTTGCCTTTTTATCAAACTCTTACTAGCTGATACTTTTTGTTAGAATCATTTTCTTATCCAGCAAATTGAGTTAGCTATCTTCTAATGCACTGTCGTGAGATCCTTTACTTCCCTAACAAATAATCTATCATATCTGATAACATTTTTTAACTATTCATTGCATGTATCAGAATCACCTAGAGCTGGGTCAACAAATGACTGTTCAAAGACCAAACCCAGCCTTACTCCCTGTTTTATAAATAAAGTTTTATCAGAGCACAGCCACAGTCATCTTTTTATATATTGTCTATGGCTACTTTAGTACTCTAACAGCAGAGCTGAGTTGTTGCAACAGGGACCTGTGGTCCACAAAGCCTAAAATATGTACAATATGGCCTTTAACAGAAAAAGTTTGCAGCTCACTGACCTAGAGGGCTTGTTAAAACTCAGATTGCTGGACCTCATTCCTAGAGTTTTTGATTTAGTAAGATAAGAGTGGAGCCCAATGATATGCATTTCTAATAAGTTCCCAGGTGATACTGGTGTCTATGCTGTTGGTTTGGGACCATAGCCTGAGAACTGCTGCCCTAGACCAATGGATCTCATCCTTGGCTAAATATTAGAATCATCTGCAGAGCTTTTAAAAATTGATAGGTCAGCCCACCTAGACCAATTAAATCAGAATCGCTAGGGTGAAACTCAGATTTAAGTACATTTTTAACTCCCCAGGTGATTCCAATATGTGGCTTAGACTGAGAACTCTTGTCCTGTAAGCTCTGGGAAGGTATGCTCTCTGCCTTAGAGTCAGGCAAGTGCCTGGCATGCTGTAAGTGCTAAAGTAAATGATTCATAGATGAACTAACATTTTTTCAGTTAAATAAAATTAAGGATAGAACTGAAGATTGGATGGGGCAATCCACAATTTCATTGAATTGGGTAACTCAGTGCTTTGTAACTTCAAGAATCTCTAGACATCATGAATCAACTTCCTGTACTTTCACTCTCCTCAGGAATGAAGCCACGTTTAAAGAGCAGTATGACAGGCAGACCACCAGGCTGCCACACAGCTCAGCAGATTTAACAAGAGGTGAGGAAGAACACAAATGACGCAGTCATTTTTAGGCAGCAAACTGGAATTTGGCCAGTTCCCCAAGATACTAATTCCAACAAAAGAGTACGTTTTTCATTCATGATGGGTATACCATTTCTCTCAAAGCCAAAAATGAGAAGACTATTGTGAATGTGGATCCTTTTATGTGAAGAGAATAGCAGGGGGTAGAAAGAAGAGGTCAGATGATTATAAAATCAACTGCTACATGGGGAAGGGGGGCATGAATTCTCCTAATTGGTCTAACTGTTTACATGGTAAGAAGAAAAAAAAAGTTAAAAATCTCTTTTAAATTGCTCTCAGAAGAAAAATACATCGGCTAAATTTTCCCCAGTATAGGAAAGCTGATAGCAAATAGGATATTCCCTTCAAAAATGAAGTTAGAAAAATGACACCATTTCCCTTCCTTTCACACAATTCACTATCTCTGTGCATTAAATAGCTCTGCCTTTGAAAACACTATTGCAGTAACAAGTTCAGCTGAGCAGCCAGCAGAGTAAGAAGGCAGAGGGAAAGGGGTGGAGGATAGAAGCCAAGACACATGCAGCCCATTCTCTGAAGTTTGTGAGAGAAGATGGAAGAAAGGCCAAGAAACTTAAAGGAAAATAATGAAATAAATATCAGACAAAGAGAGACACAAGGTTGAAAATGAAAGAAATTGTGATCAGAGGGGGAGGAAAAAGATATCAGTAAGTGAGACAGAATACAGGAGTGTAAGACCAAGCTAAGAAAACAGGAAGGGAATAACAAAAGCAAAAGAATGCTGGAGAGAGAGAGAAAGAATATGATCGATAAATACACATACATATATATATATATATATACAGATAGAGATATTTATATAGGTAAACATTTGTATCCTTTATTTTCCTCAGAGTAATAACAACAAAAAAAAGCAGGCTTCTTTCAATGAGGCAATGTCCAAAACCCCTAGAAATATTTGCCCCATGCTCTGAATCAGAGATTTAGGAGCCAGATAAATAAGCTAGCCAACCCTGAGCCTCAAATCACTGATTGCTATAGATACCTCAGGTTTCAACACCTGAGCGAAATGATTCACTATTGAGATAATCCCCAAACCCAAAGTAAATGAGAGCATCCTTTCATGTATTTTGCAACATTTTCTGATGGGTCTATATAATCATATTATGCTAGACAATGGGGTAAATTTGAAAATGCTATGCCTGACAACCTTGCATGAAATACTGACTTGATATTTACAGTGAGTTTGCTTACTTAGGCTTAAAAACACACATCTAGGAACTCTATGTTGTGCTCTTATCTCAAAATACTAAATTTCCACTGCAAAAAGAAATCTTCCAGAGGCTGAAATCACACTAGCTAGTGGCAAAATTTAGTATTTAGGATCTCATAGAGGAACCAGAATGTGGCTTTACATGTAGCTATATGCTATTTTGTAAGAGAACTTATAAACATGTAAACAACGTAGCAAGATAAAGTGGAAATAAAACTGTGATAAAATAAGGACAAAGGAAAATAATTGCAGGAAAAGTAAGATGAAATGAGGGGTGAAACCAAACGCATATTGTGAAGCAAGGTATACTTGCTGGAAGGAAACAATAAATTTGGCTCCTAATGAATTAGCAGCCAACATTAAAGGGAAACATGGCCATCTACACAATTTGCATTGTCCTTGAGATTATTTTAAGCTATTCAGAAAAAGCACCACTTTTTCTGTTATCAAGAGAAGAATTTATCTATTGATTCTCGTAAGGAGGATGCTCTGAAATGCGGTAAACAGTAACCTACATAGCAACCTTACATGAAATACAGCAGCCAGTTTCAAAGGTTAGTTTCTTATAAGATTCCTTATGCAAAATCTTCAAGTCTTTATACTTTCTGATGATTAGCAGGAATGAAACTATGGAGTTATTTTATTCTGCTGTTTTAAGTGGAGAGGTGCATGCTAAGACTCTTACAAGGGCACCTACCTTAATAGAAGAAGGCAACCCTAACTTTGTCAGGAAACATGCCAAGAGGGTACAAAGGGCAAGTCAAAGGTTCTGCTCCATAAAAATTTTGGGGTTGCCCTACGAGACAAATGGAAAACTAAAGCTATAATAATTTTAGCCTGGAAAAAATTTAAGTATGTGTAACAAAATACCCACCTCAACTATAAAACATATCTTATTATGGCACCTGCAGCACATATGTTTACCAAATCTCATTCCTAGGGCATGTGATCCTCTTTCTGGGGTATGCAAAAACCTCTTCCTAGCTGCCTAGAAGTTTGGCAGGGCTATATGATTGGCACTCATCAATGAAATGTGATTGTGTCACTTATGTGTTGAAGGAGTAAAAAGTCCCAGGACAATTCCACAGTCTCCTTCTTCTATTAGGAAGCTAGGGAGAAGACCTTATGTTGGGATCATGGAATCACAAGATCGCTAGACTGTTGAGCCACTGCATGAAAGAGAGCCCCCCTCTGCAAAATTACCCAGACCACCAGCAGATTTCAACTGAGTGAAAAATAAACTTTTGTTGTGTTAACTTCCTGAGATTTGTTACTGCAGCATAAGCTTAACCTACCATAACTAATACAGCAGCCATATAAATTGTATTTCCCATATGAACTCCCAGATAAACTGGTTACAAAACATACTTCTAATTCACTGAAGAAGTTGACCTACTCTATAGGATCCTTATCGATGTCAGTAAATGTTGGGTAAAACCTACCATAAAAAATCATAGCTTTGCTTTTGGAGTATTCTGTGAATTCCTTCTTTCTAGCAGTAAATAGGACAGCATCCAGTAAAGCCACTGTATCAGTCAGGGTCCTGGCAAGAAACAGCATATAATCAAATGGGATAGTTGAGGATAACATAATAAAGGAACTTGTTTAAAGTGTTAAAAGGTTTAAAGTAAAATAATAAGGTAAGGAAAACCAACAAGTTCTCATTAATATCCCAGGCTAGCAAGAGTGTAGATACATCACCACTGCTAGAGCTAAAGGGGTAAAGGGGATACTATGGTTCCCAGAATTCAGATAGATCAGGAGCTTGAGCCTTTAGGAAAGAAATGAAACCACAACCAACTTGTAGCCTGATCTCTCTTTTCTCCAGCCTTCTGATCTTATATAAATGAATCTCATTGGCTATATCTCATAAGAAACCAGAGCAGAAGGGAGACTGTTACTACAGTCCACTGAGGCCTATTATCCAATGTGCAAAGAAGGTGGAGATTGGAGGGTGGATTTGCAGGGAGAAATGGAGTATATCCAGGATAGCTACTCAAAGCTATGCCATCTTCACATTGGATAATTTTTATCTTTCTGTTCTCTATAGGGGAAGAATAGTAAGTGATATTAAACCATCTTGCACAGCCTTATTTTATCCCTACTGGATATTATCTTAATGATCATAATGCTATTCCTATCAAATTCCAAGATAGTACTAAGGTAAGGTTCTGTGTAAATACCAATATTTAAGAGTTTATATTGAGCTCATGCTTTTAACCCACAGCCTATTCCTCTGTGCAAAGTCAAAGACAATTTTATGTAATACTTAATATGATTCTACTAAAAGTGATAATTAGAAGAAAATTGCAGTGTGGAAAAACCCAGTTAGGAGCCTATCACAATATGTCAAGCAAAATATTCTGAGGTCCTGAGGAAAGCTGAAGAGGAATTGGAAAACAGAGACAGATAAGAGAAGCAATCTGAAGGTTGAATGTATAGACTTACAGGAATTGATTGTGGAGAATTAAGACAGTTTTTAAAAATAAAGAAAATGAAATGCTTCTAGTTTAGGAGAATGAGCCGAAAAAGCTGTGCTAGTTCTGGTCAGGCATTTTGTAGACAATTTGAATGGACCCAATGTTTGAAGACCCAGTTTATCCACAATGGTAAACTGAGACCAGCCAACTTCTGGAGCATCACTGCTATGAGGTTAGGAAATAAGACCAATCCCTCCTTCACTACTCCTCAATGTTTTATTGACAGGGAATTTACCCTCTGACCAGAGATGTGTAAGATCTTCATCAAACCATATCTATACCTCTGCTTCTAACTTAGATTCATGTCATATCTGCTGCCAAGTTCTATAGCAGAAAATAATTCAGGGTGCATTCTCTGAGTCTTAGTTGCTTTCTGCTGCAATTACAAATCATTTGATACGACATTATTGTTGCAAAGCATTTGGCAAACATTAATTAAATCTCATAATGCTCTTGTAGGTAGCTTTCTAGTAAAAAAGAAACATTCATAGAGGCCTGGCCCCAGGCAAAACTAAGAAATGGACAACAATTATGCCCCTTCTCTGCCAGGCACTGAGCGCCTACAAACTACTCCCACACAGCACATGTTTTCCTACCATAGAGGCCCTTCCTGGACCTCGAAGGTGACCATCCTATGCTCTCAAATTCCTTTTTCTGACATCTAAAAGTCTAACCCCTGAGGGTAGTAGTGTAGTATTCATTTACAAAAATAAACAAACTCTGTCTAACTTGTTACCAAAGAATATAATAACTTAAGCCTAAAGTGTTACAGTAAATGGCAGAGGATTTCATGCACTGTGATAGTACAGTGGACAAGATCTTTTTTTGGTAAAGAAGTTTGTTTTGTTTTGTTTTTCCCCAAGTCCACACTATCAAAGATTAGTTTGGAGTACACGTACTTCAAATATATAGCATTATTATAACAGTCAAGGATGCAAATGCAAGGCTCTGAACAATATGGATAATGCCATCCAGATTGAGTAGTTTGGTCAATACTTCCTAACAGGAAAAGAAATGGAGAACTGACCTACATGTGCCAATCCACTGTGGCCATCCTGAATGATTCATCCTTTGAACAGGAAGGGACAAGCTAATGTCTTATTGTCCCACACACCCTTAACCTGCTCCTCTTATAATATGCATCACTTGACAACACTACCATTCACATAGACCCTTAAACCAGAAACCTGGGGCTTGTTCTAGGCACTTCCTTCTTTCTCATACTTCATATACAAAAGAGTCACCAATCAAGTCCTGTTGATTCTATCTACAAAATTTAGAATGAAAAATTTCAACTCTCCTTTGTTTTCCTCGTATTCTCTTAGTTCATGATATTGTCACCTATCCTCTGAAGCACTGAAATAGTCTCAGTCTTTGCCTCTTCCAGTTGTTCCTCTGTTGCCAGAGTAGGTTTTTAAATATGAATCTGCTAGTTACTAATAATTTTATAATAATTCAGACTTCACATTCCTTATGAAGTTTACCCCAATTCTTCAGGCAAAATTAACCTTCTCCTTTCTCTGTGTCCATCTCTCTATTGTAGCCATTAATATATCACACTGTTATGCATCTAATTCCATATATATTTCTCCATTAAACTTGAAGTGTAGGGACCATGTCTTCTTCACCTCTTTACATCTGTAGTTGTACCAAGACACAGAAGTTGTTTGCTACACATTTACTGAAACATTTACTATTATAATCATTCCTTAAGGTTAAGGCCTGGAAGGTCTCAGCTGAAAATGAAACATTACTTTTGAAGATAAATTACCCATTCAGCTATTAATTGTTTAAAACATCTCAGTAGCCCCATCACAGAGCAAGATTCCAAAATGTTGGATCCAAGGGCATGTAGGTAATGAAAAGTTATCTTGAAATATCTGGAGCGTTGAACTGATGTGTGCTAAAGAAGGTCAGCACAGATAGCTTTCAGGGAACCAGAAGCCTTTTCAAGACCAGGTACACAAGAACTGGGGAAAATATGGAAATAGTGCAGAAATTCGTCAAAGGGGAACTCAAGTCAAACTGCACCAACTTCCCTAACGTGCTCAGGGCTTGTCTTGAATATGGCTAGGTGCTACTTTTCTTTCCTCAAAAAGGATCTAATTACCTTTATTCTTCATCCCCGTTAATGTTAAATGACCCCACATTCTATGCTATTCTATCACACTGGCACTGGATAAAAGGTTTATTATCATCATCATTCATTAATTGATTTATTTATTCATTTATTATTTCACCTATAATGTCATTTATTTCTAGAAAAAAAGGCTAAGTAAACTCCGTCTCGCCACTTAAGCAACTGGAACTAGGCTGTTGTATTGAAGAAATAAGAGAAATTCTCTTATTAGAGAAATAAGACCTTCTTGTTTGCAGTAGCTTAGAGCTGTCCCCTAATCTGTTCTCATATTGCTCCAAGCTATGGTTTGACTGACAAAACACCAAGGGCACGATGCTGGATGGTTGCATATGCCCCAACATATGAAATTCATAACTTTATGAGGGAAAATAAGATATATATATCATATATATGACATATATATGATAAATATTACATTATATAATGTAATATTATATACATATGTATATGTACATATATTACATACATACATATGTAATATATAATGTATAATTACACTATAAATTACATTATATATCATATATAATGTAATTAAGATATATATGTATATCATATATATATTTCATTTTTATATACAGATATCATATGAGAGTCACAAACCCATTAGGCATGACACTGCAATGTGGTAAGACTTTATCACATTTTTTCAATAAATGAGCCTTGAGATTTTTAACATCTTGAGGATATACATGAATGATCACTGGGACAGCATCAAATGTTGGTAGCTGGAATCCATTACAAAAATGAAGACTGCATCAAGGAGTTAATGACGTGGCTAACAGTTATTATTAGAGCATGTATTCCTTCTAAAGTACAGAGGACAAACTTGCTTCTTTGGTGTTGCTGATTCCTCATTGATGTGTTTTTGGCTATGACTCTGAAAAAAATGGGTACATGGACTCATTTCTGATTTCCCTGCACAAAACCGTAAGAGTCCCCCAGACATAAGAAGGTAAGATCCTAGATTCCTGGGGAATGATGCCCAAACCTGAACCTCAGCTGTATACACAAGATTAGCACTAAAAGAGCCATGAGCCACACAGTTCTTTCTGCTGTATTGGAACTCACAAAACAAATGATGTTGAAAGAAGATGGAGGAGGTGGAGAAGGAAGTAGAGAAACAGAGGCAGCAGTGGTGCAGATAAAAATTTCTGCCCAGACGTAATGGCCTTACATTTACAATACTTAACAAATGTTCAGTCATGTAAACTTTCAGACAAAAATGTAAACAGGCAAACAAACAAAAATACCAAAGCATTAGTTCTTAACTATCCTGTTTAGCTGTTAAAGTACAGAAAAACGTCCCGTTGGCATTAGGTTTGTTTCCAGCTCTTGGTATGAATAAAAGAAACTATATTCCCTTAATGTGTGTCAATTATGTGCCAAGAAAAACAATGTATTGAGTTACATTTCAGTGTTAATGTACTAGAATTTTTCATATTTTGGATATCTAATTATATTTGCTCCTGATGGTGATGTAAGGTTTAGGTACTAAGGATTGAAAAGGCGATTCTAATGTTTATATATTTACTTTATTAAAAAGCAATATGTTACACAGACAGTCTTCTGCTGTGGGCTTACCTTGTAAATGTGATTTCCAAACAAATTCATTATATTCTGCCTCCTACACTAGATTTTTGAAAGTATGATTGATTGACACTTTTTAAAGTGAACATGAAGGTTATATTAACAAGAATGACAGAGCCCAACTTAAAAAAATGGATCCTCAGTATTTATTAAATTAAGTGTCTGGTCATCTCTGTGACCTACAAAGTATATTGGGCATGGCACATCAAGAAGTTATTTATTGAGCCCCACATTCAGGCACTGTGTACAGAAGGAAGTGGGGTGGGAATTAGACAAGGTTCCTTCTTTCAAAAAGTTTACATTACAATACAGGAGTTACATACAAATACTTATTATCCATTGCTGTAATGAAAGTATGTAAATGGAACAGTGATGCCATAAAAAGAGTGCAATTAATTCTGCTGGAGTGATGGAGAAGGCTTCATCAAAAGGAAAACTTTAACTGGATCTTAAAGTATGAGTATTCTACTAAGTGGTAGACAAAGGAAGGGTGATTACTCCAGGGAATAATATATGCAAAATCTCAGAAACAAGAACCAACATAGCACCTTAGGGACACTGCGAGTACTATTTTAAAGCTGTGTCATACAATGAAAAGTGTTGATGGGAGGCTGAGAAAAGCAATGAAAGATGAGGTTAGAGAAGTATTTAAGGATTAGACCATGATGAGGTTTGTTTGGACTTCATGCTCTAGTAAGTGAAATAAGTGATGGTGAGCCTTTGAATGATTTTAATCACAAGAAGACTGTCATTATACCTTATTTATAAAAACTCACTCTAATAGCAGTGTGGTTAATGGAATAAAGGGGAATTGAAGGCAAAGAGATACACTGTGAGACAAACACAAGAGTTTGCACAGGAGGTGATGACAGCCTGAACTAAAACTGTAGCACTGAGGATGGAGAAAAGGAAACCAAACATAGCAGAAGAAAGTCAGGGGAGAGAATGTCCAGCATCTTCCATCCTAGGGAGAAAATGAAGAGATAAAATCAACAGAACTAATTTCTCAGTAACTACTTTAGAGCAACTAAGTATTGAGATTGACAGGTATGATGTGTTGGACTTAAGAGTCAGAAAGCCTGGCTTTTAGTCCCAGCTCTGCTATTAACCAGTTATGTTACCTTGCAGGAGTCATTTCTCTCTCTCTCTCTCTCTCTGTATCCCAATTGCTCATCCTTGAAATGTAAGGAGTTGCTTTATGCCCTGTGATATCCCTTCCATCTCTGTTATTCTAGGGCTCCATGGATGATTTTGAGACAAGGAGGCAGGCAGTTTCCACCTTAGGTAACTCCCTAATTACTTAGGTAACTCCTTTTCTAAGGAGGACAGTAAATCAAATCCCTGGGGTAGCAGGTGGGATGGAAGATGCTTGTATCACTTAAGAAGAATCTTACATAAACATGAGTGTAGTCATCTCTCATTATCTAGGCACTGATTATTCATTTTCCAGGTTATCCGTGACCTCCACTTCTCCTCCTTCTGACTGCCTGGCTTTTAGGCATGTCTTTGTTCATTAACATCGCCAATATAGGCTGAGAAGGGAAGGAGAGAAGCAGAAGTACAGCATTTTGCTGCTTATTAGCAACTCTGTCTTTTTCATTTCAAGTGGATTTAAGAGAAAGAAGATTGAAGATATAAGCTAAAAACAAAGTGTTATGGTTATCAGTGGATTTCAGTTATACAGTTTAGTCCTATTCCTGCAGATAACTGATAGTTTATTATCATAAGTTACTTGCAAAAAATGAAAACAAACGGTGTGAAAGTGAACTTCAAAATTATAGCAGATAGAAAGCAAAATACAAGCTCATTTAAAGAACAATTTTACTTCTTGGTGTGAAAGCAGTGTTATAGCATTGTTCCCTCCAGGACATTCTCCAGAGTCTGGGCCTGGTTACTTTAAAATTATTTGGACAATAAATGTCTTCCCCATTTCTTTTGGAATACTGTCCAGTAGTGCCCAGATGGAAATGCTTACTTCTCTTGCAGAAGGACAGGTAGGTGGGAGCAATGGGAGTTTCTGTTCTCCTCAGGATATTAACCAATTTCCCCTTGGAAAGCCCGAATGGACTTACTATATAAAGGAACAGAATGTCTATATGTTATTTACCCAGATAATATATTCGATGGATATAAATTAAAAGCAGGCAGACTGACCTAGCACTCCAAAGTAAGCAAAAAAAAAATAAATAAATAACTATGTGGGGAATCTGAATTTGGGAAACTAAACCATCATATGTCATATATGGAGATCTAGCCAAGAGGGCAGTTTTATGAGGTATGAGACTTTGCCACATATAAATACATTATATTTTATACATTTTGTTAATCAGTACCAAATGCCAAAGTATTCTTGTATCTTTATTTACCCCTTATCTTTATCAATCTAGGAACATTGGTACCAATACTTTCAGTAGAAGGGGAACTCTCTCACATGTTTTAAAAAATAAGGGTTAAGCACCAAAGTGATTTGGATACTCCAGAGAATATAAGATCAACACAACAATTCTCCAGTCTTTAAAATGCCATTTGTGTGAATAACAAAAATTATATCTGACGTTTTACAGTCTACAGAGCATTTTCTTATACATTATTTCCTTTAACATTTCAGCAGCCTTGTACCTTGAGGTACCCTATTTTATAGATGTGAAAAATGAGGATTGGGGAAATTCATTAACTAGGTCACACAGTTGATTAATAGCAAAATTTGGATTTGAACTTGGGTCCTAGGATGCCAGGTCCAGTTCCTACATCTCAGTTACCATGTCGATTATAAATTTGTTCAGTAAGAGTAAGTCTTCATCTAAACTAGTTATGGAGCAGCAAGATGGGTAATTTGACCAGTGAGTGTTCTAGATTCAAGGAAGCTTAACTAAAATGCTCAGAAAATGGGGTCTTCTGGTTATTGAAACCCTTTTTTATTTCAACATTTTTTGTTTACCATCTTTATAGTGTGTATTCATCCATTTTTATGGCATAGTAAATAAGGAATATGGAAAATAATTGAATCTTACTGCCTTACATAGTAATCTAAAAAATATCTGTTGATTGACAACCTGCAGAGTCTCAAAACCAGAGACTGTGATTGTTCAGGAGTGTAAGTAAAAATATAGGGTTCTAAATTAAATTTATACTGACTTCAAGACATGCCAAAGAAGTTATTAGAATAAATCACTGATGAGAGCTTATTGTCTTGTTGCTTCTTTTTCCCTGAAGTCAAATTCAAGGAAAAAAAATTCTGTTAGGTATCTTGATGGATTGAATGTTTACTTCAATACATAAATATCTTTCAGTGTAAGTTGTTCTCCCTTTTGGCACATCTAGAACAAAGCCAAGAGTCACCAGACTAAACAAAATGTAAATGAATTGGGAATCATGGGTCAAGTGAAAATCACTCCCCTTTCTTGGAATCCTCTATGAGGATCCTGGAGGAAGTGGGTGAAGATTTTATTTATTCTGTAGAAGAAAATCACAGAAGTGTGTAACTTCTGTGTGCAACATCAAAATGGTCATCAAATCTACATTATGGAGAGAAAGGAGGTAGAACGGATACTGTTGTGAGAGGGCAACACTACAGCCATCCTTGTGCTCTAATGCAGAAATCAATTGACTGCTCTATGAAGTGGAATCAAGGTTCTTGGGGAACTCAAGATGGACTACATTGAATATATTACAGTGCACCCAAAATGACAAATTCAACAAGAAATATAGGGATCTGTATTGATAAAGAAGTTTATTTGAATATATATTTTTTCTTCCAGTGAAGGAGATTTAGAATACTGGAACTTAATTTTGATTAACATCTTTCTAAGGTCTTTTTAGTACTCTCTTCTCTCAAAGTGTATGAAGAACAAACCTTCAAAGCTCTCCCTGATGGGATTTTGCTTAGAACCAAAGACATCCTCAATTATTTTCTCATTAACACAAGGGAGAAGCAAGACTGCCACCACCTCTTCTTTGCCTGTGGTCCCTAATAACCCTAAATAATATTTCAGAACCAATCTATTTCATTATTTTATTATTTTTCAGTGAAATTCGTTTTTCTAACAGAGCTCAAATGTGTCTTTAATAATATATTATTTCATATTATAGCTAAATTTTGACATCCCATCTACGTGTTTTACATATGATAGTGATTTGAATGTAATATAATAAAGCTTAGAATTAATCTAAGTGCATGTCAATATTCAATAAAAAAGCTAACAAAAATTTTCTTAATTAGCATAGGCATTAACCTTTATTTTTATCTAGTATGTTAAATCAACTGAAGAATAATTACTCTGAAGACTAGACCAAATGATGCCCATTTAGTTTCCCAATTTCTTCATGTAATATGAATTGATGAACTTTTTGACAGCATCATGCTATAGCTAAACTCAATGATTCATTCTTAATTTCTTTCAATTATCTCTGTAAAAACAATTTGTATTTCAGAAGATATGCCTAACACAAGCAATCTGCAATGAATGATAGTTATTTTAAAATATTTACTTTTCACGGGAACTAGAAAATATCCCAAATTGATTTCTTTGAATTCTTCAACCAGCAGATTAAAACTGAAGAGCTAAATTTCATCCAGTTTTATTTTGCATTTTATTGTACATTTATGAGAGGGTTTAATTCAATTGAGATAACAGTCACATCCCAAAGAATGCTGTTGACCCCAAGGTGTGGGAGTAAAATTTCCATAAATAAATCTTGAGTGGCTGGGAAACAGATGCTCTCTATGGATAATCTAATTCAGCCATAGAAGTAAGGCTGGAACTGGGTGTCCCAGGGCCCAAAAGAAGTTCAAATAAAAATTCAAGTTAAAAAACAATTTAATATGTTACATCTTATCTGATAGCCCCTTACTTGGTATCTATGGACATTTGAGTTGGGCTAGCTGCTCTGTAGGACAAAGGAAAGAAGACAGGGCTTTTGGTACAGTCTATAAGACTAAGAAATTAAGAATGTGTTAATGTCTACATGATGTTAAAACTGGCAGGGTTATGACACAGAAATAACATGTAAAGTGAATGTGAATACACTGGTCCTATGAAACAGGAATAATGTCAACAGGAGAAAACATAAACTATTAGGAACATCCAAAACTATGTTTAATAATAATGGTGAGAGTGGGCACCCTTGTCTTGTTCCTAGTCTTAAAAGAAATGGTTTCAGTTTTTCACCATTGAGAATGATGTTGGCTGTGGGTTTGTCATATATGGCCTTTATTATGTTGAGGTAGTTTCCCTCTATGCCCCCTTTCTGGAGAGTTTTTATCAAAAATCGGTGTTGAATTTTGTCAAAAGCTTTTTCTGCATCTATTGACATAATCATATGGTTTTTATCCTTCAATTTCTTAATATGGTGTACCACACTGATAGATTAGCATATATTGAAGAATCCTTGCATTTCTGGGATAGCCCCCACTTTATCATGGTGTATGATCCTTTTAATGTGCTGTTGGATTCTGTTTGCTAGCATTTTGTTGAGGATTTTGGCATCTATATTCATCAGTGATACTGGCCTGTAGTTTTCTTTTTTGGTGACATCTTTTTGGGAGTTTTAGCCATGGCAATCAGAGAAGAAAAAGAAGTAAAAGGAATACAAATCAGAAAAGAAGAAGTAAAACTGTCACTGTTTGCAGATGACATACTATACACAGAGAATCCTAAAGATGTTACCAGAAAACTACTAGAGCTAATCAATGAATTTGGTAAATTTGCAGTATACAAAATTAATGCACAGAAATCTCTTGCATTCCTATACACTAACAATGAAAAATCTGAAAGAGAAATTAAGGAAACACTCACATTTACCATTACAACAAAAAGAATAAAATACCTAGGAATAAACCTACCTAAGGAGACAAAAGACCTGTATGCAGAAAACTATAAGACACTGATGAAAGAAGTTAAAAATGATACAAACAGATGGAGAGATACACCATGTTCTTGGATTGGAAGAATCAGCATTGTGAAAATGACTATACTACCCAAAGCAATCTACAGGTTCAATGCAATCCCTATAAACAACCAATGGCATTTTTCACAGAACTAGAGCAAAAAAATTCACAATTTATATGGAAACACAAAAGACCCCAAACAGCCAAAGCAATCTTGAGAAAAAAAACGGAGCTGGAGGAATCAGGCTCCCTGACTTCAGACTATACAACAAAGCTACAGTAATCAACACAGTATGGTACTGGCACCAAAACAGAAATATAGATCAATGGAACAGAATAGAAAGTCCAGAGATAAACTCACACACATATGGTCACCTTATCTTTGATAAAGGAGGCAAGAATATACAGTGGAGAAAAGACAGCCTCTTCAACAAGTGGTACTGGGAAAACTGGACAACTACATGTAAAAGAATGAAATTATAACACTCCCTATCACCATACAGAAAAATAAACTCAAAATGGATTAAAGGCCTAAATGTAAGTTCAGACACGATAAAATTCTTAGAGGAAAACATAAGCAGAACACTCTATGACATAAATCACAGCAAGATCCTTTTTGACCCACCTTCTAGAGAAATGGAAATAAAAACAAAGATAAACAAGTTGAACCAAATGAAACTTAACAGTTTTACACAGCAAAGGAAACCATAAACAAGACGAAAAACCAACCCTCAGAATAGGAGAAAATATTTGCAAACGAAGCAAGTGACAAAGGATTAATCTCCAAAATATACAAGCAGCTCGTGCAGCTCAATATCAAAAAAACAAACAACCCAATCCAAAAATGGGCAGAAGACCTAAATAGACATTTCTCCAAAGAAGATATACAGACTGCCAACAAACACATGAAAGGATGCTCAACATCCCTAATCATTAGAGAAATGCAAATCAAAACTACAATGAGGTATCACCTCACACCAGTCAGAATGGCCACCATCAAAAAATCTACAAACAATAAATGCTGAAGAGGGTGTGGAGAAAAGGGAACCCTCTTGCACTGTTGGTGGGAATGTAAATTGATACAGCCACTACAGATAACAGTATGGAGGTTCCTTAAAAAACTAGAAATAGAACTACCATACAACCCAGCAAT
The DNA here is from genome assembly GCF_028021215.1 of Eschrichtius robustus. Classification (NCBI taxonomy): domain Eukaryota; kingdom Metazoa; phylum Chordata; class Mammalia; order Artiodactyla; family Eschrichtiidae; genus Eschrichtius; species Eschrichtius robustus. The sequence continues at coordinate 88,815,143 of NC_090845.1, forward strand.
CCCACTACTGGGCATATACCCTGAGAAAACCATAATTCAAAAAGAGACATGCACCACAATATTCATTGCAGCTCTATTTACAATAGCCAGGACATGGAAGCAACCTAAGTATCCATTGGCAGATGAATGGATAAAGAAGATGTGGCACATATATACAATGGAATATTACTCAGCCTTCCAAAGAAACAAAATTGAGTTATTTGTAGTGAGGTGGACGAACCTAGAGTCTGTCATACAGAGTGAAGTAAGTCAGAAAGAGAAAAACAAATACCGTATGCTAACACATATATACAGAATCTAAAGAAAAAAAAAATGGTTCTGAAGAACCTAGGGGCAGGACAAGAATAAAGACACAGACGTAGAGAATGGACTTGAGGACACGGGGAGGGTGAAGGGTAAGCTGGAACGAAGTGAGAGAATGGCATGGACATATATACACTACTAAGTGTAAAATAGATAGCTAGTGGGAAGCAGCCGCATAGCACAGGGAGATCAGCTCGGTGCTTTGTGACCACCAAGAGGAGAGGAATAGGGAGGGTGGGAGGGAAACTCAAGAGGGAGGGGATATGGGGATATAGGTTTACATATCCTGATTCACTTTGTTATACAGAAGAAACTAACACAACAATGTAAAGCCATTATACTCCAATAAAGATGTAAATAAATAAAACTATTAGGAACAAGTTTAAAGATAAAAAAAAGAGAACCACCGATCCAGGATAGAAGAGATCTCATTAAAAATAAGCACAGCTTAAGAGACCTGGAATTCATAACTGACTGTAAGCTAAGTAGGAGTCATCACTGCAATATTGCAAAGATGATTCAGAAATGTGTTGAAAAATAATACCCTAAGCAAGGGATTATTTCACACTCTCTACCAGTCATAGTCTTATAAGAACTAACAGTTATTGGGCTTTTTCCAAGTGCCAGGCAGTGCACTAAACATCTCATTCAATCCTCCTATATCCTATCCCATAGGTAATATATTTAGCCCCATTTAAAGGTGAGAAAACTGAGGTCCCAGACTTCTCTTAACTCTTTCCTGAACTATATATATATGCTCCCAGATGTCCTGTTTCTTCATTCTATCTACCCATTGAGGCATCATGCAACTTCATCTTGAACTATTGACCATTCTCCTCCCATCACATTCACAATTTATTTTACCATGCCTGTACATTGCCCTGCAACCTCAGTCAGCATGTTGTATCTGTCTGACTGAACTCTGAGCTCCTTCAACTGGGACCTCTCCTGCAGGTAAATATGCAATCTTCATGAGATTGAATCTACCTGTTTTATTATGAACAAATGGCATGCATTGATCGGTTTAGAGTTTTAACAGTAAGTGTCTTCGAAAGTATTTATTCTAATATGGTAGGCCTGTTTGAATTCATGTCTGTTTAATACAGGGTGGATGTGAGAAAATGGCTACTATAATTTTGGTGAGTGAGGTGTTGTGACACGGGAATCTAAACTGAGTCTTTTCCTTCTCCCTTGGATTATCTTTTTTTTTTTTTCTCTCACTTTTTTCTCAAACAATTTGTGCATGGTTTTATAGGACAGATGATTTTGCCTCGTGATCTACTTTGATTTATTGATAAAACTACAATGATGAATCACACTTAATTATGATCATTAAAAGAGATAAATCAAAACACACAATTGCCTGTTCATCACAAAGATCATGAAAACTGTGTTTTTTTAAATTCTTCAGGAGACAGAAAAACTAACAAATGTTTCTACCTGATCCGAAACAATTTCATTGTCAATTGAAACTTCAGAAAATGATGAGAATCTGAGAATTAGACTGTACTTCAGAGGATCCATTCTCCAGCCTTCAGGCAGCTGGTTAGCAAAACATTCCAGGACCAGTTATCTAAGCTCTTCTTTAGCAAAGCACATTAGGTTTAATAATATCAATCTTTCACACACTTTGTATTTTTTCTGTATCTACACAGTATCTAAAAACCAGTTGTATAAGATCATTTTTAACCGAACAAGCATCTATAGCCATCTTTAAAGCAATTGTTAAATGAGGGACAGACTAATCAGTAGTCTTTGGTTGCCCATAGTGAGTTTTCTACACCTTGATAACCATAAAGGTTTTCATTATGTTCAATAGAAATTTCTACTCCTTCTATTTTAACCACTTTTCCAATTTTTTAATCTCTGAATGACAAAAACTCTATTAAATATTTCTCCCTATAAAAATCATTGAAAATGGGATTCCAAGTACCTCTTGTCTTTAAAACAAAATCTCAAGCCCAGTAGTTTTCTTCAAATGAAAAGAAAAAAAACAAAAAAAAACACACTAAACTTTTTTTTTTACTACTTTGCTCTGAATTTTCCACAGTTTTCCATCTGAATTTTAAAAGTATGGTGAGGTTGTTTCATAGTAAGTACCAAAATAAGATAGCTATTATTATGACTATTATTATATCAGAAGAAAAAGGAAGATATACTAAAGCAGCTATTAGAACATAACATCAGTGCATCAAAACTACAATGAGGGACTTCCCAGGTGGCACAGTGGTTAAGAATCCACCTGCCAATGCAGGCGACACAGGTTTGAGCCCTGGTCTGGGAAGATTTCACATGCCGCAGAGCAACTAAGCCCACAAGCTACAACTACTTAGCCCACGTGCCACAACTACTGAAGCCCATGCACCTAAAGTTCATGCTCCACAACAAGAGAAGCCTCTGCAATGCCCGTGCACTGCAACGAAGAGTAGCTCCCACTCACCGCAAGTAGAGAAAGCCCACGCACAGCAACAAAGACCCAAAGCAGCCAAAAATAAACAAATAAATAAATTTATATTAAAAAAATACAATGAGGTACCACCTCACACCAGTCAGAATGACCATCATTAAATAGTCTACAAATAACAAATGCTGGAGAGGATGTCAAGAAAAGGGAACCCTTCTACACTGTTGGTGGGAATGTAAGTTGGTGCAGCCATGGTGGAAAACAGTATGGAGGTTCCTCAGAAAACTAAAAATAAAATTACCATATGATCCAGCAATCCCACTCCTTGGTATACATCCAGGCAAAACTATAATTCAAAAAGATACTGCAACCGTATGTTCATAGCAGCATTAATCACAATAGCCAAGACATGGAAACAACCTAAATGTCCATCGACAGATGAATGATTAAAGAAGATGTGGTACATATATACAATGGAAAACTACTCAGTCATAAAGAAGAATGAAATAATGCTATTTGCAGTAACATGGATGCAACTAGAAATTATCATACTAAGTGAAGTAAGTCAGAAAGAGAAAGACAAATACCATATGATATCACTTATATGTAGAATCTAAAATATGATACAAATGAACCTATCTATGAAACAGAAACAGGATCATGGACATAGAGGAAAGACTGGTGGTTGCCAAGGGAGAATGTGTTGGGGGAAGGATGGAGTGGAAGGTTGGGGTTAACAGATATAAGCTTTTATATATAGAATGGATGAATAACAAGGTCCTACTGTATAGCACAGAGAACTATATTTAGTTTCCTATGATAAACCATAATGGAAACGATTATAAGAAAAGAATGTATAGATGTAGATATTGATATATATATATATGTATAACTGAATCACTTTGCTGTACAGCAGTAATTAACACAACATTGTAAATCAACTATACTTCAATAAATTTTTTTTTAATTTAAAAATGTTTTTAAAAAGAACATAACATCAGCACATAATCCAAAGCAAAAGTTTAAATTTACATATTGAGATATCCAGGAAGGAAGAGCTAGAACTCAAGAGTCAATACAGAAGAACAGTTGTCAGCACTAGAATGGCAAATCATAGGTCACATAGGCCTCTAGTCTACATAGTACAGACTAATGCAGAGTGATTTAAGAACAAAGTAGGAGCCCAGAGCTCAGTGCTAAGACGTCATATCTTGAGTCAGACCAGCAGAAGAGCTGTAAGATTGTAAGCTTCAAATGGGATTGGACTGGGAACTGGGACAAAGCTGAGCCTACAGGTGGGTACTTCACTAGGCCAAACTGGGATAATTCAAGAAAGCAGAAGCAGGAGAAATGAGGTGGAGGCTAATATCTTTCCTTGGCAAGAACTAAGATGAGGGTATGTGCCTTGGTAAGAGAAAGTGCTTTGCACATAGCAGTAGACAACTCCTATCTTCCTTTTTACTGTGAGCTGAGATTCATTGTACACATGTTCTTTTGACAATAAAAAAATATTAGATTATCAAAGACTAATGTGTACCTTTTAGATAAGAAACTATCCAAGTTATAAGTTACAAGTTTAAAATGATAAGTTTAAGAGATTAAACTTCACACAAAGCTATTTACTTTTTGTAATGCCAATAGAGAAATGTTGAAATCTTAGCAGCATGGATATCTAACTTACTAGAGAATTTTCCATGTTTTATAGACCCTCAGAGCTAAGAGGAACCAGAAAGACCATCCTGCTAAATACAGGAATGAACTCTACAACCACCTAGACCTCTGGTCACTCAGAATTTATTTAAACATTTCCAGATCTGAGGTATCCACTGAATTTTCAAATGGTTTCAGTTTTCATATTCCAGCCAAAATCTACTTTCCTGATAACTTATTCTTCTGAGTTTGGCTCTTTGGAGCCACTTAAAGAGAAATCTAATCCTTCTTCCATCTAACAGTCCTTGATGATTAAAAATACAGGAAAGGTCACTGACATTGCCTTTCCAGCTGGTAAAGACTCAAAAATCCCATATATTGGGTTCACATAGAGAAATAAAGTAAAATGGAGAGAGAGCACGCGTGAAAGAGAGAGAGATCATAGCTTACCTTGACCACAACAAATTGTTCAGATGATAAACATAGTCAAGTCCACATCAAAGCCACCTTCTCCTACTGTAGTAGGAGAAGCATCATTATTAGACTTAAAACTCTCTTCAGGCAAAAACTATGTCTAATTCATTATTGTGTCCCTGGCACATATTAGATGAAGATCAAATATTTTGGGTTGAGGAAAGCATGTGTTTCAAAAGAGCCAAAAAAATGTAGAATTAGAGATCAAAGATATGTTTTGAAGAGAATGCAAGGTAAGCTAAACCAAAGACCTATAAGAAAAGTTGTCTTGTTATCTCCAACCTATTAACAAGTTATTAGGAGAAATATTTTAATTCTAATAATATCAAGCTCACACATGCTTTTCATTGCCTCTATATGTTTACACAGTACCTAAGAAAAAGTTGGACTAAATTGTTTGACTGAATTGTACAGCTATGTAGACATAGCTTTTAAGCATTTTTTAAAAGCTAAAAGGGAAAAAAAAGTAAATGTGATGTGCTTAGCACAGAAGAAAAATGATAATGATGATGATGACGATAGCTAACATTTATTGACCATTTGTTACATGCCAGATACTGTGCTAATTGTTTTACATAAATTATTTAATTTATACCCCATGAGTTACGTATTATCATCTTCATTTAAAGATGAGTAAAATAACATCTTAGAGAGTTTATGCAACTTGCCTAAAGTCTCAGAGCATGTATTGGAGCTGAATCAAACTCAGGTCTGACTCCTAACATATGTTAATGATACTTTTGAAGACATTATTGTCAACAAGTTTTCCTGTAAAGATGACACCATAGCAAGAATCCCTAACATGATTAGTGACCAGATCCACTTTCATCCTTGTTCTCATGTTCAAATATTTAGTGGTTTCACCTTTGTTTAAACTGGATTGTCTTCATGAAATTTTCTCTGCTCAGACTCTGTCTAAACTATATGCAGTAATCTAAGGAAGCCAAAAGAGGCACCACTTATCTAAAAATTGTTCCCAGTTAAGATATGAAAGCAAAATAATTACCAGGCTATTTGCCACTTTCTAGAGTTGCTCTCCTTTCTCTTGCTGCAGTTGAATGATAAATGAAATTCATCACTTGGTGATGAATTGTGGTCAAAAGCCATGAGAAACACATTTAAAAGTGTCTAGAAATAAAGTTGAGTTTGTTCCAGCTAGTTACATAGACACATCCTAAAACAGCTATGCCAAACAACTCCATCACAGAACTGCCTATCCCAGAGACTAAATTCAATCCTTAGGTTTGGAGAGTAGTCAGAAAGTCATGCATGGAAGTGAGGCCAACTCCGTAGAACATGTCAACACATTTGCTCATTCAATGCGTATCTACACATTTTTTTAGAGAAAGGAAACGAATAATCAGAGAAGTGTTTCAGCATTTTATTTTCCTTTTATTCTGTCTAACCAATACAGAAGTAACTTGGTAAGTGGTGAGAGGACAGGGTTTTGAATTAGAAAGGCATGGATTAAAATTCTCAGCTCTGACACTTTCTACAAGTTGTGTGATGAGTCAACTTTACCTCTCTGATCCTCATCTGTAACATGTGCATATTATACATGAATATATATTATATAAATATATGTTTATATATACACATATGTATGTTATGTACAACTTATGTGTGTGTATACACACACAGACCTCATAGACTGTAAACATTATTAATACATATAATAAAGTACCTGCCATAAAATAGGCTTTCAATAGCAAATATTGCAGGGAGTATGGATTTTTCTCCACACTTTTGTGTATATTATAAATGTCACTTTTTTGTTTAAATTTAATTAAATTTTACTTTGAGCCCCCTTTCTACTGGACAAGCAGTAAATTAAATCTCCTCCATTACTGGACATCCCAAGAGTATTACACAGCACAGAACATTGGAGAAGGACTTTGATTGTAGGTTTATACCAGTCACCACTGACAAGCTCACATTGGTCCTTTGAAGTTGGAAAACTCAGTAGCTTCTATAAAATACTGGGCATAGAAATCTCGCAAATAACAGGCCTCATATTTCGCATCCTTAAGTATACCACCCAGCCTTCTACACACAACACACACACACGCACACTCACAGCACAAGCACCTCAGTTTTCTTGATGCTTTGATCAACCATCACCTACCTAGTTTCAAGGTGTATTCTCTCATTACCTTGCTGCTTCTCTTACTCATTTTCAAAGATCTCACCTCAGGACTTTTCATTCCAGTTAAGCTCTCCAATGAGTTGAAGCTTTCCAAAAATCAGAAGTTTTAGTGTTTGTTTGTTTGTGGTAACTTTGGCAACATAAACTACACCCCACTCCCAGGCACAAAATGACCTAACTACCTTCTAGAAATAGGAGAAAAGAAAATACAGAGAACAAAATACATATAACTTATTCTTTGTGTTTCTTCTACCAATTATAAAAATAAATAATCCATACTATTTAATACACCAATAAATGATTCTGGCCCACTCTTGTTATATCATCTCCAAGCAAAATGGTAAAGTAAGTGAAATGGGTCCTTCATTCTGCTTTCTTCTCTACTCTTCCTTTAATCCTATCCAGGTGCCCAGAGCCCTCAAAAGTCTTAATGCTCCACCCCATGGCTATGGTTACCAACTCATACTGATTTGCCCAGGACAAGCCTGATTTTAAAACGGAAAGTCCTACATCCCTGGAGACTCCTCAAGCCTAGACAAACTGGAAGGCATAACTTCCCTCCTTAGCACTCCATGTTTTAGAGCTGCTGTTCTCCTGTTAAAATGCATACTCTCTTTGCTAGCTAATCTGATAAACAAATTCAAAATAAGATATAAATATGTCAGCTCTCCAAGATAACAACTGCATTTTAGCTAGGGTATACAAATTCGAACATAGTTATTTTAGGCAGTGTAGCAGGGCTGATGCCAGAAATATAGCAAGGGACTCAGGACACTTTTAGGGCACTTGAAATCTTGCCATTTGTGTGCCACCTACTTGTCCTATAAGTAGAGCTGATACTTGGGCCTGATGGTATTATTTCTCACTCTCAAACATCTGGCTTTTTAAAAAGCTGAGAATTTTTTTAATGTGGGTACCTTGACCTTACCCTAGAGCCATTAAATCAAAATTGCTGGGGTTAGGGGGGTGGCCCAGGCAGTAGATTCTGTTTTTAAAGCTCCCCAGGTGATTTTCACATGCAGTCAAGGCTGAGAACCACTTCATTAGAGCATTTGAGAGTTTAGGCAAGCAGACACTCCCTCACACACTCTTTCTGATTAACAAAGTAAAAATGGGAAACTCAGGGCTTTTTTATTTGAATTTTTGCAAAGAGTAATCAATTCCTCTTGGCCAGCTGTATTGCATTCCACAATGAAAACACTATAATATTTGTTTGCTTATTGATCTGAGAACCAAGAGTCCTCTGGTAGCCTCATCATTATCTCATGCCCACCTTCTGTATTATGCCTTATTTATAATTGATATCCAATCCTAATTACATCTGAACTAGAGACCTTTGTTTAGTATATGTTTCAGTTTCCCTCCCATGACCTTAGTACCTGCACTGTAATGATTAGTAGCCTGGTGACTTTCTTGATTACAAGATATTCCTAACACCTTCTGAACCTGGAGATGGTCATAATATTACCCATTTGACCTTCTGGTTGTTCTGTTTTTGCTGGGTCTTGATGAGCTGCGTTAAGAAGTTTCTGTTTGATTCTTTCTTGCAAATTCAAACAGATGTTTCCCATCTTATGACTCAATGATGCATGATACAAATCTAAAACAGTAGGATTGAGGGCACTTAAGCTTTTAATCAAATTAAAAGTCCATGACTTGGCTTCTGCATCACTAGCACCAAAGGTGGCAAATAGAACCTTGGCTCAGAGGATTTTAATCTCAGCCTTGACAGAGAAGAACCTACCTGTTTTCTTTGAGAAGCATTTTGCCTTCATTGCCTTCTTAATACTTTTGAGATCATAAATGTGATTGCTCAGTGGTGACATTTTGTGCTGATAGATGTACTTGCCCATTAAATTTGGCCCTAGACTACCATCAAATTTCCCATAGTGCATCAAGCAACTTTCATTACTGACTTGAGTCAGATTGAAATTATCAGGCTAGAGCTAAAGTCCCCTGACCCAGTTCATTCCTCCTTGTTGTCATTCTGTATGGGATTTCATTTCTTTCCTTATAGAATTTTGCTGCAGGAATCTGAGAGGGTTAGGAAGATAGCATATTCAAATGAAAGGAAGATAGGATAATCATAACTACATTTAATACTTTACAGTCCCACAATGTGGGTCTTTAGCCTACCCCACCACACCCACAAACCAATAAATTTTCTCTATTGCTAATTTTCTCAATCCTGTATTTTATAATAAATGTTCAGAAACACAAAAATGGTCACATGATCTTATGTGAAACTAGTACCAAGAAATAGAGTTTATTAAAAATGCCAATAAGTACTTTGTTAACAGATGCATAAGTCTCTGAGCAAGTGCTTTCTTGAAGATCACGTGACAACTATCAGCACTCCGTAATTGCCAACAGAAGACCCAAGAGAAAAAGACCTGTACCCATAAGGCCAAGTTGTATGTCTCCTTGAGTCACCACCCACTCAAGGCTTGTGAAAATATTATGTAATTGAGGACATCTATTCAGTTAATAAACATTTCTTCATTATCTAATATGTGTAAGTCATGGAATATGCAAAATGGATAATATAAATCTACATCCTAAGGATGTTAAAGTATAAGAAAAAATAACCTAGTTAATGTTCAAATTCCTCTAAAACCATAAAATTTACTATAGTTTCCCTGGTCTCTACAGAAAAATGTATAGAAAGACTTTTATTATAATAATCATTCCACAAGTCAGCCTTATTGCAACGTCTATATACTGCTGATGGTAACTCCACAGTGCCATGTATCAAGATGCTGAAGAGGTCCCCAGGGGTTTGATATAGATAGATAGATAGATAGATAGATAGATAGATAGATAGATGATAGATAGATAGATAGATAGATAGATAGATAGATGATAGACAGATGATAGATAATAGGTAGATACATAAATAGATTCATAGATAGATATCTTGTTTCCAAGAGAGAGAAAAGAAAGAGAGAGACAGAAACAGAGAGAAATTTATTATAAGGAATTGGCTTAAGTGATGATGGAGGCTGAGAAGTCCTAAGATCTGTTGTCAGCAAGCTGGTAATCCAGGGAGCCAATAGTATATACTGCAGTCCAAAATCTAGCAGGCTTGAGATCCAAGAAAAGCTGATGTTTCAGGGCATGTTCAAAGGCAGGAAAAGTCCAATGTCCCAGGCCAAATAGTCAGGCAAGGAGGAGTTCCCTCTTTCTTAAACTTTTTGTTCTATTCAGGTTTTCAATTGATTGGATTGGGTCCATTCACATTATGGAAGGCAATCTGCTTTACTCAGTCTACTGATTCAAATGTTAATCTCATTCAAAAATGCTCACAGACACACCCTAAATAGCGTTTGACCAAATGCCTGGGCACCCTGTATCCCAGTGAAGCTGACACATACAATTAACCATTATACTAATGAAAGACCAAAATATGATTCAAAGGTAGAAGTCCAGACTTGGAAAAACCTAATAATATTGTGGGTTTTGGTTTCTTTGTGCAGGTTGCAGTTTTTATTGTTTTTTAATTTTATAATAACTTTATTTTTTTAATTGGAGTATAATTGCTTTACAATGTTGTGTTAGTTTCTGTTGTACAATGAAGTGAATCAGCTATATGTATACATGTACCCCTCTCTCTTGGACCTCCCTCCCATCCCCCCATCCCGCCCATCTAGGTCATCACAGAGCACTGAGCTGAGCTCCCTGTGCTATACCTCAGGTTCCCACTAGCTAACCTAATCTCTCAATTCATCCCACCTTCCCCTTCCCCCTCTCCCCGTGTCCACATATCCATTCTGTACATCTGCATCTCTATTCCTGCCCTGGAAATAGGTGCATCTGTACTATTTTTCTATATTCCACATATACGAATTAATAAACAATATTTGTATTTCTCCTTCTGACTTACTTCACTCTGTATGACAGAATCTAAGTCCATCCACATCTCTATAAATGACCCAATTTCCGTCCTCTTCAGGGTTGAGTAATATTCCACTGCATATATGTACCACATCTTCTTTATCCATTCATCTGTTGATGGACATTTAGGCTGTTTCCATGACCTGGCTATTGTAAATAGTGCTGCAATGAACATTGGGGTACATGTCTTATTGAATTATGGTTTTCTCAGTGTATATGCCCAGTAGTGGGATTGCTGGGTCATATGGTAGTTCTATTTTTAGTTTCTTAAGGAAACTCCATACTGTTCTCCACAGTAGCTGTATCAATTTACATTCCCACCAACAGTGTAAGAGGGTTCCCTTTTCTCCACAGCCTCTCCAGCATTTATTGTTTGTAGATTTTTTGATGATGGCCATTCTGACTGGTGTAAGGTGATACTGCATTGTAATTTTGATTTCCATTTCTCTAATAGTTAACGATGTTGAGCACCTTTTCATGTGCCTCTTGGCCACCTGTATGTCTTCTTTGGAGAAATGTCTATTTAGGTCTTCTGCCCATTTTTGGAATGGGTTCTTTGTTTTTTTGATATTGAGCTGCATGTGCTGTTTGTATATTTGGGGGATTAACCCTTTGTCCATTGCTTCATTTGCAAATATTTTCTTCCATTCTGAGGGCTGTCTTTTTGTCTTGTTTATGGTTTCCTTTGCTCTGCAAAAGCTTTTAAGTTTAATTAGGTCCCATTTGTTTATTTTTGTGTTAATTTTCATTACTCTTGGAGGTGGGTCAAAAAAGAAAGTGCTGTGATTTATGTCAAAGAGTGTTCTTCCTATGTTTTCCTCTAAGAGATTTGTAGTGTCCAGTCTTACATTTAGGTGCTTAATCCACCTTGATTTTATTTTTGTGTATGGTATTAGGTAGTGTTCTAATTTCATTCTTTTACATGTGGTTGTCCAGTTTTCCCAGCACCACTTATTGAAGAGGCTGTCTTTTCTCTACTGTATATTCTTGCCTCCTTTGTCAAAGATAAGGTGACCGTAGGTGTGTGGGTTTATCTCTGTGCTTTCTGAATTTTATTTTATTTTTTTATACAGCAGGTTCTTATTAGTTATCTATTTTATACATATTAGTGATTATCTCTGTGCTTTCTATCCTGTACCATTGATCTATATTTCTGTTTTTATGCCAGTACCATACTTTTTTTTTAACATCTTTACTGGAGTATAATTGCTTACAATGTTGTGTTAGTTTCTGCTGTATAACAAAGTGAATCAGCTATATGTATACATATATCCCCATATCCCCTCTCTCTTGCATCTCCCTCCCACTCTCCTTATCCCACCCCTCTAGGTGGTCACAAAGCACCGAGCTGATCTCCCCGTGCTATGCGGTTGCTTCCCACTAGCTATCTATTTTACGTTTGGTAGTGTATAGATGTCCATGCTACTCTCTCATTTCGTCCCAACTTGCCCTTCCCTCTCGCTGTGTCCTCAAGTCCATTCTCTACATCTGCATCTTTATTCCTGTCCTGCCCCTAGGTTCTTCAGAGCCATTTTTTCTTTGCTTTTTTTTAGATTCCATATATATATGTTAGCATATGGTATTTGTTTTTCTCTTTCTGACTTACTTCACTCTGTATGACAGACTCTAGGTCCATCCACCTCACTATAAATAACTCAATTTTGTTTCTTTTTATGGCTGAGTAATACTCCATTGTATATATGCACCACATCTTCTTTATCCATTCATCTGTCGATGGACACTTGGATTGCTTCCATGTCTTGGCTATTGTAAATAGTGCTGCAACGAACATTAGGGTGCATGTGTCTTTTTGAATTATGGTTTTCTCAGGGTATATGCCCAGTAGTGGGATTGCTGGCTCGTATGGTAGTTCTATTTTTAGTTTCTTAAGGAACCTCCATACTGTTCTGAATAGTGGCTGTATCAATTTACATTCCCACCAACAGTGCAAGAGGGCTCCCTTTTCTCCACACCCTCTCCCGCATTTATTGTTTGTAGATTTTTTGATGATACTCTCTTGATGACTGTAGCTTTATAGTATAGTCTGAAGTCTGGGAGCCTGATTCCTCCAGCTCTGTTTTTCTTTCTCAAGATGGCTTTGGCTCTTCAGGGTCTCTTGTGTTTCCATACAAATTGTAACATTTTTTGTTCTAGTTCTGTGAAAAATGCCATTGGTAATTTGATAAGAATTGCATTGAATCCATAGATTGCTTTGGGTAGTATAAACATTGTCACAGTATTGAGTCTTCCAGTCCAAGAACATGGTATATCTCTGCATCTGCTTGTGTCATCTTTGATTTCTTTCATCAGTGTTTTGTAATTTTCTGTGTACAGATCTTTTGCCTCCTTAAGTAGGTTTATTAGTAGGTATTTTATTATTTTTGTTACAATGTTAAATGAGATTGTTTCCTTAATTTCTCCTTATCATCATTTGTTGTTAGTGTATAGGAATGCAAGAGATTTCTGTGCATTAATTTTGTATCCTGCAACTTTACCAAATTCATTGACTAGCTTAGTAGTTTTCTGGTAGCATCTTTAGGATTTTCTATGTATAGTATCATCTTATCTGCAAACAGTGACAGTTGTACTTCTTCTTTTCCAATTTGATTCCTTTTATTTATTTTTCTTCTCTGATTGCCATGGCTAGGACTTCCAAAACTATGTTGAATAATAGTGGTAAAAGTGGGTACCCTTGTCTTGTTCCTGATCTTACAGGAAATGCTTTCAGTTTTTCACCATTGAGAATGATGTTTGCTGTGGCTTTGTCGTATATGGTCTTTTTAATGTTGAGGTAGGGTCCCTCTATGCCCACTTTCTGGAGCGTTTTTATCATAAATGGGTGTTGAATTTTGTCAAAAGCTTCTTCTGTATCTATTGAGATGATCATATGGATTTTATTCTTTAATTTGTTAATATGGTGTATCACATTGATTGATTTGAATATATTGAAGAATCCTTGCATCCCTGGGATAAATTCCACTTGATCATAGTGTATGAGCCTTTTAATGTGTTGTTGGATTCTGTTTGCTAGTATTTTGTTGATGATTTTTGTGTCTATCCGTGATATTGTTCTATAATTTTCTTCTTTCGTGATAATTTTGTCTGGTTTTGGTATCACTGTGGTGGTGGATAAACCAAATTGATAAACCTTTAGCCAGACTCATCAAGAAAAAAAGGGAGAGGATGCAAATCAATAAAATTAGAGATTGGAGAGAAGATGGCGGAAGAGTAAGACGCGGAGATCACCTTCCTTCCCACAGATACAGTAGAAATACATCTACACGTGGAACTGCTCCTACAGAACACCCACTGAACACTGACAGAAGACGTCAGACCTCCCAAAAGGCAAGAAACTCCCCACGTACTTGGGTAGGGCAAAAGAAAAAAGAAATAACAGAGACAAAAGAATAGGGACGGGACCTGCACCAGTGGGAGGGAGCCGTGAAGGAGGAAAGGTTTCCACACACTAGGAAGCCCCTTCGCGGGCAGAGACTGCGGGTGGCAGAGGGGGGGAGCTTCAGAGCCATGGAGGAGAGCACAGCCACAGGGGTGCGGAGGGCAAAGCGGAGAGATTCCCGCACAGAGGCTCAGCGCCGAGCAGCACTCACCAGCCCAAGAGGCTTGTCTGCTCACCCGCCAGGGCTGGGGGGGGGGCTGTGAGCTGAGGCTCAGGCTTCGGAGGTCGGATCGCAGGGAGAGGACTGGGGTTGGCGGCGTGAACACAGCCTGAAGGGGTTAGCGCACCACGGCTAGCCGGGAAGGAGTCCGGGAAAAGGTCTGCAGCTGCCGAAGAGGCAAGAGACTTTTTCTTCCCTCTTTGTTTCCTGGTGCGTGAGGAGAGGGGATTCAGAGCGCTGCCTAAACGAGCTCCAGAGACGGGCACAAGCCGCGACGATCAGCGCGGGCCCCAGAGATGGGCGTGAGACCCTAAGGCTGCTGCTGCCGGCACCAAAAAGCCTGTGTGCGAGCACAGGTCACTCTCCACACCGGCCCTCCCAGGAGCCGGTGCAGCCCGCCACTGCCAGGGTCCCGTGATCCAGGGACAACTTTCCCGGGAGAACGCACGGCGAGCCTCAGGCTGGTGCAACGTCACGCCGGCCTCTGCCGCTGCAGGCTTGCCCCGCCTCCCCTGTACCCCTCCCTCCCCCCGGCCTGAGTGAGCCAGAGCCCCCGAAGCAGCTGCTCCTTTAACCCCATTCTGTCTGGGCGGGGAATAGACGCCCTCAGGCGACCTACACGCAGAGGCGGGTCCAAATCCAAAGCTGAACCCCGGGAGCTATGCGAACAAAGAAGAGAAAGGGAAATCTCTCCCAGCAGCCTCAGAAGCAGCGGATTAAAACTCCACAAACAACTTGATGTGCCTGCATCTGTTGAACACCTGAATAGACAACGAATCATCCCAAATTCAGGAGGTGGACTTTGGGAGCCGGATATATTAATTTTTCCCCTTTTCCTTTTTTTGGGAGTGTATATGTATATGCTTCTGGATGAGATTTTGTCTCTATAGCTTTGCTTTATAAAAGCTTTATTTTACTTCACTATATTATATCCTCTTTCTTTCTTTCTTTCTTTCTTTCTTTCTATTTTTTCTCCCTTTTACTCTGAGCCATGTAGATGAAAGGCTCTTGGTGCTCCAGCCAGGCATCAATGCCGTGCCTCTGAGGTGGGAGAGCCAACTTCAGGACACTGGTCCACAAGAGACCTCCCAGCTCCACGTAATACCAAACGGCAAAAATCTCTCAGAGATCTCCATCTCAACATCAAGACCCAGCTTCACTCAACGACCAGCAAGCTACAGTGCTGGACACCCTATGCGAAACAACTAGCAAGACAGGAACACAGCCCCGTCCATTAGCAGAGAGGCTGCCTAAAATCATAATAAGGCCACAGACACCCCAAAATACACCACCAGACGTGGACGTGCCCACCAGAAAGACAAGATCCAGCCTCATCCACCAGAACTCAGGCACTAGTTCCCTCCACCAGGAAGCCTACACAACCCACTGAACCAACCTTAGCCACTGGGGACAGATACCAAAAGCAACAGGAACTACGAACCTGCAGTCTGTGAAAAGGAGACCCCAAACACAGTAAGATAAGCAAAATGAGATGACAGAAAAACACACAGCAGATGAAGGAGCAGAGTCAAAGCACACCAGACCTAACAAATGAAGAGGAAATGGGTAGTCTACCTGAAAAAGAATTCAGAATAATGATAGTAAGGATGATCCAAAATCTGGGAAATAGAATAGACAAAATGCAAGAAACATTTAACAAGGACGTAGAAGAAATAAAGAGGAACCAAGCAATGAAGAAAAACACAATAAATGAAATTAAAAATACTCTAGATGGGATCAATAGCAGAATAACTGAGGGAGAAGAACGGATAAGTGACCTGGAAGATAAAATGGTGGAAATAACTACTGCAGAGCAGGATAAAGAAAAAAGAATGAAAAGAACTGAGGACACTCTCAGAGACCTCTGGGACAACATTAAACGCACCAACATTCGAATTATAGGGGTCCCAGAAGAAGAAGAGAAAAAGAAAGGGACTGAGAAAATATTTGAAGAGATTATAGTTGAAAACTTCCCTAATATGGGAAAGGAAATAGTTAATCAAGTCCTAGAAGCACAGAGAGTCCCATACAGGATAAACCCAAGGAGAAACACGCCAAGACACATATTAATCAAACTGTCAAAAATTAAATATAAGGAAAGCATATTAAAAGCAGCAAGGGGAAAACAACAAATAACACACAAGAGGATCCCCATAAGGTTAACATCTGATCTTTCAGCAGAAACTCTGCAAGCCAGAAGGGAGGGGCGGGATATACTTAAAGTGATGAAGGAGAAAAACCTACAGCCAAGATTACTCTACCCAGCAAGGATCTCATTCAGATGTGATGGAGAAATTAAAACCTTTACAGACAAGCAAAAGCTGAGAGAGTTCAGCACCACGAAACCAGCATTACAACAAATGCTAAAGGAACTTCTCTAGGCAATAAACACAAGAGAAGGAAAACACCTACAATAACAAACCCAAAATATTTAAGAAAATGGGAATAGGAACATACATATCGATAATAACCTTGAATGTAAATGGATTAAATGCTCCCACCAAAAGACACAGGCTGGCTAAATGGATACAAAAACAAGACCCATATATATGCTGTCTACAAGAGACCCACTTCAGACCTAGAGACACATACAGACTGAAAGTGAGGGGATGGAAAAAGATATTCCATGCAAATGGAAATCAAAAGAAAGCTGGAGTAGCAATTCTCATATCAGACAAAATAGACTTTACAATAAAGACTATTACAAGAGACAAAGAAGGACACTGTATAATGATCAAGGGATCGATCCAAGAGGAAGGTATAACAATTGTAAATATTTATGCACCCAACATAGGAGCACCTCAATACATAAAGCAAATACTAACAGCCATAAAAGGGGAAATCGACAGCAACACAATCATAGTATGGGACTTTAACACCCCACTTTCACCAATGGACAGATCATCCAAAATGAAAATAAATACGGAAACACAGGCTTTAAATGATACATTAAACAAGATGGACTTAATTGATATTTATAGGACATTCCACCCAAAAACAACAGAATACACATTTTTCTCAAGTGCTCATGGAACATTCTCCAGGATAGATCATATCTTGGGTCACAAATCAAGCCTTGGTAAATTTAAGAAAATGGAAATCGTATCAAGTATCTTTTCCGACCACAACGCTATGAGACTAGATATCAATTACAGGAAAAGATCTGTAAAAAATACAAACACATGGAGGCTACACAATACACTACTTAATAACGAAGTGGTCACTGAAAAAATCAAAGGGGAAATCAAAAAATACATAGAAACAAATGACAATGGAGACACGACGACCCAAAACCTATGGGACGCAGCAAAAGCAGTGCTAAGAGGGAAGCTTATAGCAATACAAGCCTACCTCAAGAAACAGGAAACATCTCGAATAAACAATGTAACCTTGCACCTAAAGCAATTAGAGAAAGAAGAACAAAAGAAACCCAAAGCTAGCAGAAGGAAAGAAATCATAAAGATCAGGTCAGAAATAAATGAAAAAGAAATGAAGGAAACAATAGTAAAACTCAATGAAACTAAAAGCTGGTTCTTTGAGAAGATAAACAAAATTGATAAACCATTAGCCAGACTCATCAAGAGAAAAAGGGAGAAGACTCAAATCAATAGAATTAGAAATGAAAAAGGAGAAGTAACCACTGACACTGCAGAAATACAAACGATCTTGAGAGATTACTACAAGCAACTCTATGCCAGTAAAATGGACAACCTGGAAGAAATGGACAGATTCTTAGAAATGCACAACCTTCCGAGACTGAACCAGGAAGAAATAGAAAATATGAACAGACCAATCACAAACACTGAAATTGAAACTGTGATTAAAAACCTTCCAACAAACAAAAGCCCAGGACCAGATGGCTTCACAGGTGAATTCTATCAAACATTTAGGGAAGAGCTAACACCTATCCTTCTCAAACTCTTCCAAAATATTGCAGAGGGAGGAACACTCCCCAACTCATTCTACGAGGCCCCCATCACCCTGATACCAAAACCAGACAAAGATGTCACAAAGAAAGAAAACTACAGGCCAATATCACTAATGAACATAGATGCAAAAATCCTCAACAAAATACTAGCAAACAGAATCCAACAGCACATTAAAAGGATCATACACCATGATCAAGTGGGGTGTATCCCAGGAATGCAAGGTTTCTTCAATACACGCAAATCAATCAGTGTGATACACCATATTAACAAATTGAAGGAGAAAAACCATATGATCATCTCAATAGATGCAGAGAAAACTTTCGACAAAATTCAACACCCATTTATGATAAAAGCCCTGCAGAAAGTAGGCATAGAGGGAACTTTCCTCAACATAATAAAGGCCATATATGACAAACCCACAGCCAACATTGTCCTCAATGGTGAAAAACTGAAATCATTTCCACTAAGATCAGGAACAAGACAAGGTTGCCCACTCTCACCACTATTATTCAACATAGTTTTGGAAGTGTTAGCCACAGCAATCAGAGAAGAAAAAGAAATAAAAGAATCCAAATCGGAAAAGAAGAAGTAATGCTATCACTGTTTGCAGATGACATGATACTATACATAGAGAATCCTAAAGATGCTACCAGAAAAATACTAGAGCTAATCAATGAATTTGGTAAAGTAGCAGCATACAAAATTAATGCACAGAAATCTCTTGCACTTCTATACACTAATGACGAAAAATCTGAAAGTGAAATTAAGAAAACACTCCCGTTTACCATTGCAACAAAAAGAATAAAATATCTAGGAATAAACCTACCTAAGGAGACAAAAGATCTGTATGCAGAAAATTATAGGACACTGATGAAAGAAATTAAAGATGATACAAATAGATGGAGAGATATATCATGTTCTTGGATTGGAAGAATCAACATTGTGAAAATGACTCTACTACCCAAAGCCATCTACAGATTCAATGCAATCCCTATCAAACTACCACTGGCATTTTTCACAGAACTAGAACAAAAAATTTCACAATTTGTATGGAAACACAAAAGACCCCGAATAGCCAAAGCAATCTTGAGAACGAAAAATGGAGCTGGGGGAATCAGGCTCCCTGACCTCAGACTATATTACAAAGCTTCAGTAATCAAGACAGTTTGGTACTGGCACAAAAACAGAAATATAGATCAATGGAACAGGATAGAAAGCCCAGAGATAAACCCACACACATATGGTCACCTTATCTTTGATAAAGGAGGCAAGCATATACAGTGGAGAAAAGACAGCCTCTTCAATAAGTGGTGCTGGGAAAATTGGACAGATACAAGTAAAAGTATGAAATTAGAACACTCCCTGACACCATGCACAAAAATAAACTCAAAATGGATTAAAGACCTAAGTGTAAGGCCAGACACTATCAAACTCTTAGAGGAAAACATAGGCAGAACACTCTATGACATACATCACAGCAAGATTCTTTTTGAGCCAGCTCCTAGAGAAATGGAAATAAAAACAAAAAATAAACAAGTGGGACCTACTGAAACTTAAAAGCTTTTGCACAGCAAAGGAAACCATAATCAAGTTGAAAAGACAATCCTCAGAATGGGAAAAACATTTGCAAGTGAAGCAACTGACAAAGAATTAATCTCCAACATATATGAGCAGCTCATGCAGCTCAATATCAAAAAAACAAAAACCCAATCCAAAAATGGGCAGAAGACTTTAATAGACATTTCTCCCAAGAAGATATACAGATTTCCAACAAACACATGAAAGGATGGTCAACATTACTAATCATTAGAGAAAAGCAAATCAAAACTGCAATGAGGTATCACCTCACTCCAGTCGGAATGGCCATCATCAAAAAATCTACAAACATTAAATGCTGGAGAGGGTGTGGAGAAAAGAGAACCCTCTTGCACTGTTGGTGGGAATGTAAATTGATACAGCCACTATGGAGAACAGTATGGAGGTTCATTAAAAAACTAAAAATAGAACTACCATACAACACAGCAATCTCACTACTGGACATATACCCTGAGAAAACCATAATTCAAAAAAGAGTCATGTACCACAATGTTCATTGCAGCTTTATTTACAATATTTTTTTGTAGTGAGGTGATTGGACCTAGAGTCTGTCATACAGAGTGAAGTAAATCAGAAAGAGAAAAACAAATACCGTATGCTAACACATACATATAGAATCTAAAAAAAAAAAAAAATGGTTCTGAAGAACCTAGGGGCAGGACAGGAATAAAGATGCAGACGTAGAGAATGGACTTGAGGATACAGGGAGGGGGAAGGGTAAGCTGGGATGAAGTGAGAGTGTGGCATGGACATATATACATTACCAAATGTAAAGTAAATTGCTAGTCGAAAGCAGCTGCATAGCACAGGGAGATCATCTCTGTGCTTTGTGACTGTATAGAGGCGTGGGATAGGGAGGGTGGGAGGGAGACGCAAGAGGGAGGGGATATAGGGATATATGTATACGTATAACTGATTCACTTTGTTATACAGCAGAAACTAACACACCATTGTAAAGCAATTATACTCTAATAAAGGTGTTTAAAAAAAAAATTAAATAAAATCTATGTATAATTAAAATAAATGATTACAATAAAGAAAATGTGGAAGTAATTAGAATTGTCTTATAAATATTAAAAGTATAAAGTCCTATGATTATCTGAGAAGTGCTCAAATACTAAATTATATTAGCGTCTATACAATGTATGATGTAATCTCTAGTGTAACTACTAAAGAATGGTAAAAAGGTACAAAAATCGCAAGCGGTTAGAGGGTGAAGTGGAATAATAAAAATATTTGATTCAAAATAAGGCAAAATGAATGGGAAATGATAATAGAAAATGTTGAATAAATATGAAACAAATGGCAAGATTATAACTTAAACCAAAATATATCAATAATTACATTAATATTTCATAGGACTAGACACTCTAGTAAAAGTACAGTGGAGAAGTCCTGCTGCTTATTATGGGAGTTCATTAGCATTTATAAGAATGGTCCACTGCGGCTATAGGAGACCTCAAAGATGGATCTAGGGCATATGAAGTAGAGCATCAACAACATTTGTTACATTATTAAGTTTACTCTTTGTTATGTGTATCCATTTATACATGAAATAAATGTATATGTGCAGCAAAGACATGAACAAGAATGTCCATAGCAGCAATATTCATGAGACCAAATCTGGAAACAACCCAAATATCCATAAATAGTAGAGCGGATAAATGCAATTGGCATAGTCATACAGTGAAATATTATATGAGTATAAACTACAGCTACACCCAATAATACAGTTAAAGCTCTCAGATTTTATTCAGCTAAAAAAAACAGATACAAAAAATGCATATAATGTATGACTCAGCTATATGAATTTCAAAAAAGGGGCAAAACTAGTAAATTGGAATATAAGTCAGAATAGCAATTTGGGGAGTAGCGACTGAGAGGCAATGCCAGCTGGGATACTGATAATGAACTATTTTTATCTCATAGTGGTTTTGTGAGTGTGTTCATTTTGTTAAGAATTCACTGCTATTGCTTTACACTAATGGTTTGTGAATTTTCCAGTATGTGTATTACACTTTAATATAAAATTTTTTAAAACAAGAATCATTCACATAGGAAGGGTAATATATGGAAGGACATTTCAACCATTCCTTTATCCTTTCAATAGTTATTTATGGAGCACCTATTATAAACCAATTAGCATTATAGCATTAAGAAAAATTATAAATACTGATTCTGGCAGTTTTTATTTTAGTGACCTTAGGAAACAAGTTCTTTGACTTTATCTTCCGTAAAAACAAGCAGGTTATGCCTAATCAGTTCTAGGGTCTTTTCCCATTTTAAGGTGCTATGAGTAAGTAATATGATCAACAATCTCCAATGGTAGTTTCATTATGCCATTCATTAGCAATAGGCCAAAGGTGTCTTTGTTCACCACTATAAAGACATTCTGCTCTTTGCCCTTTTTCACGGAAATAGAAAAAGAGTCATTTCCAGTATCGTTATTCTTATTTCTAAAAAACTGACAAAATAACTGCTCTTTTTTACCCTGAGCATCATTGACTCTGGCTTGTCACTGTTTTCATACTGCAGACAGACAACGGGTCTTCAAAGATATGTTCCTTGGGATGAATACACTCAAAACATGTTATTCTTTTCTCTTTGTGTAACTAAGAAACAAATAAATGGATTTAACTCTAACTTTCATTGGGATTTAGTCTCTAGACTAAGACCAAGAGCTATTAATTTTAGTCCAAAATAAAAATTTGTTATTTGGCTGTGAATTTAAAAGGTGAGAAAAATGGAACTACCTCTCTAAATGACAGCTCTAACGTTTTCATGAGTGATCTTGTATCTCATCTGCAGCCAGATCAAGCATAAGAGAATGTGTTTTATATATTCAAATTAATGGTTCTATTAAAGAGGAGACTTCTACAGTCAACACAGGGAAAATAGTTGACTGCTTGCATTGGCTAGCCACCAAGGAGAAGGTGTAGCAGTAGAAGGCAATGTCAATGACTTTGTAGTACATTGGGAAAAGATGCCCCGTGTGCCTGGCCCTTAGGCTGGCCCTGCCCTGGGTGGAGGGGTGCTACAGCTTCACTAAGGTGAAGCTAAGGAACAAGTTCTGAGCCTGGATCTCTCTGCCCTGGGTCATCACCAAAAGGAAACCTTCCTTCAGCAGCTCCCAGCTCTTCCACACAGAGTCCACACACAGGATGGGGAGGTGGATCTCCCCCTGGAACAAGACCAGGTCAATCTCAGGCCATATATAATTTGAGGTTCCCTAAAAACCTTTACCTCAGCCCCACAATACAACAATTTGTAAAGAAAACCATTAATCAATCTAGAGAACAAATCTGAGGTTGAATTCAAGACATTGGCTCACACTAATAAAAAGCAACCCAATTGTAGCAGCCAAGTAATGAAGCCATGATAGGAGTCCACAGATCTAGACTAGGCAAGAGGATTCAAGCAGAATCAAAGTCTCAGCATACAGGTAAAATTCACATCAGTATCAAGAGCACAGGTGTTCCTGTTCTGGAATACATTCCAGAGTGAGAGGTCAGACTATCCTCAAGAACCTAGTGAGATTTACTTAACAGAGTAAGTGGATTTTAAAAGCAAATCAGAGGAGAGGATAATAAATTAGGAAATGTCCGCCTCTGTGGCTTTTTCCCTACTTAAATTACCTTTCTTGGTGGAGCAGATAAGATTGGGCAAATGTATGCTACTTCCTGTTGTGACATAATTCTTCATAGATACCTTGTGCTTCTGCGCTTCTAGTGATCATAGGCACTAACTGCCTTTCTTCCATACTATCTTTAGAAGGATGTTTGTATAGTTTATAGTCTTAAAAGATATTGCTAGTGTCACCCTCTGGAACAAAGTTAAGATATACTTACTGTTGTTTTTAAAAGATTTGGGTTCCCTAAGCCCAGGATTCCTCTCCTGCAACCTACCCACTCCATGTGCAAATATCACCTAGCCCTCTTTATATTGCCCTGTGGGAACTGGGGATCAGGAAGCCAATGCAAGGAAATGTTGATACTCTGTCCTTTGTCTCTGACCTAGCAAATCTGTGTCTTTTAATAGCATACATGAAACTGTAGCACCCTGCAAGTAGGGTAAAATCTCCAACACTCACAGTTCTTGACAATGCCTAAGGAAATGCTCTATAGGTGCCTGTAGCTGGGATCCATTTCACCCTTCTAGGTAATAATATAATAAATAACAATAAAAGTAATAATAAAAGAAGTTAACATATTCTTAACATTTATTATATGGCTAATTGGTGACTATGTTTTTGGAATTGGCAGTTGTTATATGGATGTCCTCAGATGGTAAGGTGATTTATCTGATTGATTCCACTAGTGAACAAGACAAGATAGAATCTTATAAACAATAGAAGAAAGGTTTGAATTAACTGTTTTTGGTGGTTTAGATAAGAATAACAACTACCAATAACTGAATAATTACTAAGTGCCAGATCCTGCACTGATTGATCATATTTTTGGTCATATCTCATTTGATCTTCACAGAAAGATCTCATGATGTAGGTACTACCATTGTTCCCATTTTAAATTTGTAGAAACTGGAACTTAGTTAAATGGCCAGCCCAAGGTCTTACATTTACTAAGTGGCAAAGATCTGACAAATGTCAATTTTATCAAGGCTGATGTAACTTACTTATTAGCCATTAATACTGGTGTTCAAATAATAGACTACTTTGATTTTCACTAACATTTGTTTATTGCCACAGTTAAAGTTTTTATCCAAGGCAAGTTCCTCACTTTTCTTGCTCTAGTTCCATCCTTGGACATAATTACCATTTAATAAATATTTGTTTACTGAATAAATAAATATATAAAGGACCTTGACACATTAGTTGCACTGGCTGACTCAATATAGAATTGCTGCTGAATGAATGAATGAAGGGAGGGAAGAAGGAAAGAATAAACATTTACTGAGTGTCAAGCATTGAAATAGGTACTTTTTTTACTTTGATCAGTTAGCCACTTACCAAAACAACCCACTATACAGGTACATTTTTTAAAAGAAGGAGACATTCTTTTTAACACCATGAGTGATAAGTCAAGTTGATATCATGTGCACCCTAATATGATATGAATGAAAAAAGTCATGTCACCTCTGCAGTATTCTTCCTCAAAATCTATAACTCTAGCCCAATCATGAGAAGTCATCATCCAAATTCCAAATTGACAACTTTACAATCTACCTTGCTCAGTACTCTTCAAAAATATCAAAGTTATGAAAAACAAGGAAAGACCCCCAAAATGCCATAGACTAGAGGAAGCTAAGGAGACATGATGACTAAATAAAATTTGAAATCCTGGACTGCATCCTGAACAGAAGAAGAACATTGGTCGGAAGACTGGTGAAATCCAAATAAAATGTAGAACTTATCTAGTAATAATGTAATGATGTTAATTTCTTAGTTTCAATAAATTCACCATGGTTCTATAAGGTTTTAACATGAAGGGAAGTTGGGTAAAAGATATACAAGAACTTTCTCAACTATTTTTACCACTCTTGTGTAAATAAAATTATTTCAAAATTTAAAAGTTAAAATAAGGAAGGGGAAGGGCAAAAGAGGATCACTTTGCTAACAATTAGGGATTTTCTGGAGAAAAATGTAAAGGTTTCTAAGAGAGCTGGAAGAGTGTATAAAACAACACACACACATCACAAGTCTGTCTGGGGCTATCATGTTTCTGGTCTACAAACTTCTTCTAAAAGAGTCTTTTAAATGCTGCTAGGCCTGCTAGAGTCTCTTTTCCCAGCTCTATAACTGTCTTCATCATGCTTCTTCCTGCAATGTTTTAGTTAAAGACAAAATCAAATGAAAAAGCACACAACAAAGTGCAATTCCAACAAACTCCCCCTTCCAAGGCACTTGTGATGAATATTATGTTCCCTAGCCTATGAATGTTCATGCTGGCTTTCTGAGTTCTGAGAGGCATTAGATCTCCCTGAGAATGCTAAAGGTAGTTGTAAGAAAAAGACTCTCCCAATGAAGTGTCTTTTGCTGCATTCAAGACACTTTGGAAATTAAAGTTGTTGTAAGAGGTAATGTTCTGAAGAAAAATAAGATTGGCCTGTAGCTGATATGCCACAGTAGCTGCATGGCCATCTGGTTTGGTTTTGAATCATCCTTAGTGATTCGCAGGAAAACAAAATACTGAAATCACCACATAGCTTTAAATTCCAAATCCATGTCAGCTTTGCCAAGTGCTGCCCCATATGTAGAAGGGAACAGCATCCAGGCAGACTGGCTCCAGCCTGACTCAAGCTGTAACATATTTGCCTGTGCCTATTATTGACAGTTCCCTTACCAAGCTTGTTTTGCTAAATCAGCTTGCAACCTTTAATGTTGCTTATGTCTTTCATGGCACAGGTCCTCTGAACAGGAAATTCTTACATAAGCAGCTGCCAAGACAGCATCAATTATTCCCATCTTGGGGACTTATTAACCAGAGACCAAACCTTCTAAAAACAAGTCCCAAAGTCTCAGCTGCCTGCAGGTTTATGGGTGACTGGAATGGCTTCCCGTGGCTTCCTCTTCACCTCTGATGTCCTTAGAATGAATACCAAGTATCAGCTCTTAATTTCCAAAGTGATGGGTTTTCAGTCTCCTGTATTTTTGAAAGGGCAGAGAGCAGCCCAACTTTTCAAAGTTCTGTCTTTTGCATGGAGAGGCACTAGTATGGAAACACAAAAGACCCCGAAGAGCCAAAGCAATCTTGAGAAAGAAAAACGGAGCTGGAGGTATCAGGTTCCCTGACTTCAGACTATACTACAAAGCTACAGTAATCAAGACAGTATGGTACTGGCACAAAAACAGAAATATAGATCAATGGAACAGGATAGAAAGCCCAGAGACAAACCCATGCACATATGGTCACCTTAATTTTGATAAAGGAGGCAAGAATATACAATGGAGAAAAGACAGCTTCTTCAACAAGCGGTGCTGGGAACACTGGACAGCTACATGTAAAAGAATGAAATTAGAACATTCCCTAAAACCATACAAAAAAATAAACTCAAAATGGATTAAAGACCTAAATGTAAGGCCAGACACTATCAAACTCTTAGAGGAAAACATAGGCAGAACACTCTATGACATAAATCACAGCAAGATCCTTTTTGACCCACCTCCCAGAGAAATGGAAATGAAAACAAACAAGCAAAAAAAACAAATGGGATCTAATGAAACTTAAAAGCTTTTGCACAGCAAAGGAAACCATAAACAAGATGAAAAGACAGCCCTCAGAATGGGAGAAAATATTTGCAAATGAAGCAACTGACAAAGGATTAACCTCCAAAATTTACAAGCAGCTCATGCAGCTCAATATCAACAAAACAAACAACCCAATCCAAAAATGGGCAGAAGATCTAAATAGACATTTCTCCAAAGAAGATATACAGATTGCCAACAAACACATGAAAGAATGCTCAATATCACTAATCATTAAAGAAATGCAAATCAAAACTACAATGAGGTATCACCTCACACCAGTCAGAATGGTCATCATCAAAAAATCTACAAACAATAAATGCTGGAGAGGGTGTGGAGAAAAGAGAACCCTCTTGCACTGTTGGTGGGAATGTAAATTGATACAGCCACTATGGAGAACAGTATGGAAGTTCCTTATAAAACTAAAAATAGAACTACCATACAACCCAGCAATCCCACTACTGGGCCTATACCCTGATAAAATCATAATTCAAAAAGAGTCATGTACCACAATGTTCATTGCAGCTCTATTTACAATAACCAGGACATGGAAGCAACCTAAGTGTCCACTGACAGATGAATGGATATAGAAGATGTGGCACATATATACAATGGAATGTTGCTCAGCAATAAAAAGAAACAAAATTGAGTTATTTGTAGTGCGGTGGATGGACCTAGAGTCTGTCATACAGAGTGAAGTAAGTCAAAAAGAGAAAGACAAATACCGTACGTTAACACATATATACAGAATCTTAAAAAAAAAATGGTTCTGAAGAACCTAGGGGCAGGACAGGAATAAAGACACAGACGTAAAGAATGGACTTGAGGACATAGGGAGGGGGAAGGGTAAGCTGGGACGAAGAGAGATAGTGGCATGGACTTATCTATACTACCAATTGTAAAATAGATAGCTAGTGGGAAGCAGCCACATAGCACAGGGAAATCAGCTCGGTGCTTTGTGACCACCTAAGAGGGGTGGGTTAGGGAATGTGGGATGGAGACAGAAGAGGGAGGAGATATGCGGTATATGTATATGTATAGCTGATTCACTATGTTATAAAGCAGAAACTAACACACCATTTAAAAGCAATTATAGTCCAATAAAGATGTTAAAAAAAAAAAGCCTTCAGAGAAGACAATGCTGCATAGAAATCCATGAAGCCCAGACTTTAACTTACTGTAAAGTTAACTCAAAAATATTTTAGAAAAGCCTAAAGAGGTGGTAACAAAGAACTTGAGCTTTATAATCAGACAGACCCAAGTTTTTGTCCTGGTTTGACACTCACCAGCTGTGTGATCATAGACAAGTCAGTTAACATTTCTGAGCTGGTTTCCTCAATAGGGATAATTACTGTTAAGTACATCATGATGTTTGCTGTAAAGAACAAATGAAATAATTTGTGTAAAGTACTTGGCATGCTGTCTGGCATCCGGTCCAGCTCATTGAATGATTTTTTATTATTAACTTTTTAATTATTATTAACATTATAATAATTATTTTCATTATTTAATCGGCCTCAAAAATAGACTCTAGCTATTGTAGCACAAATTAAATACAATGAGCAACTTCCAAGTGAAAGCTTCTTTTCAGTAGAGACTAGACCATGGAGAAGAACAAACAAAGAAAAGAAATACGATGAACATTGTAGTATTATACTTCGCAGTAACAGATTTAAATTCACATCCTGGCTTAACCACCTATTTATCAGCAGTGTGACCTTGAACAAATTACTTAACCTCTCTGAACTTCAGTTTTCTCACCTAAAAAATGAAAATAATAATATTCTTTCACATGGTTTGTAAGATAATACTGTATATGTAAGCCATTTGACATAAAGCCCAATAGAGCATAGGCATATAGTAAATGTTAGTTCCCTATGCTTCCCTACATTATATCAACAGCCCAATCAAGTCTTTTTCATTCTCCTTTTCCCTTCTCACCTCCAGACATTACAGCAGCATTAGGAATCTCACACTTCAAGGTTTCAGTTTATATATTCAGTGGAGAAGCTTATATATATATACACACATACACACTATTCCAGGGGGTTGACTATTTTCAGAAGGTTCAAATTGGTAAATTATATTTCAGGAGGATCATACAAATCTAGTCGAATCACTAAAAGAGCTAGAGGTTAAAAGGTAAGTTTAAATGTATATATATAATTCTCCGAGACAAATTTGGTTGTGATCTGGCCTCGTTAACTAAAGAGAATTAGGATTAGTCAGTGCTTGGATTGAAGACAACAGTAAACCATAAAGATTTATTGAGTTGGAAGGCAGCAACTTTCTCTTTGAGTCCTTCTGAGAATGTGAATTAAGCTAACATTCTAGCATGGTTCTAGTGATATTATTTAAGCCCAGAGCTCACCTACAAGTCATAGAAGTATATTGACTCAGTGAAGATGGTGACACTGGAAGACAGTAGAATAACAAATACTAATTCCAGTACTCTAACAGGAAATGGTTATTGCTCCCATTACTGCTTCTCTGTTTTTTTTTTTTCCTTCCTTGGTTCCTCATAGCTGAGTTCAATGGTGACTTGAATTGCAAATCCTAACTATTCCCAGCTCCTGAGCCAATTCAAATTGAAGGAAGTATCAGCAAATTCAGTCTCACCATTCAGTTTAGTTTGGGTTTAGATCAGCCTCCCTGAGATCTAGTGGCTCAGTACAGATTGTCAAAACTTCTGCATTTTCTCTTAAGTCCTTTTGCTACAAAGGAACAATAAAATTCAGTAGTAGATAGAAGCTATATGCATGGATTCTGGAGCTAGACTGCCTGAGTTCAAATCCTAACTCTGTCAGTTTTTGGTTGTGTGACTCTGGGCAAATTATTTCACTTGCATAGTCTCCAGTTTCATCTATAAAATGTGCATAATGATAGTATCTAACTCATAACCTTCTTTAGAGGATTAAAGGTGAGAAGGCTTGTAAAGTTCTTAGTGCTTATCACATCATAAGTACTTTAAGTTCATGTTTCAAATAAAAGAAAAAAAGTGTGAGACCCATTTCCTCAGGGAAATGTTTCCCCTTCTCCTTTTGTGATTTGTAGCTCTTCTTTACACCTTTCCCTTTATCCCCCACCCCATGTTGATCTGGTTCAATAAGCTTCTGCCTAAGCTTCTACCTCAGTCACTACTCTGAATCCCTACTCAGTTAGCCAATCTAGTATCTCAATCCTCTTCCAGGTGTGGGTAGACCTGGAAAGAAATTTGAGATGATGAGCACTGAGCTACCTGACATCTGACCCTTCCATAGCTATGTTCCACCAGAATAACCACGTTCCCCAATACCTATAGATTTTCCAAATTGTGACTAAAATAGAAAGTCTATCTCTGGAACATCGTGTCTAATTCACCCAGCTGGACCTCTGTAGCCTGCTACCTCTTCCTCCCCTACCTGCCCCTGGATACCAGGAACAAACAAGGTGCCACGTCTGAGGATACAAAGCAGTGTCTAAATTTAAAAATCTCATCATTGCTATGGTACCATTTCAAAAAAAGAAGGCAAAAATATGTTTCCCAAATGGATAATCCTGTCTTATTTGAGTAGGGCTCTTGGATGATTGAACAACACCAAAAGGCAAATTGTGATTTTATTCCAGACAGACTACAAAAGTAGAAAGCACCACTCAAGGACTTGAAAAGATATTACACATGTGAAAAATGAATAAAATATTCTCATTTGATGAAGAGAAATTAAGAAAAGGAAACAAAGGACTTTGCTGAGTCTACAGTCTGAATAAGGATGTTGCAATAAATTTAAATGTCTTATATAAATTGTGCATTTTTGTTTGTAGAGCCTTTCCTTTCCCAGGATCTCAAAGAACTTTGCAAACATTAATTAGCCAACAGTATCTCATTGTGGTATGACTATTACCAATGCCACCTAAATGATGGAACAAGAACAGAGGAAGGTTAAGAAACTTGTCCAAAGCCACATGGGGCAAACTCTCTGAACAAAAAACATTTGTTGTTTTTGTGTTTGTAATAATGAGCAAATTAAAAGTGCAATAATTTTCTTTGTAATTCAGAAAGAAATCTCTCTGTTAACAGTCATCCCTAACTATAAGAAGTCTTTTTAACTTCCCTTAATGTGTATACTTTTTTCAAATAGTACCTAATTATGGTAAATTGCCTCATCCTCTAATTGTTACTGCAAGGCAACTAAACATTGTCATGTTGACTACTAAAGAGTGGATTGTTAACGGCCTTAATCATCAGATAATCTGGTAGTATAATCAATGTAACTGAGAGATACCTTGTGGGGAAAAAAAAAAGGCAAACCAAGTAAGAAACATAGACTTATAAGGGAGTGCTCAATGCTACTGTTTCATGTTTAGTCTGAGAAGTAAAAATTCTCATTTCACGAAGAAGCAGAAGGAGATGTTAATGCTGTTTTGTATGCCTAATCACAAGAACCCCACGTGCCTTGCTGTGTAATGTTGGACTTTCATCACACCAACTTTGAACATCCTCTCCACAGGATATGAAACACCAACATTTTCCCAGCACATATTTCGCCAGAGGAGATCATTTTGCCTGCATCTGCTTCTAACCTGAAAACCTTAAAGGTGGAGGGGTGGGGGTAGGGGGTTCCAAACCTCACCAGGTCATGAGCTAAAAGAATGAGAGAAAAAGTGAGTTTTAGTTGTTCTTGTCATTTCTGTTGCTTCTGTGGAAAATGGAAGAATTAATTCCCATTAATAGAGAGGGAGATGTTGGACTCTGGGAAAATAATAACTAGAACAAAGACCATCAAGCTTTTCTTAAAAATAAATTGGATAAAAATATAAGACTCTCAGTAGTTCATGCTGAGAATTAATTCTACTATAATTAATTAAAGACAAATATCTACTTGATGTATTAAAAATGAAACAAGAACCCACATGTGCACATGCACACGCGCACACACACACACACAACACTCAAACACAAAAAAGCAGATATGTGCCTTTTCAAAGAAAATAGGTTACTTCTTGTGTTACTTCTAGTATTTGCCAATCAAGTAAGAACTAGGCAAATCTTTTGCAATTTTTAAAAAAATAGCAAATTTGAGCTCATGCTAGGTAAATCATATTACATTTAGGTTCTGTTTAATGTTTTAGCTTCTTTTTCTTCTTTCAGCTTAGAAAAACACAAAACATAACTGGAAAAATGTTTCTCTATGGTCTGTATTTAAAATAATATTAACATTTGATTTGTGCATTCTACATTATTACATGAAAATATTTGTTGGTTTTGAAATAATCAATAGCTCTTAATCAATTAATCCTTTCAAAATACTTTGAATCTATTAGAGTGGCTGTCAAGCTTTTCTCTATTTTATTGTCAAGAAAACTAAGTCTCACAGAACTTGACTCAGTAATTAACAGTGTAGGAAGCAACACATTCTTGATGTATGGAAAATCTTTCAAATTATAAATATAGACTTTATTCTTAAATCATAACATGTTTAATCTCATTCATTTATATCTGTATCAACAAGGCATTTTAAGGTATTCACTTATAAATGATATGATTGTAAAATTATTTAATTGGTTAAATACTTTGGTATTAGATACACATTGTTCAAACAACAAAAAGTAAAAATGTCTTCCTCCTAATTCTTTCTCTCTTATCTCCAGTTCACATGCCCCCCAGATGGAATCACTATTATCATTTTTGTTTGCTTGTTTTTCTTTCAAGTGTTTATTATACATTCACAGGCCATTAGAAATCCATATAAATTTTCTCTCTAACTCTTCTACACTAATGGTAGATTATCATTCTACACTTTATCTTTTTTTACTTAGTAATATTTCTTGGAAAGTTTGCATATTAGTGCCTAAAAAGATTCTTAATCCTTTAGAAAAAAGTCACAGGACAATATCAGCAAGATGGCAGAATAGGGCATTCCAGCACTTGTCTCTCCACAGAAAAAAACAATTTAAAAAACCTCCATGGGTGAAAATGCCTTCATGAGGGCTCTGGAATCCAGGTGAAAAGTTATAGCACCATGGTGGAGCACAGAAATAAGAAAAAACAAATGGAAAAGAGTAAGAAGAATAACTTCACTTGACCCAAGTCACCCATTATTTCAAGCTGGTACAGAATAGCAGCATGAAATATTTCCTCAGCCCACAAGCTGTCCCATGGTGGAAAGAGAGAGCAAAGTGAGCATCTGACTTCCCCAACTTTTCAGGATACTACATGAGAGGTCTGCTTATGTCATGCCCCACCTCGTCCACTGAGGGAATTGTCATGTCTAGATCTCCTGGAAGTAACTAAGAACAAAGAAAAGAGACAGAGGCCATCAACAATCAGTGCACAGACTTCAAGAGCCAGCCCACAGACCTCAACAGTATTCCCAGTAAGTAGCCAGCACACTCATGATCTCTTACTGGGCTAACGGGTGAAAGGCTTTCCCTGCCAAAGCCACTGTGTAAAGTCTGGAAGAGGTTAATTATTCTTCAAATGCACAGACATCAATGCCAATCTACAGGGATCATGAAGAATCATGGAAACATACAAATAAAAGAGAAGCAACAACAACAAAAAAGCTCCAATAATGAACTTTAAAGGAATGGAGATCTATAAACTACTTGACAAAAATTCAAAATAATCATCTTAATGAGGCTCAGTGAGCTACAAGAGAACACAGACAACTAAATGATATCAAGGGAAGAATACATGAACAAAATGAGAAGTTTAACAACAAAACAGAAACCATATAAAATAATCAAACTCTGGAGCCAAAGAATACAATGACTCAACTGAAAATTCAGTAGAGAGCTTTACATCAGACTTGATCAAGCAAAGAAAGAATTAGCAGATTTGAAAGCAGGTCATTTGAAACTATCCAGTAAGAGGAACAAAAAGAAAAAAAAGTGATGAAAAAAATAAGAAAGCCAATGAGACTTATGGGACAC
The DNA here is from genome assembly GCF_028021215.1 of Eschrichtius robustus. NCBI lineage: Eukaryota > Metazoa > Chordata > Mammalia > Artiodactyla > Eschrichtiidae > Eschrichtius > Eschrichtius robustus. Next base: position 88,849,269 of record NC_090845.1, read on the forward strand.
CATCAAGAAAACTAAATTCTACTTAATACTCTGTAATGGTCTATATGGGAAAAGAATCTGAAAAAGAGTGGATATATGTATAACAGATTCACTATGCTGTACACCTGCAACTAACGCAACATTGTAAATCAACTATACGCCAATAAAGATTAAAACAAAACCCACAGTGATAATAACAAAATTTTAAAAAAAAACTAAATTACACATGATAGGAACCCCAGAAGAGAAGGGAAAGAGCATGGGGCAGAAAGTTTATTCAAAGAAATAATGGCTGAAAATTTTTCAAACCTAGTGAGGAGATGAATACCCAGATTCATAAAGCCAAAAAGGCCCCAAATAGGTTGAATCAAAAAGGGTCTACACCAAGACATATTTTAATTCAATTGGAACAACTCAAAGATAAAAAGAGAATTTTTAAAGCAGCAAGAGAAAGGTGACTTGTCATATACAAGGAAGTAACCATATGACTGTCAGTGGGTTTCTCAGCAGAAATCTTGCAAGACAGAGAGGAGAGCTATGATACATTTAAAACGCTTTAAAGAACACTGCAAACCAAGAATTATATACCAAGCAAAACTGTTTTTTAAAAGGAAAGAGAGATGAAAACTTTCCCAAACAAAAACTGAAGGAGTTCATCACCACTAGACCTGCCTTACAAGAAGTCCTGAAAGAAGGTCTTAAAGTAAAAATGAAAAGATGCTAAAGAGAAACACAAAAGCATAGGAAAGTATAAATCTCACTGTTAAAGGTAAATATAGAGAAAAATACATAACAATGTAATAATGTAATGTTACTGCACAAATCAATTTTAATTTTAGTTTTAAAGTTAAAAGACAAAAGTATTAAGAATAATTAAAACAACAAAATATGTTAATAGATACACATAAGAAAAAGTAAATTCTGACATCAATAAGTTAAAGTGGGAGGAGAAGGGAACAAAATAAAGAGTTTTGTATATGACTGAAATTGTTATCAGCTTAAAACAGACTATTATAAAAAGCATTATGCAAGTATCATGGTAACCTCAGAAAAACACTACAGTAAATACAAAAAAAGATAAATAAAAAAGAATCCAAGTACATCACTACAAAATATCATCAAATAACAAAGGAAGGCAGCAAACGAGGAGAGAGGAACAAAAGAACTATAAAACAGAGAGAACAATTAACAAATTTTCAATAGTAAATTCTTTTTTTATTTTTTATTTATTTTTCATGTATTTTTAAATTGAGGTCTAGTTGATGTACAATATTCTATAGTAAATTCTTACTTATCAATATTTACTGTGAATGAAAATGTATTAAACTCACCAATCAAAAGAGTGGCTGAATGGATTTAAAAAAAAAAACAAGATCCAACTGTATGCTACCTACAAGAGATTCAAATTTCTTGAAAGAGATTTACTTGAGATTTAAGAACACACATAGGCTGAAAGTGAAGGGATGGAAAAATATACGCCATGTAAATGGTAAACAAGAGATCAGGAGTAGCTATAGCTATACCAGACAAATACATTTTAGGTCAAAAACTGTCACGGGAGACAAAGTAGGACATTACATAATGATAAAAGGTTCAGTTCAACAGTAAGATATAATAATTGCAAATGCATATGTACCTCACATCAGAGCACCTAAAAATATAAAGAAATCATCAAAAGTACTGAAGGGAAAAAGAGACAGCAGTACAATTATAGTAGGGGACTTCAACGCCAATTTCAATAATGAATAGATTATATAGTCAGAAAATCAATAAGGAAACAGCAGGCTTCAACACTATAGACCTAATGGGCCTGAGAGACATGTACAAAATATTCCACCCATGCAAGAGAATTCACATTTTTCTCAATGCACACAAAACATTTTACAGGAGAGACCACATACTAGTCACAAAACAAGTCTTAACAAATATTAAATTAGTGAAATTATTCCTAGTACCTTTATCCAACCACAATGGAATGAAACTAGAAGTCATTAACTAAAGGAAAACAGAAAAAAATCACAAGTACATGGAATTAAACAACAAACTCTTGCACAAACAATGCAAAAAGAAAAAATCAAAAGGGAACTCGGAAAATACCTTGAGATAAACAAAAGTGAAATTAGAACATAGCAAAAACTATAGGATTCAACAAAAGCAGTTCTAAGAGGGAAGTTTATAGTAATAAACATATTAAAAAAGAATGGTGAAAAGCTGAAAGCTTTTCCTCTAAGATCAGGAACAAGGATGCCCACTCTCCCCACTTTTATTCAACATAGTCTTGGAAGTCCTATCCAGAGTATTAGAAAAGAAAAAGAAATAAAAACATCCATATTGAAAAAAAGAAGTAAAACTGTCACCATTTGCAGATGGCATGATATTATATATAGAAAGCCCTAAAGATAACAACCAAAAACTCTTAGAACTAATAAACAAATTCAGTAAATTTGCAGGATACAAAATCAATATTCAAAAATCTGTTGTGTTTTTATACAGTCATAATGAACTATCAGAAAGAGAAATTAAGAAAACAATCCCATTTACAATTATACCAATAAGAATAAAATACCGAGGAATAAATATAACTGATGTGAAAGAACTGTACACTGAAAACTATATAACATTGATTAAAGAAATTGAAAAATACAGAAATAGATGGAAAGATATTCCATGCTCATGGATTGGAAAAATTAATATTGTTTAAATGTCCATACTACTCAAAGCAATCTATAGGTCCAATGCATTTCCTACCAAGATTCCAATGGCATTTTTCACAGAAATAGAACAAACAATTCTAAAATATATATGGAACCACAAAAGACCCTGAATAGCTAAAGTAATCTTGGGAAAGAAGAACAAAGCTGGAGGCATTACACATCCTGACTTCAAACTATATTACAAAGCTATAGTAATCAAAACAGTATGGTGTTTGTTTAAAAACAGACACATAGATCAATGGAACAGGGTGGAGAGCCCAGAAATAAACTCACACATATACAGTCAACTAATTTATGATAAAGGAGCCAAGCATATACAATGGAGAAAGGACAGTCTCTTCAATAAATGGTGTTAGAAAAACTGGACAGCCACATGTAAAAGACTGAAACTGGCCCACTATATTATGCCATACACAAAAATTAGCTCAAAATGGATTAAAAACTTGAATGTAAAACCTGAAACTACAAAATTCCTAGTAGAAAACGTAAGCAGTAAACTCCTTAATATTGGTCTTGGCAATTTTTTTTTTATCTGAATGTAAAAACAATGGCAACAAAAGCAAAAATAAACAAATAGGACTACATCACACTAAAAAAGCTTCTCCACAGCAAAGGAGACCATCAACAAAATCAAAAGGCAGGAAATGGGCAAAGACAAGAATAAACATTTCTCAAAAGAAGACATACAAATGGCAAACAAGTATATGAAAAGGTGTTTAACATCACTAATAATCAGGAAAATGAAAACCAAAACCACAATGAGATATCACCTCACACCTGTTAGGATGGCTATTATCAAAACAAAACAAAAACGAAAACAAAAGATAACAAGTGTTGACAATGATGTGGAGTAAAGTAGTCCTATCTACATTGTTGGTTAGAATGTAAATTGGTACAACCACTATGGAAAATAATGAAGTTGTTCCTCAAAACCGAAAATTAGAATTTCTACATAATCCAGCAATCCCACTTCTGTGTATACATTCCAAAAGAATTGTAATCAGGGTCTCAAAGGGTTATTTACACTCCCCTGTCCATTGTAGCATTATTCACAGTAGCCAACAGGTGGAAACAACCTACATGTCCATAGACAGATGAATAGATACGGAAAATGTTGTATATACTTACAATGAACTATTATTCAGCCTTCAAAACAGAAGTAAATCTTGATATATGCAACAACATGGATGAACTTGGAGGACATTGTGCCAAGTGAAATAAGCCAGACACAGAAGAACAAATACTACATGGCAACACTCATATGAAGAATCTTAAATATTCAAACTCATATAAACAGAAAGTAGAATGGTGGTTGAAACGGTTGGGGGAGGGGGAAATGGGAGGTATTAGTCAAAGGGTACAAATTTTTACTTATATACAATAAATAAGTCCTAGATATCTATTATACATCATAGAACCAGTAGTTAACAATACTGTATTGTATACTTAAAATTTTCCTATGAGGGTAAAGCTTATAAGTGTTCTTCTTGCACACAAAAAAATAAAAAGTAAAAAAAAAAACAAAACTTCTGCTCTGTGAAAGACAATGTCAAGTGAATAAGAAGACAAGCCACAGGCTTGGAGAAAATATTTGCAAAAGACACATTTGATAAAAGACAATTATAGAAAACATACAAAGAACACTTAAAATTCAACAATAAGAAAACAAACAACCCAATTTAAAAATGGACTAAAGGCCTTAACAGAAACTTCATCAAGCAAGATATACAGATGGCAAACAAGCATATGAAAAGATGCTCCACATCATATGTCATCAAGAAAATGCAAACTTTAACACTTGACATACCACTAGAAACCTACTAGAATGGTCAAAATCCAGAACACTCACAACACCAAACACTGGTGAGGACGTGGCGCAATAGGAATTATCATTCATTGCTGGTGGGAGTACAAAATGGTACAGCCACTTTGGAAGACAGTTTGGCTTTTTCTTACAAAACCAAACATACTTTTGCCATATAATCCAACAATCATGCTCCTTAGTGTTTACTCAATGGAATTGCAGACATGTTAAAAAAAACCTGCACATGAATGTTTATAGCAGATTTATTCATAATTGCCCAAACTTGGAAGCAACTAAGATGTCCTTAAGTAGATGAATGGATACATAAACTGTGGTACATCCAGACAGTGGAATATTATTCAATGCTAAAAAGAAGTGAGCTATCAAGACGTGAAAAGATATAGAGGACCCTTAAATGCATATTACTAAATGAAAGAAGGCAATCTAAAAAAGGCTACGTACTGTATGATTCCAACTATATGATATTCTGGAAAAGGCAAAACAATGGAGATAGTAAAAAGATCTGTGGTTTCCAGGATTTATGGGGTAAGAGGAGAATAAGTGGAGCACAGAAGTTTTCTAGGGCAGTGAAAATGCTCTGTATGATACTATAATGATGGGTACATATCATTATACATTTGTTCAAGCCCATAGAATGTATAACACCAAAAGTGAACTTTAATGTAAAGTGTGAACTTTGGATGATTATAATCTGTCAATGTAGGTTCATCAGTTGTAACAAATGTACCACTGTGGTGAGGGATGTGGATAATGGAGGAAGCTATGCATGTGTAGGGGCAGATGGTATATGTGGAATTTTTGTACCCTCCTATTAATTTTGTTATGAACTTAAAACTGCTCTAAAAATTGTCTTTACCTAAATAAATATGGGGGTTAAAGGAAACTTTTGGAGGTGATTTGTATGTTTATAGCATAGATTGCAGTGATGGGTTCATGAGATTATGCTTATCTCAAAACTCAAGTTGTATATATTAAATATGTACACCTTTATATGTTAATCATACCTCAATAAAGTAATTTAAATAAAATTACAGTTTCATAGTATTCCATTGTATCAATAAATCATATTTTATTTAACTAGTCCCCAACCAATGGAAGTTTAGATTTTGTCCAATCATTTCCTATTATAAACACTGCCACAATGAGTCATAAGGCCTATGTGTCATTTTGCACATGTGACAATATACTTGTAGAATAAGTTTATAGAAGAGATATTACTAGGCTAAAGAATAAACATATTGTGATTTTGATAGATTGTCTTTCATAAGTGTTGAACCAATTATGTTACACCAGTAATAAACAAGATTGTCTATTTCTCCACAGCCATACAAACACAGTGCTAGCAAATTTTTTTAATATCTGCCAATCAAAAAGATGAAAATGGTATCTCATAATTCTCTAATTATGAATAAGATTAAGCGTCTTTTCCTGTTTAAGAGCTCTTTCAATGAAATGTCTATCTGTATCTTTTTACATTTTTAATTGGGTTATTTTTGGTATTTTCTTTTCCTTTTTTTAATTTTTGAATTTTATTTTCTTTATTTTTTTATACAGCAGGTTCTTATTAGTCATCAATTTTATACACATCACTGTATACATGTCAATCCCAATCGCCCAATTCAGCACACCACCACCACAACCACCCCTGCCACTTCCACCCTTGGTGTCCATACGTCTGTTCTCTACATCTGTGTCTCAATTTCTGCCCTGCAAACCAGTTCATCTGTACCATTTTTCTAGGTTCCACATATATGCATTAATATACGAATTTGTTTTTCTCTTTCTGACTTACTTCACTCTGTATGACAGTCTCTAGATCCATCCACGTCTCTACAAATGACACAATTTCGTTCCTTTTCATGGCTGAGTAATATCCCATTGAATATATGTACCACATCTTCTTTATCCTTTCATGTGTCGATGGGCATTTAGGTTGCTTCCATGACCTGGCTATTGTAAACAATGCTGCAAAGAACATTGGGGTGCATGTGTCTTTTTGAATTATGGTTTTCTCAGGGTATATGCCCAGTAGTGGGAGTGCTGGATCATATGGTAATTCTATTTTTAGTTTTTTAAGGAACCTCCATATTGTTCTCCATAGTGGCTGTATCAATTTACATTCCCACCAACAGTGCAAGAGGGTTCCCTTTTCTCCACACCCTCTCCAGCATTTGTTGTTTGTAGATTTTCAGAAGATGCCCATTCTAACTGGTGTGAGGTGATACCTCATTGTAGTTTTGATTTGCATTTCTCTGATAATTAGTGATGGTGAGCAGCTTTTCATGTGCTTCCTGGCCATCTGTATATCTTCTTTGGAGAAATGTCTATTTAGGTCTTCTGCCCATTTTTGGATTAGGTTGTTTGTTTTTTTAATATTGAGCTGCATGAGCTGTTTATATATTTTGGAGATTAATCCTTTGTCCGTTGGTTCATTTGCAAATATTTTCTCCCATTCTGAGGGTTGTCTTTTCATCTTGTTTATGGTTTCCTTTGCTGTGCAAAAGCTTTGAAGTTTCATTAGGTCCCATTTGTTTATTTTTGTTTTTATTTCCATTACTCTAAGAGGTGGATCAAAAAAATCTTGCTGTGATTTATGTCAAAGAGTGTTCTTCCTATGTTTTCTCTGAGTTTTATGGTGTCTGGTCTTACAGTTATGTCTCTAATCCACTTTGAGTATGTTTTTGTGTATGGTGTTAGGGAGTGTTCTAATTTCATTCTTTTACATGTAGCTGTCCAGGTTTCCCAGCACCACTCATTGAAGAGACTGCCTTTTCTGCATTGTATATCCTTGCCTCCTTTGTCATAGATTAGTTGACCATAGGTGCGTGGGTTTACCTCTGGGCTTTCTATCTTTTTCCATTGATCTATATTTCTGTTTTTGTGCCAGTACCATACTGTCTTCATGACTGTAGCTTTGCAGTATAATCTGAAGTCAGGGAATCTGATTCCTCCAGCTCCGTTTTTTCCCCTCAAGACTGCTTTGGCTATTCGGGGTCTTTTGTGTCTCCATACAAATTTTAAGATGATTTGTTCTAGTTCCGTAAAAAATGCCATTGGTAATTTGATAGGGATTGCATTGAATCTGTAGATTGATTTGGGTAGTAGAGTCATTTTCACAATGTTGATTCTTCCAATCCAGGAACATGGTATATCTCTCCATCTATTTGTATCATCTTTAATTTCTTTCATCAGTGTCTTATAATTTTCAGCATACAGGACTTTTGTCTCCCTAGGTAGGTTTATTCCTAGGTATTTTATGCTTTTCGCTGCAGTGGTAAATGGGAGTGTTTCCTTAATTTCTCCTTCAGATTTTTCATCATTAGTGTATAGGAATGCAAGAGATTTCTGTGCATTAATTTTGTATCTTGCAACTTTCCCAAATTCATTGATTAGCTCTGGTAGTTTTCTGGTGGCATCTTTAGGATTCTCTATGTCTAGTATCATGTCATCTGCAAACAGTGACAGTTTTAGTTCTTCTTTTCCAGTTTGTATTACTTTTATTTATTTTTCTTCTCTGATTGCTGTGGCTAGGACTTCCAAAACTATGTTGAATAATAGTGGTGAGAGTGGACATCCTTGTATTGTTCCTGATCTTAGAGGAAATGCTTTCAGTTTTTCACCATTGAGAGTGATGTTTGCTGTGGGTTTGTCATATATGGCCTTTATTATGTTGAGGTAGGTTCCCTCTATGCACACTTTCTGGAGTGTTTTTGTCATAAATCGGTGTTGAATTTTTTCAAAAGCTTTGTCTGCATCTATTGAGATGATCATATGGTTTTTATTCTTCAGTTTGTTAATATGGTTTATCACATTGATTGATTTACATATATTGAAGAATCCTTGCATCCCTGGGGTAAATCCCACTTGATCATGGTGCATGATCCTCTTAATGTGTTGTTGGATTCTGTTTGCTAGTATTTTGTTGAGGACTTTTGCATCTATATTCATCAGTGATATTGGTCTGTAATTTTCTTTTTTTGTAGTATCTTTGTCTGGTTTTGATATCAGGGTGTTGGTGACCTCATAGAATGAGTTTGGGAGTGTTCCTTCCTCAGCAAGTTTTTGGAAGAGTTTGAGAAGGATGAGTGTTAGCTCTTCTCTAAATGTTTGATAGAATTCACCTTGAAGCCATCTGGTACTGGACTTTGGTTTGTTGGAAGATGTTAATCACAGTTTCGATTTCATTACTTGTGATTGGTCTGTTCGTATTTTCTATTTCTTCCTGGTTCAGTCTTGAAAGGTTATACCTTTCTAAGAATTTGTCCATTTCTTCCAGGTTGTCCATTTTATTGGCATAGAGTTGCTTGTAGTAGTCTCATAGGATGTTTTGTATTTCTGTGGTGTCTGTTGTAACTTCCCCTTTTTCATTTCTAATTTTATTGATTTCAGTCCTCTCCCTCTGTTTCTTGATGAGTCTGGCTAATGGCTTATCAATTTTGTTTATATTCTCAAAGAACCAGCTTTTAGTTTTATTGATCTTTGCTATTGTTTTCTTTGTTTCTATTTCATTTATTTCTGCTCTGATCTTTATGATTTCTTTCCTTCTGCTAACTTTGGGTTTTGTTTGTTCTTTTTTCTCTAGTTCCTTTAGGTGTAACGTTAGATTGTTTATTTGAGATGTTCCTTTTTTGTTGAGGTATGCTTGTATAGCTATAAACTTCCCTCTTAGAACTGCTTTTGCTGCATCCCATAGGTTTTGGATCGTCGTGTTTTCATTGTCATTTGTCTCTAGGTAGTTTTTGATTTCCTCAGTGATCTCTTGGTTATTTAGTAACGTATTGTTTAGTCTCCATGTGTTTGTGTTTTTTATGTTTTTTCCCTGTAATTCATTTCTAATCTCATAGCGTTGTGGTCAGAAAAGATGCTTGACATGATTTCAATTTTCTTAAATTTACTGTGGATTGATTTGTGACCCAAGATATGATCTATCCTGCAGAATGTTCCGTGCGCACTTGAGAAGAAAGTGTAATCTGCTGTTTTTGGATGGAATGTCCTATAAGTATCAATTAAATCTATCTGGTCTATGGTGTCATTTAAAGCTTCTGTTTCCTTATTTATTTTCATTTTGGATGATCTGTCCATTGGTGTAAGTGAGGAGTTAAAGTCCCCCACTATTATTGTGTTACTGTCGATTTCCTCTTTTAGAGCTGTTAGCAGTTGCCTTATGTATTGAGGTGCTCCTATGTTGGGTGCATATATATTTATAATTGTTATATCTTCTTCTTGGATTGATCCCTGGATCATTATGTAGTGTCCTTCCTTGTCTCTTGTAACATTCTTTATTTTAAAGTCTATTTTATCTGATATGAGTATAGCTACTCCAGCTTTCTTTTGATTTCCATTTGCATGGAATATCTTTTTCCATCCCCTCACTTTCAGTCTGTATGTGTCCCTAGGTCTGAAGTGGGTCTCTTGTAGACAGCATATATATGGGTCTTGTTTTTGTATCCATTCAGCAAGCCTGTGTCTTTTGGTTGGAGCATTTAATCCATTCACGTTTAAGGTAATTATCGATATGTATGTTCCTATGACCATTTTCTTAATTGTTTTGGGTTTGTTTTTGTAGGTCCTTTTCTTCTCTTGTGTTTCCCACTTAGAGAAGTTCCTTTAGCATTTGTTGTAGAGCTGGTTTGGTGGTGCTGAATTCTCTTAGCTTTTGCTTGTCTGTAAAGCTTTTGATTTCTCCATCAAATCTAAATGAGATCCTTGTCGGGTAGAGTAATCTTGGTTGTAGGTTCTTCCCTTTCATCACTTTAGGTATATCATGCCACTCCCTTCTGGCTTGTAGAGTTTCTGCTGAGAAATCAGCTGTTAACCTTATGGGAGTTCCCTTGTATGTTATTTGTCGTTTTTCCCTTGCTGCTTTCAATAATTCTTCTTTGTCTTTAATTTTTGCCACTTTGATTACTATGTGTCTCGGCGTGCTTCTCCTTGGGTTTATCCTGTATGGGACTCTCTGCGCTTCCTGGACTTGGGTGGCTATTTCCTTTCCCATGTTAGGGAAGTTTTTGACTATAATCTCTTCAAATATTTTCGCTGGTCCTTTCTCTCTCTCTTCTCCTTCTGGGACCCCTATAATTTGAATGTTGTTGCGTTTAATGTTGTCCCAGAGGTCTCTTAGGCTGTCTTCATTTCTTTTCATTCTTTTTTCTTTAGTCTGTTCCGCAGCAGTGAATTCCACCATTCTGTCTTCCAGGTCACTTATCCGTTCTTCTGCCTCAGTTATTCTGCTATTGATTCCTTCTAGTGTAGTCTTCATTTCAGTTATTGTATTGGTCATCTCTCTGTTTGTTTGTTCTTTAATTCTTCTAGGTCTTTGTTAATCATTTCTTGCATCTTCTCAATCTTTGCCTCCATTCTTATTCCGAGGTCCTGGATCATCTTCACTATCATTATTCTGAATTCTTTTTCTGGAAGGTTGCCTATCTCCACTTCATTTAGTTGTTTTTCTGGGTTTTTTTTCTTGTTCCTTCATCTGGTACATAGCCCTCTGTCTTTTCATCTTGTCTATCTTTCTGTAACTGTGGTTTTTGTTCCACAGGCTGCAGGACTGTAGTTTTTCTTGCTTCTGCTGTCTGCCCTCTGGTGGTTGAGGCTATCTAAGAGGCTTGATGGGAGGCTCTGGAGGTGGGTAGAGCTGACTGTTGCTGTGGCGGTCAGAGGTCCGTAAAACTTTAATCCACTTGACTGTTGATGGGTGGCGCTGGGTTCCCTCCCTGTTGGTTGTTTCGCCTGAGTCAACCCAACACTGGAGCCTACCCGGGCTCTTTGGTGGGGCTAATGGCAGACTCTGGGAGGGCTCACGCCAAGGAGTACTTCCCAGAACTTCTGCTGCCAGTGTCCTTGTCCCCATGGTGAGCCACAGCCACTGCCCACCTCTGCAGGAGACCCTCCAACACTAGCAGGTAGGTCTGGTTCAGTCTCCCCTGGGGTCACTGCTCTTCCCCTGTGTCCTGATGTGCACACTAATTTGTGTGTGCCCTCCAAGAGTGGAGTCTCTGTTTCCCCCAGTCCTGTCGAAGTCCTGCAATCAAATCCCACTAGCCTTCAAAGTCTGATTCTGTAGGAATTCCTCCTCCCATTCCCAGACACTCAGGTTGGGAACCTGATTTGGGGCTCAGAACCTTCACTCCAGTGTGTGGACTTCTGTGGTATAAATGTTCTCCAGTCTGTGAGTCACCCACCCAGCAGTTATGGGATTTGATTTTACTGTGATTGCACCCCTCCTACCATCTCACTGTGGCTTCTCCTTTGTCTTTGGATGTGGGGTATCGTTTTTGTTGAGTTCCAGTGTCTTCCTGTCAATGATTGTCCAGCAGCTAGTTGTGATTCTGGTGTTATTGCAAGAGGGAGTGAGAGCACATCCTTCTACTCTGCCATCTAGGTTCCTAAATCTTCAGTATTTTCTTATTGATTGGTAGAAACTCTTTGCACACTAGGAAGAATCACCCATCTTGGATATAAAATGCAAATAGATTTTCAAAAGTTTGTTACTAATCTTTAAGTTTTTGTTTTGGTGATTTTGCCATAAATTTTTGTTTTGTTTTGTTTTTAAGAAACCAATGTTATCAATATTTTCTTTTTTGGCTCTGCATTGTGCATCTTGGTTAGAAAAGCCTTTATTACACCCAGGTTAAAAAAGAATTCTTCTCTAGGTTATAAATAATTTGGGGGGTTTATTTTGCTACACAAGTGCTGGCTTGATGCTGAGGCAGTGCAGAGAGAGGTCTGCAATAGCGGATGCTGGGTTTCCTGTGACAGCCTCAGCACACACCCCTGCCCAAGCTGAGCAAAAACCCTGTCCCTGCTCCCTCCATGCCACAGCACAGCACTGGATCTGGGGTGGCCACGACTGGGAAGAAACCTCTACAGGTAACTGTTATACCTAAATTCATAGAGGCAGGGAATGTTAAGCAAAATGAGAAGGCAGAGGAACTGGTCTCCACTGAAAGGGCGAGAGAAACCCCAGAAAAAATAAAAAATAAAAAAACAGAAATAAACAATTTACCAGATAAAGAATTCAAGGCACTGTAATAAAAATTTTAACTACATTAGGGAGGAAAATACATGTAGACAGTGAAAATTTTAACAAGGAACTAGAATATATAAAAAGACCCATACAGTAATGAAGAATTCAATAGCTGAAATAAAAAACACACTAGAAGGAATGAATAGCAGACTAAGTGATACAGAAGAATACATAAATGATCTGGATGATAGAACAATGGAAATGACCCAATCAAAACAGCAAAAAGAAAAACAAAGTTTAAAAAATGAAAACAAGTTAAGAGATCTCTGGAGTAACATTAAGTATACCAATATTCATATTATACAGGTCCCAGAAGGAGAAGAGGGAGAGGAGATTGAAAATATATTTGAGGACATTATAGCTGAAAACTTCCCAAACCTGAAGAAGGAAACAGATATCCAGGTACAGGAAGCACAGAGGTATCTCAAAAAAGATGAACCCAAACAGACCCACGCCAAGACATATCATAATTAAAATGGAAAAAGTTATAAAGAGAGAATTCTAAAGGCAGCATCAGAAAAACAAAGAGTTATATACAAGGGAATCCCCAGAAGGCTGTCAATTGACTTCTCTGCAGAAATTTTGCAGGACAGAAAGGAGTGGCATGATATATTCAAAGTGCTGAAAGGGAAAAACCTGCAAACTAGGATACTCTACCCAGCAAGATTATCACTTAGAAGAGAAAGAGAGATAATGAGATTTACAGACAAACAAAAACTAAAAGAGTTCATCAATACTAAACCTACAGTAAAAGAAATATTAAAGGGTCTTCTCTAAGTGGAAAAGAAGAATCTATAGGAAGGGAAAATCACACTAGGAAAGGCAAATATACAGTAAGGATTGAGGATCAACCACTTAAATAAGCCAGTGCAAAGATTAAAAGACAAAAACTATAACTACAATAAACAGTTAAAGGATAAACATGAAGATGTAAAATATGACATCAAAAATGCAAAATGTAGAGGAGGGGAGTAAAAAATACAGACATTTTAGAATATTTTGGAACTTAAATGAATACCAGTTTAAGTCAAGTAGATATAGGCCAACATATATGAACCCCATGGTAACCACAAATCAAAAATCTACAATAGATATGCAAAAACTAAAAAGAAAGAAACACAAGCATACTACTAAAGAAAATTATCAAACCACAAAGGAAGAAACAAAAAGAAGAAATGAACAGAGAAGAACTAAAAAGGCAACCTGAAAACAAGTAACAAAATGGCAATAAGTACATTCCTATCAATAATTGCTTTAAATACCAATGGACTGAATGTTCCAATCAAAAGACATAGGGTGGCTGATTGGATAAAAAAAAAGACACTTCTATATGCTGCCTATAAGAGACTCACTTCAGAGCTAAAGACACACAGATTGAAAGTGAGGAGATGAAAAAAGATATTTAATGAAAACTCAAATGAAAATCAAGTGGGGGGTAGCAATATTCATATCAGAAAGAATAGACTTTAAAGGAAAGGTTATAATAAAAGACAAATAAGGGCATTATATAATGGGATCAATAAGAGAAGAGGATATTACACTTGCTAACATATATGCACCCAATGGAGGGGCACCTAAATATATAAAACAAATATTAGCAAATATAAAGGGAGAAATTGATAATAATACAATAATATTTGGAGACTTTAACATCCCACTTACATCAATGGACAGATCATCCAGACATAAAATCAATAAGGCACAGCAATCTTAAATGATACAGCAATCCAGTTGGACCTAATAGATATCTACAGGACATTCCATCCAAAAACAGCAGAATATATATTCTTTTCAAGTGCACATAGATCACTCTCCAGGATAGATCACATGCTAGACCGCAAAACAAGTCTCAACAAATTTAAGAGGCTATTACTACAAATAGAACTAAATAAAACTCAAAAAAAACTACCATATGATCCAGCAATTTTACTTCGAGTATATACATGGACAAAGCAAAAACACTAATTTGAAAACATATACACACCGCAATGTTCATAGCAGTAGTATTTTCAATAGCCAAGATATGAAAACAACCAAAGTATCCATCCACAGATGAATGGATAGAGAAAATGTACTCTGTGCATGTGCATGTGAGTGTGTGTATGTGTGTGTGTATACACACAGTGGAATATTAGCCATAAAAAAGAATGAAATTCTGCCATTTGCAGCAACGTGGATGGACCTGGAGAATATTAGTTAAGGGAAATAAGTCAGATAGTGAAAGACAAATAACTTATATCACTTATATGTGGAATCCAAATAATAAAACAAATGAACGTATATAGCAAAACAGAAACAGATTCACAGATATAGAAAACAAACTAGTGGTTAGCATTGGGGAGTGGGAAGGAGGGAGGAGCAAGATAGGGGTATGGGATTAAGAGGTACCAACTACTATGTATAAAATAGATAAGCAACAAAAATATATATTGAGCAGCATAAAGAATTATAGTCATTATCTTATAATAACTTTTAATGGAGTATAATTTATAAAAATGCTGAACCACCATGCTGCTGTACACCTTAAATTAATGTAATATTGTAAATAAATTATACTGCAATGAAAAAGCTCTAAAGCTGAAATGAAATTTTATGATCACCATGTTTATAACTTTATATCCACTTTATTAATGTACATAAAAATTAATCAAAGTTGTAAATTAGGAGACCTTCAAGATGGCAGAGGAGTAAGATGTGGAGATCACCTTCCTCCCCACAAAGACATCAGAAATATATCTACATGTGGAAAAACTCCTACAGAAGACCTACTGAACACTGGCAGAAGACCTCAGACTTCCCAAAAAGCAAGAAACTCCCCACGTAACTGGGTAGGGCAAAAGAAAAAGAAAAAACAGAGACAAAAGAATAGGGATGGGACCTGCACCTCAGGGAGGGAGCTGTGAAGGAGGAAAACTTTCCACACACTAGGAAGCCCCTTCACTGGTAGGGACAGGGTGTGGTGGGGGGAAGCTTCGTAGTCATGAAGGAGAGTGCAGCAACAGGGGTGCAGAGAGCAAAGTGGAGAGATTCCCACACAGAGGATCATTGCCGACCAGCACTCACCAGCCTGAGAGGCTTGTCTGCTAACCCACTGGGGGTGTGGGGGCTGGGAGCTGAGGCTTCCGCTTTGGAGGTCAGATCCCAGGGAGAGGACTGGGGTTGGCTGCGTGAACACAGCCTGAAGGGGGCTAGTGTGCCACAACTAACCAAGAAGGAGTCTGGGAAAAACTCTGGACCTGTCTAAGATGCAAGAGACCATTGTTTCAGGGTGCGCGAGGAGAGGGGATTCAGAGCACCGCCTAAACAAGCTTCAGAGAAGGTAGTGAGCCACGGCTATCAGCGCGGACACCAGAGACGGGCATGAAAAGCCAAGGCTGCTACTGCAGCCATCAAGAAGCCTGTGTGCAAGCACAGGTCACTATCCACACCTCCCCTCCCTGGAGCCTGTGCACCCGGCTACTGCCAGGGTCCCATGATCCACGGACAACTTCCCTGGGAGAACACACAGCATGCCTCGGGCTGTTGCAATGTTGTGCTGGCCTCTGTCGCCAAAGGCTAGCCCCACATCCTTACCCATCCCTCCCCCTGGGCTGAGTGAGCCAGAGCCGCCTAATCAGCTGCTCCATTAACCCCATCCTGTCTGGGTGGGAATGGACTCCCCCAGGTGGCCTACATGCAGAGGCAGGGCCAATCCAAAGCTGAACCCCAGGAGCTGTGCGAACAAAGAAGAGAAAGGGAAATTTCTCCCAGCAGCCTCAGGAGCAGCGGATTAAATCTCCACAATCAACTTGACGTACCCTTGCATCTTGTGCATACCTGAAGAGACAAAGGATCATCCCAAAACTGAGGCGGTGGACTTTGGGAGCAACTGTACACTTGGGGTTTGCTATATGTGACTGACTGATTTCTGGTTTTATATTTATCTTAGTTCAGTATTTAGAGTTTTTATCATTGGTAGATATGTTTATTGATTTGGTTGCAATCTTCCTTTTTTAAATTTACATTTTTTTTTCCTTTTTCTCTTTTTGTAGGTGTGTATGTGTATACTTCTTTGTGTGATTTTGTCTGTATAGCTTTCCTTTTACCATTTGACCTGGGGTTCTGTCTGTCCTTTTATTTTTTTATTATTTTTTTTCTTTTTAGTATAGCTTTTAGCACTTGCTATCATTGGTGGATTTCTTTTTTGTTCTGGCTGCTCTCTTCTCTCTTCCAATTTTCTTTTTTTTAATTACTTTTTAATTTTTTTATTTTAATAATTTTTTATTTTAATAACTTTATTTCTTTTTATTTTATTTTTTTCTTTCATTCTTTCTTTTTTTCTCCCTTTTATTCTGAGCCATGTGGCTGACAGGGTCTTGGTGCTCCGGCTGGGTGTCAGGCCTGTACCCCTGAGGTGGGAGTGCCGACTTCAGGACATTGGTCCACCAGAGACCTGCTGGCTCCACGTAATATCAAATGGCAAAAGCTCTCCTAGAGATCTCCATCTCAATGTTAAGATGGAGCTCCACTCAATGACCAGCAAGCTACAGTGCTGGACACCCTATGCCAAACAAGTAGCAAGACAGGAACACAGCCCCATCCATTAGCAGAGAGGCTGCCTAAAATCATAATAAGGCCACAGACACCCCAAAACACAGCACCGGAAGTGGTCCTGCCCACCAGAAAGACAAGATCCTGCCTCATCCACCAGAACACAGGCACTAGTCCCCTCCACCAGGAAGACTACACAACCCACTGAACCAAGCGTAGCCACTGGGGGCAGACACGAAAAACGATAGGAACGACGAACCTGCAGCCTGCGAAGAGGAGACCCAAACACAGTAAGTTAAGCAAAATGACAAGACATAGAAACACACAGCAGATGAAGGAGCAAGGTAAAAACCGACCACACCAAACAAATGAAGAGGAAATAGGCAGTCTACCTGAAAAAGAATTCAGAGGAATGATAGTAAAGGTGATTCAAGATATTGGAAATAGAATGGAGAAAATACAAGAAACGTTTAACAACGAACTAGAAGAAATGAAGAGCAAACAAACAATGCTGAACAACACAATAAACGAAATTAAAAATTCGCTGGAAGGAATCAGTAGCAGAATAACTGAGGCAGAAGAACGGATAAGTGACCTGGAAGATAAAATAGTGGAAATAACTAGTGCAGAGCAGAATAAAGAAAAAAAGAATGAAAAGAATTGAGGAAAGTCTTACAGACCTCTGGGACAATATTAAACACACCAACATTCGAATTATAGGGTCCCTATAAGAAGAAGAAGAGAAAAAGAAAGGAACAGAGAAAATATTTAAAGAGATTATAGTTGAAAACTTCCCTAATAAGGGAAAGGAAATAGTCAATCAAGTCCAGGAAGCACAGAGAGTCCCATACAGGATAAATCCAAGGAGAAACACACCAAGACACATATTGATCAAACTATCAAAAATTAAATACAAAGAAAAATTATTAAAAGCAGCACGGGAAAAACAACAAATAATTTACAAAGGAATCCCCATAAGGTTAACAGCTGATCATGCAGCAGAAACTCTGCAATCCAGAAGGGAGTGGCAAGACATATTTAAAGTGATGAAAGGGAAAAACCTACAACCAAGTCTACTCTACCCAGCAAGGATCTCATTCAGATTCAACAGAGTAATTAAAACTTTTACAGACAAGCAAAAGCTAAGAGAATTCAGCACCACCAAACCAGCTTTACAACAAAGGCTAAAGCAACTTCTCTAGGCAGGAAACATAAGAGAAGGAAAAGACCTACCAATAACAAATGCAAAACAATTAAGAAAAACATAATAGGAACATACATATTGATAATTATCTTAAATGTAAATGGATTAAATGCTCCCACCAATAGACATAGACTGGCTGAATAGATACAAAAACAAGACTGTATTTATGCTGTCTACAAGAGACCCACTTCAGACCTAGGACACATACAGACTGAAAGTGATGGGATGGAATAAGTTATTCCATGCAAATGGAAATCAAAAGAAAGCTGGAGTAGCAACTCTCACATCAGACAAATAGACTTTAAAATAAAGACTATTACAACAAATAAAGAAGGACACTACATAATGATCAAGGGATCAATCCAAGAAGAAGGTAAAACAATTGTAAATATATATGCACCCAACTTAGGAGCACCTCAATACATAAGGCAAATGCTAACAGCCATAAAAGGGGAAATCGACATAACACAATCATAGTACGGGACTTTAACATCCCGCTTTCACCGGTGGACAGATCATCCAGAATGAAAATAAATAAGGAAACACAAGCTTTAAATGATACATTAAACAAGATGGACTTAATTCAATTCATATTTATAGGACATTCCATCCAAAAACAACAGAATACACTTTCTTCTCAAGTGCTCATGGAACAATCTCCAGGATAGATCATATTTTGGGTCACCAATCATGTTTTGGTAAATTTAAGAAAATTGAAATCGTATCAAGTATCTTTTCTGACAACAACGCTATGAGACTAGATATCAATTACAGGAAAAAAAACTGTAAAAAATAGAAACACATGGAGGCTAAACAATACACTACTTAATAACCAAGAGATAGCTGCAGAAATCAAAGAGGAAGTCAAAAAATACCTAGAAACAAATGACAATGAAAACACGACGAACCAAAACCTATGGAATGCAGCAAAAGCATTTCTAAGACAGAAGTTTATAGCAGTACAATCTTACCTCAAGAAAAAAGAAACATCTCAAATAAACAACCTAACCTTACACCTAAAGCAATTAGAGAAAGAAGAACAAAAAAACCTCCAAAGTTGGCAGAAGGAAAGAAATCATAAAGATCAGATCAGAAAAAAATGGAAAAGAAATGAAGGAAATGATAGCAAAGATCAATAAAACTAAAAGCTGGTTCTTTGAGAAGATAAACAAAATTGATCAACCATTAGCCAGACTCATCAAGAAAACAAGGGAGAAGACTCAAATCAATAGAACTAGAAATGAAAAAGGAGAAATAACAAGCGACACTGCAGAAATATAAAGCATCATGAGAGATTACTACAAACAACTATATGCCAATAAAATGGACAACCTGGAAGAAATGGACAAATTCTTAGAAAAGCACAACCTTCTGAGACTGAACCAGGAAGAAATAGAAAATATAAACAGAGCAATCACAGGCACTGAAATTGAGACTGTGATCAAAAATCTTCCAACAAACAAAAACCCAGGACCAGATGGCTTCACAAACGAATTCTATCAAACATTTAGAGAAGAGCTAACACCTATCTTTCTCAAACTCTTCCAAAATACAGCAGAGGGAGCAACACTCCCAAACTCATTCTACGAGGCCACCATCACCTTGATACCAAAACGAGACAAAGATGTCACTAGAAAAGAAAACTACAAGCCAATATCACTGATTAACATAGATGCAAAAATCCTCAACAAAATACTGGCAAACAGAATCCAACAGCACATTAAAGGATCATACACCATGATCAAGTGGAGTTTATCCCAGGAATGCAAGGATTCTTTTTTTTTTTTTTTTTAAACTTTATTGGAGTATAATTGCTTTACAATGGTGTGTTAGTTTCTGCTTTATAACAAAGTGAATCAGTTATACATATACATATGTTCCCATATCTCTTCCCTCTTGCATCTCCCTCCCTCCCACTATCCCTATCCCACCCCTCCAGGTGATCACAAAGAACCAAGCTGATCTCCCTGTGCTATGCGGCTGCTTCCCACTAGCTATCTCTTTTACGTTTGGTAGTGTATATATGTCCATGCCACTCTCTCACTTTGTCACAGCTTACCCTTCCCCCTCCCTGTATCCTCAAGTCCATTCTCTAGTAGGTCTGTGTCTTTATTCCTGTCTTACCACTAGGTTCTTCATAACTTTTTTTTTCCCTTAGATTCCAAATATATGCGTTAGCATACTGTATTTGTTTTTCTCTTTCTGACTGACTTCACTCTGTATGACAGACTCTAACTCCATCCACCTCACTACAAATAACTCAATTTCGTTTCTTTTTATAGCTGAGTAATATTCCATTGTATATATGCCAGGACATGGAAGCAACCTAAATATCCATCATTGGATGAATGGATAAAGAAGATGTGGCACATATAAACAAAGGATTCTTTAATATACACAAGTCAAACAATGTTATAAACCATATTAACAAATTGAAGGAGAATATCCATATGACCATCTCAATAGATGAAGAAAAAGCTTTGGAAAAAATTCAACACCCATTTATGATAAAAACCCTCCAGAAAGTATGCATAGAGGGAACTTACCTCAACATAATAAAGACCATACATGACAAACCCACAGCCAACATCATTCTCAATGGTGAAAAACTGAAACCATTTCCTCTAAGGTCAGGAACAAGACCAGGTTGTCCACTCTCACCACTGTTATTCAACATAGTTTTGGAAGTTTTAGCCACAGCAATCAGAGAAGAAAAATAAATAAAAGGAATCCAAATCAGTAAAGAAGAAGTAGAGCTGTCACTGTTTGCAGATGACATGATACTATACATAGAGAATCCTAAAGATGCTACCAGAAAACTACTAGAGCTAGTCAATGAATTTGGTAAAGTAGCAGGATACAATAATAACGCACAGAAAGCTCTTGCATTCCTATACACTAATGATGAAAAATCTGAAAGAGAAATTAGGGAAACACTTCCATTTACCATTGCAACAAAAGGAATAAAGTACCTAGGAATACGCCTACCTAAGGAGACAAAAGACCTGTATGTACAAAACTACAAGACACTGATGAAAGAAATTAAAGATTATACAAACAGATGGAGAGATATACCATGTTCTTGGATTGGAAGAATCAACATTGTGAAAAAGACTATACTACCTAAAGCAATCTATAGATTCAGTGCAATCCCTATCAAACTACCAGTGGCATTTTTCACAGAACTAGAACAAAAAATTTCACAATTTGTATGGAAACACAAAAGACCCCAAAGAGTCCACACAATCTTGAAAAACAAAAACGGAGCTGGGGGAATCAGGCTCCCTGATTTCACTATAATACAAAGCTACAGTCATCAAGACAGTATGGTACTGGCACAAAAACAGCAATATAGATCAATGGAACAGGAATAGAAATCCCAGAGATAAACCCACACACATATGGGCACCTTATTTTTAAGAAAGGAGACAAGAATAAACAATGGAGAAAAGACAGCATCTTCAGTAAGTGGTGCTGGGAAAACTGGACAGCTACATGTTAAATCATGAAATTAGAACACTCCCTAACACCATACACAGCAATAAACTCAATATGGGTTAAAGACCTAAATGTAAGGCCAGAAACTATCAAACTCTTAGAGGAAAACATAGGCAGAACACTCTATGACATAAATCACAGCCAGATCCTTTTTGACCCACCTCCTAGAGAAATGGAGATAAAAACAAAAATAAACAAATGGGACCTAATGAAACTTAAAAGCTTTTGCACAGCGAAGAAAACCATAAACAAGACAAAAAGACAGCCCTCAGAATGGGAGAAAATATTTGTCAATGAAGCTACTGACAAAGGATTAATCTCCAAACTTTACAAGCAGCTCATGCAGCTCAATATCAAAAAAACAAACAACCCAATCCAAAAATGGGCAGAAGACCTAAATAGACATTTCTCCAAAGAAGATATACACATTGCCAACAAACACATGAAAGGATGCTCAACATCACTAATCATTAGAGAAAAGCAAATGAAAACTACAGTGAGGTATCACCTCACTGTGGTCAGAATGGCCATCATCAAAAAATCTACAAACAATAAATGCTGGAGAGGGTGTGGAGAAAAGGGAACCCTCTTGCACTGTTGGTGGGAATGTAAATTGATACAGCCACTATGGAGAACAGTATGGAGGTTCCTTAAAAAACTAGAAATAGAACTACCATACAACCCAGCAATCCCACTACTGGGCATATACCCTGAGAAAACCATAATTCAAAAAGAGTCATGTACCACAATGTTCATTGCAGCTCTATTTACAATAGCCAGGACATGGAAGCAACCTAAGTTTACATCGACAGATGAATGGATAAAGAAGATGTGGCACATATATACAATGGAATATTACTCAGCCACAAAAAGAAAGGAAATTGAGTTATTTGTAGTGAGGTGGATCTACCTAGAGACTGTCATACAGAGTGAAGTAAGTCAGAAGGAGAAAAATAAATACCGTATGCTAACATGTATATATAGAAGCTAAAAAAAAAAAAAAAAAAAAAAGTT
This sequence comes from Eschrichtius robustus, assembly GCF_028021215.1. Classification (NCBI taxonomy): domain Eukaryota; kingdom Metazoa; phylum Chordata; class Mammalia; order Artiodactyla; family Eschrichtiidae; genus Eschrichtius; species Eschrichtius robustus. The sequence continues at coordinate 88,872,062 of NC_090845.1, forward strand.
CTGAAGAACCTAGAGGCAGGACAGGAATAAAAATGCAGATGTAGAGAATGGACTTGAGGACACGGGAAAGGGGAAGGGTAAACTGGGATGAAATGAGGGAATGACATGGACACTTATAAACTACCAAATGTAAAATAGCTAGCTAGTGGGAAGCAGCTGCATAGCACAGGGAGATCAGCTCGGTGCTTTGTGACCACTTAGAGGGGTTGTATAGGGAGTGTCGGAGGGAGACACAAGAGGGAGGAGATATAGGGATATATGTATATGTATAGCTGATTCACTTTGTTATAAAGCAGAAACTAACACACCATTGTAAAGCAATTATACTCCAATAAAGATGTTAAAAGAATTGTAAATTAAAAAATAATCATATGAAATCACAATTCAGTCATTCCTTCAAAGGATAAGTTTAGGGTATTAAGAAAGAAGAAGTTCGTGGAGACTTGGGCTAACAAAACAAATTTTTAAAGGATAAATTATGAGGAAATGCCATAGATGGATAGCTTAGATACAGAACTAGTTAAAACAAATTGATTACAAAGAGCTGTTACTAACAGTTCCATACTGCATTGGGTGGAGGTGTCAATGTGGTCCCTTAAGGATCCACTCTGAGTTCAAAACAATTCAATATTTTCTTTTACTACTTAGAGAATAGAAGGGAGAAGATGCTAATAAAATTTGCAGGTGTTCCTGCACACCGCAGGATAGGTATAAAAATAGAGTATAAGCAGGACAAATTTTTAATTGGGCAGAAATCAATAAAATGAGATTCAATAAAGCATTCATAAATATAATGTATTTCACAAAGAAAAAATTAATCAAATGCACCAATGTAAAACAGAATCACAAGAGGGTCTAAGGGTTATAGTAGAAAATAAAATGAATGTGTATCAGCAACATGACTGTCAAACCTCAAAGGCCAGTGCTGATCAAGTTACAAAAATGAATTTTTTTCTTAGTGGGGAAAAAAAGAAGAAAGGTTATGCCAGTCTATATAAGTACTCCAGTACATCCAGAGTGTCAACCTAAAGGATTGATAGATAAGTAGGGTACAGAGAGGTGACTGGAAAGTCAAAAGAATTCATGTAGGAAAAAAATAAGACTGGCATAAAACAAAGATAAATGGAGAAGAGTAATCAAAGGAAGTAAAGTAGATCTAGTTGAGCAGAGCAGAAGCCAAGGAATGGACATGCAGGAAAAGGTGAAGGAGGGAAAGGGAGGGAAGGAGAAGTCAGAGAAAGGGAATGGAGAGGGGAGAGGAACAAAGAAAAGGAGGAAAAGATGCAGGACTTTCTAAAGGGATGAAGGAGTACAACAGGAGAATATCATCAAAAGAAGTTTGTCTCATGAATTCACTTCACAAAGGAATTATGCAGAGAATTGGTGGTGAGTTTCCAAGTAATATTTTAATTGGAGTGTTTCCAAGGGATGTACTTTTAATAATTTAGATCCTTAGTTGAAATGATCTTCAGATCAGCAAAGAAATTGGATTTTAGAGAACATATTAGTATAAAAGGATCGGGGTCTCATAAGAAATTTGTGGGCAAAATCACAGCTAAGAGAGTGAAAGAAAGCACTTTCAATTTAAAAAAGAATAAAAAATAAAAATTAAAAATTCCAAAACAATGCAAACTATCCAAGAGCATATTCATGAAAGGAACACAGACAGTCATGTATTTTCCTTCATAGAATAACTCTGTAATTTATATAATTTTGGAAGTAAAATATCACCATAAGACAATTTGAAAATTATTGGGAAATATTTTTATAACTAAAATCATTTATAATTTCATCATCATCCATACTTTGATTTATGTACTTGACTCTTCTGCACAATATAGACCTTTTAAAAATTAGTATAATTTTGCACCAGCAGTTGTGTATCTTCATTTTTATTACCTATAATTATATTATTAATATGTTCCTGAAAAGTGAATATTCTTTGAAAACATGACTACTAATAGCTGCATTGTATTCAATTTTTGGACATATATAAATATCTCCCTATTGTTGAATACTTAATTATCCAACTTTGTATCATTATAAATAATGCTGCTGTGGACGTTTTGTCTACATAGTTTGATATTTTGTTATCATGCATTCTCAAGAAGTTTTAATGTGAACGTTTTATGGCTTCATGCATGCTCTGTGTTAATCTGTGCCTATGTGTATACACATACACAGAAAGAGAGACTGCTTTTCAGAAAGGTTGCCTGCACTTCTCCCAACAATTTGTGAAAATACTCATCTCACTTTATTCCTACCAGTATTACATGAGAAATATTACTGAAGTTACATTTCTTTAATTACTATATTTGATATTAATTTTTTATGAACTGTCATGTGTTTTGTCAACTTGGTGTCATTCTTGTTACACTCTTGTTAGTTAATTAAAAATTAAGAACATTAATTTTGGTCATTTCCATTAGAAATATTTTCCTAACTGGTTTTCTGATTGTACTATTGTTTTTTATGCTTTTTGTTGTATAGAAAATACAATGTATACATAAATATATTGACTTTTTACTTGGTGATTTCTTTATTGCTTTTATGCCTTGAAAGTTCTTCCCCAACTAGTTATCAATTAAATCTTCATGTATATTTTATTCTAGCCATTTATGATTTGAATTTTTATGTTTAAGTAATGAATTAATCTACAGTTTATTTTAGTGTATGACATGAAGTGAGGCTTTTTTTTTAAATAGTTAGCCTAATTTCTCAACACTGCAAAATAATCTATTTCTTATCCCATTTGTTTGTTATGATCTTATATCATATATCAAAAGTTTTAATAAATTGTGTTTATTTCAAGGGTTTGGAATGAAAGGTAAACTGACACTGAATAGCCAGCGAATGCAGGATAAAGGACACTTCTACAAGAAATGGACAGAGGAATAAGGACAATGCAGCAAGCAAAGGCAAACAGATACAATGACTAGAGATGAGCAACAGGACAGCTGAGAAATGTGATGGGTTCCCATTGCTATATAAGAAACTGTGTACAGTTACATAGAGGAGAAAAGGGAGAAAGCACATGAAAAAACTTACATGTGTGGGGTTGGGATGGGGCATGAAGGAAGAACAAAGTGAAAGAGAAAAACAGACCTCACTGTATATGGAACCTGTCCATCTGCAAAATAATAGGTGGGAGGGGAAATAGCTCTCAGAAGGAGGGAAGTAACAGAATTTGAAGCAGGTCAAAGACACAGAAAGAGAGGTATAAGAAGGCAAAAGAATGTGATAAAGAAAGTGACAGATGTAGGCTAAAAGTCAAGCTCAAAAACAAAAAAAAAAATGTAGAATCAGGAAAGTTTTATACAAAGAATCATCAAAGAGGGACGATATTCATAAAGCAAAAATTGATGGACTCATGAGGTCATTAAAAAAATTAAGAAGCAGCAAGAAATTGTACAGGACAAGGCTGAGGAAGAATCTTGTGGAATGTTCTAGTAACAAACAGGGAGTTAAAATTCTGGGGCAGCAAGAAAGATCTCTACCCAAAAGAACAGCATATAGATGAGGACACAGCAATACCTGGTCTTTGACTGTGTTAAATTGTCATCATGAAACATTTTTAGAGTTTTCAGCTAAGCGTTTTCTATAAAAATGTAGTCGTTATAGCTTTAAAATGTTTCATAGAGTCTTGTTAAAAGGAAGGGGATTTAAAAGGTAAAATAATCATGGTCTTGAGGATTAAGACCCTCGGGGTAGGGGGGGGCGCCAGGAATGGAAATTCCAATGCCTAAAAATTAATTAGAGAACCAGGAGAAAAAGTAGCTAAAAGGATAAAGCCTATTACTTATTCATCCTTCATTCATTCAACAAACATAATGTCCAGGGCCTACCACATTAAGTAGAGGGGGGAGATATAAAATAAATACCAGTCTCTGCCCTCAAAGATGCCCCATCTAGTGTAGAAAACAAAATAGTATATAAGACATTCCAATGCTATGGGATATTGCTATATTCAATTATGCACAATCTTCTATAGAAGCAAAGAAGAGGAAATGCCTAACTTCGTGGGGTGGGGGATGAGGAAGGAGTTCAGGAGGAGAGTATAATCGGAGACCATTTTACAGAGAAGGTGACCTTTGAGCTGAATCTTAAAGACTACTTAGATATCAATCACCTAGTCCAGGGAAGAAAGAAAGCATGGAGATGTGAGGATGTATACCTGGAGTATAGAAAGCAATTAAGTGTGACTGGATCATAGGATATGTAGAACGATTTACTAGAAAATGAGGCCTGAAGGAGAGACAGAAACCAGGTCTTCAAACCATGCCAAAGACAATGAGGAGCCATCAAAGATCTGTAAGCAAGAGAGTGAAATGATCAGATTTACCTTTTGCTAAAGCCATAATGGTTTCAACTGGGAGGAAGAAAGTTTGGAGGAAGGGAATTATAATAAGCTTTTGCAATGGTCCAAGTAAGAGATTATAAAGACATGGATTAGGAAAATGACCACAAAACTGGATAGAAAGGATTGCATCGGAAACAGCAAAAAGTAGAATTAGTAAATCTTGGTAATTGGTTGGCTATGAAATGTGAGCGAGTGGGAGGATTCAGAGGTAATGCCAAACGCCCCGCGGCAGCCTTCAACCATCAGATTTGAACGGCGGCATTGCTCGGCTGCGGCGGCATGGGTGCCCTGTCATTACCCCCGGCCTGGCAGCTCTACCTCAAGGACCACTGCTTCTCCACATTTAAGAACTGGCCCTTCTTGGAGGGCTGCGCCTGCACCCCGGAGCGGATGGCCATGGCTGGCTTCATCCACTGTCCCCTGAGAACGAGCCCGACTTGGCTCAGTGTTTCTTCTGCTTCAAGGAGTTGGAAGGCTGGGAGCCAGATGACGACCCTATTGAAGAACATAAAAAGCATTCATCTGGTTGTGCTTTCCTTTCTGTCAAGAAGCAGTTTGAAGAATTAACCCTCAGCGAATTTTTGAAACTGGATAAAGAAAGAGCCAAGAACAAAATTGCAAAGGAAACCAACAATAAGCAGGAAGAATTTGAAGAAACTGCAAAGAAAGTCCGCTGTGCCATTGAGCAGCTGGCTGCCTCGGGGCTACCCCACCGTCACTGCCCCACAGCGACACAGACACATGGTTTCCAAGGCACAGCCCTCAGCGTTACCAGCTTTTCTCTGGGGCCTCTTAACTGTGCCTTAGGAAAGGAGAACATCAACATTTTGAAATTAGAATATTTAAACTGTATTTTTGGTATTTTTCTTGAAGGTGGTGCCAGGGGCTACTTTTGTTGTACAGCTAGTGCTAAGTACAGTGACCGAGTCTCTCTATAAAAAAAAAAAAGAGAGAGAGAGAGAGAGAGAAAGAATGTCAAGGTTTCTGGCTTGCACTAGGTGAATGAGATTGGGAACGCTGAAAGAGGTTCAGGTTTGTAGAAGACTGTGAGCTTGACTAGGGATAGGATGAGTTTAAATGATCTCCAGAATATATGGTGGAAACATAGAAAGAGCTGGAGATATACGCTCAGAGCTCAGTAAAGGGACCTGAGTTAGATAAATTTAGGACTAGAATAAGAAAGGAAAAAGGTGGGTAGATTCAAGCATTTTAAGTGACAAGATCTGAATTATGGGAAAGAGGACAGTAAAATAAATGTGTCAGGGAAACAATGCAAATTTAGTACACAGTATTTATAGAACATGAACAGACTATGTTTGTAGAAATTCTTGTTCTGTAAGGTATCAAAGAGTAAATATGTACACTATAAGAGCGCTTTTTAAAAGAAGCTTTAACAAAAAAATGAAATAAAAGATGCCAACGTGTTTTTGCAATGTTGAATACAAAGTGCTAAGTATTTTTCTAATAAACTGCTCTTAAATCCACCTATCCCTGCTCCTGAAACAGTTATTTTCACCATCTGCCAGCAGCAGTCCCTCCCCTTATAAGTCTTTCTTCGTTTATTTTTCTCATGCTCAAAAATTGCAGAACAAGTGAGAGAGGGTGGAGCATAGCTGCTATGAGCTATTAGAATGAGTGACAGAGCCCAAAAATGGAAACATAAATTTTGACAAACTCCCTCAGCAACTATATACTCCTAAGGGTGTCAGGGACACATCCAGCATGCTTCAGCTAGGACTCTTTTTTCTTCTTTTTCAGAAATTGACCAAGTTCTGATACAAATATGAAAGCATTGGAAATGCAATAAAAAAGTAGCAAAGACGTGGCATCTTTCAGGATTTGCCTGAAAGAGAAATAGACTGGAGCAGCAGTCTCCAACCTTTTTGGCACCAGGGACCAGTTTTGTGGAAGACAATTTTTCCACGGACCAGTGGGGGGATGGTTTCAGGACGATTCAAGCACATTACATTTATTGTGCACTTTATTTCTATTATTATTACATTGTAATATATAATGAAATAATTATACAACTCACCATAATGCAGAATCAGTGGGAGCCCTGAGCTTGTTTTCACTTGCCAGTCACTGACAGGGTTTTTGTTGTTGTTGTTGTTTATAAATTTATTTATTTATTTTTGGCTGCATTGGGTGTTCGTTGCTGCACGTGGGCTTTCTCTAGTTGCGGTGAGCAGGGGCTACTCTTCGTTGCAGTGCACGGGCTTCTCATTGTGGTGGCTTCTCTTGTTGCAGAGCACAGGCTCTAGGTGCATGGGCTTCAGTAGTTGTGGCTTGCGGGCTCCAGAGCACAGGCTCAGTAGTTATGGCGCACAGGCTTAGTTGTTCTGTGGCATGTGGTATCTTCCCGGACCAGGGCTCGAACCCATGTCCCCTGCATTGGCAGGCAGACTCTTAACCATTGCACCACCAGGGAAGCCCAACAGGGTTTTGATATGAGTCCACAAGCAATTGATTTATTATGGTCTCTGTGCAGTCAAACCTCTCTGCTAATGATAACCTGTATTTGCAGCCGCTCCCCAGCACTAACATCACCCCCTCGGCTCCACCTCAGACCATCAGGCATTAGATTCTCATAAGGAGCATGCAACCTAGATCCCTCACATGCACAGTTCACAGTAGTGTTCACACTCCTATGAGAATCTAATGCTGCCACTGATCTGACAGGAGGCGGAGTTCAGGCGGTAATGTGAACAATGGGGAGCGGCTGTAAATACAGATGAAGCCTCACTCGCTCAACTGCTGCTCACCTCCTGCTGTGCAGCCCAGTTCCTAACAGGTCACGGACCAGTACCAGTCCGTGGCCTGGGGGTTGGAGACCCCTGAACTAGAGAATTGACTTGCATGATTCCCCTTACACAGTAAGTCAAATTCAAGGTCACAGGCTTAGAGAGTTAAGGATTGGCTGTAGGGCAATTGTAGTTTTTCACATGCCATAGAAGATCCCATGATTTGAACACCTCTACTCCCTGCAATTTCACTTTGTTTTTGCCAAATCGTGGCCCCACTAAATTAACACTGCTGTGACACTAAAAAGGCTGATGTAAAATTTAAAAGATTTTAAACCTAAGAAAATCAACCACACATTTACCCAGATTTGAATTGTATTTTCTCTCTGATTCCCAAACTATAATTCTTTGTTCCTTTCCTTTCAGGATATTCATTTTGGTGTTGAATCCAGCAGCCTATACACTAAATTATAAATGCTACAATGAAGAGTCACCCTCAACAAAGATTGCAGATAAAATCATATGCATTCCACACTTTTTCTCTCCTGTTTAAGAAAGTATCTCAAATACAAAAGCAAAACCTGATAAAAATATGACAGGGAGATATTTTCTATGTTATTTAAATTACTCAGAATTTTAATTAGAAAAGTTACAAGTCCCCAGTAGATAAATTGCTAACAACAAAAACAAACAAAAAAATGAGGAGGCAGTCTCATAAGAGAAAATGTAACTAACAAACAAATATATGGGAATACGTTCAATCTTGGAAGCAATCAGAAAAGTTTAACAAAGCTATAATGAGGTAACATTTTTACCAATTTAATTTAAATTTTCTTCCATAGTTTTCTGGCATGGTCTTGGTGAAATTAGTCAATTATTCCAGTCTTTTTGGAAATCAGTTTGGCAGGATTTTTCAAGAAAAATTTAAATGTTTATATCATTTCACCCAGTAATTTAACTGCCAGGAATTTATGCTGAGGAAATAATTCAAGAAGTTACAAAAACTGTATGCAGTGAGATTTTCTTTACAACATTGTTTATAATAGCAAAAAAATTAGTAATGACCTAAATGACCCATGATAGACTAGCTAAATCATGATGAACAACCTTAAAGGAATATTGTGCAGCCACTAGAAATTATCAGTATGAGTAACATATAACTACATGACAAACCATTTATGATATAATATTACATAAAGAACAGAGCACATGAGTATCTTCATTATGTTTACAATTTTATAAAATTAAGTGTGTATGTAAAGAGCACATTAAGAATTGAAATATTATGTAGTGATATTGTAAGTGATATTTTTATTCCTAAGATCTCGTTTTCATAATATTGTTTCTGCACTGATACATTTTTTTTTAAAGTACTCTTCCACTTACCTCCCCCTCCTTTCCACGGTTCAACAGGCACTTGGTTTCTGATCACCCCTGGGATTGTCATATGGACTCCAGACAACTCACTGCAGTACAAAGGTCACCTCTGGAAAGTCTGGCTGCTTAGAAAGCCCAGGCCCAGCTTCCGACTTAGGCTTCTTTTATTTCCTTCCCTAGCTTCCCTGCCAATGGCTCAACCTCCCCTTGGTTTGCCTTTCAAGCAGCTATAGTCATTTGGGAAAACACACGTGAAATGGATTTACTTTCTAGGGTTGAAAATTTAATATACTTGATGTGATAAATATGACTCCTTTATTACAATTAAAGTGAAAGAGGGAAGGAGAGAATAACAAAAGTGGAAATGAGATTCTGAAGTATCCAGGGTGAAACATTTTATAGTAAACTGCACTAGATCTTGAGCCTTTCAAAGGTCGTTTCCTCAGACAAGTTATTTCAGAAGATTTGGCTTCTGAGATAATTGGTCTTCTTAATCCTTACTGTGGGACACTGCTATGACTCTCCTAAGATTGCTAACTTCACCCATCTGGATTCATAGCATGGACAGGTGTTTTCTGTCTGGACCAAATTACTTTAAGTGTTACATTTGTGGCCTAAATTGCTCAATGTCAGTTTAAATTCAACAGATCTTTGCCCTGTGACCTTTAGTAGGTCTTATTCCAATTCTGATAGAGATGGGAATAACACAGTAGAGAAGGTGCTTGCCCTATGCTGAATGATGTGTATTGAGATTTGCAAACAAACAAACAAACAAAAAAAGACCCTATGCTATGAGCTAGAGAGGGAGAGAGAGGAGGGAGAGGGAGAGGGAGAGGGAGAAAGACCAATGAAGGACCTATTCTAATAAATTAGATACTTTTGTACAAGTTAACAACCTGTGCTGATTTGTATAACCCTCTTCTTTCGGCTTTCCTACATTTTTCATACGCCAAGAGGCTCAAAACATAAAAGTGGTCTTGGCCTCTCTCAATATCCTGCTTCTGACTTGCTCCTGGTTGGTTTCCTTCCACGACAGCTCACCTCCTGAAAGGTAACACAGATGTTAATTTCAACCTGATTTGGTCTAGATACAAATGATGAAGATGGAAAAACACACATTCTGATTTTTCCCCAAGTCCTATGTCCCCTAAAGATAACCCTGGACCCAGAAGCCCCCAAGATATAGATACAAAACACCTGCCATCTGCTCTCAGTTATCTTGTGCTTTCTTTACTTGAGTACCTCAGCACAGCCAATCACCTGCAGCATGGTGTTCACTGGGGTTCTTAATGCTGATTTCGTGGCCCTGTGCCAGTTAAGAAAATGCCTTCTGAATCCTCACAGAAAGAAATTTTCTTCAGCCTAATCTTCATGTTGGGTATATTTTATCATATTCTAAGTCACTGAAAAATGAAGCATGAATTTCATAAACTGACTACTAACCTTCTAGTTCCTCAACCATGTTGGATATGAAAAAACTTACTTAAGTCTCTAAGTACAATGAATCAGTGGCAGCCTGGCAAATCACCCAAATGTCTAGAGATTCTGTTACCAAGCTTTCCCCTAGAGCTGCAGGGTTAATTCAGAAATAGAAGAGCCCCACCCTGTCAGAAATAGGCAGGCAGGCTTCAACAAGGAAAACAAATGTTTGAAGGACCAGCCTGCCTGGATTTTATTCTCAGTTGCAGCATCTCTTCACTGTGCATTTCCCTTCCCTATGACAGTGAGATCTTGCCATATAACATTTAGAGAGCATCAGATAAAAGATGTTATTTAAGGGAAGTTAGTATTACTATTAGGGCTACTGTTGTGTCTATCCCAGCATCAGTGTCTGAGGAGAAAGATGCTTTAGTTACCAAAAGGAGGGGAAAGATAATTGCATGCATTCCCTCTGAAGCTGTTTAGAGAGGGTGAGAGACAGATAGACAAAGACAAGATTTTTTCTTACTAAAGGTAAGTGCTTAGAGCAGTGGATCCCAATCTTTGAAATATGTGGATCTCTTTTATACTTAAAAAAATTATCTCTCTCTCTCAATTTCTTTCAGTCTCTCTTTCACACTCACACACACACACACACACACGAGAGTCATATATTTAGGATATGTTGGTTGAGAAAATGCTCAACAACAAAAACCTACAATAAATTCAGCAACACTTATAAATAAGCTTATATTTTATTCATCATAGCAACATCTACATAGATTTGTGAAACATTAGTACATGGATATCCAAAGTACATTATTTATTTATTTTACAAGCAATGTTTGTTGGGCACATGTATTCTTACATTTCTTGCTATAACTCCATGCCACCCCAAGTCAAGAACCACTGATTTAGAGTATATTGCGTAAAGTCCCAGGCAACCAAAGGTTGTGGGGCAAGCTCCTGGGAGCCACATACCCACATTCTAGTAGATAGTAACCCAGGGCCTAGCAGCCCTAGGGTTTCATACATTGTATAGTTCTCTTTTAAATACAAAGTAAATAAAATTTATTCACCATCAATGACCACAAAAGCATAGTCTGGTTGTTCTTGAGCTTCGTTTCAGAGATTGTAATGCTCTCTATGCCAACTATTCTTTATTTATTGCTTATCAATCAACATATGCGTTCATTTTACAAACACATTAAAGAGCTTTCAAACAAATGCAAAACACAGGAAAATGACACAGACAGATGAGATAGCAAGAGGGACATCTTCATCACAGCGTTCTGTGTTGGAAGGCTTCGCTAAAGTGATGGGATGCAAAGGAGTATTTGAGGCTTTGTCCTATGAAAATTTCAGCTCTTTATATTTCAACGGCAATTGCAAGGAAACCCACCCAAAATAAAAATCACATCCTGTATTGGCATGTACTGAAGAAGGTTTTAATTTTTTTTGCTCGTATTTTTAACTGTTACAGGCCTGGCTAGGAAGTGAAAAGAAAGTATGTCGGCATCTAATGGCAGTTCAGGGAGTGAAGTATCTTGAGCAGGAGTGTACCTAGATGGAAAAGAAAAGCAAAATGTTGGGAAAGATAAGCTGGTGAGATGAGTGCAGTCCTTTACCTGTCCTGCCAAACAGATTGCTACTTGTACACATCTACTCTGATTCAAGTCCTGACTTTTTAACTTTTAAAATCACTTGACTGCCTTAAAGTCAGAAAGAGAAAAACAAATATCATATATTAATGCATATATGTGGAATCAGAAAAAATTGGTATAGATGATCTCATTTGCAAAGCAAAAATAGAGACACAGACATGGAGAACAAATGTATGGATACCAAGGGGGAAAGGGGGTGGGTGGGAGGAATTGGGAGATTGAGATTGACATATATACACTGTTGATACTATGTATAAAATAGATAACTAATGAACCTACTGTATAGCACAGGGAACTCTACTCAGTGCTCTGTGGTGACCTAAATGGGAAGGAAATCCAAAAATGAGGGGATATATGTATACGTATAGCTGATTCACTTTGCTGTACAGCAGAAACTAGCACATCATTGTAAAGCAACTATACTCCAATAAAAATTTTTTTTTAAGTACATTATCATCCTCTCTTAACAACAGCTTGAAAATAATGGGCTAGGTGGGGGACACTCCCTAGGGTAACCACCCCCACCCCCCTGTGTATAATCCCTTGTGCAATCCCCTCCCTTTGAGTGGGCGGTAAAACCTGCAAACTGCTTCTAACCAACAAAATATGACAAAGGTGATGAGATGTCACGCCCTCCTGTGATCTGTTATATAATAGGGCAAAGGTGAAGGGATTTTTCAGATGTAATTATGTGTCTAATTGACTTTTAACTAATCAAAGGGAGATTATCCTAGTTGGAACTGACCTAATAAGGTGAACCCTTTAAAAGAGAAGTTAGGCCTTCCCTTATATGGGAGATTCCAAGCAGCAGAGATTCTCTCTCCATTACAGCCTTTGAAGAAGCAAGCTGCCATGAATTCCACAGCCTCAGGGTACTAGATTCCATCAACAACCTGAATGAGCTTAGAAGCCTAGTTAAGCTTCAAGATGAGAATGCAGTCTGGCCGACCTTGACTGCAGCCTTGTGAGACCCTGAACAAAGGATACAGCTAAGCTCTGCCCAGCCTCCTGACCCATCAACATGGTGAGATAATGAATGTGTGGTGTTTTAATGGGCTAAGTTTGAAACTCTTTTATGCCGCAATAGAACAGTAATACAGGAGAACACATTTATTTTCCTCAGTTGTCTAAGGAAGTCCTAGGAGGAAATGTAGACCCAATGACAAATGTGATCAAGTGGAAAGAGTACTAAATGAGGCATGGAGGCCTGGTTCAAATCCTGGCTCAGCTTGATCTGGAGCAAGATACTCAACCCCTTTGAGCCTGTAAGGTCATCTGCCAAATGGAATTGATGTAACCTGCCTAGCTCTTCTCGCAAGGTTCTGAGGGAGGACTTTGAAAACTGCAAAATGCTGAGCTCATATTATATGGCACTTACCATGTTCCAAGTAGTATTCTAATTTTCCTGTGTGTATTAAATCACATAATCCTCAAACAACCCTATAAAGTAGATATTTTTTATGATCATTATCTCCATTTGATAGATGAAAGAAATGAGATGCATGGAGGTGAAAAATCTTGCCCGAGATCACACAACTGTTAGTAAGTAAGACCAAGCCTTTAAACCCAGGCAGTGCGGTTCCAGGTTCTTTCCTCTTAATTATTGCACTGTGTTGCCTCTTGTAGCTTTAATAAGTGCAGGAAATCCACTCCTTCTGAAGCAAGCTGAGCCTTGATACCAACATATTCTGAAAGAGATTCAAATCCTCAGATGAGAGTTATCCCTATAAGCCTCTGCTTTGATGCATTCTTCCAGATTTGTTATCTTGGTTTTTCTAATACAACCACATTTTTTTTTTCAAAAGAAATTCACCAGGAAGCAACAATCCTCTTTCTCTTCCATAAAGTGCATTGGCACCATCCACAGTGCTCAGTCCCACTTCTTCATACACATCACCACCTCCTTCTACTGTTTCCCATTATTACTTAGCTGAGACCATATGAACATCCGTTTACAACAAACACACTTAATTTCTCTTCAAATACAGATTTGCATAAAAACCAAGCATAAAGGGGACAGAAGCATTTTTTACTGAATTGCTTTTAGGTATACTGCATGATTTCCATTATGTCTACTGCCTGCTTTTGCAAATCTCTAGGCATGTAGAATCAATTCTTAATTTATCAGAAAAACACCAGAGCTAGAAAAAGCCTTGCTTAAAGGATCATATGGTACATTCCCATAATTTGGGAAGATTATCTTTTTACCTTTAAATCTTGCTGAAGTTAAAAAAAATATCTTACCTCCTTTAAAGGAACATTATAGTTCTGAAGCTAGTATTTAAAAGTTCTTCTTGAAGCAAACTGAAATCTCCTCTGCATCAATTTAAGCAAGCAAGGTTCTATTCAAGCTTCAGAAACAGCTAAAAAGACTTTCTAAACCATTCCCTGATACCCCTAGATTAAATTAGCACCTTAACCCTTCAGCATTCTGGGTGCACATACTTTTACTATGCTGCTTATATAATAATGCTGGTGTTTATTTATACATCTGCACCACCCCAACAGAGAGTCCTTGAGGGCAGGGGCAATGTTCTACTTATCTTTGTGTACCTCACACCTGGCAGAGTGACTAGCATATGTTAGAAAGTTGAAAGAAAAATTTGAATTAATGAATGACTAAATGAGGTAGATTTCATACTGTTCCATTTGTGAGCAAAGAACTGAGCAGCTTCCTATTCATAAAACCTTTCTTACAAAGACCAATATTAGCTCTCTCCTTTTGTCTCTTGCTCATTAAGCAAACTCAAATTCTTTCCTGTCCATAGGACATATTTTTCCAATCTGTAAGCCAAAGTTTCCTTGACTATCATCTCCATATCTATTTCAGTGGAATGATCAAGATCAGAATCATAGTGCTATATACATCAATAACGGTTTAAATGCACTTCCCATTTATATAATCAAGATCATAATCATTGCGTTACACACACTGATAACTGTATTTAAATGTACTTCCCTTTATGCAATTAGATTCCTTCCAAAAAGTTGGCTGTGAATTGAGTTATCACAAATCCATTTCTACATAAAATTCACCAGGGCAGCTTATTATTTGGAGAGTATCCAAATAATTTTAAAATTTAAAAAAGTTTTTTATTTTTTTAACATCTTTATTGGAGTATAATTGCTTTACAATGGTGTGTTAGTTTCTGCTTTATAACAAAGTGAATCAGTTATACATATACATATGTTCCCATATCTCTTCCCTCTTGCATCTCCCTCCCTCCCACCCTCCCTCTCCCACCCCTCTGGCTGGTCACAAAGCACCGAGCTGATCTCCCTGTGCTATGCGGCTGCTTCCCACTAGCTATCTATTTTGCATTTGGTAGTGTATATATGTCCATGCCACTCTCTCACTTTGTCACAGCTTACCCTTCCCCCTCCCCATATCCTCAAGTCCATTCTCTAGTAGGTCTGTGTCTTTATTCCTGTCTTACCACTAGGTTCTTCATGACCTTTTTTATTTTTCCCCTTAGATTCCATATATATGTGTTAGCATACTGTATTTGTTTTTCTCTTTCTGACTGACTTCACTCTGTATGACAGACTCTAACTCCATCCACCTCACTACAAATAACTCAATTTCGTTTCTTTTTATGGCTGAGTAATATTCCATTGAACATTCTTGCACTGTTGGTGGGAATGTAAATTGATACAGCCACTATGGAGAACAGTATGGAGGTTCCTTAAAAAACTAAAAATAGAACTACCATACAACCCAGCAATCCCACTACTGGGCATATACCCTGAGAACACCATAATTCAAAAAGAGTCATGTACCACAATGTTCATTGCAACTCTATTTACTATAACCAGGACATGGAAGCAACCTAAGTGTCCATCATCAGATGAATGGATAAAGAAGATGTGGCACATATATACAAAAAAAGTTTTTTTAATATGAGTAATCTTCCTCTAGTTATTTTTCCCAAAGAGGCAGTACAGTGTAGTGGGATTCACATTTGATTTGAAATCAAAAGAACTGAGTTTAAAACCGGATCTTTCTGTATTCCCTCAGGCATTTCACTTACATTTTTGGGGTCTGCTTTCTCTTCTGTTAAATGGGGATTATAATAATAAATAACTCACAGGACCATTTTAGGACCAAATACACTTATGATGTATGTGAAAGGGCTGTGTTCACTGTAAAACAAATATTTATGATAATTATAAGTAATAATAATAAATTTTATATGCAGTTTTCTTAAAGTTAGATTCCTCAATCTAATAGAAGAATCGCTTTGTACATTTAACATATGTTGATCTTTTTTCACCACGGCACTGTACTTCTTGTTCATATTTAGCGTGAGGTCAACTATAACTCTCAGAACTTTATCTGTGATGCTTGGGACTATCCAGTCTTTTTCAACTCTGTATTAATGAATTTGAGTTTTCACATCCCTGTGATAGCTCATCCTTTTATTTTTCGCTAGTGAGATACTTCTTTCTCTAATTTATCAAGGTAATTTTTAGTATTTCTCTCTGGCATCTATCAAAACACTCAGTAACAGGCACCCTAGAAATATATAGATCAGCCAACATTCTGCATATTCTTCCTCTATCTGGGAAGTAGATGGCTATGAGGGCTGTCTCTATAGTAGTGCCAAAGATACATGAATTGAGTGTACCTGAAACAGTATTTGGGTAGCTCTATTTTGGCAGATGGAAGAGGGAGCCATCCTTCTCTGCTAGTGAACATAGCACAACCTTCCCAGACACACATAGAGGGGCCAAAGAAGCACCCAGACATCTTTCAATAAGTGAGCCTTATTGGTAAATGAGCTTTTATCTGACTTTCATAAGCAGATGCTAAAAGGACCCACAATTGGAAAGCATACCAAGCCCTGGAATAATTCAAGAAAAAAGCTCAACAAACTACTTAGAGGAGGGTAGTGATCTGAGCTACAACCATTTATATATTATATAAAATGGGCTGTGTGTTGCAAAAAGGACAAAAATAATGGCTTTGGGGTTCATGGTCAGGGACTACTAAATAATAGCCCAGGATTTTAGCAGTGAGATTAAAGTGAAATGGATGGGTAAGCTTAGTTTTAAATAAATAAATGAGTGTCTATATTTAGTAGGCACTGCATCTAGGACTAGAGAGGGAGGGGGAAAAGTTAACATTTAAGAAGAGTCCAAATCGCTTGAGGTAAAGCTAACAAATATTGGTGAGGAAGAGGGAAGGAAAAAGAAACATCAAGTCTTAGTCGGTACATAATGGGTTCCATTTTGCCAGGATGTTGGTCTGCTTCCCCCTAGAAGAGTCTGCACAGAACTAACACTTGTTAAATGTATGACTTAACATTGAAAGAAAAAGGCATTCCAGAAAACCGGAGCTCCTAGAACCCAAAAAAGCACTCAGACTTAAAAATAACAAGTGTTCAATAAAAATCCCTACATATGAGGTGGAATATCAAAGATCCTAAGGTACAGAGATGTATTTGAGTATTGAGAACCCAAGTATAAAAAACAGAGAGTTAGAAACCATAAAATTGAGTCTAGGAATTGAATCAAAATTAATTGTTTCAAGACACTGTACTGGGCAAAATGGTAGTGGTGGTAATAAACAGATGAATAGGGCACACCCTTTGTCTTCAAATAGCCAAAAATCTATTTGGAATATTCATATAAAAATATCTAACTTTCGAAGGGAAAAAGGGTAGTGAAGATTCACTCTACTGTGTATTGAAACATACTCCCAAGCTATAATAATTTTTAAAATGTAGGTCTGATGTAAAAGCAAACAGACATGCCAATGAAAAGAAAAAGCAGCACATAAGTGTTTTGTTTTTGTTTTTATTTTTGCTTTTTTGGATATATACCCAGGAGTGGAATTGCTGGGTCATATGGTAGTTCTATTTATTAGGTTTTTGAGAAACCTCGATACTGTTTTCCACAGTGGCTGCACCAATTTACATTCCCACCAACAGTGTGTGAGGGGTCCCTTTTCTCCACATCCTTTCCAACAATTGTTATTTGTATTCTTTTTAATGATAACTATTCTGACAGGTGTGAGGTGATATCTCATCGTGGTTTTGATTTGCATTTCTCTATTAATTAGCAGTATTGAGCATCTTTTCATGTGCCTGTTGGCCATCTGCATTTCCACTTTGGAAAAATGTCTATTCAGTTCTTCTGCCTATTTTTTAATCAGGTTGTTTGTTTGTTCTGATGTTGAGTTCTATGAGCTTTTTATATATTTTGGATGTTAACCCCTTATCAGTGATATCATTTGCAAATAGTTTCTCCCATTCAGTAGGTTGTCTTTTTTGTTTTGTCGATGGTTTCCTTTGCTGTGCAAAAGGTTTAAAGTTTAATTAGTTTCCATTTGTTAATTTTTGCTTTTATTTCCTTTGTTTTGGGAGACAGATCCAAAAAAATATTGCTATGATTTATGTCAAAGAGTGTTCTGCTTATGTTTTCCTCTAGGAGTTATATGGTTTCCAGTCTTACATTTAGGTCTTTAATCCATTTTGAGTTTATGTTTGTATATGCTGTTAGAGAATGTTCTAATCTCATTCTTTTACATGTAGCTGTGCAGTTTTCCCAGTACCACTTATTGAAGAGACTGTCTTTTCTCCATTGTATATTTTTGCCTCCTTTATCATAGATTAATTGATCATAAGCACATGGGTTTACCTCTGGGCTCTCTATTCTGTTCCATGGATCTGTGTGTCTGTTTTTGTGCCAGTACCATACTGTTTTAATTACTGTAGCCTTGTAGTGTAATCTGAAGTCAGGAAGTGTGATTCCTCTGGTTCTGTTCTTCTTTCTCAAGATTGTTTTTGCTATTCTGGGTCTTTTGTATTTCCATACGGATTTTAAAATTACTTGTCCTAGTTCTGTGAAAAAAAAAAAAAATGCCATTGGTATTTTTATAGGGATTGTAATGAATTTGTAGATTGCCTTGGATAGTATGGTCATAAAACAAAAACACTAATTCAAAAAGATATATGCACCCCAATGTTCATAGCAGCATTATTTACAATTGCCGAGATATGGAAGCAATCTATGTATCCATCAGCAGATGAATGGATAAAGAAGATGTGGTGTATATATAAAATGGAATAAAACTCAGTCATAAAAAGGAATGGAATTTTGCCATTTGGAATAACATGGATGGACTTGGAGGGTATTATGCTAAGGGACATAAGTCAGACAAAGAAAGACAAATACTGTATGATCATTTACATGTAGAATCTAAAAAATACAAGAAACTAGGGAATATAACAAAAAAATAATCACAGATATACAGAACAAACTAGTGGTTACCAGTGAGGAGAGGGAAGAGGGGAAGGGCAATATAGGGGTAGGGAATTAAGAGGTACAAACTATTATGTATAAAATAAGCTACAAGGATATATTGTACAACACAGGGAATATAGCCAATATTTTATAATAACTATAAATAGAGTATAACCTTTAAAATTTGGAAATTACTATATTGTACACCTGTAACTTGTATAATACTGTACATCAACTATACTTCTATTTAAAAAAAAAGAAGCACACAGATTCAGACTCTAGAGCCGAGATACATAAGAATTAAATAAATAAATAAAGTACATCAAAACTTAGTTTAAAGGGAACTCCCTGGAGGTCCAGTGGTTAGGCCTTGGTGCTTTCACTGCTGGGGCCTGGGTTCAGTCCCTGGTTGGGGAACTAAGATCCCACAAGCCTCAGGGTGTGGCAAAAAAATTAGTTTAAAAAGTCCAGTGTTATTCTATAAAGACAGAATGTAAGTCATGTGAAAAAATTCTGTTTAAAACTTGCATCATACACCAACATAGCTGATTAAAGTGTTAAATGTTTTAAAACATTTTTAACTAGAAGAAAATATGTCAATTTTACCCTGTTTTCAGGATGAGGAAGAACTTACTGAGCTTAAGAAAAATCGAAGAAACCACAATGGAAAAGATTGAATAGATTTAACAACATTGAAAAATTTTAACTTCTCCATGAAAAGGGTTATGTAAAACAAACAAACTGCACTATTTAAAAATATTTTCCAAGGGCTAATAATCCTTAATATACAAAGGGCTCATTTGAATAAATAGGAACAACTACAGAAACCTTAATAAATTATTGGGCAGAGAACATTATCAGAAAATTTACAAAATAAGAGACATTAATGACTGGTAAATATGGAAAAACATCCAAATTCACTGATACTCAGACCAATATATAATAAAAAGACAGTATCTCTATCAAAATTCCAATGATATTCTTCAAAGAAATGGAAAAGCTGATCCTCAAATTCACATGGAATTGCAAAGGGCCTTGAATAGCCAAAACAGTCTTGAAAAAGAATGTTGGAGGGCTTACATCTCCTAACTTTGAAACTTACTATAAAGCTACAACAACTAAAACAGTATATTACTAGCATAAGGGCCAGCATGTATAACAATGGGATAGAACACAGAGCCCAGTAATAAACTTACATATATGGTCAACTAATTTTTGACAAGAGTGCCAAGACCATTCAATGGGGAAAGGACAGTCTTTTCAACAAATGGTGCTGGAAAAACTGTATATACACATACAAAAGAATGAATTTGGACACTTACCTTACACCATATACAAAAATTAACTCAAAGTGAATCAAAAATGTAAACTTAAGAGCTAGAACTATAAAAATCCTAGAAGAAAACATTGGGGAAAATCCTCATGACATTGGAGTGGCAAAAATTTCATAGATGTGACACCAATAGCACAGGCAACAAAAGAAAAAAATAGATATACTGACTTCATCAAAATCAAGAACTTTCATGCATCAAAGAAACTATAAAGAAAGCAAAAAGACAATCTAAAGAATGAGAAAAATATTTGCAAATCATATATCTGATAAGGTACTAATATCCAGAATATACAAGGAATACCTAAAACTCAAAAACAAAAACAAAACAAGCCAATTCCAAAATTCATAAAGGATATGAATTGACATTTCTCCAAAGAAGATATATACAAATGGCCAATGAGTACATTAGAAAGGTGCTCAAAATCATCAGTCTTTAGGGGAATGCAAATCAAAACCACAATGAGATACCACTTCACAGCTACTAGGATAGCTTTATTTTCTAAAAAAAGAAAGAAAGAAAAATAACAAGTGTTGGTGAGAATGTGGAAAAATTGAAACTCTCACACATTACTGATGAGAATGTAACGTGATGCAGTCACTATGGAAAACAATTTGGCAGTTTGTCAGAGTTAAACATAGAATTACCATAAGATCCCAAAATTCCACTTCCAAGTGTATAATCAAAAGAATTAAGAGTAGGGACTTGAATAGATATTTGTATACCAACATTCATAACAATATTATTCACAATAGCCAAAAGTTGGAAAAAAACCAAGTGTCCATTGACAGATTACTCAGAATGTGGCATATACATACAATGGAATACTAATTAGCCATAAAAAACAATGGAATTTTGATATATGCTACAACATAGATGGACTTTGCAAACATTATGCTAAGTGAAATAAGCCAGACACAGTAAGACAAATATTACGTGATTCCACTTATATGAGGTACCTAGAATAGGCAAATTCATGGAGATAAAAAGTAGATAAAAGTTACCAAGAGCTGAGGGGGAGGGAGACATGGAAGTTATTTTTTAATGGGCAGAGTTTATGTTGGGGTTGATAAAAAAATGGAGGGGGGATATAGTGGTGTTGGTTACACAACATTGTGAATACGTTTAATGCCACTAACTTTTACACTTACGAATGTACAAATGACAAATATTACACATATTTTACTACAATAAAAAAGACAATGATCTTTTTAATTTTTTTTATCAACCCCAATTTTTTATCAACCCCAATATAAACTCTGCCCATTAAAAAATAACTTCCATGTCTCCCTCCCCCTCAGCTCCTGGTAACTTTTATCTACTTTTTATCTCTATGAATTTGCCTATTCTAGGTACCTCACCATTTTCCCAAATCAATGTATATGCAGGTCAGGGCTGTGCCCAGGAGTTCATAAACAATCTTATGGATTGTCTTTCCTGAGCTCCTCTCACTCTGCAAAGATTAAAAACAGTGGAAATATCTAGTGTTGAGAATAGTGATGGAGAAAAGGTATTCTCATACATTGTTTTATAGGAATGTAAACTGGTAAAATCCTTAAGAAAGGCAATTTGGGGATAGATGGAGAGAGATAGAGATAGAGGTAAAGATAGAGACAGAAAGAGAGAAATATATATCTTCCACATTTCCTACAAAGAAATAAGAAAATATAATTATGCTAACAGTGTTTATTACTTAATAGTAGGACAATAGGTTGTTATTATTTAAGTTGGATACTTTATTATACACTTCAAATTTTATATAATGAATGCTTATTGTCTGTATAATTATAAAAATATTCTAACATAGGAACAGGAAAAAAATACAATTGACAATATAAATCATTTTTAAATGCCAGATGATTGAAAGAGACAATAAATGCCTTAGAAAGTCAGGTTTTCTGGCCAGGGAAACCTTCTCAAAAGAGCTGGGTTATAACAGATTCTGATAAACTGAGAGACTGGCTAAAGACATCCTAGGTTGGCAGAATAGAAGTGAGAATACAAAAGGTAATTCCAGCCTGGCTAGAGTATACATAGGGCTAAAGTCAGAGACTGGCAGCCCTCAGCCATGTGTTCTTTTGACAAAACTGGTTTTTTTTAAGTGGTCTCCAATATCTAAAAATGCAAAGATTTCATATAAAAATCTGAGTTTCTGGCTTTTCTTGACAAAATGAAAAATCTGGCAACAGCAGGCTTGCAAGTTCCACATAGCAATAATCAGCTTAGCCACGAATTATACACTGTAGGTGGAAAATTTGCTTCCCAGTTTGCCACAGTGCTCACTCAGCTAGACCCACTAATTGGCGTTACCTGCCTGATGCCTATGATCATTTGATTTTGCAAATCCTCTCACAGGAAATCAGTAAGAGAAAAGAAAGCTTAGCCTTAGACTATAGATGGCCCTAAATGTTAGATTATGGAATTTGGATCTGATTCAATAGACAGCAGATAGCTCTTGAAGGTTTTTGAGTGGATGAGTAACAATAATATTAAGAGCTGAATATGGTAAAATTTAAACAGCATATAGCTTGCACAATGAATTTGAGGTTGAAAGAAAAAGAAATTTTTGTAACAGCCTCAGTGTGAAGAGAGAAGATCTCTGAAAAGTGGTGTTAAGGGTGAAAAAAAGAAGGGTTAAAACACAAGAGTGAAGAATTGATAAAATGTGGTGACTGAATCTTCATGTGGCACATGAGGGGAAAGGTCAAAACTAATAGAGGAAGAAGGCTCAGGGAGAAGAAAGGCAAAGATAAGCCTGGGTGAGGAAGAAAATGATGGTGTTATTACAGAAGTAGGAAATTTAATAGGCAGAGTGAATCTAGGAATATACAGTAAATTCATGTAAACCTTTGTGCAGGTTTGTACATCTGTTTTTCCTATTAAAATGCAGGGCCATGTTTTATTTTTCCGTCAATCTTCAGCACCTAGCACAGGGTCTGGAATTTAAAAAACAAAAAACAAAAAAACACATCCACTAAATGCTACTTGAATCCAATATAATTTAAAGTACTATCGCAAGATAAACAAGTAATAATGTTAAGGATGATAGTCTAGAGCTCAAGAAAGAGGTTAGAAGCAGAACTATAAATCTGGGAGTCATCCACATGAATAAGAGAATAGAAGATATAAAAAAGGGATAAGGTCACTTAGTGGAAATTGAGATGAAAAACAGAGCACAGGGAAGTAAAATTCAGAGAACAGCTACACTGAAGAGATGGAAAGAAATTAGGGAGGAAAACAAAAGAGAAAAATTGAGCAACGTTAAGAAGAGGCTCGGGATGATAGAAATCTGATGGAGAAAAGACTTCTAAGATGGAGTAGTTGGGCATATCACCATGGATAAATTAGACAAACATAATGTAGAAGCAAGTTATAGAAGTTTGATTCCATTTATATAAAGATTAAAGAAAAACAGATAAAACTAGCAATATATTTATGTAAAGATGTGTGTATAAGCTTCCCATATATGTGGTAAAATGATTTTTCTTTAAAAAAAGCAAGCAGATGATTAACACAAAATTCAAATTAGTTGTTATTTGGTGGATGAGGATGGAGGAGGATGTAGGGAAGAGGAATACAAGGTAGGCAAATGTTCTATGTCTTAATATAGAGATTACATGGATATTTGTTATGTTATTAGTGAAACTGTACATATTTTAATAGAGAGAAAAGAAGCTTGGTAGCATTTCCAAATCCACAAATATATCCTATGGATATATTACACAAACAATCAAATGCAAATACATTTGCTTCCATAAATATGTTCACTGCAACACTGTGATAACAATAATCTGGATGCAACCAAAATGTCTATCAATAGGAAACCAATTAAATAAGCTATAATTCATTCTTACAACGGAAGACTACTCAGTCATTTTTTAAATGAGGTAAATCTGTATATACCAATATAGAATGGACTACGAGACTTATTTTTAAGTGGAGAAAGTAATCACATAACAGATTATACATAATATGACCCTGTTTGTATTAAAAGGTGTTTGATTATGCACAGAAAATTTCTGGAAGGATATACAATAAACTGTTGCAGTCATTACTTCCTGGGATTAGAAATGAGGAATCCAGAATAGGGTTGGAAAACTTTTACTTTTTACTTTACACCTTTCGAAATAACCCACCAAGGAAGGTTGTTTTTGTTTTTCACTTCCCTCATTTCTTTTTTTTTTCATATAGTTTATTTTATTTTATTTTATTGTTATTTTTTTGGATGACAAAGCTGCAGAAGGAGTGAGGAAGAGAAGAAAGACTGGGACAAGCCACTAAATTTGACGATTTCAAAGTCACTAGGAGACTTTACTAGAATAGGTTTTTAGAATGGTGGGAACAGAAGATAGACTGAAGATAAAGAAAATCTCAGTAACAAGAGTATGTTACTCTTGAAAAATCTGATGATAAAAAGAGAAAGAAACAGAATGGTTGCTAGTAAGAATGACAAAGATAAATTAGGGGTTCGGTTAGGCCAGGTTTTTTATTATTGTGATTTTAAAGGGCTTGTAGAGCTGAGCTTGTTTGTAGGTAAAGGGGAAAAAGTCAGTGGAGAGAAAGAGTTGTTGATGAAGGTAAAGGTGAGTGCTTTAAAAGGCTCAGAACAAAGTCAAAACTAGGGAGGAAATAACCTGAAGCATTCTAAGGGAGCAGCTGAAAGAAGACAATGATGGACAGGCTCTCCCTTGAGAGGAATACTGAGAGAGAATGAACTCGAAGAACCCCGGGGAGGGACAGCTGACATCTGGGGCAGCAGACTATCAAATAGGATGAGCACAGAAAAGCACTCTCTTGACATGGACAAAAGAGGGATTTTTTTTTAAGTGTAGGGAAGAAGTTTCATGAGGAAGAAAAGTCAAAAGTGAACTCTAAAAACTCAAGGAGATAACTAGAGAAAAGGAAATCTAGGTACAGAAACTCAAAAGTATGTCATTGATCTTGGAGGTAAAGAAGAAAGGAGAAATACCTATATCTACAAATGACACTTCATTTAGAGGATGAGATAGGGAGCAGAGAATCAATGGCACACCAGGTTAGATTCCATAATATATTTTATTATTATTATTATTATTATTATTATTATTATTATACTTTGGAGAGAAACATGCACACATAAATAACTTTCCACAAAGTTTTCTTCAAGACTTCGAACATTTTCATTCTGTACTGCTTCTACTTTCCTCAAGGCACTTTGAAGTTTGCCCTGTGCACGTCCCTGTAGTCTGGTTGACTGGGAGGCTTTGGCTTCAGGTGCAAGGAACTCTAAGCTCATAAGGGAGCAAGCTCTATTTAAATGAAGCGCTCCATATTTTCCCTGCCTTGTCCAAAAGACTAGGGGAAGATAAACCCAAATGTACCATTCTTATAGAAAATATCTCCCCCTTGGCCTCTCAAGACAAGCCTCTACTGAAAACTGTGTCGAGGCTACCCTCCCTGGCCTCTGCTTCTTGGATTCAAGATTTATTTTCAAATAACAGTTTTTACCTCTTTGACCTGTTTTTCAACAAAGTGAATCTTTTTTTTTTCCATTTTCACACGCAGGGGCTTTATTTTCATGATAGACTGAGTTTCTTCACAGTGTCAAGCACGGCATGATCCTTGAAAAAGTCTAATGTGACATGACAGACAGACAGCACAGCCAGAAAAAGCCAAAAAGAAAATCTCAAAGTGACCTTTCTTAAAACACAGACAGAAAAACACATAACTATTTCCTTAAACCTAAAGAATTTCATGAGATGAAAGAGGCTAATAGGCTTTGTAAGGTAAAACTAGTCTACTGAAAAACAAAAGGACCCTGATGAGCCCATATACATTTTAATGATAGATACAAACAAAATCCACTTTATTTAGACACTAAAAAGGTTGATTACAGGAAGTAAAGTGTATAATTAGTCCAAAATGATGTGAAGTATATTTGGATACCATGCATACCATGTGGGCTATATTCCTTCTGTCAAGAATAAATAGACTGAGGGAAGGCAGGTCCAACTAGTCAGTACCAGAAGAAACTGCCTATGCTACAAAATAGGTAGTATACCATAAAATTCTGAAGCAAGAGCCCCCAACTCTATTTCAATTAGTATGACCTCCTGGCATTTTGAGTTTTCTATGGTGAAGATAGTTCTTTGGTTAGGTCTTATAAAGAGGTCACTGGGATTGGGAATGTGCCAACTTCCAAGCTGCATAGCCTTTAAGCATTGTCAATTAAGAATAGATAAGTAGAAAGAAACAAGTCAAACATCAGTATGAGCCAATACACATTATTCACAGATTCCATATTTTCACATTTGCCCACTCACTGAAATTTATTTGTAAACTAAAATCAATATTCACAGAGCTTTTGCAGTCATTTGCAGACATGTACATGCACAGAGCAGTGAAAAGTTCGAGTCTCCCATAAACTGTTCCCTGCTGAGGTTGAACAAGGTGACATCCTGCCTTCTTGTTTCAGATCTCATACTGTAAAGAATCCCATGGTATATTTAATGCCACATTTTTCACTTCTTTTTAGTAATTTCACTTTTTTTTATATGGCCCCCAAACATAGTCCCATGGTGCTGTCTAGTGTGCCTAAGCTTAAGAAGGCTGTGGTGTGCCTTATGCGAAAAAAAAAAATGTGTCCTATAAGCTTTGTTCATGTATGAGTTATAGTGCTATTGGCCACTAGTTCAATGTTAATAAATAAACAATATATATTAAATAAGGTGTTTTTAAATAGAAATACATATAAAACAAGGTTATATGTTGGTCTGTTGACAAAAATGTTGTGACCAGAGGCTCACAGGCACTTAACCCTGTATTTTCCTTAGAGGCAATGATTGAATATTCATTAATTCAGTGTTTTCATTGAAGAGCAAAACTCTCATATGACTGTATTTTCCCAAATTCTGATCCTGTCCAAGAAACACATTAGGGAGGAAGGTGGCTATAAGAGTCAGGAATCCAGCATCACTCATTTTCTTATTGGTATGGTAAATGAGAATGCTAGTTTTAAGAACATATTGTGAAACATTAATAATAAGGAAAATAGGTAAGAGATGATTAAAGAATGAAAAAATGCTTAGGTCAGTGCTTGACACATAACATTTGAATATGAATGTAAGAACCTACTAATTTCACTACAAAACTCATTAGAAATAAATAACTGAAAAATCGTTGGAGTCTACATAGGGCTGCAATAGTTTATATCTCCACCAGCAAGAATAGGAAGACCTTGTGATGAAAGGATCATAGGATAAAGTCCTTAGAAAAGAATTGATTTAGTATTGTAGCTAAATTAGCTCTATACACAAACAAGCAAAGCTGAAAATCAAGATTCAAAATGATCAAACTGATTCCATGTAACCTAACTGTATGGAAGAAAAAATTCCAAGACTATTTAAAGGAGTAAAACAAAGCCCAGCACTCCACAATATAAAATTCACAAGATCTGGCAAACTAGTGTTACAATCAAAACTCACTAAGCTTACAAAGAAACAGAGAAATATGACCCATGACCAGGAGAAAAAAAGGTTAATCAATAGAAGCACACCCAGAATTGACAGAAAATGATGGTATTGGCAGACAAAGATGTTTAAATTTATAGTCCATATTTTCAAGATGGTATAGGAAACCATGAACATAAAAAAGAGAATGGAAAGTATAAAAAAGACCAAATGATATGTTTTTAGAAATGAAAAAGGCAGTAGACTGAATTATACAGATTAGACACTGCAGAAGAAAAGATAAGTGAACCTGAAGACATAGTAATAGAAACTATACAAAATAAAGGACAAAGAGCAAGAAGACTAAGAAAATAAACAGAGCATCAGTGATTTATGTAACAAAATCAAGTAGTATAACATATGTGTAATTGGAGTTCCAGAAAAATGAGGGGGGTTAGAAAATATTTGAAGAAGCAATGTTCAAAATATTTCCAAATTTTATTAAAATCATAACTGCAAAGAACCAAGAAGTTTAAAAATCCCAAACAGAAGAAACATAAAGAAAACCATACTGAGGCCCATCATAATCAAATTTCTGAAAACTAGTGATAATTTTTTTTTTTAAACATCTTTATTGAAGTATAATTGCCTTACAATGGTGTGTTAGCTTCTGCTTTATAACAAAGTGAATCAGTTATACATATACAATATGTTCCCATTTCTCTTCCCTCTTGCATCTCCCTCCCTCCCACCCTCCCCATCCCACCCCTCTAGGTGGTCACAAAGCACCGAGCTGATCTCCCTGTGCTATGCGGCTGCTTCCCACTAGTTAGCTATTTTACATTTGGTAGTGTATATATGTCCATGACACTCTCTTACCCTGTCACTTCTCACCCCACCCCCTCCCCATATCCTCAAGTCCATTCTCTAGTAGGTCTGTGTCTTTATTCCCGTCTTGCCACTAGGTTCTTCATGGCCTTTTTTTTTTTTTTTTTTTTTCCTTAGATTCCGTATATATGTGTTAGCATACTGTATTTGTTTTTCTCTTTCTGACTTACTTCACTCTGTATGACAGACTCTAACTCCATCCACCTCATTACAAATACCTCCATTTCATTTCTTTTTATGGCTGAGTAATATTCCATTGTATATATGTGCCACATCTTCTTTATCCATTCATCTGTCGATGGACATTTAGGTTGCTTCCATGTCCTGACTATTGTAAATAGAGCTGCAATGAACATTTTGGTACATGACTCTTTTTGACCTATGGTTTTCTCAGGGTATATGCCCAGTATTGGGATTGCTGGGTCGTATGGTAGTTCTATTTGTAGTTTTTTCAGGAACCTCCATACTGTTCTCCATAGTGGCTGTATCAATTTACATTCCCACCAACAGTGCAAGAGTGTTCCCTTTCCTCCACACCCTCTCCAGCATTTATTGTTTCTAGATTTTTTGATGATGGCCATTCTGACCGGTGTGAGATGACACCTCATTGTAGTTTTGATTTGCATTTCTCTAATGATTAATGATGTTGAGCATTCTTTCATGTGTCTGTAGGCCATCTGTATATCTTCTTTGGAGAAATGTCTATTTAGGTCTTCTGCCCATTTTTGGATTGGGTTGTTGGTTTTTTTGTTATTGAGCTGCATGAGCTGCTTGTAAATCTTGGAGATTAATCCTTTGTCAGTTGCTTCATTTGCAAATATTTTCTCCCATTCTGAGGGTTGTCTTTTGGTCTTGTTTATGGTTTCCTTTGCTGTGCAAAAGCTTTGAAGTTTCATTAGGTCCCATTTGTTTATTTGTGTTCTTATTTCCATTTCTCTGGGAGCTGGGTCAAAAAGAATCTTGCTGTGATGTATGTCATAGAGTGTTCTGCCTATGTTTTCCTCTAAGACTTTGATAGTGTCTGCCCTTACACTTAGGTCTTTAATCCATTTTGAGTTTATTTTTGTGCATGGTGTCAGGCAGTGTTCTAATTTCATACTTTTACATGTACCTGTCCAATTTTCCCAGCACCACTTATTGAAGAGGCTGTCTTTTCTCCACTGTATATTCTTGCCTCCTTTATCAAAGATAAGGTGACCATATGTGTGTGGGTTTATCTCTGGGCTTTCTATCCTGTTCCATTGATCTATATTTCTGTTTTTGTGCCAGTACCAAACTGTCTTGATTACTGAAGCTTTGTAATATAGTCTGAGGTCAGGAAGCCTGATTCCCCCAGCTCCATTTTTCGTTCTCAAGATTGCTTTGGCTATTCGGGGTCTTTTGTGTTTCCATACAAATTGTGAAATTTTTTGTTCTAGTTCTGTGAAAAATGCCAGTGGTAGTTTGATAGGGATTGCATTGAATCTGTAGATTGCTTTGGGTAGTAGAGTCATTTTCACAATGTTGATTCTTCCAATCCAGGAACATGGTATATCTCTCCATCTATTTGTATCATCTTTAATTTCTTTCATCAGTGTCTTATAATTTTCTGCATACAGGTCTTTTGTCTCCTTAGGTAGGTTTATTCCTAGATATTTTATTCTTTTTGTTGCAATGGTAAACGGGAGTGTTTTCTTAATTTCACTTTCAGATTTTTCGTCATTAGTGTATAGAAATGCAAGAGATTTCTGTGCATTAATTTTGTATCCTGCTACTTTACCAAATTCATTGATTAGCTCTAGGAGTTTTCTGGTAGCATCTTTAGGATTCTCTATGTATAGTATCATGTCATCTGCAAATAGTGACAGCTTTACTTCTTCTTTTCCGATTTGGATTCCTTTTATTTCTTTGTCTTCTCTGATTGCTGTGGCTAACACTTCCAAAACTATGTTGAATAATAGTGGTGAGAGTGGGCAACCTTGTCTTGTTCCTGATCTTAGTGGAAATGGTTTCAGTTTTTCACCATTGAGGACAATGTTGGCTGTGGGTTTGTCATATATGGCCTTTATTATGTTCAGGAAAGTTCCCTCTATGCCTACTTTCTGCAGGGCTTTTATCATAAATGGGTGTTGAATTTTGTCGAAAGCTTTCTCTGCATCTATTGAGATGATCATATGGTTTTTCTCCTTCAATTTGTTAATATGGTGTATCACACTGATTGATTTGCGTATATTGAAGAATCCTTGCATTCCTGGGATACACCCCACTTGATCATGGTGTCTGATCCTTTTAATGTGCTGTTGGATTCTGTTTGCTAGTATTTTGTTGAGGATTTTTGCATCTATATTCATCAGTGATATTGGCCTGTAGTTTTCTTTCTTTGTGACATCTTTGTCTGGTTTTGGTATCAGGGTGATGGTGGTCTCGTAGAATGAGTTGGGGAGTGTTCCTCCCTCTGCAATATTTTGGAAGAGTTTGAGAAGGATAGGTGTTAGCTCTTCTCTAAATGTTTGATAGAATTCACCAGTGAAGCCATCTGGTCCTGGGCTTTTGTTTGTTGGAAGGTTTTTAATCACAGTTTCAATTTCAGTGCTTGTGATTGGTCTGTTCATATTTTCTATTTCTTCCTGGTTCAGTCTTGGCAGTTTGTGCATTTCTAAGAATCTGTCCATTTCTTCCAGGTTGTCCATTTTATTGGCATAGAGTTGCTTGTAGTAATCTCTCATGATCTTTTGTATTTCTGCAGTGTCAGTGGTTACTTCTCCTTTTTCATTTCTAATTCTATTGATCTGAGTCTTCTCCCTTTTTCTCTTGATGAGTCTGGCTAATGGTTTATCAATTTTGTTTATCTTCTCAAAGAACCAGCTTTTAGTTTCATTGATTTTTGCTATTGTTTCCTTCATTTCTTTTTCATTTATTTCTGACCTGATCTTTATGATTTCTTTCCTTCTGCTGGCTTTGGGGTTTTTTTGTTCTTCTTTCTCTAATTGCTTCAGGTGCAAGGTTAGGTTGTTTATTCGAGATGTTTCCTGTTTCTTGAGGTAGGCTTGTATTGCTATAAACTTCCCTCTTAGCACTGCTTTTGCTGCGTCCCATAGGTTTTGGGTCGTCGTATCTCCATTGTCATTTGTTTCTAGGTGTTTTTTGATTTCCCCTTTGATTTCTTCAGTAATCACTTCGTTATTAAGTAGTGTATTGTGTAGCCTCCATGTGTTTGTATTTTTTACAGATCTTTTCCTGTAATTGATATCTAGTCTCATAGCGTTGTGGTCGGAAAAGATACTTGATATGATTTCAATTTTCTTAAATTTACCAAGGCTTGATTTATGACCCAAGATATGATCTATCCTGGAGAATGTTCCATGAGCACTTGAGAAAAATGTGTATTCTGTTGTTTTTGGGTAGAATGTCCTATAAATATCAATTAAGTCCATCTTGTTTAATGTATCATTTAAAGCTTGTGTTTCCTTATTTATTTTCATTTTGGATGGTCTGTCCATTGGTGAAAGTGGGGTGTTAAAGTCCCCTACTATGATTGTGTTGCTGTCGATTTCCCCTTTTATGGCTGTTAGTATTTGCCTTATGTATTGAGGTGCTCCTATGTTGGGTGCATAAATATTTACAATTGTTATAGCTTCCTCTTGGATCGATCCCTTGATCATTATATAGTGTCCTTCTTTGTCTCTTGTAATAGTCTTTATTTTAAAGTCTATTTTGTCTGATATGAGAATTGCTACTCCAGCTTTCTTTTGATTTCCAATTGCATGGAACATCTTTTTCCATCCCCTCACTTTCAGTCTGTATGTGTCTCTAGGTCTGAAGTGGGTCTCTTGTAGACAGCATATATATGGGTCTTGTTTTTGTATCCATTCAGCCAGCCTGTGTCTTTTGGTGGGAGCATTTAATCCATTTACATTCAAGGTAATTATCGATATGTATGTTCCTATTCCCATTTTCTTAAATGTTTTGGGTTTGTTATTGTAGGTGTTTTCCTTCTCTTGTGTTTCTTGCCTAGAGAAGTTCCTTTATCATTTGTTGTAAAGCTGGTTTGGTGGTGCTGAACTCTCTCAGCTTTTGCTTGTCTGTAAACGTTTTAATTTCTCCATCGAATCTGAATGAGATCCTTGCTGGGTAGAGTAATCTTGGCTGTAGGTTTTTCTCCTTCATCACTTTAAGTATATCCTGCCAGTCCCTTCTGGCTTGCAGAGTTTCTGCTGAAAGATCAGATGTTAACCTTATGGGGATTCCCTTGTGTGTTATTTGTTTTTTTTCCCTTGCTGCCTTTAATATGTTTTCCTTATATTTAATTTTTGACAGTTTGATTAATATGTGTCTTGGCGTGTTTCTCCTTGGGTTTATCCTGTATGGGACTCTCTGTGCTTCCAGGACTTGATTAACTATTTCCTTTCCCATATTAGGGAAGTTTTCAACTATAATCTCTTCAGATATTTTCTCAGTCCCTTTCTTTTTCTCTTCTTCTTCTGGGACCCCTATAATTCGAATGTTGGTGTGTTTAATGTTGTCCCAGAGGTCTCTGAGACTGTCCTCAGTTCTTTTCATTCTTTTTTCTTTATCCTGCTCTGTAGTAGTTATTTCCACCATTTTATCTTCCAGGTCACTTATCCTTTCTTCTGCCTCAGTTATTCTGCTATTGATCCCATCTAGAGTATTTTTAATTTCATTTATTGTGTTTTTCATCATTGCTTGGTTCCTCTTTATTTCTTCTACGTCCTTGTTAAATGTTTCTTGCATTTTGTCTATTCTATTTCCAAGATTTTGGATCATCCTTACTATCATTATTCTGAATTCTTTTTCAGGTAGACTACCTATTTCCTCTTCATTTGTTAAGTCTGGTGTGTTTTGACCCTGCTCCTTCATCTGCTGTGTGTTTTTCTGTCGTCTCATTTTGCTTATCTTACTGTGTTTGGGGTCTCCTTTTCACAGACTGCAGGTTTGTAGTTCCCGTTGTTTTTGGTATCTGTCCCCAGTGGCTAAGGTTGGTTCAGTGGGTTGTGTAGGCTTCCTGGTGTAGGGAACTAGTGCCTGAGCTCTGGTGGATGAGGCTGGATCTTGTCTTTCTGGTGGGCACGTCCACGTCTGGTGGTGTATTTTGGGGTGTCTGTGGCCTTATTATGATTTTAGGCAGCCTCTCTGCTAATGGACGGGGCTGTGTTCCTGTCTTGCTAGTTGTTTGGCATAGGGTGTTCAGCACTGTAGCTTGCTGGTCATTGAGTGATGCTGGGTCTTGATGTTGAGATGGAGATCTCTGAGAGATTTTTACCGTTTGGTATTACGTGGAGCTGGGAGGTCTCTTGTGGACCAGTGTCCTGAAGTTGGCTCTCCCACCTCAGAGGCACGGCCCTGATGCCTGGCTGGAGCACCAAGAGCCTTTCGTCCACACGACTTTTTGGAGGTCGGACGTTTTCTGCCAGCGTTCAGTGGGTGTTCTGTAGGAGCCGTTCCACGTGTAGATGTATTTCTACTGTATCTGTGGGAAGGAAGGTGATCTCCGTGTCTTACTCTTCCGCCATCTTCTCTCCTCAAGTGATAATTTTTAAAAACCTCATAGAAAATCCAGAGAAAACACACACACACACACACACACACACACACACACACACAAAACCAAGATAAGAATGACATCACTCTTCTAGTCAGAAACCATAAAAGACAGAAAATAATGGAGAGACATTATCAAAGCACTAGAAGAAAACAAACAAACAAACACAAAGCGTCAACCTAGATTTCTATACCCAGAGAAAACAGGTTTAAAAAAAGGTCAAATGATGACTTTTTCAGACAAACAAAAGTTGGAAAAATCCATCATCACTAAATTTCACTACAAAACATGTTATAGAAACTTCTTCAGCCAGCTGAAATTATACCAGATAGAAATTTGTATCCACCTAAAGAATGAAGAATGAAATGGTAATATAGGTAAATAAAAAATATATTTTATCATTATAAATCTCCCTATTAGATAATTGACTGTATAAAGAAAAAATGGCAATATATTGTGGGTGTGATAACATAAATAAAAGAAAAATGTATAAGACAATAGCATAAAGTATGAGAGGGAAATAGAAGTATACCCTTGTAGATTCTAATACAATACATAAAATGATATAATATTATTTTAAGATAGACTGTGATAATATAAATTGCATATTTTAAACACTAGAGAAATTACTAAAAAAAAAAGCAAAGCTGTATAACTTTTTTTTTAAAGTGTAAATAAGGTGGATTTTTTTAAAAATACATAATCCAAAAGAGGCAGGAGGAGGACAAATGGAATAAAGAAGAGAAGGGCAAGTAGAAGGAAAATAGGAAGATGATAGGTTTAAGTGAAATTTCACTGATAATTATATTACATTCAAATGGTCTAAACACTCCAAATAAAAGACAGATATCCAGATTGGATAATTAAGCAAGACCTGACCACATGGAGGAACTCAATATAAAGAAATAGTTATATTAATGGTAAAACATACAATGATGTACCATGCAAACACAAATCAAACTGAAGCTTCAGTAGCTGTATTAATAAAAGACAAATTAGATTTCAGAAGAATATCACTAGGATATAAAAGAGGGGCATTTTATAATGATAAAAGTATTGATTCATCAAGAAGATATAATAGTCCTTAAATGTGTATGTATCTAATTACAGTGATTTAAAATAAATGAAGCAAAAACAAATAGAACTGAAAGAAAAGAGATAAAATAACATTTTCAACTGGATATTTCAATACTCTTATCTCCATTATCAATAGAAAAAGTAGACAGAAAATCAATAAGGATATAGGTGGCTTGAACAATACTATCAACCAAATTGACCTAATGGATAGTTATAAAATATTGCACCAAACAATAGAAAAATACATATTCTTTTCAAATGCACATGGAATATTCACAAAATAGACCATATTCTGAGCCATAAAACAAGTCTAAGTAAATTTAAGAGTATGAAATCATACAAAATGTGTCCTCTGACAGCAGTGTAATTAAGAAATCAATAACAAAGATTTTCTGAAAAGTCTTTAAAAATTAAATATATTTGTAAGTAATCCATGGGTCAAGGAAGAAGTCAGAAAGAAACTATGTTATTTTTAACTGAATAAAATTAAAAATACAACATATCAAAATTTGTGAGATGCAGCTAAAGTAGTACTTAGAAAAAAGTTTTATACCATTAAATACTTATATTAGAAAAGAAAATCTCTAATCAGTTAATCTAAGCTTCCTAAGAAACCAGAAAAGGAAGAGTAGTTAAACTAAATAAGAGTAAGAAAATAATAAAGAGAAGAAATGAATGAATGAGAAGACAAAAAATAACAGAGAAAAATCAATTCTACCAAAAGTTGATTTCTTGAAAGAATCAATAAAAGTGATCAAATGCTACCTAGACTCAGCAAGGAAAAGAAGAGGGAAGACACAAATTACCATTATCAGAAACAAAGGACGAGACATCACAGCAAATCCTTCAGATATTTAAAGGGATCATAAGTACCTCATTCCAGGTAATATGAGATAAGCACACTCCACCATTTTCACCATCTGAACATAACTATAAACCTGAACAGAATTCATGGACCAGCTATATAAGGACTCAGAAAATTAAGTAACAGCAGGTAGATTGAAGGAGAATTTAAAGTAAAATTAAACCAGTGGTGTTTTTGCCAGTTTACCAATTTCACCAATTTACCATTTTTTTTTCTTCGATATCTCCCAGTTTCAACTCAGTGAAGCCTGAAATCCAGCACTGAGCACTGTGGTGCAAACAGAGAGGCATCAAGGAGAAGCCTGGCTCAAGGAGCAGGAAAGGTAATAAGTAAAGCTCAAAGAGAGTAGAGAAAATCTCCAGGTATTTTTCTATCCTTTTTCTCTGTTCTCTCCCATCCCAGCTTCCAGGCAGTCCTGTAGTGACAGCAGCAAGATTTATAGCAGCCAGCAAGATGAGAGAGCAGAAATCAAAATTCAGAGACAGGAAACTTTCTCTCCATTGGTGGGGGAGAGTTATGAATTCAGAAGGTTGAGACCAAACCCCAATGCTATGTTTTCTCTTCTCTCTGTCCTCCTACAGCTTATCCCCAGAGACAGTGTAACTGTAGGAGGTTTCTGGCTGGAAAAATTTTAAAAGGAACACCAAGGAACCAGCAAGAATCAAGGACATAGTAGAGCGGGAGGAGCTCAGGAAAGACAACACACAAAATTGTTTATGAACTCCTGGGCACGGCCCTGACCTGCATATGTATGGATATTGGCCTAATTAGCATAATACAGGCTTTGAGAACTAAGCTAATGAATAGACCTCCACCCATGTTCCAGGTTGACCACTGGGTGGCATACACATGGGGAAGATTCAAATAACATTAAAAATTGAATTGACATTTGAATCTCAGCACATAGAAGGTCGGTTGAATTGTAATCTGAACCTAACCAGACCAATTGCTAGAAAAAAATGTATCAACATTCTCCATAATATTTTAAATAAGACTCAGAGTCTCCTAACCTAATATTCCTAATGTCCAATAAATAATACAAAATATTTGGCATTTGAATAACCACAGAAATCTCAACTGCATGGGAAAATACAATCAACTTACAGCAAGGTTAAGATTACACAAATGCTGGAATTATCTGACAAGACTTTAAAGCAGCAATTAACAATGCTCAACTGAGTAACTGCAAACACTCTTGAAAGAATTATTAAAACAGAAAATATAAGCAAATGAACAGAACTTATAAAAAAAACCAAAAGGAAATTTTAA
The DNA here is from genome assembly GCF_028021215.1 of Eschrichtius robustus. Lineage (NCBI taxonomy): Eukaryota > Metazoa > Chordata > Mammalia > Artiodactyla > Eschrichtiidae > Eschrichtius > Eschrichtius robustus. The sequence continues at coordinate 88,909,270 of NC_090845.1, forward strand.
AACTGAAAACTACCATAACTGAAATAAAGAAACTTACTGGATGGACTCAATAGCAGAACAGAGATAACAGAAGAAATAGTCAATGAAGTTGAAGACATCAATAGAGGTAATTGAATACGAACAACAAAGGAGAAAATATTTTAAAAAATAAACAGAGCCTCAGAGACCTATGAGAAAACAACAAAAAGTATAACATGTGTGTCATCAGGACTCAAGAAAGAAAGGAGAAAGAATGTAGTGCTAAAAAAGATTGAAAAAATAATCAACAAAAAGTACCCAAGTTTAGTGAAAGATACACAGTATTAGTTTTCTATTGCTGCTGTAAAAAATTACCACAGATTCAGCAGATTAAAAAAACACAAATTTATTATCTCCCATATCTCTGTATAGGTCTGAAGTCAGGTACAGCATGGCTCAGTTTGTTCCTCCACTGAGAATCTCACAAAGACAAAATCAATAGATCAGTCAACCTGATCTGGAGGCTCTGGGTTAGAACTGACTTCCCAGCTCATTCAAGTTGTTGGCAGAATTCATTTTCATGTAGGACTGAGGTCACCATTTTCTTGCTGACTGTCAGCCAGGGGTTGTTCTTTGCATTCCCTGGCTCATGGCTCATGGTTAATGGCTCCTGTCAAAATCAGCAAAGCAGGTCAAGTTCCTGTCATGCTTTAAATTTCTCTGACTCCTCTACTCCTGCCACATCACAATAACATACTTTTTCTGCTGCATCTCGCTGAGTAACTTTTCTGCCTTCCTCTTCTACTTTCAAGGGCTCATGTTATTACATTGGTCCCATTTAGCCTATCTTACAGTAAGCTGATTAAAAATCTCAATTCCAATGCAAAGACCCTTTTCCCATATAACATATATTCACAGGTACTGGGGATTAGGGTATGGGCATCTTTGGGGGACCATTATTCTGCCTACCACATAAATCTGTATATTCGAGGAGCTGAGGACATCCCAAACAGGATAAACCAAAATAAATCTACACTCAGGTACATCATAATCAAACTACTGACAACCAAAGACAGAAAAAAATCTTGAAAGTAGACAGGGAAATGATGCATTATCTAGAGAGGAACAACAATTCAAGTAAATGATGATTGCTCATTAGAAATCAAGAGACAAGAGACAAGAAGTAGCAACATATTTTTCAAGTACTAAAAGGAAAATATTGTCTACCTAGAATTCTATATCCAGCAAAATTATCCTTCAGGGATGAAAGAGAAATCAAGATATTCTTTAATGAAAGAAAACCAATGTAATTCATTACCAGCAAGTATGCTCTTAAAAAATTTGTGAAGGAAGCTATTCAAGTAAAAAAGGGAAACACTACCAGAAGGAAAATTGTGACATAAATAATAAAGGAGAGCAATATAAATGGTAAATAACTAGGTATGAGACTATTCTTCTATTCACTTCTATAAAACATGTGTGATAGTTCAAACCAAAATGTATAACATTGTTTGATTGATGGGGTTTTAAATGTATATAAAAGTGATATATAAGACACCTATAGAGGAAAAGCTTTCAAACTTTCACCACTGAGTATAACGTTAGCTGTGGCCTTGTTATATTTTGTTGAGGTATGTTCATTTTATACCGAATTTGTTGAGAGTTTTTAATCATGAAAGGATGTTGTACTTGTCAGATAACTTTTTTTCATCTATTGAGATGATCATATAATTTTTATCTTTCATTCTATTAATGTGATATAATATGTTGAACCATCCTTGCATGCCAGGGATAAATTCCAATTGATCATGGTATATGATCCTTTTAATGTGCAATTGAATTCAGTTTCCTAATATTTTGTTGAGGATTTTTACATTTATATTCATCAGGGATATTGACCTGTAGTGGGGTTTTTGTTTGTTTGTTTGTTTGTTTGTTTTTGTAGTGTCCTTATCTGGCTTTTGTATCAGGGTAATGTTGGCTTCATAAAATGATTTGGGGAGTGTTTCCTCTTCTTCAACATTTTGGGAGACTTCGAGGATTGGATTTAATTCTTTTAATGTGTGACAGAATTCACCAAGGAAACCATCTGGTCCTGAGCTTTTCTTTGTTGGGAGGTTTTTGATTACTAATTCAACCTCCCTACTCATTGTTAGTTTGTTCAGATTTTCTATTTCTTCTTGATATATAGTCTTGGTAAGTCGTATGTTTCCAGAAATTTATCCATTTATTCTAAGTTATCAAATTTGTTGGTGCATAACTGTACACAGTAGTCTTTTATGATATTTTGTATTTCTGTGGTATCAGTTATAAAGTTTCCTTTTTCATTTCTGATTTTATTAATTTGTCTTCTCTCTTTTTTTCTTAGTGTAGCTAAAGGTTTGTCAATTTTGTTTATCTTTACTATTTATTTTTATTTGTTTGAAACCACAAAAGACCTCAAAATAGCCAAAGCAATCCTGAGAAAGAAGAACAAACCTGAAGGTATCATGCTTCTTGACTTCAAACTGTACTACAGAGACCAAGACTCTGGAAGCATGTGCTTCTCTTATCCAGCAGCATCTCTATTAGACATTCCACTCTGGGAGGCTGCCAGGCTCAGTTTGTGAAGTGATCCTGGCAGATACTCAGGGACCAAGCATCTCCAGGGTGGGGCTATGCTGGGAGGATCTGCTTCACACATGAATGAGGTAAATTTTCTTGGCAAGGCTGCTGGCAGCTCTAGAGTAACAATGTAACTGGTCTGTGATGTTCCATTTACAAAGTCCTAGAAGATGGAGACAAGATGGTGGAGTAGAAGGATGTGGGCTCAGCTATATAACATATAACAACTAACTACTGAAAAACAATCAAAAAATAAACCTCTGGAACTTACCAAAAAAGATATTCTACATCCAAAGACAAAGAAGAAGCCATGACGAGACAGTAGAAGGGGCACAACTGTGATAAAATCAAATCCCATTACCACCAGGTGGGTGACCCACAAACTGGAAAATAATTATACCACAGAAGTTCTCCCACAGGAGTGAAAGTTCTGAGCCCCACATCAGGCCCCTCAGCTTGGGGGTCTGGCAATAGGAAGAGGAGCCCCCAGAGAAACTGCCTTTGAAGGTCAGCAGGTTTTGATCACAGGAATTCCACAGGACTGAGGGAAACAGAAACTTCATTCTTGGAGAGCACACACAAGGTCTCGTGCACACCAGGACCCAGGGAAAAAAGCAGTGACCTCATAAGGGCCTGGGCCAGATCTAACTAATAGTATTGGAGGGTCTCATGCAGAGGCAGGGGATGGCTGTGGCTCACTGTGGAGACAAAGACACTGGTGGCAGCAGTGCTGGGGAGTACTCCTTGGCGTGAGCCCTCCTGGCAGCCACCATTTTCTCACCAAGACATTACCTGACCCAACAGCCTGTAGGTACCAGTGCTGCTGGGACATCTCAGGGCAAACAACCAACAGAGCAGGAACACAGCACCATTCATCAGCAGACAGGCTACCTAGAGTCTTCCTGAGTACAGAGATGCCAGGTAAACACACGCATTGAGACGGCCCTGGCCACAAGAGGGACAAGACACAGCTCCAGACACCAGTAGACAGTAATCAGTCCTTCCCACCAGGAAGCCTTCACAAGGGTCTTATACAGCCTCACCCAACAGGAGGCAGACACCAGAAGCAAGAAAACTACAACCCTGCAGCCTGTGGAATGGAAACCACAATCACAGAAAGTTAGAAAAAATGAGACAGCAGAGAAATATGTCCCAGATGAAGGAACAAGACAAAAACCTCAGAAGAACCACTAAATGATGTGGAGATAGGCAATTTACACAAAAAATAATTCAGAGCAATGATAGAGAAGATGATCCAAGATCTCGGAAAGATAATGGAAGCACAGAGTGAGAGGATAAAGACAAGCTTAATAAAGACCTAGAAGAACCACAGAAGAAACAAAAAGACAAGAACAATACAATAACTGAAAAGAAAAATTCACTACAAGGAATCAATAGCAGAATAACTGAGGCAGAAGGATGGATAAGTGACCAGGAAGACAGAATGGTAGAAATCAATGCCATGGAAAATAATAAAGAAAAAAAAAATGAAAAGAAATGAGGACAGTCTAAGAGACCACTGAGACAACATTAAACGCACCAACATTTGCATTATATGCGTCCCAGAAGAAGAGAGAGAGGGAAAGGACCTGAGAAAATATTTGAAGAGATAATAGTTGAAAATTTCCATAACAAGGGAAAGGAAATAGTTGTGCAAGTCTAGGAAGCACAGAGAGTCTCAGGAATGATAAATCCAAGGAGGAACATACTGTGACATATAGTAATCACATTGACAAAAATTAAAGACAAAGAAAAATGTTAAAAGCAATAAGGGAAAAGTAACAAAAAACATTCAAGGGAATTACTATAAAGTTATCAGCAGATTTTTCAGCAGAAAATCTACAGGCCAGAAGGGAGTAGCAGGATATATATAAAGTAATGAAACAGAAGAATCTTCAACCAAGAATTCTCTACCCAGAAAGACTCTCATTCAGATTTGATGGAGAAATCAAAAGCTTTATAGATAAGAAAAAGCTAAGTGAATTCAGCACCTCCAGACCAGCTTTGCAATGAATGCTAAAGGAACTATTCTAGGCGAAAAAAGAAAAGGCCACAACTAGAAACAAGAAAATTACAAATGGAAAAGCTCACTGGTAAAAGCAAACATACAATAAAGATGATAGGAAATCATCGACACACAAATATGATATCAAACCAGGAATCGTGAGGAGAGTGCAAATGCAGTATATTGGAACTGCATTTGAAATTAAAACACCATCAGCTTAAAACAGTCTTGTTTATATATAGTCTGCTATAACAAAATCTCATGGTAACCACAAACCAAAAATCTACAATAGATACACACACAAAAAAAGAAAAAGGAGTCCAAACACAACACTAAAGTTAGTCATCAAATCACAAGAGAAGAGAACAAAAGAGGAAGGGAGGAAAAAAGACCACCAAAAACAAATCCAAAGCAATTAATAAGATGGCAATAACAACATACATATCAAAAATTACCTTAAATGTAAATGAGCTAAATGCTCCAACCTAAAGAGATAGACTGGCTGAATGGATACAAAAACAAGACCCATAGAAATGTTGTCTACAAAAGACCTACTTCAGATCTAGGGATACATACAGACTGAAAGTGAGGGGAAGGAAAAAGGTATTCCATGCAAATGGAAATCAAAAGAAAGCTGGAGTAGCAATACTCAGACAAAAATAGACTTGAAAATAAAGGCTGTTACTAGAGACAAAGAAGGACACTAGATAATGATCAAGGGATCAATCACAGAAGAAGATATAACAATTGTAAATATATATGTACCTAATATAGGAGCACCCCAATATATAAGGCAAATACTAACAGCCATAAAAGGAGATATTACAGTAACACAATAATAGTGGGGGTCTTTAACACCCCACTTTCATCAATGGACAGATAATCCAGACAGAAAATCAATAAGGAAATGCAGACATTAAATGCGACATTAGAATAGCGGGATTTAATTGATATTTATAGAGCATTCCATCCAAAAGGAACAGAATACACAGTCTTCTCTAGTGCACATGGAACATTTTCCATGATTGATCCTATGCTGGGTCAGAAAGCAAGCCTCAGTAAATTTAAGAAAATTGAAATCATATCAAGCATCTTTTCTGACCAAAACACTATGAGATTAGAAATCAACTACAGGAAAAAAACTGTAAAAAATTACACAAACACTTGGAGGCTAAATAATGTGCTACTAAACAAGTAATGGATCACTGAAGAAGTCAAAGAGGATATAAAAAAAACCTAGAGAAAAATAAAAACAAAAGCATGATGATCCAATACCTATGGGACACGGCAAAAGTAGTGCTAAGAGAGAAGATTATAACAATACAATCTTACCACAGGAAACAATAAAAAACTCAAATAAACAACCTAACCTTACACCTAAAGCAACTAGAGAAAGAAAAACAAACAAAACGGAGAGTTAGTAGAAGGAAAGAACCATAAAAATCAGAGCATAAATAAATGAAATAGAGACAAAGAAAACAATAGAAAAGATCAATGAAACTAAAAGCTGCTTCTTTGAGAAGATAAACAAAATTGATAAACCTTCAGCCAGACTAATCAAGAAAAAATGGGAGAGGGCTCAAATCAGTAAAATTAGGAATGAAAAAGGAGAAGTTACAACGGACACCGCAGAAATACAAAGGATCATGACAGACTACTATGAGCAACTATATGCCAATAAAATGGACAACCTAGAAGAAATGAAAAAATTCTTAGAAATGTATAATCTCCTAAGACTAACCCAGGAAGAAATAGAAAATATGAATAGACCAATCACAAGTACGAAAATTGAAACTGTGATTTAAAAACTCCCAAAAAATAAGTCCAGGACCAGATGGCTTCACCAGCAAATTCTATCAAACATATAGAGAAGAGTTAACACCTATCCTTCTGAAACTATTCCCAAAAATCACAGAGGAAGGAACACTCCCACACTCATTCTATGGGAACACCATCGATCTGATACCAAAACCAGATAAAGATACCACAAAAAAGAAAGTTACAGGCTAATATCACTGATGAACATAGACACAAAAATCCTCAACAAAATAATAGCAAACCAAATCCAACAATACATTAAAAGGATCATACACCATGATCAAGTGGGATTTATCCCAGGGATGCAAGGATTTTTCAATATCCACAAGTCAATCAGTGTGATACGCCACATCAAAAATTGAAGAATAAAAACGATATGATCATCTCAGTAGGTGCAGAAAAAGCTTTTGACAAAATTCGACACCCACTTATGATAAAAACTCTCCAGAAAGTGAGCACTAAGGGAACATACCTCAACATAATAAAGGCCATATATGACAAATCTATAGCCAGCATCATACTCAATGGGGAAAAGCTGAAAGCATTTTCCCTAAGATCAGGAACAAGACAAGGACGTCCACTCTTGCCACTTTTATTCAACATAGTTTTGGAAGTCCTACCCACGGCAATCAGAGAAGAAAAAGAAATAAAAGGAATCCAAATGGAAAAGAAGAAATAAAACTGTCACTATTTGCTGATGACATGATAATATACATAGAAAATCCTAAAGATGCTACCAGAAAGCTACTAGAGCTCATCAATGAATTTGGTAAAGGTGCAGGATACAAAGTTATTACACAGAAATCTATTCCATTTCTATACATTAAAAACAAAAGATCAGAGAGAGAAATTAAAGAAACAATCCTATTTACCATTGCATCAAAAAGTATAAAATACCTAGGAATAAACCTACCTAAGGAGGCAAAAGGTCTGTACTCAGAAAATTATAAGGCACTGATGAAAGAAATTGAAGATAACACATACAGATGGAAAGACATCCCACATTCTTGGATTGGAAGAATCAATATTGTCAAAATGAGTATACTACCCAAGGCAATATATAGGTTCAATGCAATCCCTATCAAATTACCAAAGGCATTTTTTACAGAACTAGATGAAAAAAATTTAAAATACGTATGGAAACACAAAAGACCCCGAATAGCCAAAGCAATCTTGAGGAAGTAAAATGGAGCTGGAGGAAACAGGCTCCCTGACTTCAGACTATACTACAAAGCTACAGTCATCAAAACAGTATGGTACTGGCACAAAAACAGAAATATAGATCAATTGAATAGGATAGAAAGTCCAGAGATAAACCCACACACCTATGGTCAATTAATCTATGACAAATGAGGCAAGACTGTACAATGGAGAAAAGACAGTCTCTTCAATAAATGGTGCTGGGAAAACTGGACAGCTATATGTAAAAGAATGAATTTACAACATTTTCTAACACCATACACAAAAATAAGCTCAAAATAGATTAAAGACCTAAATGTAAGACAAGATACTATAAAACTCTTAGAGGAAAACATAGGCAGAACACACTTTGACATAAATAGCAGCAATATCTTTTTTGATCCTTCTCCTAGAGTTGTGGAAATAAGAGCAAAAATAAACAAATGGGACCTAATTAAACTCAAATGCTTTTGCACAGCAAAGGAAACCATAAACAAAACAAAAAGACAACCCACAGAATGGGAGAAAATATTTACAAATGATGCAACCAACAAGGGATTAATCTTCAAATTTTACAAACAGCTCATGCATCTCAATATCAAAAAAAAAAAAACAAACAACCCAATCAAAGAATGGACAGAAGACCTAAATAGGCATTTCTCCAAAGAAGATATACAGATGGCCAAGGGGTACATGAAACTTGCTCACCATCTCTAATTATTAGAGAAATGCAAATCAAAAGTACAATGAGATATCACCTCACACCAGTAAGAATGGCCATCATCAAAATATCTACAAACAATAAATTCTGGAGACGGTGTGCAGAAAAGGGGACCCTCCTATACTGTTGGAGGGAATGTAAATTGGTACAGCCACTATAGTGGACAGTGTGGAGGTTCCTTAAGAAACTAAAAGTCGAGCTACCATATGATCCAGCAATCCCACTCCTGCATATATATCTGGAGGAAACCATGATTCAAAAGCTTACATGTACCCCAATGTTCATTGCTGTGCTGTTTACAATAGCCAAGACATGAAAACAGCCTAAATGTCCATCAACAGGGGAATGGATAGAGACGATGTGGTATATATGTGTAATGGAATATTACTCTGCCATTAAAAAGAATGAAATAATGCCATTTGCCGCAACATGGATGGACCTGGAGATTATCATACTAACTGAAGTAATTCAGACAGAGAAAGCCAAGTATCATATGATAGTGCTTATATGTGGAATCTAAAAACAAAATTGATACAAATGAACTTATCTACAAAATAGAAACAGACTCAAAATAGAGAACAAAGTTATGGTTACCAGGGGGGAAGGGTGGGGCAAGGGATAGATTGGGAGTTTGGGATTGACATATACACACTACTATATTTAAAATAGATAACCAACAAGGACCTACTGTATAGCACAGAGAACACTGCTCAATATTCTGTAATTACCTAAATGGGAACAGAAGTTGAGAAAGAATAGATACATGTATATGTACAACTGAATCACTTTGCTGTACACCTGAAACTAACACAACATTGTTAATCAACTAGACTCCAATATAAAATAAAAATTTCAAAAAAACTATACTACAAAGCTATAGTAATCAAAATAATATGGTACTAGCATAAATATAGACATAAAGATCAATGGAACAGAATCAAGAGTCCAGAAATAAGCCCTCCCATATACAGTCAACTAATATTTGACAAGGGAGTCATGAGTACACTATAGGGAAAGGATAACCTCTTCAATAAATACTGGAATAACTGGATAACCACACACAAAAGCATAAATTTGGACCCTTATCTTGCACCATTCACAAAAATTTATTCAGAATGTATTAAAGACTTAAACATAAGACCTGAAACTGTAACATTCCTAGAAGAAGACATATGGGATAAACTCTTTGACATTGGTCTTGGCAGTGATTTTTTAGATATGACACCAAAAGTACAGGCAACAATACATAACTAGAGAACCTACTGTATATCACAGGGAACTCTACTCAGTGCTCTGTGGTGACCTAAATGAGAAGGAAATCCAAAAGGGGAGGGTTATTTGTATATGTATAGCTAATTCACCTTGCTGTACAGTATAAACTAACACAATATTGTAAAGCAACTATTCTCCAATATTTTTTTTTAATTACAGGTAACAAAAGCAAAAATCGAGAAATGGCACTACATCAAATCAAAAAGCTTCTTCACAGCAAAAGGAACAATCCACAAAACGAAAATGCAACCTACCCAATGGGAGAAAATATTTGCAAATCATACATCTGATAAGGGGCTAATATACAAAATATATTTTTAAAAAAACTCATACAACTCAGTAGCAGAATAAAAGCAATCTGATTTTTTTAAAATTGACATCGTTACTAGATAAACATTTTTCCAAATATGATACAAATGGTAACAGGTAAATGAAAAGATGCTCAACAACACTAATCACCAGGAAAATGCAAATCAAAACTACAATGAGATATCACTTCACACCTGTTAGAATACCTATCATCAAAATGAAAAGAGATAACAAGTGTTTGTGAGGATGTGAAGAAAAAGGAACCCCTGTCCACTGTTGGTGGGAATGTAAATTGGTACAGCCACTATGTAAAACTGTACAGGTGTTCCTCAAAAAATTAAAAATAGAACTACCATATGATCCAACAGTTCCACTTTTGGATATATATCCAAAAGAAATGTCATTAGATCTCAAGGACCTATCTTCACTACCTTGTTCATTGCAGCATTATTCACAATAGTCATGATTTGGAAACATTCTTAATGTTCATAAATGGATAAATGCATCAAGAAGATGTGATATATACATATATACGATGGAATATTATTCAGCCACAGGAAAGAAGGAAATCCTTCCATTTGCAACAAAATGGATCAAACTTGAGAGCATCTTGCTAAGTTACACAAGTCAGACTGAGAAAGATAAATACTGAATGATATCACTTTTATGTAGAATATAAAAAAACTGAACTCATAGAAACAGAGAGTAGAATGTTGGTTACCAGGGGCTAAGGGGTGGGGGAATAGGGGAGATACTAGTCAAAGTGTACAAACTTTCAGTTATAAGATACGTAAGTTTGAGGGATCTAGTGTACAGCATGATGATTATATTTAATAATACTGTATTATATACTTGGAAGTTGCTAAAAGAGTAGATCTTAAATGTTGTCACCACAAAAAAGAAATAGAAACTATGTAAGATGATGGAAGTGTACACCAAAGCTACAGTGATAATTATTTCACAATATTTAAGTGTATCAAATCAATATGTGGTTCACCATAAACTTATACACTGTTATATGTCAAACATATCTCAAGAAAGTTGTTTTTAAAAAAAAGACACCTATAGCGTAGAAGGGGAAGGAAAAGGGAAATAGATGTTGGTAAGTTTCTGCATTCCAATTGACATGGTAAAATATTGATTCTAAATATACTGTGCAAAGTTAAGTATGTATTTTGTAATTCCTAGATACAAAGATATATAGTTAAAAACACAATATATAATTTAAAATGGAACACTGAAAACTGTACAAAAAATCAAAAAGAGGGCTGAAAATGAGAAAGAGTGTAGAATTAAAGGCAAACATATCAGAAATTACATCAAATATAAATGATATAAAAGCAGCAGTTAAAAGACAGAACTTACTTGAAAAGATGAAAAAGATATGATTCAACTAAATGCTATCTACAATAATTTCAAATATAATGATATAGGTATGTTAAAGAGAAAAGATATACCATACAAACACAAATTAAAAGAAAGTCAATGTGCTTATATTAATATGAAAGCAGACTTTAGAATGAACAAAATTAAAAGATAAAAACAGACATCACATATTGATGAATGGGTCAATTCACCAAGAAGTTATAACAATCCTAAATCCATATATATCTAACTACTGACATTTAAAAGACATGAAGCAAAAACAAACAGAACCAAAAAGTGAAACAGACAAATCCACAATTTTAGTTGAAGACTTCAACACTCTTCTGTTAGTGATAGAACTAGTAGAGATAAACTTGGCAAGAATAGAGAAGAACTGAATGACACAATCAAACAATTGAACTAATTGACAATTATACAATACTCCATTCAACAATAGCAGAATACACAGTCATTTAAAGAACACATGGAACATTCACCAAGATAGACCACATTTTATGTCATAAAACAAACCTTAAGAAATTTAAAAAAATTGAAATCATATAAAGTATGTCCCCTCTGACCATGGTGTAATTAAGCTAGAAGTCTAAAACAGAAGTATAAAGTTAATATCTTTAATCAATTCAAAATTAAACAACACACTGCTAAATTTGAACTTAATATAAATTAAAATACAACATATCAAATTTTGTGAGACATGGTTAAGCAATGCTTAGAAGAAAATTTATATCATTTAATGATTATGTTAGAAAAGAAAAAAGGTCACAAATCAATAATTTAAGTTTCCACCTAAAGAAACAAGAAAAGGAAGAGCAAAATAAACCCAAAGCAAAGTCAAGGAAAGAAATAATCAAGATAAGAGCTGATATCAATAAACTCGATACAGAAAAACAACAGAAAATCTCAATTAACCGAAAATATGTTTCTCTGAAAAGATCAATTAAATCGGTAAACCTCAAGAATAACTGATACAGAAAAAAGAGAGAAGTCACAAATTACCAATATCAGAAATGGAAAATGGAATATCAGTACAGAATGCACAGATATTAAAAAGATAATAAGGAAATATTGTAAACAACTCTACACACATAAATTAACAACTTAGATCAAAATGTTCAACTCCTAGGCCATCATAAATTACTAAAACTCACCCATGATGAAGTAGATAACTTGACTAACCCTATACCTATTAATGAAATATAATTTGTAGTAAATTTAAAAAGCAAGAAATTTCTAGGTCCAGATGTTTTCTTTGGTGAATTTTCCTAAGCATGTAAAGAAGAAATACCTTCAATACTATGCAGTATCTTCCAGAAAATAGAAGTAGAGGAATTACTTCCCATCTCAGTTTACAAGCCCTGCATTATTACAATACTAAAACCAGACAGGGACAACACACCAAAAAGAAAACTATAGACCAATATCCTTCATGAACATAGATCTAAAAATCCTAAACAAAATATTAGTAGATTGAACCCAGTACTACTTTTAAAAGTATAATACATCAAAACCAAGTGGGTTTTATGTCAAGAATGCAAAGGTAGATCAAAATTTGAAGCATCAATCAATATAATCCAACATATTAACAGTCTTAAGAAAAATCACATGATCATATCAATTAATGCAAACAAATTTTTTGACAAAATAAAACATCCACTGATGATAAAAAACTCTCAACCTGATAAAAGGCATCTACAAAAAACCTACAGCTAATGTCATACTTATTGGAGAAAGACTGAATGCTTTCCCCCTAAGTTTAAGAACACTAAAAACTATAAAATATCACTCAGATAAATTAAGGAAGTCCTCAATAAATGGAGTTATATACCATGATCATGAGTGGATGACACAATTTTGTTAAAATATAAATTCTACTGAAATTATATATGGATACAATACAATCACAATGAAAATCTCAGCAGTTATTTTTTTATAGAACTTGACAAGCTGATTATGACATTTTTATGGAAATACAAAGCAATTAGGATATTCAAAGCAATTTTGAATAAGAACAAAATTAAAAGATTTAAACTACTTGATTTCAAAACTTGCTATAAAGTTGTAATAATCAAGACTGTAGTTAACAGTGAAAAGATAGACAAGTATATCAGTGTAACAGAAAATAGAGCCCACAAACATTCCCACACATAGGTTAATTAATTTTCAACAAAGGACCAAGGAAATTCAAAGAGTAAAAAATATTCTTTTAAACAAATTATACTGAAATGATTAGATACCTATATACAAAAATTATTGATCTTTACCTCACACCATATACAAAATTTACTTGAAATGTATCATGTACCCATACGTAAACTTAAAACTATATAACCTCTAGAAGAAACAAGAGAAAATCTTTGAGACTTTGAATTAGACCAAAATTTCTCAAACAAAATACAAAAAGCAAAAATCATAAAAGAAAAATAAGATAAATTGGACTTTACTTAAGTTACAAATATCTACTCTTCAATAGCCAGTGTTAAGAAAATGAAAAGGCAAGCTATAGACTGGAAGAAAATATTTGCAAAACATATCTGGCAAAAGACTTGTATGCAAAATTTATAAATATTTCTTGTAATTCAAAATAAGACCACCTGATAAGAAAATGGACAAAAGATTTGAATAAACATGTCCCCAAAGAATATTTAAAAATGGCAAATGAAGCACGTGAAAAGATTCTCAATATTATTAGCTATAAGAGAATTACAAATTAAAAATCTCTATGACATACCAGACACATTCACTAGAAAGGCTAAAATGAAAGACTGACAATACCAAGTGTTTGTTAGGGTGTTGCACAACTGGAGCTCTCAAATTACCTGTGCTGGTGTAAAATCATACAACTATTAGATAGTTTCTTATAATGTTAAACATATGCTTATCCTTTGATCTAGCTATTCCACTCCAAGTTAATAATCAAGAGAAATGAGAACACATGCACACATCAAAAATTATGCTTGAATGTTCATAGCATCATTAGTCATAGCAGCCAAAAAGTGGAAACAATCCAACTGTCCATCAACTGGTAAATAGATTAACATATTATATTAATTCAATGGAATATTGCTTAGCAAAAAAAAGAATGGACTATTGATACACGTAACAACATAGATGAAAGAAATTACACACAAAAGACTACATATATATATATATATATATATATATATATATATATATATATATATATATATATACTGTATGATTCTATCTATATGCAATTCGAGAAGAGGCAAATTTGTAGTGACAGAAAGCAGTGGCCCATGTTGAAGATAAGGGATTTACTGCAAAATGACATGATGGAACTTTTTGAGTTGATAAAAATTTCTACATTTTGATCATGGTGTTAGTCACAACAGTATACATTTGTCAAAATTCATCAAATTGTACACTTACAATTGGTGAATTTTACTACTGTAAATTATACCTCAATAAAGCTGATTAATAAAGATCGATGAAATTTAACTTACCTTATTCTTTAGATACTGTAGCCACAGTAAAGGATACTAGTTTTTATGAAGTCATGATATTTTAATGACATACCTAGAAAAAGATGAACTGTGTTTTTTCGATGTATTATGTTTTAATCTATAATTTGTTTTTCTTCACTGTGTATTTCAGGATCAACATCATTCCTGAAATATCAGAGGTAAATTCAATCAACTGGCCTCCACTTCCTACTTTGGGATTTAAACTATGTGCCTTCTATGTCAACATTTGTGAAAGAGAAGAAAGAAAGAAAGAAAGAAAAGAGAGAAAGAAAGAAAGAAAGAAAGAAAGAAAGAAAGAAAGAAAGAAAGAAAGAAAGAAAGAAAGAAAGAAAAAGAAAGGGAAAGAGAGAGAGAGAAAGAAAGAAAGAAAGAAAGAAAGAAAGAAAGAAAGAAAGAAAGAAAGAAAGAAAGAAAGAAAGAAAGAAAGAAAGAAAGAAAGAAAAAGAAAGAAAGAAAGAAAGAAAAAGAAAGAAAGAAAGAAAGAAAGAAAGAAAGAAAAGAAAGAGAGAAAGAAAGAGAAAGAAAGAAAGGAAGGAAGAAAGAAAAGAAGAAAGAAAAAGGAAGGAAGGAAAGGAAGAAGGAAGGAAGGAGGGAAGAAAGGAAGAAAAAGGAAGAAAGAGAAACAATTGTATATACACTGATTTGATATTTGTAATAAGATTTAAAGTTACCTTTATTGTACAGATCCTATGACAATGTTCATATTAAAACTGGTCATGTTAGTAACTTCAGAGGAATGTTTTTGGCTTTACAGTCTTTAGCTTTCTTCTATAGGTTATTCGGAGGGATTGATGGTATTCCACTCCTTGGATATAAATGCAGGCGCCCATAGCATATATTTGGGGGCATGTTAGGAGACTCTCCTTGTATTAAGGATCCAGTGACAGCTGGTCTTTATATCAGCTCCTGATGGTTATGCTTGTTCCTTGGATACTCAGGAGTATCCTTGCAGTATGTGACCCAAATTTGATGCTAAATTTTTATTCCAAAAGATGACATACCCTAGAAAAATATCCATTTTCCCTGGAATATAGAAGCCCTGGAACAAACTCCACATTCATGGAGCTATTTTCAGTTTCCCTGAGGCCAATTCTGCATGGCATATGGAGAGAGGACAGTAGCAACTGAAGGGCAAAATGACCTTTTGAATCCTCTCACTCATCCGTATGAAAAGTGGTAATGGATAGTTGAAAAATCATGAACTAGGAGTGCAACAATTCAACCACTTATAACTGGACAATACTACTTGTGTCAGTTAACCTTGCTAAGCCTTAGTCTCCTCATCTGCAAAATAGAGACAATATATATCTTGCAGTGCTATTGTGTTTATTAAAATTAGAATACAAATATAAGTATGTATATGTAATGCCTTTCACACTGCAAATATCCAAAACATGGTAGCTGTTATTACGATTATGCTTGGCATACTTGAAAATACCACTTGCAAGACTCCTCAAAGATAAAGGACTCACTCTCCTCTATTTTCAAACATAAAATTCATGTTATTAATAAAAGCTAACTTGGGACTTAAAAGTCTAAGCAAAATTTCAATTCTTTACTTTTTTCCTATTTCCAGTCTTCAGGCCTTTCTACTCTGTTTGATGTTCAAAATTAAATGTCATGAAAGAGGCCCTGGTGTACCCAGGTTAGTCATCATCTCAAAAACAAATCTGTAGCCATGAGATGTGGAATTCATTTTTGCAAGATTAAACAAAATTTCAAGCAAAACTACATTCTTCTCTGAGCTGAATCTTTGGAAATTAATCTGCTCAGCCGTCCCTAGCACTTTACTGTTGTCTCTGATAAACGCCTGCCAAAAAATTCCCATTCAAAAGTAAAAATGGGGGGCTTCCCTGGTGGCACAGTGGTTGGGAGTCTGCCTGCCAATGCAGGGGACACGGGTTCGAGCCCTGGTCTGGGAAGATCCCACATGCCGCGGAGCAACTGGGCCCGTGTGCCACAACTACTGAGCCTGCGCGTCTGGAGCCTGTGCCCCGCAACAAGAGAGGCCGCGATAGTGAGAGGCCCGCGCACCGCGATGAAGAGTGGCCCCCACTTGCCGCAACTAGAGAAAGCCCTCGCACAGAAATGAAGACCCAACACAGCCATAAAATAAATAAATAAATAAATAAAAATGAAAAAAAAAATAGTAAAAATGGAAGACTACCCAGAGTTCTAGAAAACAAAAATAAGTTGAACATAGGAACAACAAGAACAACAACAACTCTCCCTTATTTGAAAGAACTCCAGCAATGACTCAGGGAAGAAGGGAGAGGCAAGGCAGGGAGAGGGTGAGTGGAGGGAGAGGATGTAGTCATCAATAGGATTTTGAAAACATAACTTTTCCTCTAAAATATAATCCCCCAAACCTGCTGCTATATTCTCAGAAGCAGATAATAAAACAGAATGCAAAGTAAACTCTTATCTTACTACTGAATCTATATGCAAAACAGCTAATGATGCACTGCAGAGGAATGCATTCTTCATTTTATCATTATTGCAGACTCATTCTGTGATTTCTCTCTCAATGGGTGACCGCAATAAGCCCGAAGGTACAGTTCATTCTTCTGAAAGATCTATTAGAGTCACTCCTAAATGCCTGCCTCAGAGCAACCATTTTTAAAAACTCTAGTTTTTCCTTCATCCTCCAAGCAGCTGCAACCCATACTTTTTACTGCTTGGAGAAAGAAGGAGGAGAAAGAAAAAGACCAATAATTCAGTGAAGTCTCAAAGGAAGCTAAGGCAGTGGTCTCAGCTGGGATCTGGAGTGGTGGATTAAGTTTTCATTTCACTTGAGAATCTCGAGATCCACTTATGGGGGGACTCATGATGTGGTCAGACCTGTGGGCAGGGCTCAGTTCGTGCATTCCATAGAGGGTTGCAACAGGCCAGAGAGAAGACAGGGGCATAGCTTTGTCACAGGCTGAAATGAAAAGTAATAGCAGGGGAAAAGGCTGAGCATTCCACCATCCTTATTCTGCCTCCTTCTATGAAAGGTGGTTTTGACCAATGCTGCCAACTGTCAATAGAGAAGTCTATTCTTTGCTCTTATCTCTGTCAGACTCACCCCAGAGATAGAGGGCAGAGGTTGAAAAGGAAAAGCGGAAGTTAAAGTTGTTTTTTTTAACTTATTGACTTTA
Organism: Eschrichtius robustus; assembly: GCF_028021215.1. NCBI lineage: Eukaryota > Metazoa > Chordata > Mammalia > Artiodactyla > Eschrichtiidae > Eschrichtius > Eschrichtius robustus. Next base: position 88,927,147 of record NC_090845.1, read on the forward strand.
CTAATGTAGAAAACAGAGATGTGCATAGCTAGCTACCTTCCAGGCTGGGCTGTTACCAACTCAACATCTGTCACAAAGTGACCTGGAAGCAAAGACAACATAGATGAGCTGAGAGAGTCCCTCAGCCCCCTCCTCCCATAAGCAGGCACTGATTACTAAGAACATTTTCATGAGCAGTGCAGGATTTTTTTCCTTTGCACATGACCTTTAAAACTACCTGATAAGCTATTTGCACTGCCTACCCTAGAAGTTTCAATAGAGAGAGAAGATGAACATCAACCTTAATGGCTAAATTACCAAGTGGCACTCGAAATGCTTTCCCCCTTGAGAGAAGCCTGTGCAGCAGCCAAACACTCACTCCCTTAAAAATGAACCGAAAGTCTCTATTGAAATCAAAACTGCAGATTTTTCCAAACTTGGGCACTTTAAAAGTCAACATGTTACATTTGGCGATAGACAATCTTTTTTAAAAAATCAATAATCTGGTCAAAAAATTAGAAGAAATTTTATTAAAGCTTTCTGAAAAGAACCTGAAGAAAGTTTCCCAGGGTAATGCTGAGAACACTGATATATATATCCTATTCCAGAAAAGGCAAAAAATGAAACCTGCATGAATAAAGGAAGCCATTTTAGTGTGTCCAGCCATTCATTCATTTATGGAGTACCTACTCTATGCTAGGCACTATATTAGGTCCTTGGGGTGTGATGGTGAGCAAAACCAGAAGTATTTACCCTCCATCATTGGACTCACTGTCTAGTGGAGGAAATCACACAAATACAGAAAAAAATGACTCATTACATTGTGATGGTTCCAATGAATGCACTCTGGTAGAAGTTTGGAGAAAATGACTGCCCAGAAATAGCCATCCTCTCCAAAGAGATAGGGCACTGATACCTGCATGTCTCATAGAACAAAAACTGGGAGCCCTTTCTTAGTCCCTAGGAAGTCAATTATTATGAAACAACAAGCATTGGTCTTTGTTTGGCCTCAGAGGCTAACACTTTTCTCAGTCATTCCTTCATTCAGTCCACAATCATTTATTGAGTTTTTACTATGTGCCAGAAACTGTGTTAGACCCTGGGTATACAAAGATAAATAAGACAAGGTTCCTTCCATCAAGGGACTTACAGTCTACTGGGAAAGACAGACACAGACACAAATAATTACAATACAGCACAGTAATTGCTCTACTAGAGAAAAGTACAAAGTGTGATGAGAATTCAGAAGGAAAAAAAAAGCTGCTTTTCTAATACTTTCTGGGGCCTGATCCATCAGCAAAATCCTCACTGCACAGGACTAACAGGAAAACACTGGCAGATTATTTGTCGTGTCGCTTGGTGTTCTAGCAGCAGTCAGAGGCTTCCACTCAAGAAAGGTGGGCAGGCAGTTGAAAAGGAAACAGTGACATTAACAAACACAGCATGCCATTCTAAACTCGGGACACAAGTGAGTTTCCTGCCTGGCAACTCGTCCCTGACACGTCACTGCAGAGATAAACAAGCCCCCCGCTCCACCCTACCACCAGGCAATTGCTAAGGATGGATTTGTGTCTTCGAAGCAACTTCTCTAACACATCTGTCTCAAGTGCACTTACCTGCCACCCAGGGCCCTTCATAGCCTTTTCCGTGCTTTTTCCTTTTTAAATAGTTGGAGACATAATTTATGTCAAGCAGATAATGAGAGCTACTGCTTCACCTCAGTCTACCCTTCATCAAAACACTTAACTCCAATTAGGGAGATGCAAGTATAAAGAGGTAAGCATTTTTAGGGAAAAAAAATGAAATAAATACTCTATAAAGTATACACACCATAACTCTCTTTTTCAGTCATCAGTTACAGGAGAAGGAATGAAATTCAAATAACAATCAGCTATTGAACTGACCATATCCCCTTTTGCAATAAGTAAGCAGTTCTAATAAAATGGTACTTGGTCCTTTAACTCTTTCAGGTCAAACACGCAGCAATACGTTAAAGCTCCAAACTGCCCTAGAATCCTGGAGGAATAAAGGAAGCTCCTAGGGTCTTTTAAAGGGAGCTCATGAAGAACCTAGTGGTAAGACGGGAATAAAGACACAGACCTACTAGAGAATGGACTTGAGGATATGGGGAGGGGGAAGGGTAAGCTGTGACAAAGTGAGAGAGTGGCATGGACATATATACACTACCAAACGCAAAATAGATAGCTAGTGGGAAGCAGCCGCATAGCACAGGGAGATCAGCTCGGTGCTTTGTGACCACCTAGAGGGGTGGGATAGGGAGGGTGGGAGGGAGACACAAGAGGGAAGGGATATGGGGATATATGTATACATATAGCTGATTCACTTTGTTATACAGCAGAAACTAACACAACAATGTAAAACAATTATACTCCAATGAAGATGTTAAAAAAATTAAAAATTAAAAAAAAATTAAAAAAAAAAATGGAGCTCAAACCTAAAGTCTTTTTTGCTGAAAGGCAAAGGGCCAAGAGTTTCTAATGCTAAAGCTACTATCAATAGAAATATCAATAGAATCATTTGGCAGAAATGACAACAATTCCCAAAGAGAATACACACTGGGGGAATCTAGCAACACTTTTTCCGTCAGTACTTGGTATACATTGAGATTTACATGGATAAATACGTCATTACACAAGACCATTATATGACACACCTGTGCAATTCACATAAACAGTCCAGGTATTCTGCATATATTCATTTCATAGATGTAGCGTCCCATCACTCCAAACCACATCTAGTACTGATTGAGGTCTCCTTAATTGCCATCCATTTTTTTCTCTACTCCTTTTGCAGGATTAAATAGACCTATTCCAGCTGGTAAAAGGAACCAATATATCCCATTACTGCTTTCGCAAAGGTCACTCTCCTGCTTTGAGCTGGGGTTATTTTTAATCACAGGTTATATATATTCAAGGCAAAGCCTTTATTGAAACCTCCAGTTCATTTTAAAAAGTCTCTGGACATATTGAATAAATTGCAGCTCAGAAGTGAAATGCGGTGATAGGCTCTCTACCTCCTTACATGCAAGGCACTAGGGAGTGGGTTTCCAACTAGCTCCACCTCCAGTGCAAATTAGGTCTTCACCTAGCCAAGATCAAGATGATAGTGCTCATCTCAGCATACACAGACTAGGAAACTTCAACCCGTCAGGGACCATGGTACTGGTTTTCAATAAGATGTAGACCAAAAAGAGATGAACTTTATGGGTCACTTAAAATCTCATGGAAGCTTTTCAGGAAGAGAAGCAGAGAGATAATGTCCTGGCTAAGTTCCAGGCTGAAGAACAACGCAGAAGCTGGAATACATATTCATTTAACAGCATAACTTCTATACTTCACTTGAAATGCCTCACTCTAAGATTATCTAAGTTTTTGTTACAATGTCTCTGTCATAGAGACAGCTGGATTTCTTTGGTGACTGAAACTAAGGAAGTCTTATGGATAAAATTCATATTTGTTGAGACTCACAAAAGGTAATATATAAATAGCTATTTATGGATTTTATTCTTCTCAGGGTCTATCTTTGTGATTTACAGTGTTGTTTATATTACTGTTTAAGGTTAAAGCTGTGTTATATACCTGGAAATTATATACAAATAGGCCAAATTTTGAATCAGATAAAATATTCAGAAGATAAAGTGGCAGTCGGCATTTTCACTTGTTTTATTCTGAATGCCAAATAACAAATAGTTTTCTCCAGATCTCAAAATCCACCATAATGAATCAACTTTCTCCTGTTCTAGCATGTTTTATATTTAATATGTTAATATGAATTTGTTTCTTAGTTTCAAAAAAATTGAGTTGGAAAGTTTGATATAAGAAGTAAGATGCATAAGCTTGCATTGTCTGTAATGCAGTAGCCCCCAAGCATTATCTTACCATCAGCAAGACCACGTTCTGAGAAATGAAGCCAATTGTCAGTGAGCAGTAACAAATATACTTGGCCTATCCATATAACATTCTACATGGATTTAAATACTCTCTGCCGTCCTATAATGACCTCTAATGAAGCCTTTGTAAGATTGTCAACCTCCCTTAAGGGGTAAGTAAATTTCTTTTCTACATCTTGAGGGAGAGGCAATAAAAATTAGATTCCAACAAGTTCTGCAACGATGAGCTTCTGTTATGCATTATTACCATTATCAATGTAGTAACCACATCTGGCCTACTCTTTGGACATTCAAAACAAGGTGTTTCAAAAAGATGGTTCTAAAATGATTGTTAGAGGTAGGGGATTAAGAGGTACAAACTATTATGTATAAAATAAATAAGCTACAAGATATATTGTACAGCACAAGGAAATATAGCCATTATTTTGTAATAACTATAAATGGATATAATCTATAAAAATTTTGAATCAGTATTTTGTACACCTGAAACTAGTTCAGGTATTGTAAATCAACTACAGGTAAATTAAAAAAAATTTTAAACTATAAGTGAAACTTAAAAAATTTAAAAAAATAAAATGATTGTTATACTTTTATTAAATTTATTTTTATAAAATATTTACAGTCTTAAAGTATGTTTGGCTCAAAACTGTTCTACTGGAATAACAAGTAAAACTTCCAATTAAATAGCACTTGAAATAAGAAATTCACATAACTTTATAAGGACACATTTTAGACATCAGAACAGGCACTGTATCTAGATCATTTTCTTAATAACATTCTCAGTTTTCTCTAAACTTTTTATTGGAGTATAGTTGATTTACAATGCTGTGTTACTTTCTGCTGTACAGCAAAGTAAGTCAGTTATACATATACATACATCCACCCTTCTTTAGACTCTTTTCCCATATAGGCCATTACAGAGTATGGAGTAGACTTCCCTGTGCTGTACAGTAGGTCCTTATTAGTTATCAGTTTTATATATAGTAGTGTGTATATGTCAATCCTAATCTCCCAATTTACCCCTCCCCCCCTTTTCCCCCCTGATAACCATAAGTTTGTATTCTACATCTGTAACTCGATTTCTGTTTTGTAGATAAATTCAGTTGTACCCTTTTTTAGATTCCACACATAAAGGATATCATATGATATTTGTCTTTCTCTGTGTGACTTATTTCACTCAGTATGACAATCTCTAGGTCCATCCATGTTGCTGCAAGTGGCATTATTTCATTCTTTTTTATGGCTGAGTAATATTCCATTGTATATAAGTACCACATCTTCTTTATCCATTCCTCTGTTGATGGACATTTAGGTTGCTTCCATGTCCTGGCTATTGTAAATAGTGCTGCAATGAACATTGAGGTACATGTATCTTTTCAAATTATGGTTTTCTCCAGATATATGCCCAGGAGTGGGATTTCTGGATCATATGGTAGCTCAACTTTTAATTTCTTAAGGAACATCCATACTGTTCTCCACAGCAGCTATACCAATTTACATTCCCACCAACAGTGTAGGAGTGTTTTCTTTTCTCCACACTCTCTAGCATTTATTGTTTGTTGATTTTTTGATGATGGCCAATTTTGACTGGTGTGAGGTGATACCTCATTGTAGTTTTGATTTGCATTTCTCTAATAATTAGTGATCTTGAGCATTTCTTCATGTGCTTTTTAACCATCTGCATGTCTTCTTTGGAGAAATGTCTATTTAGATCATCCACCCATTTTTTGACTGGGTTGTTTGTTTTTTTGATATTGAGACGCATGCGCTGTTTGTATATATTGGAAATTAATCCTTTGTCCATTGCTTCATTTGCAAATATTTTCTCCCATTCTGACAGTTGTCTTTTCATTTTGTTTATGGTTTCCTTTGCTGGGCTAAAGCTCTTCAGTTCATTTAGGTCCCGTTTGTTTATTTTTGTTTTTATTTTCATTACTCTAGGAGGTGGATCATAAAAAGATCTTGTGTCAATTTATGTCAAAGAAAGAGTGTTCTGCCTATGTTTTCCTCTAAGAGCTTTATAGTATCTGGCCTTACATTTACGTCATTAATCCATTTTGAGTTTATTTTTCTGTATGGTATTTGCAAGTGTTCTAATTTCATTCTTTTACATGTGGCTGTCCAGTTTTCCCAGCACCACTTATTGAAGACACTGTCTTTTCTCCACTGTATATTCTTGCCTCCTTTGTCATAGATTAATTGGCCATAGGTGCGTGGGTTTATCTCTGGACTTTCTATCCTGTTTCATTGACATATATTTCTGTTTTTCTGCCATTACCATACTGTTATGATGACTGTAGCTTTGTAGTATAGTCTGAAGTCAGGGAGCCAGATTCCTCCAGCTTCATTTTTCTTCTCAAGATTACTTTGGCTATTCAGGGTCTTTTGTGTTTCCATACAAATTGCAAAAATTTTCATTCTAGTTCTGTGAAAAATGCCATTGGTAGTTTGATAGGGATTGCCCTGAATCTGTAGATTGCTTTGGGAAGTATAGTCATTTTGACAATATTGATTCTTCCAATCCAAGAACATGGTATATCTCTCCATCTGTTTGTGTCATCTTTTATTTCTTTCATCAGTATCTTATAGCTTTCTGAGTACAGGTCTTTTGCCTCCTTATGTAAGCTTATTCATAGGTATTTTATTCTTTTTGATGCAATGGTAAATGGGACTGTTTCCTTGACTTCTCTTTCTGATCTTTCATTGTTAACGTATAGGAACGTAAGTAACGTCTGTGTATTAACTATGTATCCTGCAACTTTACCCAATTCATTGATGAGTTCTTGTAGTTTACTGTTAGCATCTTTAGGATTATCTATGTGTATTATCATGTCATCTGCAAACAGTTACAGTTTTACTTTTTCCTTTCCAATCTGGATTCCATTTATTTCTTTTTCTTCTCTGATTGCCGTGGCTAATACTTCCAAAACTATGTTGAATAATAGTGGTGAGTGTGGACATCCTTGTCTTGTTCCTGATCTTAGAGGAAATGCTTTCAGCTTTTCACCATTGAGAATGATGTTTGCTGTTGGTTTGTCGTATATAGCCTTTACTATGTTGAGGTAGGTTCCCTCTATGCCCACTTTCTGGAGAGTTTTTCTCATAACTGGGTGTTAAATTTTGTCAAGAGCTTTTTCTGCATCTATTAAGATGATCATATCATTTTTATTCATCAGTTTGTTAATGTGGAGTATCACACTGATTGATTTGCTGATATTGAAAAATCCTTGCATCCCTGGGATAAATCACATTTGATCATGGTGTTTGATCCTTTTGGTGTGTTGTTGGATTCAGTTTGCTAGTATTTTGTTGAGAATTTTTGCATCTATGTTCATCAGTGGTATTGGCCTGTAATTTTCTTCTTTTGTGATGTCTTTGGTTTTGGTATCAGGGTGATGGTGGCCTCGTAGAATGAGCTTGGGATTGTTCCTTCTTCTGTAAATTTTTCGAAGAATTTCAGAAGGGTAGGTGTTAACTCTTCTCTGAATGTTTGATAGAATTCGTCTATGAAGCCATTTGGTCGACTTTGGTTTTTTGGAAGATTTTTAATCACAGTTTCCATTTCAGTACTTATGATTGGTCTCTATATTTTCTAATTTTTCCTGGTTCAGTCTTGGGAGATTGTACCTTTCTAAGAATTTGTCCATTTCTTCTAGGTTGTCCATTTTATTGGCGTATGGTTGCTTGTAGTAGTCTCTTAGGATCCTTTGTATTTCTGCAGTGTCCATTGTAACTCCTCCTTTTTCATTTCTAATTTTATTGATTTGAGTTCTCTCCCTTTTTTTCTCGATGAGTCTGACTAAATATTTATCAATTTTGTTTACCTTCTCAGAGAACCAGCTTTTAGTTTCATTGATCTTTGCTCTTGTTTTCTTCATCTTAATTTCATTTATTTCTGCTCTGACCTTTATGATTTCTTTCCTTCTACTAACTTTGGGTTTTGTTTGTTCTTCTTTCTCTAGTTGCTTTAGGTGTAAGGTAGGTTGTTTATTTGAGATTTTTCTTGTATCTTTTTTTAATAAATTTATTTCTTTTACTTATTTATTTAGTTTTGTCTGCATTGAGTCTTCATTGCTGCGCATGGGCTTTCTCTAGTTGTGGCGAGTGGGGCTCCTCTTTGTTACAGGCTTCTCACTGCAGTGGCTTCTCTTGTTGTGGAACACGAGCTCTAGGACACGTGTGTTTCAGTAGTTGTGGCGTGTGGGCTCAGTAGTTGTGGTGCGTGGGCTCTAGAGAGCAGGCTCAGTAGTTGTGGTGCACGGGCTTAGTTTCTCTGTGGCATGTGGGATCTTCCTAGACCACGGCTCGAACCCGTATCCCCTGCATTGGCAGGCGGATTCTTAACCACTGCACCACCAAGGAAGTCCCTAGATTTTTCTTGTTTCTTGAGGATTGTATTGCTGTAAACTTTCCTGTTAGAACTGCTTTTACTGTGTCCCATAGGTTTTGGATCACTGTGTTTTTGTTGTCGTTTGTCTCTAGATATTTTTTGATTTCCTTTTTGATTTCTTCAGTGATCCATTGGTTATTTAGTAACATATTGTTTAGCCTCCATGTGTTTGTGTTTTTTACAGTTTTTTTCCTTTAATTGATTTCTAATCTCATAGTGTTGTGGTCAGAAAAGATGCTTGATATGATCTCAATTTTCTTAAATTTACCGAGGCTTGATTTGTGACCCAAGATGTCACCTATCCTGGAGAATGTTCCATGTGCACTTGAAAAGAAAGTGTATTTTGCTGCTTTCCAGTGGAATGTCCTATAAATATCAATTTAGTCTATCTGGTCTAATGTCTCCTTTAAGGCTTGTGTTTCCTTTTAATTTTCTGTCTGGATGATCTGTCTATTGGTGTAAGTGGAGTGTTAAAGTCCCCCACTATTATTGTGTTACTGTCTATTTCCCCTTTTATGGCTGTCGGCATTCGCCTTATATACTGTGGTGCTCCTTTGTTTGGTGCATATACTTTTACAACTGTTATATCTTCCCCTTGATCATTATGTAGTGTCCTTCCTTGTCTCTTGTAACAGTCTTTATTTTAAAGTGTATTTTGTCTGATATGAGTATTGCTACTCCAGCTTTCTGTTGATTTCCATTTGCATGCAATAGTTTTTTCTGTCCCTTTGCTTTCAGTCTGTATGTGCCCCCAGGTCTGCAGTGGGTCTCTTGTAGATAGCATATATACGGGTCTTGTTTTTGTATCCATTCAGGCAGTCTATGTCTTTTGGTTGGAGGGTTTAATGCATTTACATTTAAGGTAATGATTGATATGTATGTTCCTATTGCCGCTTTGTTAATTGCTTTGGGTTTGTTTCTGTAAGTCTTTTATCTTCCCTTCCTCTTTTGTTCTTTTCTCTTGTGGCTTGATGACCATCTTTAGTGTTGTGTTTGGGTTGCTTTTTCTTTTTTGTGTGTATATCTATTGTAGTTTTTGGTTTGCATTTCCCATGAGGTTTTGATAAAGCAGTCTATACATATACAAGTTTGTTTTAAGTTGCTGATCTCATAATTTCAAATGCAATTCCCATTTCCTACATTTGTACTCTCTTCACAGTTGCTGATTTTGTTATCATATTTGTGTATGGATTATTTCCTGCTTTTAGTGTATGTTTGCCCTTATCATTGAGCTTTCCCAATTGTGATTTTCTTGTTTCTAGTTGTGGCCTCTTTTATTTTCCCCTGCCTAGAGAAGTTCCTTTAGCATTTGTTGTAAAGCTGGTTTGTTGGTGCTGAATTCTCTTAGCTTTTGCTTGTCTGTAAAGCTTTTGATTTCTCCATCAAATCTGAATGAGATCCTTGCTGTGTAGTGTAATCTTGGTTGTAGGTTTTTCCCTTTCATCACTTTAAATATGTCCTGCCATTCCCTTCTGGCCTGAAGAGTTTCTGATGAAAAATCAGCTAATAACCTTATGGGTATTCCCTTGTATGTTGTCTGTTGCTTTTTCCTTGTTGCTTTTAATTTGTATTTAATTTTTGTTAGTTTGATTAATATGTGTCTTGGAGTGTTCCTCCTTGGGTTTATCCTGTATGGGACTCTCTGCGCTTCCTGGACTTGGGTGACTATTTCCTTTCCCATGTTAAGGAAGTTTTCAGCTATAATCTCTTCAAATATTTTCTTATGCCCTTTCTCTTTTTCTTCTTCTTCTGGCACCCCTATAATTCAAATGTTAGTGTGTTTAATGTTGTCCCAGATGTCTCTGAGACTGTCCTTATTTCTTTTCATTCTTTTTTCTTTATTCGGCTCTGTGACAGTGATTTCCACCATTCTGTCTTCCAGCTCACGTATCCTTTCTTCTGCCTCAGTTATTCTGCTATTGATTCCCTCTAGTGTGTTTTCCATTTCAGTTATTGTATTGTTCATCTCTGTTTGTTCTTTAGTTCTGCTAGGTCTTTGTTGAACATTTCTTGTATCTTCTCAATCCGTGCCTCCATTCTTTTTGTGAGATTGGATCATCTTTACTATCATTACTCTGAATTCTTTTTCAGGTAAATTGCCTATCTTCTCTTCATTTAGTTGTTCTTGTAGATTTTTATCTTGCTCCTTTGTCTGCAACATATTTCTCTGTCGTCTCATTTTGTCTAGCTTACTGTGTTTGTGGTCTCCTTTCTGCAGGCTGCGGAATTGCAGTTCCTCTTGCTTCTTGTGTCTGCCTTCTGATGGGTGAGTTTGGTCCAGAGGCTTGTACCATTATCTCCTTGATAGTGGGTTTGACTGGGGTTGTGGTTACTAGAGCTTGCCCTGGATATTGAGCAGGGCTTCCCTTTTGCTCTGTGGTTGTCACTGTCCTGTCAGAGGTGGGGTCTCCTCCTTAGTTGTTGGAGTGGAGGCCCCCAGATCTGTTTCTTAGTTGTGTTTCTTATTTGTGGTGCAAGGTAGGTGGAATTGGAGCACTCCCACTAGGAGAGGAGGCACTGAGTATTCCTCCTCTGGAGTTGTTCACCTGTGAACGTGCTCTATTATTTCTCTTTTTGCCCATTGTGTGGGCTCACAAAGTACACTGTTGTTGGTACTGCTCTCAGTCCTGCCTTAACAGTGGGTATGCCAGCAATTGGCCTTGGTGACTCTCATGTGTTGTTTTCACCAGGCCACCAGTGTAGATCCACTGAGGTCAGGTTCCAGGACTGCAGTAGTCATTCACCTAGACCTGCTGTGGGAACTATGGAGGCAGCTCAGACTCTGGTGGATGGGTTGCCCAGGCCAGGGGCGGGGAGGGGGGAGTGGGTAGGTGGCGATGGCAGGGGCACACAAGCCAGCTATGGTGGGAGCCCTCCCTAGTACCAGTGGAGGCAGGCGCTGGCACATGAGGAGAGAGGCTGCAATGCAGCCCCACCCTTTGTGTGTCACTCAGCAATGGCACTTCACTTCTGTGGTGGTCTGGACTTCCTCTGCAAGCATTCCCAGTTATGTAGCTCCTCACTCCCATCCCCTCAGGCTGTCTCCTCACAGCCAACAGCTGTCCCCTCCCTGGCTCTGCTCTCCAAACCCCATGTTCCAGCACCCAGCCCCCGTGTACACCTGCAGACACCTGTCTCAGTCTGGGGCATGCAGGGATGTGGCACAGACCACCTGTGCAGGTCTCACTCTGTCCTGCCTGCCACAGACCAGTTGCTGGGCTCTCCTCTGAGCCCCTGAAGCTCCCCTTCTGTCCCAGCTGATCTCTCCACCAGTGAGAGGGCTTCCCCAGATACAGGAACCTCTCCTCTCCTTCAGCTCCCCACAAGGGGTGCAGGTCCCATCCTGCTTCCTCTCCTCTTCCTTTTTCCTTCTTCTTTCTTTCATCCTACCTGGTAACATGGGGATCTTTCTGTCCTTTCCAATGTCCAAGGTCTTCTGCTAGTGTTCAGCAGATGCTCTGTGAGAAATGTTCCATTTGTAGTTGTAGTCTTGATGTGTTTGTGAGGAGACATGAACTCCACATCCTCCTGCTCCTCCACCATCTTGGAAAGTCCCACCAGCTGATATTTTGATTTTAACTTCTTTGGTTAAACTATAACACAATGATGGAGACACCAAACACAGTCAGTGACATGTTATGATTCTCCAAGGAAGGGTTAGAGCATTTTGCCATCATTTCTTCCTAGACAGGTAGACTTGTAAAAGGTGAAGCTGGGGGTGGCCGTCCTCCAAGCTCTGGCGTACCATGGCCATTCTCAGTTTTCTTCACTTAGGTTCACGCTTACTTGTCAAATAAGAATTTATTCTAACAGACCATTAAGCAATCATCCCTCCATAGTACCATAATATTTCAAAACTAATACAGAACCTTTCAAAAATATTATTTTCATTGGGGTTTTTAAGTCATCCAGTAGCAGATACTCCCTCTGTACCTAGAGTTATCAGAAACTGCCAAAAAATAATTCCAAACATTTGTTGTTTGTTTTGTTTTGTTTTGCATTAAACAATAGTCACCAGTTCAGAAAGAATAGAAAGAACGCCCCCCGCCAGCTTGACTTATTCTCAGTTATTAAATTTATTGTGAATTGAAAAAGAAAAAAAGCTCAGTAATCTTTTCCGCACCATAAATAACCAGGAAGAGGAAGAAGAATTCTGGGTTAAATAACAATTTCTTTTATGGATGAAATTGTTTGGCTTTGTTTATTAAAGTTCATTTCACAGAATTAAAGCAATTCAAAATTTTAAAGTGTTTGTGCTTATTTTTTAGTACTGTTGATATTACACATTTGTTACTAAAGAAAAATATCCAGAACACTACAACTTCTTACTTTAGCTAAATAAAACAATGTAAATGCCTGTGGTATTTGGTGATGGTGGCTATCCTCCTAATAGACTATGAAAAACAAAATATTGTCCAAATGTGCATGACTAGCTCACTGAATTGGAGATGTTTCCCTTCCAGATAGCTTCACAAGTAACTGTTTTAATTAATTTGCTAAATACAATAACTAGATAATCTTCAGTTTTCTTATGGAGCTGCAAATTGAGACTGAGTAAATCACTGCCAAAAATATGTATAATTTACATCTTCTAATAATGAAGTGTTACTAAGTGTACATATTATATGTTTATAAAGTATGCACAATTCTTTCCAGTGCTGTCATCTTTCAGTCATGCCCAACTAAAACCTGAGAGCATTTTTTTTAATAGGGGACCTTAGCTTTGGTGATAATGACACACGTTTGCAAATGCTGTGTCACTCCTCCCATTAAGAGATGGAGTTTCAGGTCCCTACACTTGAACATGGGTGGGCTTTTGTAACTGCCTCAACAAACATAATACAGCAGAGGTGACTTCTGAGGTTAGGTTTCTGTTGCTTCCTCTTGGGACATTCACTATGGGATCTTTTACCCACCATGTAAGAAGTCCAGCCACTGTTAGACCACCATGTGGAGAGACCAAATGGAGAGCCTACACAGAGAAATAGAGACACCCAAAGCACACCAGCTGTTTCAGGCTTCCCACCATAGCTCAGGACATAGAGTGCAGAAGTCTCTGAGATAACCCCAACTCCAACTACGACCTGACTATAACCACAGCTCTGATACAACTAGAGACCTGACAATAAATGCCTAGCTGAGTCCTGTCAACCTTCATATTTATGAGCAAAATAAATTTTTATTATGGTTTTAAGCCACTGCTTTGGTAAATGGTTTGTTACACAGCCAGAACAATATCTTACACCACTTTGATGTCCCCAGTGGTGCCTAGTATAATCTGAGTACTTGTAGGCATTTAATAGGTTGATTATTAATCAAACATTAACAATTCTTTAGTAAATCAAGATTTTTAGCTAAATATTTAAAAGAAATCCATCCAAATTCAAAATCATTAACTTTTTTTAACCACTATTTATCATTATCCACTAGACACATTCAAAATCCTCAGACCTCAGTGGATTCTCAGAAGACATACCAGTCTATATTAATACAGCTACCCAACAAATCAAGACCAATACTGGGTTGAGTGTCTGGAGTCTCACCCAACTTGGGCCCTGCACTGAGTAGATGGGAATATTCATGTGTCATGGTAAGGAATGATACCTCAAGCTGATCTGCCATCCTCAAACTTTCTCTGTCTCAGCTTCCCAAATAAGTGAGAAAAGAATATCCTCCGTTTTCACAAAAATCTCATAATTGCTTCTCTTTTTCCCTTCCTTCCCTCCCTAATACCATTCTAGTTCAAATTCCCATCATCTCTCTCTATTGCACAACTCAAATTGTCTCTTAAATGACCTATCTCTGTTTTCTCTTTCTCCCCCCCCCCCATACTACATTTTCTATAGAACAGACTGTCATCCTTAAAATATAAATCACGTTGCCCCTTGTTTGAAGAATTCCAGTGTTTTCTCTTTGAATTTAGGATAAAATTCACATGTTTATATTTACTAGGGCCTACACAGCCTTATGTGATCCAGTCCTTGCCTATCACTCTAGCCCTTTTACAAAACCTCACTAACATGGCCCACTCACAGTGGCCTTCTTTCAGGTCCTAGATCATAACAAGCTTTTCCCATCTCAGATACTTCACACATGTTGCATTCTTTGCCTGGAATACCCTAGGCCAGTCATCCTTCCTTTATAACAGACTCCTTTGTAGCAGATCTCAGCTGAAATACCACTTCCCCAGAACAGCCTTTCCCAGTCAACCTATCTAAAGTGGTACCACAACCCCCATCATTACTCTCTTTCAGAACATGCTCACTTGTCCTTCATTGCACTTATCACAATTTGCAATTATGCATTTATTTGGTTTTTTTTTGTTTTTTGGTGTTTTGGGCCATGCCACGCAGCATGTGGGATCTTAGTTCCTTGACCAGGGATCGAACCCGAGTCCCCTGCAGTGGAAGCATGGAGTCTTAACCACTGGACCACCAGGGAAGTCCCATGCAATTATGCATTTATTTGTGAATCAATTTTTTAAATATACATCTCCCTTGTTAGATTGTAAGCCCCACCAGAGCAAGGATGGTACATGTTCCATTTTTATACTCAGCTCCTAGAGCATTGTCTACTAGACATGGAAAAATAAATGAATAGCCACTGATACATTTTGAAATTCTACAGTAGAAATTAGTACCTAGTTGGCAATAAAAGAGGATCGTGAATTAGACATGATTTCTAACCCAGTACCTTCATTATATCTGGCAACTATAGTAAAAAAATAACTAGAAAAGGCAAGGACACAAAGAAGAATACCACCCAGGATACTCTGAGGTGGTGGGAGCAAGTGGATTGTCCATAGATTCACACTTGACTCTCCTACATAGTGTATTTATCCCTAAAAACCTAAGCACTTCCCTACAGATTGGTTTCCAGGGGCACATTTACCTACTGTGATGGTTAATTTTAATTTTATGTGCCAACTTGACTGGGCTAAGGGATGCCCAAATAGCTGATAAAACATTATTTCTGGGTGTGTCTATGAGGGTGTTTCTGGAAGAGATTAGTATTTATTCAGTAGAGTGAATAAAAAGTTCTACCCTCAACAATGGTGGGCATCATCTAATCCTTTGAAGGCCAAAATGGAACAAAAAGGCAGAGGAAAGGCAAATTTTCTTTTTTTTTCTTTTTTTTTTTTTGAGCTGGGACACCCATCTTCTCCTGCCCTCAGACATCAGCTCTCCTGGTTCTCACGATTTCTGCTTCAGACTGGGAGTTACACCGCTGCTCCCCAACCCTGGGTTCTCAGGCCTTGGGACTCAGACTGAAATATACCACTGGCTTTCCTGGCTCTCCAGCTTGCAGATGGCAGGTTGTGGGACTTCTAGGTTTCCATAACTGCATAAGCCAAGTCCTACAATAAGTTTCCTCTTATATCTATCTATCTATCTATCTACACTATTGGTTCTGTTTCTTTCAAGGACCCTGACTAATACACCTACTTCTTGTTTTCTTCACCTCTATCTTATGAAGCTGACAGAACTCTCATATACTTCACTGCCATCTTCCTTTTAGAATAGCTCTGTTGTGGAATACAATTTAGAAGTTAAAGAGCCCTTCCCCTTTGTCTCACTTGAAGTCCCAAAACAAACCAAAACACAACAGAGGCCAGTTTTAGTAAATAAAGATTTTATTATCTAGGTCTGGAGACTTCACCTATTTTTAAGGAAACAAGTTTTTATTAAAACATCTGAGTACTCATGATGCTAGCTGAGTTGAGGGTAAGAATTTTTGGAAACATAAAAAGTTAATGTGTCTCCAACTACAGAAAGCAAGAGAAGGAAGGATATCTAAATGACCTTATGGTAAAGAAACACATTAATTAAAATATAAACATTGAGGTGAAATTAACAAAACTTTGTCTTCTCATTTGGACTGTAGGTTCCTTAAGGACAAGTCCTGTGCTTTACATCTCTGCTTAATCAATCTATAAAAATGTTCTTAATACTTCTCCTCAAATATACTAAGCACTTAATATTCATTAGCTTATTTCTACATAAGTTCCCCTGGCAACCACTTTTTCCTGGTGTATAACTGGATTTCCAGGGTGTCAGAAGGGCTGACCCATCCATGAGTACTTGTCTGTGTAAACAAACAAGATGAAGCTTATTGTAAAATGCAGAAGTCTTCCATTCAGGAATCAAATCTACGTGAAAAACTCATAATCAATATGCAAATTCAACACACATATTTAAGATGCAAAAGACCAGTACATTGCCCAATTCAGGATGCCTATTCTCATCATGTTCTTGGTTAATTTTCCTTCTAACGAAACACTCATTCAGCTAATATTTCCAGGCATTTCCTATGTGCAAGTCACAGTGCCTGGGTGGCGGGGAGGGGATTATGGGATGCAAAATATATAAAATGTAACTTCTGTTCTCAGAAAATTTACAGTCTAATTGAGAAGATAAAACATATACACAAATAACTATAATACAAAGCAAAAAGCAATCAGAACCAAAAAAAAAAAAAATCCTTTAGATAAAGGGCTAGCTAAGTTAAGAAACTGTAAAAAATGTGTGAGATGAGGAAGACTTCCTAAAAAAGAAGGTGTTATTTGAATTGTAACTGCAATAATAAGTAGGTAAGTCTTGAATATATGGGGATAAGGAGAAAGAGCATTTCTAACACATACCATGTTCACTGTGCTGGACCCATAATGAGTACTGCACTGGTTACCTATTGCTGCTGTAACAATGTACCACAAACTTAGTGGTTTAAAATAACACAAATTTATTATCTTACAGTTCTGAGGGTCAGAAGTCTACAGTACGTCTCACTGGGCTAAAATCAAGGTATCAACAGGCCTGTGTTCCTCCTAGAGGATCTAGGAGAGAATCTGTTTCATTGTTTTTTCCAGCTTGGAGACCACCCACCCTCCAACCTTCTCATATCAGCTAGTACTCATTCTCATCTCCTGCTTCCCTCTTATAATCACCCTTGTGATTACCTCAAGCCTAATCCAGGATAATCTCCTCATCTCAAGATTCTTAAATTAATCAAAACTGCAATTTTCCTCTTGCTATGTAAATTAATTTATTCACAGACCTCAGGGAATAGGTTAGGGACATTTTTAGGAGGCCATTATTCAGCCTACCACAAGTACTTAATTCAACATTTATTGATTTTCCTGCCTTTAAATACTTCACTTTACAGTCAGAAATTTAGGCATTTTGGATTTTTTTTTGCTCTTATTGATGTATAAATTGACAAAGTTGTAAAATATTTAAATTATCAACGTGATGATTTGATATACATATACATTGAGAAAGAATTCTCACCATTGAGTTAATACATCCATTTCCTCCTACATCTACCTTTCTTTGGTGAAAAAAATTAAGTTTTATTCTCTTAGCAAATTTCAATACAATTATATAAACTTATACAGCACAGTGTTATCACCCACAATCACCATGTTATACATTAGCTCCTCAGCTCTTATTCATCCTATATCTAAAAGTCTGTACCCTTTTACCAACCTCCCCCTAATTTCCCTACCTCTCAGACATCCTGGCAACAATCATTCTACTCTCTGTTTCTACGTGCTTGCCCTTATTTTTTTTAAGATTGCATATATAAAAGATACCACGCAGTATTTGTCTCTCTCTGTCTGGCTTATTTCACTTAGCATAATGCCTACCAGGTTCATCCATGTTGTCACAAATGGAAGGATTTTCTTCTTTTTAAAGGCTGAATAATACCACATTTTCTTTATCCATTCATCTGTCAATGGATACTTAAGTTGTTTCTACACCTTGGATATCGTAAATAATGCTGCAATAAAAATGGGAGTACAGATACCTCTTTGAGATAGTGATTTTGTTTCCATTGGATATACACCCAGAAGTGGAATTGATGCTGGATTATATGGTAGTTCTATTTTTAATTTCTTGAGTAACCTCCATACTGTTTTTCATAATGGCTGTAGCAGTTTACAGTCCCACCAACAGTGTATAAGGATTCTCTTCCCTCCACATCCTCATCAGCATTTATCTCTTGTCTTTTTGATAATAGACATCCTAACAGGTGTGAGATGAAATCTCACTTATGGTTTTGATTCGCATTTCCCTGATGATTAGTGATATGATATGGAACACCTTTTCATGTACCTGTTGGCCATTTGTATGTCTTCTTTGGAGAAATGTCTATTCAGACTCTACTTATTTTCAGTTGGGTTATTTGTGTGTGTGTGTGTGTGTGTGTGTGTGTGTGTGTGTGTGTGTGTGTGTGTGTGTGTTTTACCATTGAGTTGTATGAGTTGCTTGTATATTTTGTATATTAATCACTTATCGGATATGTCATTTGCAAATATTTTCTCCCATTCTATTTTGCCCTGCAAGATTTCTTTTCAAAAATCTGCTGATGGTCTTATGGGGGTTGCCTTGAACATAATAAGTTGCTTTTCTCTCACTGCTTTTCAGATACTCTTTGACTTTTGATGATTTTACTATATTGTGCCTCTGTATGGATCTCTTTAGATTCATCTTGTTTGGTACTCTTTGGGCTTCTTGGATTGGATGTTTGTTTCTTTCCCCAGGTTAGGGACGTTTTCAGCCAGTATTTCTTTGAATAAGTTTGTTGCCCCTTTCTCTCTCTCTTCTCCTTCTCGGTCCCTTGTAATGTGTATTGGGTTCACTTTATGGTGTCCCATAAGTCCCTTAAACTATCCTCAACTCTTTTTCATTCTTTTTGCTTTTTGTTCCTCTGCTTAGATGAATTCCACTGCCCTGTCTCCCTGTCTTCGAGTTTGCTGATCCTTTCCTCTGTTTCATCTAGTCTGTTGTTGAACTCCTCCATTGGATTTTTCAGTTCTATTATTCTTCAGCTCTATGATTTCTGTTTGGTACTTTTTAAATTTTTTCCCTTTGTTGAAATTTTCACTTTTTTCATGCATTGCTCTCCTTACCTCAGTGAGCACCTTTATGGTCATTATTTTGAACTCTCTATTGGATAAATCACTTATCTCTGTTTCATTAAGATTGGTTTCTGGAGATTTACCTTTTCCTTTGTTTGGAACATATTTCCTTGTTTCTTAATCCTTCTTGACCCTCTGAATTTGTTTCTTCACATTAGATAAAATAGCCACCTCTGCCAGTCCTGACAGTCTGGTCTCATGTAGGAGACAAATCTCATTAATCAGCCTGACCTGAACTCCTGGTTGCCTCTCAAACCACTGTGATTGGCCATCCCAGTAGTTGAGGGTGTGCCAAGACCTGCTGGTGTCCCAAAGGGGACACCACAGTCAGCACCTAGATGCAGGCTAATTAAAAGCCAGATCCTCAGGCAGCACCTATAAAAATTGCACTCAAACCCCTCCCAGCAGGAAACTGGAAGATAACAGTTTTCTCCTACTCTCTCTATGCTGAGCCTGGGTGTATAGCCTTGGGGGGATGGGTGTGTCCATTTAAAAACTGCTTGTTTTTTTTATTATAGTCATGGGGGACTTGTGAATGCAAGCCCCACTGACTATGAGAGCCAGGCATTCTGAGGGCCCTTCCTTTGGGTGGCAGCTGCAAAAGCTAGGGCACCAGATGTGTATCTAGGCTTCTTCCAGGGAGATGTTGGTGACCTGGTTTTACCATTGGAGCAAACTTGAAGGAGAAGGTGGGGGAAATTCCCATCAGCTCTTTTGGGCTCCATGGAAGATAGCAGTCTGCACATGGATGCATGCTAATTAGAGGCCAGACTCTCAGACAGCAGATTGTAAAGTATGCAGTCAAACTCCATCCAGGGAAAGACTGGGAGATGGGTGTTTTTGCCTGCTCCCCCTACACTGAGCTCTGGGAGGATAGCCAAGGTGAGTGCTCACACACCCATTAAGAATTCCTTCTTTATTTTCTATAGTCTTGTGGCACTCATGAACACAAGCTCCATTAGCTTTCAGAGCTAGATGTTTTGGGGGCCCATCGGTCATGTGTGAGCCTTAAAAGTTGGGGCACTAGACATGTGGTCCAAACCTTTCTCTCCTCAGGGAGAAGCTGGGAGTTGGGGGTTCCTTCCCGATTGTATGGTGCTGTGCTGGGAGAGGGGCTTACGGTGAGAGTGTGTCTCAACCTTTCCATTTTGATGTGGGTGTTATTTTTTCTTTGCCTTACGTGTAGGACTCATTCAGCTAGTTTCTAGATTTCTCTCAGAGGAAATTGTTGCATGTGTAATTGTATATTTGGTGTGTTTTGTTTTATTTTTTGACTGTCAAAGCAGGAAAGCCCCAGTGATAGGGTTACAATGGTCAAAAAGGGACACACAGAATAAAGAGTGTAGATGCTCTCTATCCTTGTTTTGATTTTTGTTTGTTTGTTTGTTTGTTTTTAATTAATTAATTTGTTTGTTTGTTTTGGCTGTGTTGGGTCTTCATTGCTGTGCACGGGCTTTCTCTAGCTGTGGCGAGCGGGGGCTACTCTTCGTGGTGGTGCACTGGCTTCTCATTGTCATGGCTTCTCTTGTTGCAGAGCACGGGCTTTAGGTGCACGGGTTTCAGTAGTTGTGGCACATGGGCTCAGTAGTTGTGGCTCGCAGGCTCTAGAGCGCAGGCTCAGTAGTTGTGGCACATGGGCTTAGTTGCTCCGTGGCATGTGGGATCTTCCCAGGCCAGGGCTTGAACCCATGTTCCTGCTTTGGCAGCCAGATTCTTAACCACTGCACCACTAGGGAAGCCCCTATCCTTGCTTTTGAATGACAGTCTTTCTGAATACAAAATTCTACCATAGAAATAATAACACAAATACTTACTTGAATTATTCTTTAAGCCTTCTTTAAAGGAAGCTTGGCCATTCAATGGATAACTGTGTACTGGAAATGTTAAATATTCAAATATTTTAGGGATTATTGGACACTGGCTTTCAGTTAACCATAATCTTTGGTGACCCATCAGTTAGAGTGGGGTCCTATAGACTTTCAGTGATAAATAGGGTATTGACCTGGGTCTGCATCATGGTTCACTTAGTGAAATCTTAATGCTATCTTGAGTTCATTTCTCCAGCTCCTGAGTTAAATAGATACCCTTAACAACTGGTATGATTTCCATGTATACTCCATGAGCAATGCAGTAAGAACTAATTTATGAGAAAGTAAAATTTGGATTTTTTGTTTTATTTTTTGAAGGGCAAAGCAGCAAAACCCCAATGGTAGGGTCACAATGGTCACAATGGAATACATAGAGTAAAGAGAGTATAGGTTCTCCCTACCCAGAGAAGATGGCAGTGCATATATGTAGAAACAAATATAATATGTAAAGGCACTTCACCAAATGCTTTAATTTCCCATTTCCATTATTTTCTGAATTTTCTTCTATTTTGTTACTGGGGACTATAGGGTGAAATCAACGTAGGGTATAGTACTCATTCAATACTCAATGCTCTCCGATTGAACAGACATAACACTAGACACTATATCAAGCTCTGGAGTTACAGAGATGAATAGTGCACAGTTCATATGCCCAAGCAGTTCATCATCTAGCCATGAATATAGACATGAAGACAGAGAATTATAATAATAGGTACGTTAGTACAAGTAGTGTCACAGTGACAAGGAATGCCTGACTTGGGACTGGGGCACCAGAGAAACTTTCAGGATAAGTCTTTAATGTTGAGTTGGAGAATTCTAGGAAGACTGGCAGATGGATAAGCATTCCAGGCAGATGAAGCAGAGTGTGCAAAAGTACAGGGGCATGTAACAGCCTTCTAGGAACTGCAGGTAGTTTGTCATTGCTGGAATATACGGTGCAAGAGGAGTAGTAACTAGAGGAGAGAGATAGGTAAGGAGTGGATTAAAAGGGACATTATATGCCATATCAGTAAGAGTCCAGGCAGTCAACTGATGGCACATTCAAATTGGGTAATTTGAGAAGAGTTCGATAAAGGGATTACTTACAAAGGTGTTGTACAGGGTTTAGGACAAGCAACAACGGCTGCAGAACTCTGGTGCAAATAACAGTAGGCGGCTATTACCATGAAGCTTTGAAGGGGCAAGGTATGGAGAAGGCCTAGCAGGAGTTGCAACATTCAGTAAAAGGATGAAGCCAACCCCAGCAACCTTCCAGGGAAGAAGCCAGGGAAATAAATATCACAACCACATTCTCAGTACCCTCTCCAATCTCCTTCTGAAGCCTCTCATTAACCAAATCCAGCTGGAAGCCAGAGAGCAAGAAATTCTATCCATGCAGTCTACATGGGGTCACCCTTCCCAGGCATAGCTCATGAGAGAAAGGTGGACCATAAATCTGCAAGACCAAATTAAAATTTTCCAGAACATATGACGTGCTAAGAAGTTTAAGCTTTATTTTGTAGATGATGGGGAGCCAAAATGATGTTTTTTTGAAAGAAGTGAGAATCTGATTTCTGCTTTAGTCAAATCACTCTGGTAACAACATGGAAAAAATATTTTTTAAATACTTTAGGAAAATAACACTAATAGATAATTAATTAATTAGTTAATTAATTAATTAAAGTAATGGAACAAATGACAAAGCAATCTCATTGACAGAAAACCTTTGTCCTGTGAGGCCAGTCATAAGTATTTAGAGCTATGCTTGAATCACATGTGTGATCAAGCTACAGAATATAGCTAGGGTCAAAGACATGATGGGGACCTGAAGAAATGATATTCCCTTTGATTTGCGACTCTCTGAAAGTGATGTTCTAAAGGAGATTCCCAACTCATGATTATTATTTAGAGATACATATTCTATTCTGTATATTCAATAGACAGGAGTATAATTCAGTCTTATGAGAGTCACACCAATCTGATAGGAGCTGAAATAATCGGAGAGTAAATTGTAAATCATCTCATACTTTGGACAAATATTGATTTGAGCATAGAATATAATCCAAAGATGTTTGGTGAGACAACACCTTAGGGAACCTTTGCTATAAAGCAGTTCATTCATTATTCATTCTACAAATGTTTATCAAGTACCTACTATGTGCTAGGCACTGTGCTGGGTGTTAAAAAAGAAAATGGAGAACAAAACATACAGGATCCCTTGCCCTTGTGTGGCTTAAAGACTAGTGGGTAAGAAAGATCATGAAACCATAAACAAATACATAATATAGTATCAGATAATTCTAAGTGTTATATGTAAACATATCTTTGATAGACAATAACAGAGGAGACTTACATTAGATTGGATGATCAACATTTTGTCCATGACAAACCACCAACCACATACATTTCAAATACTTTGTTACCACTGTATGAAGCACCAGTGTCATAGCTACACAGAATACTAAGGTAATAAATATTTCTCTGGGATAGAACATATATTCAGGCTAGTTATAAAAAGTATGGTTTGGGGACTAATGCAATTATGAAACCAGGTGGTTCTTAGATCAGCCAGCATTCCAAAAGGACCAGACATCCCCATCAGTACACTTAGTGCCTTTGGCCTCTAGTTACACCCACATGGGTGGAGCATTGTTCCCAACTTTTGACTCATGGGCACATAGCAATCTTATCTTCCAAAAACTGGTATAAGAGTGGGGCTTTTATCAACATGAATGTTGGTTTATGTTGTTATTGCCGGTGCTTTTTTAACCACCCACACAAATTGTTTCATAAGTCTTCCAAATATTTTAGAAAAATAAAGTATATTGGGTTTGGAAGACAATTCAATATCAACGTTTTATTGAAAAAACAAAGCACGAATGTATTTTTAAACTTTCATTGAGACCCCATGTTAAACAATCCAAAGACATCAAGGTAAGTATGAGTCCCAGATGTCATGCAGTAGCTGAGGAGGCCTTTTTATAAATCACAATATTGCTACATAAAAGGTTTTTTTCCCTTTGTTATCTAAAGCTGCCAGTTTATGGCTGACAGCTATTCAGTAGCCAGTCAATAATAACAGGAAGGCATTGTTTAATTCACTTTTAACTGAGCTGGGATGCAAAAAGGAACATTTGAATCTTGGAAACAAGTCTCAATAGAGAAGCCTGACCATATCTGTAACCTCCCCAACCTTGGGCCACTAGAAGCTCCAAACTAACTTAACATGTTATCTTTGGATTCAGGTAAAGCAATGTGCACTCATCAGGCTAAGTCAGCTTTGGACCTATGGGCTTTAAATGTCAACATCTCTATCCATAAAATGGAACAATTAACCCTGAGCTTTCAGACTCTCATTCAACTGATTCAAACAACTCTTAGACACTACTCGCTATGCATTTTGGTCATTACAATTGCTAAATACCAAGTACATCAAGGTTTCTAGGCTGACTCATTAGCACCATATGAAGTCAATATTTTATTTCCATTTTCTGGATTGGACCTCCACTCCAGAGAAAATTATTTGCTTTCAGGACTAACATCTGGAATAAACATTAAACTTACCACAAGGAATTTGGTTTGCACAGAGTGTAGAATTAAGCCGTTAAAAGGAATTCAGTTAGTTATATGACAGATTGGGTTTTATTCTTCAACCATGCAAAAAGCCATCAAACAGTGAGAGAAGCTGGAGCTTTCCTCTAGTGCTGAAGTCATCAATGCCATCATGGCTCCCTGCCAGCACTGTAGGCTCAGCTTGGCTTGCCTCTCTTGTCTCCTTCTTGCCTATTTCACAAATCCCTTCTCGATGCCTCTAGATGTATAAGGGAAATACATCCTGGACTGGGATCAAGGTTAGGGGGAGGAAAGAAAGTAGGGATTTTTTTTAAGGTCTTGAAGAGTAAACAACCACAAGAGAAACCCAGGGTTTTGTGACCTGAAAGTCTCCATGTTAATAGTCCAACCCTTTTCCAAACACAGTCAACTCTGTCCTCACCCTCTTGGCAAATAAATCCCGTTCACCAAAGTTCAAAAGAAAGTTCATGAAAAGGGTATTTTGCAATAATAGGCAACTCATCCAGGCCCAGCCCTCACGGAATTCACCATCAAAATACACTACTATGGTTAACAATGATGCAGACATATGGACCGCATAGTGCTAAAAATGTAAAACAGAAAACAGCTGGCAGTTATTAAGCTCTTTCTGTGTGCTAGACACTGTGTTAAGTGATTAATCATTAATCACATTATTTCTCCTAATTCTTATAACAATCCAATGAGATAAACACTATTGATGTTCTCATTTTACAGATTAGAAAAATGAGGCACAGAAATGTAAAGTAATTTGTCCAAGGTCACACAGCTAGTAAATGACAGAACTAGGATATGATCTGAGGGTCTCTGCTTCTAGATCCCACATTCTTCCCCCTTCCCCCCCACCACAATCTTATTCACCATGATATAACACCTCACTACCCACCTACAGAGGTATCAAGACAGTACAGCACATGCACTAGCATGTAAACGTATAGCTCCTTTCCCACTTAAATTGAGGAAAACTAATTTAACACTTTAGTCCTACCTTGCCTTCTCTCCTCTTTCCAGAGGATACCGCTCCCTTTTCAGTTTCCTCTTGTTATCTCTACTCCCTGTCTTCTGACAGGAACTTCTTTCGGCTTTCTGTCCCTGAACTTGAACCCTTGTATTGAACCTTCTTAATGTCTCAATGTCTTGATGGTATCAATGTGTTTTATAAAAATTGATTAATGCTTCTTGTGTGTTTTTATGTGTTTTCTAAAATTAGTTCCCCTCATTGCCTTTTGTATTTCTTCTTGCTACCTAGCACCGTATAACTTTTCTTACAAATGAACCCATGAACATATTATCCATAATCTTTTCCAACTTCAGCCATGCAGGTCCAGTGACAGTCTCTCACGGGGCAGTGAAATAGGCACTTGTGCACTTAAGCACTTGTTTTAGGTATCTAAATGAAAATGTTAGCACTCCATATTCTGAACCATTTCTCAGTTTGTATAGAGTGCTTAATCAATAAGAGTCATATTGTGCCTGATTCTTCCCTTAGTGGTTGGTGAATACACTATTATAAAGCTATAGAGGGAATCTCTTGGTTGAATTACTTAAGGAGTTTAAAGTCAAAGGTTGAATCCATATGTTTGTACAGCTGAATAACCCTCATCTGGGCAGGCAGCTGGAGATGATGAGCAAAGGTCCTCCAATTTAAAATCTATATTTGTAAGCTCCATTTATGGAGCTGTTTCTAAGACCTGCTTCTAGGCATGGACTTCCCAGGACATATAAAAG